>NC_059379.1:17352379-18064879 GCF_019703515.2 Myxocyprinus asiaticus
GCCACTATTATCAATGCTGTCTTCTCCTTCAGTCTCTTCCTCCGCCTCCTCCTCAGTTCCCTCTGATTCTTCTGAGGAGTCTGGTGATGCTGAGGGTTCCTCAAAATCAGAGGCATATGCTCCTCTATACTTCTCCAGCAGCTCTTCCATGCTCATTTCTCCTGTGAAACAAAGAAATCACAAGTGGCAAAATGACCTCATGAAATTGCCCAAACCATAATTAAATGCTCTCCATTCAAAGAAGCAGTCACTCACAACTCATAACATTTTTTTAAAACAAGAACAGCATTTCAGTTACCCTCTCTAGCAAGGTCATCAATTTCCTCTGCATGATCTCCATCTCCTTCAATCTTTTCCTGGGCTGCAATGGTGTCCTCTTCATCTTCCGCTGAAGAAGAGCATAGAAATAACATTCCTTTCAATTTAAAAGGATTCACAAGTTCAGAGTTCAAGCACATTTTAACCCATGAATTTCCATTACTTTTCCTGTAGCTTGTGATTACAAATAATGTTAAATTATTATTTTCAAATAATATTTTCTGGAGAGTGCACTAACAAAGAGCAATTTTAGAGCCAAGTAAAACATGAAAAATTCATATTCACGATTGAAATTTCCATGACTTTTAAATATTTATTAATTTAGATTGTTTAGATTTATTACAATTGTAAAATTCCCTTCTATTTCCATGTTTTCCATAACCGTGGGAGTTATGTCTCTTTCTAAATAAAACTCTCCTAACCATCTTCTTCATTTGCACTGAATTCCTTGTCTTCATCTTCAACTATAGACGAGGAAGCATCTGAGGCCTCTTCTTCCAAGTTACCATCCTGTGCAATGAAAATGTTATATTTAAAGATTTGGGAACTGAAATATAACTATGAAACCATACTGAAACTTTTGTGAACAGTGATAAATTGCATTAATCCAAGCGTACCTGGGGGAGAGTTAGAGTACTGAGAAGCTGGTCTAGAGGCAGAGTGCCCTCTTGCCTCAGTAACTCTATCTCTCTCCTCTGCGTTTCTGCATCATTTCCCTCTTGCTGCTCCTCTACATCTATAGTCTCTTCATCATCCTCCTCCTCACACGGTGGCTCAAAGTCTCTATCTGCAGCAAATAAAAGACCATTCAGAATTCTCCTTTTTAGAGTTCCTGGCTTAGCCTGAATCAAGATTTCCATTTCACTGAAATTATTACAGATCTACAAGTAGGTATATACAATGACCCTAAAATGTATTTGGACACTTAAGCCATTCTTACAATTCCATTACCATGCAATGTCACTGCATTAGATAACATGATTCCAGCAAATATAAAACATAAAACTAAGTGGCACTTATTTTAAAGATAGCACAAGCACACATTTAGATCAAAAGAATTCACAAAAAAGAGAAGATTGCTAGGTTTTGAAATGAACGACTGCTGTTAAAAATCAAGACAAAAAGTATCAAAATTAAGACAATTTCAGTATTTCAGAACAAGAAAAGTGAGGTTAGTTCTGAGAAAACGTCTAGCATCCTTTGCTTGCAGAAGTCACTTGGTTTGCCATTTTCTTATCTAATACAATGACAAACATATTTTACATGAGTTTCAAGTGTCCAATTACTTCTTGGGGCCACTGTTTGCTCATTCACTTCCAATCTAAACACCGGAATAACATCCGCAAAATAAAAGGCAGTCCTCACCATCCTCATCAGCAGCATTCAGCTGTGATTGTTTGGAGAGTGCTGCATTCTCTGAACTCTGTACAGCAGCAGCCTGCAGGGACTGACTTAATAAGTCAGAGTAACGCTCTGTCTGACCCACAATGAAATCCAGCTGGAGATCTAGGGCCTTCTTCCGCTTTTCCTCCAGTCTGGACTGTTGCTTATACTGGACCACCTATTTAGAGCAATGGGTGTGTAACAATGTAAAGTGTGAACTAGGGCTGCACAATTAATCAAAATAAAATCAATAATCGCAATATGACCTTGTGTGATTGTTAAACCGCAAAGGGCTGTCATTTAATTAAATAAACTCAGCAAAAAAAGAAACGTCCTCTCACCTTCAAATGCTTTTATTTTCAGCAAACTTAACATGTGTAAATATTTGTATGAACATAAAAAGATTCAACAACTAAGACATAAACTGAACAAGTTTCCCAGACAAAAGTGACAGTCAGTATTTGGTGTGGCCACCAGCAGCATTAATTACTGCAGTGCATCTCCTCCACATGGACTGCAACAGATTTGCCAGTTCTTGCTGTGAGATGTCACCCCACTCTTCAAGGCACTTGCAAGTTCCCGGACATTTCTGGGGGGAATGGCCCTAGCCCTCACCCTCCGATCCAACAGGTCCCAGACGTGCTCAATGGGATTGAGATCTGGGCTATTCACTGGCCATGGCAGAACACTGACATTCCTGTCTTGCAGGAAATCACGCACAGAACATGCAGTATGGCTGGTGGCATTGTCATGCTGGAGGGTCATGTCAGGATGAGCCTGCAGGAAGGGTACCACATGAGGGAGGAGGATGTCTTCTCTGTAACGCACAGCATTGAGATTGCCTACAATGACAAGCTCAGTCCGATGATGCTGTGACACACCGCCCCAGACCATGACGGACCCTCCACCTCCAAATCGATCCCGCTCTAGAGTACAGGCCTCGGTGTAACGCTCATTCCTTCGAAGATAAAAGCGAGTCCGACCATCACCCCTGGTGAGACAATACCGCGACTCGTCAGTGAAGAGCGTTTTTTGCCAGTCCTGCCTGGTCCAGCGAAGGTGGGTTTGTGCCCATAGGCGACGTTGTTGCTGGTGATGTCTGGTAAGGACCTGCCTTACAGCAGGCCTACTACGAGGATGATCGGCTGTCCTTCCTGTCTCCCTGTAGCGCTGTCTTAGGTGTGTCACAGTACGGACATTGCAATTTATTGCCCTGGCCACATCTGCAGTCCTCATGCCTCCATGCAGCATGCCTAAGGCACGTTCACGCAGATGAGCTGGGACCCTGCGCATCTTTCTTTTGGTGCTTTTCAGAGTCAGTAGAAAGGTCTCTTTAGTGTCCTAAGTTTTTATAACTGTGACCTTAATTGCCTACCGCTTGTAAGCTGTTAGTGTCTTAACGACCGTTCCACAGGTGGATGTTCATGAATTGTTTATGGTTCATTGAACAAGCATGGAAAACATTGTTTAAACCCTTTACAATAAAGATCTGTAAAGTTATTTGGATTTTAACAAAATGATCTTTAAAAAAAACAGTGTCCTGAAAAAGGGATGTTTCTTTTTTTGCTGAGTTTAGTTTACTCGCTTTAAAATTTATGCAAGCTGAGGTACTGTCTGTATTGTGTTAGTGCACTATAACAGTGTTTTTAGAGCTCCACATCATGCTTAAGAGTAACAGATGTGCTCCGAGTTTGGTTCCATTTGCTTACGTGCACTGAATGTGTCATATTTAAAGCGCTTGATTCACTTTCATTTCAATTCCAAATATGTTTGGCTCCTACAAGTTAATATACAAATACAAATAATACAGCCCATAGCACCTGGTATTTGTGGGCAGAGGAGAAGACGTTAAAATGAGGAGCACATTATACAGCTGTTGTGAATGTGAAGTTAGCTACACAGAAACTCTTCACACAAATGTCACCAAAATAAAAGCTTGACAGCTTAGAACTTTTTTGTTTTACCGGAAAACATAGCAATGCCCCGGGCAAGTTAATATTTTATGAAAGAAATATATTTTGTATAATTATGATGATGATGATAATAATAATTTAATATTATGATACAATAATATAACATTGAAGTTTACTGGGTACCAAAAATTTATGATGAATAGTAAGCCGAGATCCCATCACAATGTGGACAAAAACAGGTACAGAGTGGACCGGTATAATGTCAATATGAAGATGACTTTTTCTTCGAGGGGTTTTATCCCCCTCATTTTTTCAATGTTTTATTTACTTGTTTGTGGTGTATGTTAAAATGGTCCAAATTTTTTTTTTTTTTTTTTTTAAGAGGACTCAAGCGTGAACCCTCAAAGAGTGGCCTTAGTCTAACAATATCACTTACTAGCTTTTTGTTTATCATATCGGTTCAAATCCCAATATTTTTCAAAATAATCGCAATATGACTTTTTGACCACGTTCAGCCCTAATGTGAACTGATGACTGACGGAGGCTTTTAGTGCAATAAAGATTTAATTTTAACAGTGCTGAACAGCTTGACTCAAAGATCTCTCTCAAAGAATGTTTCAGGCCAAATTCATGTTATGACGTAAAGAGCAGGTGCTTTAAAACAGGACAAAAAAACAAAAAAACAGAAAGTCACCTTCTCAACGCTGCTCCAGAAGGCACGGACCTCCTTGGCAATAGAAGAAGCCACTCTCCTCAGTTTGGCCTGCTCCTCACGTTTTGCTCTCTCTTCCTTCTGCCTCACCTCCTCATGGTGGCGCATCACCATCCGCACTACCTGAAAAGGAGTTCAGATAGGTGAGATGCTCTTTTTTAACCCCCAATCCCCCATTTTCAAAATACAAATATCATATTTTAAATAGGACAGATTTATACAACTCTCTTACTTTTCTGGCCACTCCTCTTTTCCATCGTCTCTCTTGTGCAAAGTCTGCAGAAAGCCACTGCATTTCCTCACACAGGTAATCCCACTGAACTTTGGGCCGAACTGGTTCTGTTATACGAGACAGACGTTTTAGGGACCAGAAACCTTCACGTTTCAGTGCAAGGGTCCGATGTTCTATTTCTGCTTCCTGTTAAAAGTGAAAAAAGGCCACATAACTTCAATCCATCATTACGGATAGCCTACTTAAGTAACAAAAAAAATACAGATCAGAATAACAACATTTTGAATGCACATTAAATACTTCTCTCACATGTTTTGCCAGTCCTGCCATGTCTGTATGCTTCTCTGAGCGAGATTTGGGGGTGGCTGTTTGCTCTGACTGAGAACAGCCACTAGAACCCTGGGAGGATGTGGAGGGCGTGTTTTTGCCATGAGAGCTTTGTATAGGTGAGGCTCGGTCTGAATGGGAACGTATCCAGTCACTGGACGAGGGAGATGGACATGGAACAGGGGAGGTGGAAGGAGTGGAGCCTGCTGTGACCTTGCCTGCAATCCACTGGCAAACCTTAGGATAGAAAAATGGAGGATCTGAATGCATGAGTGCACAACAGAATTCAGAGTAGAATAAAGAAGTGTGAGAGAGTGCTCAAGAAGAAACAAAAGGGAGAAAAAGAGCTCCATAAAACAACAGCCTGGTCTACAAGGACATCTTGGGGAGCAATCATAATAGTACCTCCCTGCATGCTTCTAAATGATCCTCTGGGTGATAAAAACTAATTTTTACACTCAGCTCTACTCTCCTTATATATGACAAAACAATTATATTTAAGGCAGTGAGTTGGAAGTAGTGATAGACCGATATATTGTCCAGGCCAATAAATCGGCCAATATTTGGCCATTTTGAGATTACTGGCATCAGCCAATAACCCTGACCACTTGCCTGATAACCCTGACCACTTCTATTTGTTTGACATAAGGAATCGTTCACCCAAAAATGAAAATTCTCTCATCACTTACTCACCCTCATGCCATCCCAGATGTGTATAACTTTCATTCTTCTGCAGAACTCAGATTAAGATTTTTAAAATAATATCTCAGCTCTGTAGGTCCATGCAATGCAAGTAAATGGTGACCAAAACTTTGAAGCTCCAAAAAGGACAAAGGCAGCATAAAAGTAATCCAAATGATTCCAGTGGTTTAATTCATGTGATATGATAGGCGTGGGTGAGAACAGATCAATATTTACATTAAGTCCTTTTCTTTTTTTTTTTTTTTTACTATTTCTTAATTTTATTTATTTTAACATATACATTAGCCAATGGTAAAAGTGAAGATTTATAATCACTAAATTAATTGTGTTATATAAACTGTAATCAGTTTCTTCTGCACTGCCGATCCCTCTGCACCTACTGAATGACAGCAATTGTGTTTTATTTCAAAATGTTGTCACTCGCGTACATCACAGATTCAATGATTGGCCGTTTGTTACGTGGTTCAGCCAGTTTGAGAGCTCCACCAATCATCATATAGAAAAGCCGGGCTTCCAGGCAGGATAGAAATACATTAATTGAAAGCCCATTGTCCAATCAAAAAAAAAAAAATCACATAATTTCCCTCATGTAAATAGCACTCATGAGGCTCCCACAGATCTCCAGAGATGCACGCCCTCCGGGCGGGACCCAAAATTACGCATTTAGAGTCTCTTTTCCAATGAATATCGATCTTTTGCTCCATGGACAAAATCATGCAGATAGCACCAACAGAACGAACATCGCAAAAGTGTTGTATGCTGTTGCACCCTTTTGTTCGCTTAAATATTGAACTGGGACAATCATTATCTGAATTATAGAGGTTATATGTAATTTGATATACATGTCATTGTGCAATTTTAATGACATTAAGGGAAGCCGTGCTACCCGTGTAGTCTTAAACCAACTGCCTCTCCTGGGATGGCATGAGGGTGAGTAAATGATGGGAGAATTTTCATTTTTGGGTGAACTATCCCTTTAAGTAAATATTAAGTATATTTATTAGCAATAAAGTAAATATTGTGTTGAATAAGTGTTCATTTAATGTCAGCATATTTGTCCACATCTTATTTACTATAATAAACATATATTATCCTATATACAGCCTACAACTACATTAATTCAGACACTGTGCACCCTGCTTTCTTTAAGTATCTGCCTTCAAAAAATCCATATCGGTCGACCACTAGTTGGAAGGAGTAGGATCTTCACATCAACTCAAATCAGATGAGATCAGAACAGAGCAGATCAGAGTTGAAGAATGCCTGACACCTCTTACCTTCAATAATAAGCCTTGTTTGTCTGTCCTGCTCTGCACATGCTGGAAAACACACATGGCTCAAAATACAGCCAATAAGTGCGCTAGCATCAAATCATAGTTTTCAAACTATTATGGATAGTGCCACAGGATCTAAAATATCTGCATTTGAAATACACTTTTGCTGACTACCTCGGTTATTAACTTTCATCATGATGACACATAAGTGCATGTAAAAGCAGTGCATGTAATCAAATACGATGAATTTGTTAAAGCAATAGCAGGTGACTTGGATATCCAAGCCATTAAAAGATTTTTGATTTTACCTTGTTCAGTGCTGGACTGGGCATAGCAACGCTGTCATCATTCTGGACCTCCATGGAACTGTCAACCTCTCCATCACTGCTTTCTTCAATGGAAGCATCAAGTGGCTCCAGGATAGTGTGCTGAACATCTTGTATAGTTGACAAATGTTCCACTGGTGACTGCTGCTGTTCCAACTCTAGTTCACCCCCCAAAGATGTTGAATCTTGGCATGGTGTACTGACCGGTGATTGCTTGGTCCTCTTCCCCTCCAGGTTAGCACTGGATCCAGTACCCCACTCATCTCCAGAAGATGGAGGAGGGCTTTGTGAGGTATGGAGTTGTACTGTTGATAAAGACATATTAGCAGAGGATTCATTCTGAAGCATCTTGTCAGACCATTGAGAACTATTTGATATACTAAAGTTTTCTTTTTCACAGCTGTTCTGTGAAAGTACACTAGATATGGAAACAGTCCAAGAGGACTGAGAGAGAGTGTTTGAGACAGGGTAGTCACCAGGTAACATGGCATCCTGCTTAATGGTGGAGGTGCTATCATGCAGAGAGCCTGCATTTGAATCATTTTTAGCAAGGCACTCTGAAGCTTTATGTGATCCATCACTGGGGCTGCCAGCTTGGACAGGGGAGTTCTGTTTAGTCGAGATACTAGCAGACAGGAAAGGAGGGGGCTTAAGGACAGGGTCGTCACCCTTTTTTAAGATCAGTAGTTTTGGATCAATTGTGCCATAAGACAATGAAATTAATGACACATCTGGTGTATTTTTCATCCCCACAACAGATTCTTGTGGCACAGAGACAATTGTGTTATCCATCAGATTGGACGTTAACTCTGTGATTGTGTTTGCAAGATTAGTGGGACTTGAATTCTCATTTTGGTTGATAATTATGGTCCTTTCTCTTTGTGGAGAGGGCATGGTGTTTAACTCTTGTGTTGGTTTTAGAGTATTAGGGTTAGATGAGGTCTGAGGTTTGAACTTTTGCATCAATGTTTCCATTGGTTCAGGAAATTGTTTACCTGCCAGTTCTTCCTCTTCTCTTTCAGGTAACAGCAACTTAACATCACTGTGTACAGCAGTTGAGGTAAAGCAGGGTACAGTGCACTCATATACAGCTACAGCTGACTGGGATTCAGGGCACTGCACCAGAGACTCTGCGCTGGCCTCGGCACCCTTGCACTGCCCCTCTATCTCGCTTACGACCAGCCAGGTATCCTCCATATCTCGCTGCATTAAAATACCAACATCAATCAAATCTTTCACCTCAACAGCATTGATTTCAGACAGAGCCTCTGTACTCTCTTCCTGCCTTTCTTCCACAATACCTGGGGTGTCATTCAGGCATATCTGTATCTGTGAGAGTTTATGATCTGCTGGAATGGACTCTTGCACTTGTTGGACCACACAGTCAATGCTGGTTTGAGAAAGTCTTGGATGATCTGATTCCAGTCCCTCTAAAGTCACACAGTTCTCTGTGTGTGAAAGCAGAATGCTCCCATCCTGTTGGTGATTTGAGGACATGGATATTTCTATACGATTGGCACTGTTATTCTGTTTCAAAATCATATCTGATGAGCCACAAACCATGACTTGTGACACTTTTTTAACTATGGGGACTTGTACATTATTCGTGCACGTTCCATCCACAGACAGCTTTGGTTCATCAACAGAAATGTCATGAAATACTTCAGCAGTCACAGGGAAATTCTCATTACTTTCTCCCGCCCTTGCACCAGTCTCTTTACATAAATGAAAGGTTTTGGGGGTTTCACTTAAGTTTATATGCTGAGAGCTTAGCTCTTGCGCAGACTTCATATTCTCAAGCAGGGTGGGCATGACAGGTGTTTTAAGAAGTGGGCTTGCATTAGGGAGGGCTGTTCTTTTTGTAGCAGATGCCAATTCTGACCCCTGCTTTCTTTTACTGCAGTCCTCTGGAGGACAACCCTCGTTTGAGTCGTTTAGCATGCTGTTTCCATTGTCTGGGGTAATGTGCTGTGCATAGTAAGGTCCTCCTTGCTTCGATGAGGAATATCCTGAGCAGAGAGAATGTCCACTAAAACCCTGTCGTGCTCCCTCAGCTGCTTTTGTAGCTGGACCAACGTCACCTTTTGTTTTTGGTAGCTCTTTCACAACATCTTCCATGGTCTCCTTAGAGTCATTAAGTTTACAAGCCTTAGCTGAATTTGTTGTACTTTGTTCCTGTGGGACACTAAACTCAGATGAGAGAGTAGTCTGATTTGTCTGAAAAGGAGGAGTTGTTTGGGACTGCTCAGAGTCTCTGGGTGTTGTCTTAACCGCACTTGAGACTGCTGGGATGACTTCAGTTTTTGAAATACAAAGACTCTCTCCAGTTTTGTGCTTTCCGGGCATGTTCTCCTGACTAATATCAGGCTTGTATTCCAATTTGATTGTCTCTGGAGGCAAAGGTCCCTTTTCTGTCTTATTAGGGGCAGAGACATCCCCTGCATCTCCAGGGTGTTGGCTCCAATCTCTGCAGTGGCCTGTACTGGATCCCTCCGCCATGTCAGTCTCCCTATATGCAAGGCTTGTTTTCTCTGTGTTACACCTGCAAAGCAAACCCCGTTTTTTTGCAATAATTTGCGTCCCGCTCTCAAAAAGTCTGTCTGAGGGAGTCTGACCCTCCAAAGTGTTTGAAAGCTTTTGTAATTCTTCAGCAGTAGCTGACACCAGTCCTCTTGGGACAGTTTCTTTATGACACAAAGTTGATATCTCTTCTGGATCCTTGGTGCCGCTGTTTCGTTGAGTGTCAGTGATGGTCTGTTCTGTATATGCAGCCTTTGAGTTTCCTTTCTGCTGCTGCGAACCAGTGGCAATGTCAACCGAAGACAGGGGTAGAGGGGCAGCTGCGACTGGCTGCAGGGCATGCTGGGGTGGCCTGTCCACATTCTGCGCAGCCGCGGAGGTGCCACCCAGCACAGCCACTGCCGGACACGTGCGCTGCTGCACCGCCTCCTTCCCAGACTGTCCTGCTTCAGAAACAGCACTGCTACGCACTGAACCTAAAAGAACAGAAATGAAATGTGTCAAGACTAACCTTTTTAAACATTATACACACACAAATCTTTAGATCTATTTTTGGGGCAAACTACATAAAGCAATTTACAAACAAATCAGCTTGCAATTAAACAATACCATATAACTTGGAAGAACTAAACACCTGTATGTAGGGGTGTAACGATTCACTCATTTTCTCGATGCATTGATACCTAATCCTGCTGATTTATATGCATTGATTTTTAAATATGATTTTTGAATCGAGAATCATTAGTGTTGGTCAATAATTAATTTAAAATTGAATGAATCACAATTCGACAAAATATTTAACAAAATATAAATATTTAATTAGTTACATATGCAATTCAATGGAAACATATGAGGCCATGTTCTCTAGCGTGTCTTGGAGCGCACGCCCTCATAGCTCTCTCCTCACAGAGGCACACTGTACTTTCTTCAATTGACAGCTCGCGCTCTTGTCTCAAGTGAAACGTGCTCAAAGCAGCATACAGCTGCCAACACACTACTGAAATAAAAGGCTTTGATTGCGGGGAAACTTAGAAACACATTTTCTACAAGACGAAATAGTGCCATTTTACTAGTATCATTGTTTAGTTGGGGAGTTGGCATTCATAAAACATTTAGGTTGAAGTCATCAAGTTGATATTGCTTTTCTCTTTTCCTTATTTGTATATGAGGCCTTGAGGAAGCTGAATGTATTCTTATGTTGTTACTTTAATGCAGTAATATTTTTACTGATTCAGAGTTCCCATAGTCATGGAGAACCTGTAAATGTCAGGGAATTTTAAAATTGTGTTTTCCAGTCCTGAAAAAGTCTTACTAAATAAACAAAAAAAATCATGGAATTTTCATAGTGAAATATGGAATCAATATATGACAATCCTGTCAATTTTATATAAGAAGCCTGCACACTATTACATGGGGGGGGAAGACATACACCGCCAAATGCGAGATTTGTGTGAGTTTTCCTGCAAGAATGACAAACGTTTCGGTCACAGGTGACCTTCCCCAGTGCTTGATTACAATACCAAACCAAGGAGATGTGGCCTTTTTTTTTTTGGACTTCTCAAAAGGCGCTGTGAGTTCCTTAATTTTTACAGTGAAATATGGAATACTTTTAGAATTATGCTTGGCTCTAAAATATTTTATCACCACATTGCTCTCTGTTGTTTCCAAGAAGCCTGTATGTACATGTATTAAAAGTGTTGTCTTTCAAGCTTATTTTAAGTATTATGTATTTTTCTTGCCCACATTAGGGGGTGTACTTAAAAAATCCTATAAATGCATTTAAAAAAATAATCGAAATGAATTTCATTGTGTATCAAATCAAATCCTTCTGAATTTGGGCCCCTTTTTAGCATTTACATGTTTCCCCTTGGTCAACTCTTAAGATCTCTTGGTCTTAATTATCATTTTTACGCAGATGACACCCAGATTTACATCTGTTCAAAACCTGGTGATTGTGTGGCTGTCACCTTTCTTGCACAATGTATTACTGAGATAAAAAAATGGATGTCTCCAAATTTTTTGTCTCAAAAGTGACAAGACTGAGGTTATGCTCATTGGTTCAACCCACCAGCTTCGTAAAGCTGGTTCTTTAACCTTAAATATGGATGGCTCTGCTCTGGAGTTTCAAACAAAATTGAAAAATTTGGGGGTGATATTTGATGCAAATTTAACATTTGATCCTCAAGTCTAGAATACTGTTAAAACATAATTCTTCCATCTCAGAAACACTGCAAGACTGCACCCCATGTTATCTTTCTCAGTGGCTGAAAAACTGATCAATACTTTTGTATTTTCTCGTACTTATTATTGCAATGCTTTACTTGTTGGGGTCTCTAAATCTACCTTAAATAAGTTGCAGTATGTGCAAAACTCTACTGCTAGAAACTTGACTAGGACCAGCACAAGTGATCACATCACTCCTATCTTGGAGTCCTTGCACTGGCTCCCTGTCAAGTTTCGTGTAGACTTTAAAATTCTCATGCTTACCTACAAGGCTTTGCACGGTTTGGCCCCTCAATACTTGTCTGAACTTTTAATCCCCTACACTCCAATGCGTAATCTCCGCTCCTCCGAATCTGTTTTTTTTAACTGTTCCTCCTACTCGTCTACGTTCTATGGCTGACAAGGCCTTCTCTTCTTTTGCACCAAAACTGTGGAACTCTCTACCCTCTGAGGCTAGACATGCTGAATCTTTTAGTATTTTTAAATCTTCTCTTAAAACTCACGTTTTTAGGGTTGCTTTTCTGTGATTATTATTGTATTCTTTTTAAATTGTTCTGATTGCATGTTTTCTTTTTTGTATTTCAATGTATTTTTCTTTTTCTTTTGTAAAGCGCTTTGAGATGCAACTTTTAAAGGTGCTATAGAAAATAACGTTTTATTATTATTATTGAATTTGCCAAAAAATATATATATAATTTTTTTAATCAAATCAAAAACCTATGAATCGAATCTATTTGCTTTCAGCCCAAAGATTCGAACCCCTACCTGTATGTGATGAAGGACCAGCCTCTTCCGTGATTTCCACTTCCAGGATGCTGAGATCAAGGGTCCCGCCACATCTGAGGGATGAGAGATAAACATTAAGAGATAAATGAACGAATATGCACCACAAATTAGATCAACTATAGGTAAATTTTATTACATTTGCAATCCTAACACAAAAACAGCAAGTACATGATGCAGCATACGAAAGAAAAACGTGTTTTTATAGAATGCAAAGTCTTATTAATGAGTTAGCTGCAGCAGGACTATGCAACTTCCATAAACCGGCCTGCTGTACGCGGTTATTGGCTATAAAGCAAGCGTAGCGAAATAATCCGGACCAAACACCAAATTAGTGTTTCTGAACACATAAATCACGACAGTACTCTCTTTTAATACTAATGGAAATTCACATGCACATTTATAAACATATAACTTATTAAAACAGCCGGCGTCTTCAAACAGCATATTCCAGACCAAATAAGGCATGCTCGTTTAAAAATTAACTGTCCACAACATTTAAAACACACATGACACATCCAATCACCTAATTCTTAAAATGCCAAAACGAATGTAACTGTACTAGAGCCTGTTGGCGAAAGACCCAGGGTCACTTTCAGTACAATAGTCCGGGCGCTTCATTTACAGCTAGCCTTTAGCGACAAGTTACAGCTAAATCGGACGTTATTCTCTTGCGAATTATTATTAACTTCAACCAACACTTGACGGTTAATGTTTATTTCTGACTATAACGAATGCTGCCGGCAAGTCTGTTTGCATGAGGCGGGCTGTAGACACACATGGGCCTTGAGCATGCTAGCGATGCTAACAGCCCATAGATGTTACAATGCAGCCGCCAGGATAACGCTTCAGTTATGTTGACGTTAAAATTACGATCTAACATTATTGACCGTTTTGTGAAATACTGCGAGAGAGTGTGTCTGTTAATAGCATGTTACATATAACAGACTGTTATTATGTATATCTTTCACACACACACACACACACACTTTGATACATGTATAAATACACAGTCTCAAGCTCTCTCGCGCGCACTGAACACTGCAAGAGCAAAGAGCGCGCGTGCATACGTCGCCTTCCATGAGAAGTTATGCAGTAAGCAAAGCGACACTGTAATTTGTAATAATCCATTGTTAATGACTTAAAATACTTGTCACTGAACGTTCATTTATTATTTTACCCATACAAGGGAGCAACCAAGTGACGTCACCGCGTGGGGTCACGCGTGACAAAGATGCCATTCAACTCTCTAGTCAAGTCATATACACATATACTGTATTATACAGTATATATGCCCCTATAACAATTAATCGATTAATTTAAAAGTTTTAATTGAAAACAATGGTTGCAATACAACGATTTCTAAGAGGAGGCAATGTGCTTGGTAAAGTAATCCTCACTCTGAAAAATGTTGCGCTGTCTAGTAACATTGAATAACACTGTAGGATGCCAAGAAACGCTTAATAACAAGTTGGTTGTAGGACTCGAAATGAAGGACGACAGTTTCATTTTCAACTTGCTGTCTTAAAAGTGTGCAACACAAAGAAAACCGAAACCCATCGGACTTGCTAAAGTGTTTGACTGCAATTCAATAAGTTTGCATTACACTGAGAGAGGAGTGAGGCTCAAATGTGCTGATGGTCCATCCGAGCGAGCTCAATAAATGTCATGCTTAGAAGTAACCTTCCAAAAGTGATAAATACTTCAACAACCCGACTGCTTGAAAGTCAACCTGTCCCGCCATGTCACAATCCCCCTCTAACCCCCTTTCCCTCCTCCCCCTCCCATCACTTCCTCCCCAGCGCTCCCCCCTCCTCTCACCGCCGCCATCTTAAGTTCCCACCTACCTGAAATTTCCGAGCACTTTTCTTTTACTAAATTCTCGCTAAAGGAGTCGCCATCCGCTTCTAATCGTACTCAATCCGTGTAGAGACTATTCCAAACTGTCTCTCGGTACCCAATGAGGTACTGGCAAGTTCGTAGGATCAAGTTAAAGAACGCTCCGAGAGAGACTGGGTTCGGGATCGCTGAATCTAGCGGTTGCGGGGAGGAGACTTTCGACGCAGCGAAATGGAGGAACGAACGACTGCTGACCAAGTTGCTGAGCTCAACGTCATCTCGCGAGACTGGCTTCGGCGCGCGCAACACTGCAGGCTTCTGTCACAGATTCTGCTACACAGACATTGAAGCCGATTTCAACATTACTTTCCTTTTATATATATTTATATACAGCTCTGGAAAAACTTAAAGAGACCACTGCAAAATGATCAGTTTCTCTGGATATACTGTTTATAAGTAAGTGTTTGATTAAAATGAACATTTTAGTTTTATTCTATAAAGTACTGACAACATTTCTCCCAAATTCCAAATAAAAATATTGTCATTTAGAGCATTTATTTGCAGAAAATGACAACTGGTCAAAATAACAAAAAAGAAGTTCATATTCATTTTTAAACAACACAATACTAATGTTTTAACTTAGGAAGAGTTCAGAAATCAGTATTTGGTGGAATAACCCTGATTTTCAATCACAGCTTTCATGCATCTTGGCATGCTTTCTACCAGTCTTTCACATCACTGTTGGGTGACTTTATGCCACTCCTGGCGCAAAAATTCAAGCAGCTCGGCTTTGTTCGATGGTTTGTGGCCATCCATCTTCCTCTTGATCACATTCCAGAGGTTTTCAATGGGGTTCAGGTCTGGAGATTGGGCTGGCCATGACAGGGTCTTGATCCGGTGGTCCTCCATCCACACCTTGATTGACCTGGCAGTGTGGCATGAAGCATTGTCCTGCTGGAAAAACCAATCCTCAGAGTTGGGGAACATTGTCAGAGCAGAAGGAAGCAAGTTTTCTTCCAGGAAAACCTTGTACGTGGCTTGATTCATGCGTCCTTCACAAAGACGAATCTGCCCGATTCTAGCCTTGCTGAAGCACACCCAGATCATCACCGATCCTCCACCTGGTCATCTAATGGTTAGACGGAGATTGTGAGAGGCCTTCAAGCCACAGTGTCTCGGTTAGACGGAGACTGTGAGAGGCCTTCAAGCCACAGTGTCTCGCACCCACTGTGAAATTTGGTGGAGGATCGGTGATGATCTGGGGGTACTGCATCTTTTTTGTTATTTTGACCAGTTGTCATTTTCTGCAAATAAATGCTCTAAATGACAATATTTTTATTTGGAATTTGGGAGAAATGTTGTCAGTACTTTATAGAATAAAACTAAAATGTTCATTTTAATCAAACACATACCTATAAATAGTAAATCCCGAGAAATTGATAATTTTGAAGTGGTCTCTTTCATTTTTTCCAGAGATGTATATATAAATTTCAGCCATGCTCATGACATTCTCAATTGCACGTCTGCAGCTTTTGAACACAAATCGTTTCTTTAAACCAGTCTTCTGTGAAGGGTTTCTTCTGAACATACTGTTCAACTTTGAATGGTCTTTCCGAGACAGCAGTTTGACAAGGGATACGTTTGTTTGTTTGTTTTTATATAGAGTTTACCCCCCAAACTCTAACAGATGTCTCTATAGGTTTTTTATGGACCAGATAAGGTGCTCATTTTAGTTTTAGTCTTCCTGGTTACTCTTAAAGTGACAAGGCAATATTTTCAGTGCTTTAAAAGGATAGTTCACCCAAAAAAAAAAAAAAAAAAAAAAAATTCTCTTAAGATTTACTCACCCTCATGCCATCCCAGATGTGTATGACTTCCTTACTCCTGCAAAACACAAAGATTTGTAGAAAAAACATCTCAGCTCAGTAGGTCCTCACAATGCAAGTGAACAGTGGCCAGATATTTGAAGCCCCAAAAAGCAAATAAAGACAGCATAAAAGTAATCCATACACAGGGTTGGGAGGGTTACTTTTGAAATGTATTACACTACAGATTACAGAACATATTTCGTTAGATTACTCTAGGTCAGTGATGTATTCTAAATACTTTGGATTACTTCTTCAGCACTGGTAGATTTTTTCACTTGTTTTGACTATAAAAACTCTGCCAGTACAGTAAGACAAAAATACACGTTAAAAATACATTCTCAGAAAAACCTAAATATCTTATGCAGTGTTGTTTCTAAAACAAGATCAAACTGATCTTGTTTGAAAGATTTTTAGATATTTTTACAGGAAAACAATTCAAAAATTATTATCAAGAATATGATTTTTGCCCTAAGATCAAAGGTCTTACTAGAAAAAAAGGAATTATGATCCAACGTGAATGTTGTTGATAAAAAAATATGATCGTGCCTGGTAACGTGCATGTAAAATGGATAGAAATAGTATTTTAGCTTAGCGTAAAGCTGACAATTTACACAAGGTTTATTTCTATTTCTTCTGCTCCATACTTACTTCAAACTTACTTCTCTGTCTGCTCGTATGAATGTAATACATCATAAGAAAGTGTTTCACCGCTGTTCAAATGCACTTTGGATCGCATCATTTATATATATAAATGTTTTCCATCTGAAAGGACTAAATATTAAATGAAACAATTGACAATAAAATGCAATCAAAATACTTTTTGAATGTAAATGTATTCTAATTACCAATGATTTAAATTGTAACTGTAGTGAAATACAGTTACTTATATTTTGTGTTTTAAATACAGAATCCCGTTACATGTGTTCCGTTACTCCCCAAGCCTGACCACACGACTCCAGTGGTTAAATCTGTCTTCTGAAGCAATGTGATAGGTATGGGTAAATCTCCACTTTTACATATTTTTTTTGGCGACTCACATCCTTCATGCATATCACCACCTACTGGGCAGGGAGGAGAATTTATAGTAAAAATATTGAATATTGACGTTTCTCACCCACACCTATCATATCCCTTCTGAAGACATTTAATTTAAATGAATTTAACCACTAGAGTCGTATGGATTACTTTTATACTGCCTTTATGTGCTTTTTAGATCTTTAAAGTTCTGGCTACCATTCAGTTGCATTGAATGGATCAACAGAGCTGAGATATTCTTCTAAAAATCTTCATTTGTGTTCAGCAGAAGGCAGTGGTGGCTCAGCAGTTAAGGCTCTGGGTTACTAATCAGAAGGTTGGGGGTTCAAGCCCCAGCACTGCCAAGATGCCACTGTTGGGCCCTTGAGCAAGGCCCTTGACCTTATCTGCTCCAGGGGCTCTGTATCATGGTTGACCCTGCACTCTGACCCCAACTTAGCTGGGATATGTGGAAAAAAAAAAGAATTTCACTGTATATGTGCAAATGTATAATGTGTGATAAAAAAATTAATCATTCACATCTGGTATGGTGTAAGTAAATGATGAGATAATTATAATTTTTTTGGGTGAACTATCCCTTTAAGTGATATTAATGATAGATGCCAATGTTATGTATATGTATACGTAAGTCACATATACTAAATAAAATAAAATAACATGCAAAGTGTATCCAAATGTAAGCATATACCATCAAGACTCGGCTCAGAAATTTGTCAAGTGATAATAATTAACCATTACATTTCAGATACTCACGTGAGTAGCAAGATACCCAATGAATAAATACAATAACACACATGTAAATAACCAACCATTTGTTTAATAATTAATCTTTGTGGTTTTCAGGGGGGAGAGGGGACATACTTAAAATGTATAAAATATTTTTTGCTCAAATAATTAATCCAGAATGTCCTGTATCTCTATTTAAGAGTCCTTTAATCCTGTAGTTTAGCTGCAGTTACAAGATGTGCACTCCTTTTGTCCAGTAGATAAATGCTGCATGTCATTCTGAGTGTTTGTTTGGATGATGTTTGTTTTCCTGGAGACCTCCACAGGCTTCAACATTGATTAAAGAAAAATAACACCCACCTCTCCCAAAGTATAAATATATTCAGTTCTCTGCACTGTAGAGGCTGGTATTGTTACATCCTTAGGACACTGGCATCAACATAACCAATATATTAGAGCAATATCAATGTAGTGCTTTGCTGGACAATAATCATCTCATTTCAACAAGGGAGTGCATTTGGTGAGACCTGAAACGTGACATTATAACATAAACAGTGAATATATTTATTATGGAAGGTAATGTTAACAATAATTATTACAAAATCAATTTCACTATTCTACTATATTCTGGCCCAGCTCTTGTACCGAGTCAGACTAATGAATGGGAGACAGTTCTTTCCCTTTAAATCTTAAAATATTATCCAACAAGATATACAGTTCATAATAATTTTTTAACAAATAAAATAAATCTTAAGTTCGTTCTGATTTTCATGGAAATTGTTTGATGGTTGACTTGACAATCTAAAGCCAGAATGTGGACCTTGTGTTTCTTTAAATTCATACATTTCCCAACAGTGCTGATTCAGACAATCAATACTTGACTATTTCAGTCAGGGTCCAATTTATCTTTCTTCATATGCAAAGCTCAAGACTGTAATTCTACAGAAGGCTTTCCTTGAGTTCACTTAGAGAAAAAGATTCTCCACTGTAAGTGTAAAACTCATAAATGTATCTCTGTATACAATTTTGGATCCATCTCTCGGTCTTCATATTAGTAGTAATTAATAGTCTTTGAACATCCACAGGCCTCTTTGTAAAGAAAACCCTGCATACAAACCAGGGCACAGCAAGAGAGTACCTTAATTGCACAGTGGATAAATATATCAAACAGCCCTGGGAAAGTCAGGTCGATTCAACACTTGTGTATGGTCACTGTAACTTAGCTCTGTCCGAGTGTCTTACGGAACCCTGCATTGTGAGGAGTGGTTTCAGCACAGTAATTCAGTACTATCTGGACTCCCCATCTTTATGTGTGGCAAAAAGGGCCAAGTCTCCTGCCCCACCATGTCTGGAGCCACGGTTTGGAGTAGAAGGTCTGTTCACAGATGGAATGAGAGGAGGTGGAGCCCCAACTGACAATGCCCCAACTAGACTTGGTGTCTTGGTTAGAATGCCATTAGGTACATGAGAATGTGAATGCAAAGGTCCCAGTCTAGAGTAGAGGCCAGGATGATGTGATGGTGTGGAGGCTCCAGCTGGATGGAGATGAGAGTGAGAAAGTAGCCCTGCATGAAGCTGTTCTAGGTGGGCAGCATGAGATGGGCTAGAAAGGTGAGGTGCAGATAGGTGTGAATGTGGGTGCATCCCAAAATACCGTGCTCTCTCAAAGTCTTCCCGCAGTATCTGAGCACGTTGTTCCTCATCGAATGGATGGGACATCAAACCAAACTCTGGCCTGTTTGCTGAGGACGAAGCAGAGGACGTAGAGGTAGGTACTGGTGGATGGTGTGGGCTGGTTGCCACAGCTGCTGCAACTGCTGCTCTTTCTGCCTCCAAGTAGCGATGAACCTGCTGATGCTGGAGCAGTCGAGACAAGTGTGGATCAGAGCGAAGTGCAAGGTGGGGATCTGACCTTAAAGCCAATACCTCTCTTCGTTGCTGCTGTTGTTGGACAGCCAGATCCCTCCAGGGGTCCCAGGGAAAGCTGTGAGTGGCTTGGGAATGACCCTGAGGAGCAGCATGTGGATGTGGTGGGAAGCGGTCAGCACCGATTACCAGTCCAGCTGAGCCTCCAGCACCCCCAAGATAGGCATCAATAGCTCGTGTACGATCTAAGAGGGATAAATGGTGGGCAGGGTGTTGAGTTTGAGGAGGAAGAGGCACGCCAGGTGTAGGAGTCAATGAGAGGGTTGAGGATGGGGTGGATGGATGGTGTGGATGTCGACTACTGGGCCGCTCAAAGCTGTGCGGAGGTACAGCATGATGTTGTAAAGAGATGGGCACTGGCTCAGGCTCCTCTTTACGCTCTTCTTTGACCTTGACTTGGGGGAGGAGCAACCCAGAGGTTAGAACAAATGCAGGTTTGGATACCGGAGTTGTGGTCCGGTCAGGTTTCTTGACTGGATGTGAACTAGCAGAGGACGAAGTGGCTGGACCATTGTTCTCTCTTTGTGAAGGTTGGCTAGATTCTGTGCTGAGTGTGTGTGGTGGCTGCCGGTGAAACAGATCCAGAGGAGAATGGGCTAAGGGTGCACTAGGAGGGGTTGTGACAGTAGAAGACGTTGAAGATCGAGGTCTGTCTGGTGCAGCAGAGGAAGCTGATGCTGCTGCCCTAGATGCAGAATGTTGTCTTTTGTCTGCCTCTCTTTCACGATCACGTTCTCTGCTTTGGCTGTCAGACTGCACCCCACCTCCGCTCAGTGACCCCAAGCCATTCATATGTGAACTGGGGGTGCTGCTGCGGTGCTTGATGTTTGGGACACCAGGTGACATTCGCATTGACTGGCGTCCATACAAGATACTGTCTCTGTGTAAAACAATATTGAACAAAGTATGGCACAATGTGTGAAATGCAATACATAATTCACTCTTGATAACCACCCTTATAAGGGTACCTACAGCCAATACATGATAAGAAATCTCTAAATAAAAAGAGAAAAAAAAATTCTAATATTCTGAAGTACTATATAGAGGGCAAGATTTACTGTAATGTCATACCTGTCCTTTTCATCTTTTATATGAGTCAGCTCTCTTCTCTCCATGTCCTTTCCTCTGTCATCTCTTTTCTCAGGTCCTTTAGCCCAAGAGGATCCAGAGGGGAAAGAGGCAGGGGTAACATGCAGACGATTCCATGGGTCATGGGGGTTACCTAAACCTCCAACCGCACTTGCAGAGGGCTCAGTCTTGTGTCCAAAAACACTGGCAGCTAAAAGTGAGCAAAAAGTGTCATTTGGTTTTGGCTAAGAGAAAATATGAATGATAAAACACTGTCCTTCACTGAATATTCACTGTCCTTCACTGAGGAAGAATGCTTGTGTATGTGTATGCACACACACACACACACACACACACACACACACACACACACACACACACACACACAGGTAGCCAAAAATTTGGAAAAATGTACAGATTTTGCTGTTTCGGAAGGAAATTGGTACTTTAATTCATCACAGTGGCAATCAACTGATCACAAAGTATAGTCATGACATTACTGATGTAAAAAAACAGCACCATCACTATTTGATCAAACCTAGACAGGCCCCATTTCCAGCAACCATCACTCCAACACCTTATCCTTGAGTAATCATGCTAAATTGCTAATTTGGCACTAGAAAAATCACTTGCCATTATATCAAACACAGCTGAAAGCTATTTGGTTTGTTAAATGAAGCTTAACATTGTCTTTGTGTTTGTTTTTGAATTGCCACAGTATGCAATAGACTGGCATGTCTTAAAGTCAATATTATGTCAAAAATGGCAAAAAAGAAACAGCTTTCTCTAGAAACCCATCAGTCAATCATTGTTTTGAGGAATGAAGGCTATGCAATGCTTGAAATTGCCCAAAAACTGATTTCATACAAAGGTGTACACTACAGTCTTCAAAGACAACTGGTTCTAACAAGGACAGAAAGAGATGTGAAAGGCCCAGATGTACAACTAAACAAGAGGATAAGTACATCAGAATCTCTAGTTTGAGAAATAGACGCCTCACATGTCCTCAGCTGACAACTTCATTGAATTCTACCCGCTCAACACCAGTTTCATGTACAACAGTAAAGAGAAGACTCAGGGGTGCAGGCCTTAAGGGAAGAATTGTAAAGAAAAGCCACTTTTGAAACAAAAAAAAAAAGAAAAAAAAAAAAGGTTAGAGTGGGCAAAGAAACACAGACACTGGACAACAGATAATTGGAAAAGAGTGTTATGGATCTTAACCCCATTGAGATTTTGTGGGATCAGCTAGACTGTAAGGTGAGTGAGAAGTGCCCAACAAGACAGCCACATCTATGGCAAGTGCTACAGGAAGCGTGGGGTGAAATGTCACCTGAGTATCTGGACAAACTGACAGCTGGAATGCCAAGGATCTGCAAAGCTGTCATGGGGCTGTCATTGGAACATGGGGCCTGGGTAGCTCAGTGGTAAAATACGCTGGCTACCACCCCTGGAGTTCGCTAGCTCGCTAGTTCGTATCCCATGGCATGCTGAGTGACTCCAGCCAGGTCTCCTAAGCAACCAAATTGGCCTGGTTGCTAGGGAGGGTAGAGTCACATGGGGTAACCTCTTCGTGGTCACTATAATGTGGTTCGTTCTCGGTGGGGAGCGTGGTGAGTTGAGCGTGGTTGCGGCAGTGGGTGTCTCCGTGGCAAAGCGCTAAACAAGCCACGTGATAAGATGCACGGGTTGATGGTCTCAGACGCAGAGGCAACCGGGATTCGTCCTCCGCCACCCGGACTGAGGCGAATCACTACACGACCACGAGGACTTAAAAGCACATTGGGAATTGGGCATTCCAAATTGGGAGAAAAAAGGGGAAAAATCAAAAAAAAAAAAAAAAAAAAAAAAGAAGAAGTTCGATCCATTTTTTTCAAATTGTAATAGTAACTTTTCATGTTATTAATGTCCTGACTATACATTGTGATCAGTTGAATGCCACTTGGTGAATAAAGTACCAATTTCTTTCCATAAGAGCAAAATCTGTACATTATTCCAAATCTTTTGCCGCCAGCGTGAACATACATACGCACACCCACAAACACACTTATCAAATCAAATATGTATTAAAGGAATAGTTCACCCAAAAATGAAAATTCTCTCATTATTCACTTACCCTGATGCCATCCCAGATGTGTATTACTATCTTTCTTCAGCAGAACACAAATAAAGATTTTTAGAAGATAGAGCTCCGTCAGGTCCTTATAATGCAAGTAAACGGGTGCCAGCACTTTGACGGTCCAAAAGTCACATTTAGGCAGTAGAAAAGTAATCCAATGAATTTCTTTCTGAAGTGAATCGATACGTTTGTGTACAAAATAGATAATTAAAACGTTATTAACTTTTAAAAAGCGCTTCCTGCCAGCAGTTGACGCATCGCGTAGCTGTCGCGTGATCTAAGCGCACGCGAGAGTTCGGCCATTTCAAACAGCATCAGAGTCCTGGATGGAAGTGCTGATTTAAAGTTAAAACTTTTTAATTATCGAATTGTTTCTTACATAAACCTATTGATTTGCTTCAGAAGACATTCACTGATCGACTCGTCATGTGGATTACTTTTTTTGCTGCCTAAATGTGACTTTTGGACCATCAAAGTGCTGGCACCCATGTACTTGCATTATGAAGGACCTGACAGAGCTCTATCTTCTTCTAAAAATCTTAATTTGTGTTCTGCTGAAGAAAGACAGTCCTGAGCTCCAGACTGTAACTAAATGGTTGCATTTTGCATTCTAAACAGCACTGAAAGGAATAAAGGAGAAATCTGTACCATGAACAGACAGAAACTGTAAGGCTTTCAATCCACAAATCACAGAAATATAAATATATTTAGCATGAACTTATATCAATATATCAGGGTAGTGAGGGAATACAATTTAATTTCTGGATGTGTTTTTCTTATGACATGGAATAATTTGTTTTATGGTAACTGTCCATATAATCATGGTTTTACTTTTACCTTTGGTTATTATGATCTAATTGCAAAAACCACAGTTAAAACTATGGATACAATGGAACTTTCCTTCTGTGTAAAATCTTTTCTAATGCTCTCAGATTGACGAAAAAGGCTTTGTTTGTCTTCAGGTGACTGTATTTTAATCAGCAAGATCCTGATGAAAAGAACCTGTGAAAGAAAATTAATTCCCACTATCACACCGTGTCGTAACCAGACGCAATGCTGCGAGATGCGATAAAAGGTATCTTTTCCGTTAAACACCGTATTTTTCCTAACCTGCTGCGACAGAGCATTCTATTTTTGGAATAGTTTCTATTTTCTGTGACGTTGCGCCGGGCAGCCCAGTCATGGAGATCATCAAAAAAAAACAATAGAGTACTGCGTGTGAACATTAAAAGTGGTAATAGACTGAATTTTGATGCAACTCATAAAGTAACTTTGCCCTGTGTATGTGTGTGATCGTGTACGTATCCCCTTGAGGTTTGCCATGGAAAGTATATGTCCATACACAAGTGTATGTCCAACTCAAGGGGCTGATGTGACCATCTGTAGAACTTGGTGACACCGGTGCTAACGCTCTCAAATATTAGTCTGGAGCCCTGTAGTCATACATATCTGGGATGGCATCAGGGTATGTGAATAATGAGAGAATTGTCATTTTTGGGTGAACAATTCCTTTAATAAAACATTCAAGTTAGAGTCACCCTATTTCTTAATATATTTTCATAATGAATAAAAAAAAGCTTGACAAACCTATTGTAGGGCTGCCTAAGCCCCCAAAGGCACCAGAACTCAAGGCTCCCAGAGAGGTGAAGGGGGGTGAACGACCATATGGATCTGCAACAAGAGAAAATATCTGTTAGTAATGATGAAAACAGTCTTCATAGTTCTAATGGAAATTATGCACTAAAAAGCTAAGTAGCCAAGCAAACCTGGAAAACAGAACTACACAGCTACAAGAGCAGCTTCCAGAGTGAATGGAATTTATGGGTCACATTGGCTTTTGATGCCCCTACTTGCAAGATTTGACTATATGGGCTTGTCCAATGCCAAGTTTCTCAGAATCAGTTTCTTACCCAGATGTGCTGCTGGGGTGAGGAAAGAGGAGTGGGGCGTTGATGGAGGCATGAATGGTGTGGAGGACGGATTGACTCCACCTGAGAAGACATGGGTCAACTCAGACAAAAGCTTAAACACCCATAAATGGACTACCATTGAGTGTTGAATTTTAGCCAAACTGGTGCTTTAGAAACTCTAAGTCTTTTTAATTTAGAGTGCAAAGTAAATAGTAAAGTTGTACTGTAAACCCTCACATCCCTTTAGTTTTGCATGTCAACAGTGATTTAGCAGAAGAAAACACCTCACTACAATGGCTTAACAGTGATTTGACTGTGAATACATAGCCCAGCCTTGCTGTTTTTAACAGAAATTACAGGCTTATGTCTCTTGCAAAATACCTGGTTAACTGATTAAAAGTAATAAGTGTAAGGATGGAGTACCACCCACCAGCTGCTGCAAACAGGCTTCCTGGTCTTGTAAGATCATGAGTTGGTGCAAGGGGACCACCAAGTTGCCCTAGACCTCCTAGTCCTCCAATACCAGGGCCAGGGAGTCGTGTCAGCAGGTCATTACGGAAGTCCAGCTTTTGAGGATCAGCCTGCATAAGCTGAGGAAGATAACGTTGAGAGAAGGACAATATGACTGACACTACTACAATACAAAATACTATTTTGATCAAAATACCATTTTTAAAATTGTGATATAAAAATACAAAATACTTTTGCAAAGTATTTCAACCACAGTTTATTGGCCAATTTTAAAGGCCATTACAAATGTAAACCAAAACATAGATGAACAAACGCCAACACCTTGACTTTCTCTTGATGCCTTAGAATCATCCAGGCAACACGGACATGCATAGCACACCATTTTCCAGGCTTCTGCAAAGAAAAAGTCTCAATTACAAGAGATGTCCATACTAGTCACTGACAGGTCAACAACTGGACATTTAATGTAGGGCTGGGTATTGGTACGGATTTCCAGATTCGATACCCATTCACAAGATTCTTCATTGGTATATTTCAGATATAATGTTAATTTTGCTTACATTTGAAAGAGATTCTCTCTCAGCTAATTCTGTCAATTATACAGGGGACCTTATAACTAGGTACTAGGTATATTATTACAAGGTATATTATTTTTTTATTTGTTTTTCATCATTATAGTAGCACTTCAGCTTTTTAAAAATGTACAAATTAATGTATTCCATCAACAAATATGATATATATTTGTGTGTGTGTGTGTGTGTGTGTGTGTGTATATATATGTTTATTGTTTAATGCATAATTTATTCTATTTACAAGCATTTACACTGATTTGTCGAACACGTCCTAAAAATCGGTACTGTCTCTTTAAAGGAATGGTTCACTCAAAAATGAAAATTCTCTCATCATTTACTCACCCTCATGCCATCCCAGATGTGTATGACTTTCTTTCTTCGGCAGAACACAAATGAAGATTTTTTTAGAAGAATAGTTCGGCTCTTTTGGTCCATACAATGCAAGTTAATGGGTGCCAAAATTTTGAAGCTCAAAAAAAAAATCACATAAGTCAGCATAAAAGTAATCTATAAGACTCCAGTTATTAAATCAATATCTTCAGAAGCTATATGGTAGGTGTGGGTGAAAAACAGATGCATACCACTCCCTACTGGGCAACAAGAAGAATTTCAAGCAAAAATGACTTAAATATTGATCTGTTTCTCACCCACATCTATCACATCACACCTGAAAAGATGGATTTAAACACTGGAGTCATATGGATTACTTGATGCCTTTACGTATGATGCCTTAATGTGCTTTTTGGAGCATCAAAACTTTGGCACCCCTTCACTTGCATTGTATGGACCTACAGAGCTGAGATATTCTTCTAAAAATCATAATTTGTGCTCTTCAGAAGAAAGAAAGTCATACACATCTGGGATGGCATGAGGATGAGTAAATGATGAGAGAATTTTAATTTTTGGGTGCACTATCGCTTTAAGAAAACAAGCAGTTCTGTAAAGAGAGTCTCTAAATGAATGCATATTAAAGAGAGAGGACTCGAATGGGTTTATCTCATCCATGCTATTCATGATAGCAATTAAATGCCTAATTGTGTTGTTTTTGATAAACAACTGACTGTAAAGAACAGAAAGGATATTAAAAAAGACATTATTCAAATGACAAATGGATTGTGTGGATCTCGCCTTTGGATACACATTACATAGAATAAGAGAAATAAAACTTTAACTCTCAACACGGAGTGAAAAGGTCTCGCTGCTGAACTTCACCACTATACTACTAAATCACTGTTGAGTGAAATCTGAACATTTACCAGCTAGTGGTTAATCACAGACATTTTAGCCTCATAGTAGGAAATTTGGACTCTTATGTGAGTGCTTTACTCGCATTGTAGAGAGTTGCGCATATAGTTTAAGATCGATATTGGAATTTAAGAATCGATATAGAGACCGTTCAAATGACGATCAGTCCTAATTAAATGAAAAACAAAGAAGAGTCTAACTTACATTACTGACTTTCGGTGGTGGTGCAAATGGGTCTGTAAGCTGTGGACACAGAAAAGACAGGAAACATGAACACCATACATTATTCAAACTACAATTTCTATAAGGATCTTGCTTATGGCAGTGAGTCAGAATAATTTTTGTTCATTCTCTTTAATGTGAGAAATCCAAAATGTAAGCAAATCAACAGACATAATACAAATAGTATTGTACATT
Organism: Myxocyprinus asiaticus; assembly: GCF_019703515.2. Taxonomy (NCBI): domain Eukaryota; kingdom Metazoa; phylum Chordata; class Actinopteri; order Cypriniformes; family Catostomidae; genus Myxocyprinus; species Myxocyprinus asiaticus. The sequence goes on from NC_059379.1 coordinate 17,380,286, forward strand.
TTTACCCTTGTAGTTTTAGGTTGCAGATGGGGAGGTACAACTCCTAAACCAGGAGTCATTTCAGGAGCAGCTCCCTGAATGGCAACAAGCTGTCAATAACAACACACTATTGTAACCAACTAATGAACAAGATTTAAGATAAAATAAAAAGCAGAAAAATATGGCAAAAATGTTTTCTTAAAATTTTGAAATAAGAAATATGTACCATTTTAAAATATTATAACTTTCAGATCTCAAAAGATTAAGAGTCTGATGAAGGGAGGTCACGTGACGCCATGTGAGGAGCAGACGTGTAAACGGCAAGCTCTGCGCACTTTGCTAGTTTTTTAATTATTTTCATGTTATAATCCAGTGAGACTCAATACACCCAGCTACATATTTGTTCTTTGAGGTAAACATGGCAAAGAAGTCAAAATCCTCAGGCTCTGGAGACAATAAAAGACACTTACGTGCTCAAGCTGAAACCTCTGACGGGCCTGTGGACCAGGGACTCGGTTTGGACGGTGCGGCGGGGGAAATCCAGCATCAACTGTCCAACATGTCTGTGATGCTGACGAAGGTTGTTGCTGACTTGGAGGATCTCGCTGTAATACGTTGATCGATTACGGTGATGGAAAAAAAATTCTTTGGTTGGTTACAAGAGTGGCAGATATTGAGAAACGGATCGATTATCTGGAGTCATCAGAGAAAGAATTGTCTGCTAATCCGCTAGCGACCAAGATAGATATGGAAAGCATTTTGGAGAAACTGGAAGATCTTGAAAATAGGAGCTGACGAAATAACGTACGTATTGTTGGAATTCCTGAGCATGAAGAAAGCAGAGATATGGTGAATTCCTAGACGAGCTCTTCCCGAGTCTGCTCGACATAACAGGCCATAAGCTTGAAATCGAGCGAGCTGACAGAGTCCCGGCTCGCAGATCTGCTGAGGGGGACAGGCCCCGATCAATTCTGGCCAAATTTCCGAGATCATCCGATAAAGATCTCGTGTTAAGCGAGGCGAGGAGCAAAGGAAAGATTTCTTGGAAGAATCACAATATTTTCTTGTTCCCGGACTTTGCCAATTCGACAAGAGAGAAACACGATCGATTCAAGAAATGAAAGAAACTCTTACATCAACAGAAGATTGCTTTTGCACTGATGTTTCCGGCCAAACTGAGAATAGATACTAAGGATGGCCGCAAAGTATTTACGTGTCCCAAGCAAGCACTGTCCTTCATAGAAACAATGGGTGAGCAAGCCATTTTGTGTTTCTCATGTAGCTCCAGAGTGGATTAACTCGTTGTACTTACTCTTGGCTGTCTGAGGAAGCTGGGCGCCATTTTTGTTTCTGTTTGTGTTTATTCCGCCTAGCGGTTGGAGTTTGTTTTGTGGAATAACACTCCTTCAAGAAACTTTTGCATTGACGGAAGATCACTTTTACACTGATGTTCCCAGCCAGATTGAGAATGGATACTAAGAATGGCCACAAAATATCTACATGCCCACACAAAGGATGTCTTTTATAAAGTTGACAGACTGAGTAAGTCATGGTGTATTTTTTTATGCGGCCTCTGAGTGAATTTGACTCACTCAATACACTCTTGACCATCCGAGGAACCTGTTTTGTTTCTTTTTGTGCTGGTTCCGCCTAGCGGCTGGAGTTTGTTTTGTGGAATAACACTGCTTCGGGTCATTTGCAGATGAATCTGTTCGTTCTTTGTGCTTATGCCTCCTGTTGGCTGGAGTTTGTTTTGTGGAGTATTTTTGCAGGACATTGGAATGATTATGTCATCTGCTGCACTCATAAACATCCGGCTCACTGAACACTTGTCTGTCTGTCCGAGGACACTGAACAGCTTTATATCGGCTGGAATTTGTTATGTGGAGGAACACACCTTCGAGACAGATCTGTGAATGAATCTACATGTTCTTTGTGTTTATTCTGCCTATTGGCCAGGGTTTTTTTTTTTTTTTTTTTACAAAGTATTTTCTTTTATGTAATTTTGTCTCACAAAATTTGTGCAGAAGCAATCCGATGGCAATGTTGTCATGGGGGCTCTCGTAAGCGTACATGGACTGTTTGAGTTTAGAGGGACTGACGCCGGTTGGCGCTGTCATGTGCGGGGATAATGCGCATGTTTTTCTTTTTTCTGTTTGTTTGGTTGGGGGGGGGGGGGGGGGGGTGTTGCAAGCCGCTGGCACCCCTCATGATATAATATTGGGAGGAGACTTTAATCTTTTGATGGACTCCTTGATCATAGTGAAGCAAAAGTGTGTAAGCCCCCTAGAGCAACACTGACGCTTCACAGGTTGTGTAAAAATCTTGGTCTTGCAGATATTTGGCAACTTTTGAACCCATCTGGTAGGGACTATACATTTTTTTCATCAGTCCATAAGATTTATTCTAGAATAGATTTTTTGTATATATATATATATATATATATATATATATATAAGACAGTCTTATAATACAGAATTGGCTCCACTTTTGTTAGAAGTTTATACGGAATCATTAAAGAATGGAAAGTTTCCCCCAACCATGACACAAGCCCGGATCAGTCTGATTCTTAAAAAGGACAAAGATCCAAGTGAGTGTAAGAGTTATCGTACAATTTACCTGATCCAGCTAGATATTAAAATATTGTCAAAAATTCTGGCTAACCGATTAAGTTATGACATCTCTTATACATATAGATCAGGTGGGGTTTATTCGAGGCTGTAGCTCTTCTGATAACATTAGGCATTTCATCAATATCATGTGGTCAGTGGTGAATGATCAGTCTACGGTCGCTCCCATCTCACTTGATGCCGAAAAGACGTTTGATATGGTAGAATGGGATTATCATTTTAAGATTTTGGAAATGTATGTGTTCGGGAGTACATTTATTGGCTGGATTAATTACTTCATAGACGCCCTGTAGCAGCGGTACAAACAAATGGATTAATTTCAGATTATTTTACTCTGGATAGGGGCACTTGGCAGGGTTGCCCTCTTTCCCCATTATTGTTCTGTCTTGCCCTGGAAGCATTAGCAGCCGCGATAAGAAGGGAAGATGATATTCCAGGGGTGGTGGCGGGAGGTGTGGCGCATAAGCTTCTGCTTTACACAGATGATATTTTATTATTTGTCTCTGACCTTGCTAGATCTATGCCTTGCCTCCACAGAATTATTAATTCCTTTTCCAAGTTCTCAGGAAACAAAGTCAATTGGTTTAAATCTGAAGCTTTGGCTCTGACAGCATACTGTCCATTAATGGCCTTCCAGCCGGGTGCCTTCCAATGGCCCAAACAGGGCATTAAGTATTTGGGTATTTTATTCCCAGCAAATTTGTCTGATTTAGTTAGAGTTAATTTTGACCCTTTTATAAAAAGGTTTTCAAGTGATGTGGACAGGTGGACTTCATTACATTTATCGATGATTGGGAAGGTTAATGTTTTTAAAATGAATTGTATTCCAAAATGTAACTACCTACTACAATCTCTCCCTGTAGATGTCACCCTCTCTAATATTAAGCAATTTGATAGCATAGCGAAGTCCTTCATTTGGAATGGTAAATGTCCCAGATTGCATTTCATTCAGTTACATAGGCCGATTGACAAAGGTGGGCTAGGCCTACCCAAGATTTTATTTTATTACTATGTGTTCAGTCTCAGACATTTGGCTCATTGGTCACTTCCACCTGAGGGAGCCCCTCCCTGGTTTGGTATTGAACAGGAAGTTCTTGCCCCTATTTCGCCATTGCAAAGCCTCTCTTTCGCATTTGCACTCGGTATGGACAAAAGTGTCCAGAGTGTTTTACTCGGACATTTATTCAAATGTTTCCTCAAGCATATGGCAGAACCCAAGATTGTGTATTGGTAAGTCCCCTTTCTGCTGGTCAGAGTGGATTGTGAGGGGGGTTACTACACTCGGTGACCTATATAAGAGTGGAGTGTTGAAATCTTTTGAAAATTTGGTTCAACATTTTGGGATCCCCAGATCTCAGTTTTATAGTATTTACAACTGCGCAACCTGCTTTGTACTGTTTTAGGGAGTAGCACCCCCCCACTGCTCTTGGAAAAGGTCATGAAGCATCACTTATTACTCCCTGCTAATTCAGAGTCTGGGGGAGGGATGGGAGAAAGATTTCAACTTGGAATTGGAGGAGGGAGTGTGGGCTAGGATTCTTAAAAACATTAAGTCTGCATCTAGAGATGCAAGGGTGCGTCTTATGCAATTCAAGATTTTTGGAAACCCTCTAGATTGTATAGGCTTGGTCTTAAAGACACACCCACCTGCTGGCGATGCCAATCGGAGGATGGAGACATGGCCCATGTTTTTTGGTGGTGTGTTGAGATCCAGAAATTCTGGTTGAAGGTTCAGAATTGTGTGTGTGGCGTGGTAGGCACTCGGGTTTCGTTTTACCCCAGACTTTGTGTTCTGGGCGATGGGGCGGTCATCGATGTGGGGGATAGTCTTATAGAAAATTGGGTTCTGACCTGTGTGATGATCGCCAGGCAGGTTATTTTCAGGGGTTGGAGGTCAGCTGGTGCACCCCCATATCCGGAGTGGTGCACGGAGATGGGGAGGATGGCGGCGGTTTATGAGGTGTCATCTTTGGGAAGATGGGGTGACTTAGATTTGTTTGTCGGGAAATGGGGCAAGTATTTGGAGTTTTTGGAGGGCTCTCGGGGTGGGGCGTGGAGAGAGTAGTGTAGTATATTTTTAAGTGAGTATGATTATATATATATATATATATATATATATATATATATATATATATTTGTTTTTTTTATATATATATTTTACTTATGTGTGACCACAGGGTTGTTTTTTTGGGGGGGGGGGGGGGGGGGTTGTGGGGTTTAAATGTTGATTGTGTGTGTGTATATATATATATGTTTTGCTTTTCTTTATTATTGTAAGATTTAATAAAAAATGTTAATTAAAAAAAGTCTGATGAAGTTCAATAAAAAGGGCATCCTTTTAATGCTTTCATGTAGTGGACAGACAACACAATGAATTATTATCTCTCTTGGACCACTGGGTATTGTGGTTATATGCAAGCATTCTTCATGTGATTTTAATATTTATTTATACGCAGGGCACAAAGGTTTCAGATTTCACTATTCAAAACATGGATAAAATGACAAGCAACACTTACCTTAGGCTGAAAAGCTCCCCGCAATGAACTGAAAGGTCCAGTGGGTGGAAGAACAGGCTGTATTCCAGGCACAGATGGTGGGTACTGAGGAAAAAACTTCTCAGGAGAGAGAAAAGCAATAAATTGAATTAATAGATGCACGCATGTTTCACAAAGATGGAACCATGCTATATTGACCTCAAATTCAAAAGCTGCCCTACAGACTTTAGATTTAAAACAGTCCTATTCCATTACCAATTTTTATTAATTAATCTATTAAAATTTCATTACTACAAAGTATAAACCAAAAGCCAACAGAATCCAGTTAACACTTACTGGGTGTCGAAAGAGGCCTTCAATCTTGCCTGGATACTTTTCAAACTGTTTAAGAACCACAAAAGAAGTGAAATGTCATAACCAGATACTTTTTTAAATGAGCCGTCCATGGGCTTTAGTTAACTCCTCACCAGTGGTGGTGCTGGTGCTGTATGATGCAGGAAGTGTTGGTGAGTATGAGTGTGCTGGTGCTGGTGATTGTGCTGATGGAACTGGTAGGCCATCGTGGGGATGGAAGTCTGGGCCTGTGAGGATCTGCTGGAGGTCCCAGAGCTTGAGCTTGACACCGACGGTCCTCCAGGTGCACTGGATTCTGGCAAGTCCTGACAGATAAGATCCTGGTCTGTTAATGGATGAGAAAGAACTTTAACTTTCTGAAGAAGTGCAGGATAAGAACAGAAACATTTACTTTCCGAACATTCTTAAGGTATATTCTGGGTTCAATACAAGTTAAGCTCAATGCTTAAATGCTGTCGGCATTTGTGGCATGTGGATTACAACAAAAAATAATTTAAACTCAATTTTTCAACAACAACAAAAGAACGATGTATCTTATATATAGAAAATGTATATCTTTATGTATTTTTGCACAGAAAAGGATATTAAGCGATTTTATCACACTCATATAAATGTTAACATTGTTTACGTCTTGTGGCTATTCTTTCACTCTACTCTCTCCTTTCCACCAACAGCTGGTGTGTGTTGAGTGTTATGGTGCACTATGGCTACCGTCACATTCCAGGTGGATGCTGCACACTGGAGGTGGTTAAGGAGAGTCCCCTGTTCACTATGTAAAGCGCTTTAAGTGTAGTGTCAGAAAAGCGCTATATAAATGTAACATTCATTTTGAAACAGTGAGAGTTTTGACGTTTATGGATTTGCACCATTCACTTTCATTGTAAGTGCCTCACTGTAACCCAGATTTTTGCTTTTTTTTTTTTTTAAGAAAAGGAGGGGCAAGTCGAAATAAATTTTTGTGGTAGTCACATTATGCCACAAATACTGTTGATTGAGCTTAACTTGTATTGAACCCAGGATATTCCTTTAATAGTTACAGTCCAGCTTGCAAATTCATCACCTAGATATAGAATAGTAATGTGCAATCTGTGGTATTTAATATTTTACTGTATTGTACCAGGTTTTTAAATTTTACCTGTCGAAGGGTGTGGTGACACCTGAAGAAGAGGAGGAGGTGGGGGAAGGCTGGGGGACGGTGTGAAGATGGCACCAGGACTTGGTCGAGAGGAGGGTCTTACAGTCCCCACACCCCCTGGGCCTCGACCAAGAGACACACTTGTAGCAGGAGTAGGTGGTCTGATTGATAATGAAGAGGCAGATGAAGATGGAGGCTTGCCTGAGGTACTGCTTCTAATAGAAAACCAATGCAACATTTCAAGTTAAGACAATAGGATCTGTCAAGCAATATTAACTTTTATTAAACTGATAGTTCAAAAATTAAAATTCTGTCATCATTTACTCACTCTCATGTTGTTCCAAACCCAGAACACAAAAGGAGATGTTCGACAGAATGATTCAGCCTCAATCACTATTCACTTTCATTGTGTGGGGAAAAAGGTGCAATGAAAGTGAATAGTGACTGATACTACAACAATGCCTAACATCTGAGTTCCGTGGAGGAAAGTGTGAGAGTAGGTGAGCAAATGATGATAGAATTTAAGAGGGCTCACCTGTTGTTGCTGCCCATTGTAAAGATCGATTGTGACTTTCCAGGGAAAGGGAGAAAAGGCTTGTTTGTGCGCCGTGGTGGGCTAGGACCATATCGGTGATGGGGACCACCATTTCCATTACGCTGATCAGGAATTGAGGTGGAGACAGAGGCAGTGGAATGGCCTATCAGGCTAGGGAGTGAGGATGAGGTAGAAATAGGCTCAGGGTAAGGCTGCTCCATACTCCTCTCCTGACTCCTCTCCAGGCCAGAGACCCGGGGTGTGACTGACAGAAGGGGTAAAGAGCTATTCGAGGGCAAGAGAGGGCAACCATTGCCAACAGCAGAGCTTGCTGAGATGGAGTTAACTGCTATGAAGAAAGAGAGAGCAACAATGTAATCCAAGTAATGCTGTTTACCAAGCTTTAACAACAATTCAAAATGTAAGCATGTGTATGTTTAAATAAAACTGTGTGACAAACATAATCTTTAATCAAGCATGACCATGTAATAATCAATCATGCACAAAAGCATTTTTTCTGTGATGTTCTATTATGTCAAATACCTGTGTGGCATTTAGGTCTGTCAGCATTATATTGCAATGAAATGCCACTTTTTATTTAAAACCCCAAAAGTGTACAAAAATAATATTGCTGTTTAAGTCTCTCAGGGATGTACATCTGCCACTGGTACCTTGCAACAGATTTTTACCTTCCCTTGTACAGACGATGAATGCTGGTTCCATATTGTCAGAAGCCTAAATAGTGAGAGAAGTCATATTATTGAATAATTCATGAAAACAAAAACAGAAAAAACACATTTTACAATACATACATAAACTCAAGGCAAATTCAAGGTTGATAAAGAATTGTTTTTACCTTATCCCCTGACTCACTCTCTGTATCACACTGTGGGTTAGAGAAAGAGTTACATTTTTGCATGAAAATTCAATGATTATACACCTCATTTTCATTTATTAGCTAAACATCTATTTTTTACATAAGTTTGAAAGCATTTTCGAGTCACATTTATTGGCAGCAAAAGAAAAATACATAACATGGGAAAAAAATAACTTACAATGTATCCTGTCTCCATATGACTCCCTGACACCTGAAACGGACATTTAGAAATGTGAAATCACACTTAAAAATGAAATAAAAAAAGAACAATGGGGGTAGCATATGTACAGTAAGTAAACAGTACTGTGCAAAAGACTATATTTTTCACTAAATTTGTCTTAAAATGGTTATTTTGTAAATTCTGATTTTAGTTTATCAGTAGGAAATATAAATGTTAAGATTTCAACATTCACTTTGCAAATATAATTGAATAAAAGAACAAGAAGCCCTACAACAGATGGTATGGCCCCCACAGAGCCCGGATCTCAACATTGAGTCAGTCTGGGATTACATGAAGAGACAGAAGCAATTGAGAAGTCCTAATTAGATAAAAGAACTGTGGCAAGTTCTCCAAGAAGTTTGGAACATCCTATCTGCCAACAACTACGAAAAACTATGTCCAGGTCTACCAAGGAGAATATGTCTGTTTTGTTCAGTTAAAACAGAAGCACTGTTCTAACTGTTAGCATAATGTGCGCTGCGGCAGTTCGTGCGAAAGAATGCTTGATTCACTCCACAAAGATGCACGTGTAAGTTATGAGAGGCATAAATACCATTACATTCGCTTCGCCACTGGCTTCGAGTCGCCTGACATTCATAGAATTTTCGATGCAGGAAAAACCCTGAAAAAGTCAACCGCAAAAGTGGCCGGTAAGAGTGACGGAGTCACCCGCCACTGCCGTTCCCCCCCCCCCCGGGTGTTGATTTCAAACCCTGATTTATGGCATAAATTTAACTATTTATGGCATTATTTTTGAAGACATCCTCACTATGCAACATTTTCCACAAATGTCTAAAACTTTTGCACAGTACTGTATAATTACACTATTTTATTTTATACATATATATGACTTGCTAAACCATGACTTTGACTCACTTTAACCTAGAAATACATATTGAGTGTTATGCACTAAAAGTAAAGTTTCAGCCTTCTATTGATATAATTAGTATGTTTCTACTCCAAAAACCTTTGCTGAGATATAATCATTTAAATGTTGGCTGAAGCTATTCTATTCACAATAGAGCATAAAACTCAAAATGTGTCTCTGGGACAAAGTGGCTCAGATATGTGGGTACAAATCTTTTAATTTCTTTAAAAGAAGGCTTTGTTCAGACAGACAGAAAAAAATCTGATTTTAATTATTATTATTTTTTGTCTGACTATTATAACGTTTAGTTGTTTAATGGCTGAACAGCAAAAAAAAACAAAAAAAAACCCTGTGAAATCAATGTGAATTTGTTTGAAATTCATTAAAAAATAAGTTTCTAAAATGTGCTTCAGTGTGAATGGTTAATAGGATTTCAAGGTGTTTTTTGTCATTCAGGATGTAACGTGACTGTAACGGTAATCACAAAATGCCATAGTCTCTACAGCAGTGTCTAAATTCTCTCATTTACGCTCACATGTGACATTCACTATGCAGTGAATGGTGAATGACATACAAACGGTTTGACAGCACATGCACAAATGTGTAAATACAGTAATGCCTCTGATGCTTATGTTGTCTGACGCATCTTCACGAGATGCACATGAGCAGAGGTTGTTCACCAATTTTTTGTTCACCATCCTTTCTTTTATTTTTACATTGACGGCCACTCTCTGATGTCTCTAGGCAATGACTTTTAAGTCATTACTCTGGCAACCAACGTAAATAAATCGGATATTGACTACACTGTCTGAACAAACAGATCAGAGTTCATCATTTGCAAAATGACAGTGCATACAGTCAGTCCTAACTCACAAATTAATAATCATAATTTCAAATGCAGGGCAAAATGTGTTTATACCAGTCACACAACACTGTATCTAATGTCCCAGACAAACAGTCTGGCACCTGTCACTCCATAACAGCCCTACATTGAACACTTCTTTTAAAAAGAACAATAAAGAACTGAATGTCAGAAGCTCATCCACAAAGAGACTCCTCTAAAATGTTTCTTTGCTGAACAAATATATATCAAAGCTTTTAAAACCAGAAAAAAGTGCTGAAAGCCTGTCATTTGCATACAAAGGGCAAAACTGCTGAACACCAACCTTAGCGGCTCCCTTTCTCTTCAGTTTAGATTTCATTTTCCTGCGCTGCTCCCAACTGTTGGTGTACGTTGCGGGAGGTCCTTCCTCTGGCTCTGACAGAGGCCCTCCGTTTTCATCTAGGGCTCTCTTCCTTTTGATTCCTCTACCCATTAACAAGCCAGATCGTTCTGCTGGCTTTAGAGAACTGTCCATCTATCAAAGCAACACAATGAAACATGAAAAAGTAGCAGATATACTAGCTAAGTGCTGGGTTTATGTTGTTTATTCATGTTACGGTTCATTACTACCAATCTGCTGTAATTCCACTCATTGTGTTTTTATTAATTTAATAATTAAATTGCGTTATCCCCTTTTCTCCCCAATTCTGCAAAGCCCAATTCCCACTACTTACTAGGTCTTCGTGGTGGCGTGGTTACTCACTTCAATCCGGGTGGGGGAGGACAAGTCTCAGTTGCCTCCGCTTCTGAGACAGTCAATCCGTGCATCTTATCACATGGCTCGCTGTGCATGACACCGCGGAGACTCACAGCATGTGGAGGCTCACGCTACTCTCCGCACAACTTACCACACACCCCATTGAGATGAGAACCACTTATCACAACCACAAAGAGGTTACCCCATGTGACTCTACCCTCCATAGCAATCGGGCCAATTTGGTTGCTTAGGAGACCTGGCTGGAGTCACTCAGCACACCCTGGATTCGAACTCGCGACTCCAGGGGTGGTAGTCCGCGTCAATACTCGCTGAGCTACCCAGGCCCCCATAATTCAATTGTTTCTTAATTCAACCCCTAATGGCAATGAGTCTGATTTTATGTCAAAATATTTACAAAGCTGTAAATCCTTTATATGCATCATATTTTGTTATAAATTTAATATGTTAAACTTCACGTAAATGTAATGTTTTTCTAATGTAAAACGTTTCTAACCCAATGCAATCTCATTTTCAAACTAAACTGTTATATTTACACTGTAAGGAATAATAAAAGATGGAGAAGAACACAAACCTCCAAAGCCTCCAGGCTTATGAAGCTGGCTATGGCGAATCCATCTATTATATCCTCCTCGCAGGACACTGATTCTCGCTTCCTCCGACGTGGAGGCCTGTGTCGGACCCCAGGGAAGCCAGGTCTGCATTCTCCACCGTTAGCTCCGAGCAGAGAGTCTCTTCTGCAGAGTTCTTGGTCCGAGGCCGAGGACGGCGATGAGGCCCTGTGTTCAGCGAGATCCTCTCTCCTCCGCCGCCGCTCTCTGTCGCGCCGGGAGCGGGAGCGACGGCTCTGCCTGAACCCTCCGCTTCGACTGGGACCATCCATGTCAATGCACCGTATAAAGGCACTTTATAAGAAAGCACACACTGGTCTGGCCTGGGAGAGTTTACAACTAGCAATAAGTAATACCCAAGGCCCCTTGGACAAGTGTTGTGGATCTCTGATGAAAATGTGTTTTTTCTATTCCTCTTATAATTTAATTGAATCAAGTGGAGGCTTTATGGTGTGAGGACACTGCAGTCTGAGCACAGTCATGTCTGGGCATCGCCGGGCCTGTTTAATCCAACAACACACTGATTATTAATGCTTTAAAACATTCCAGTTACTGTCTTTCTGTCAAGACATTGTCACGTTCATCTGGGGAAATAAAAAGGAGAAACTACCCATCAGAGGCGCAGTTAGGCTTTTAAATATCAACTCAACATGTCTGGTTAGCTTGGAAAATAAGCGTTTACTGTACTGGAACTAAGGGGCATTTCAGAATATAAACCAGACCAAAATATAGTGACTACAATCAAAAAATGTTGGCATACATGTAAATGAACATAAAGCATTTTAATGCCATTCAAGACCATCTCGGTCCCTCCGAGTTAGGGCCGAGTTTTCGTTAGTAAACTTTAGCAAAAAAGGTAGATGATCAGTACAAACAAAGTCCAGTTTAGCCACAAATGCAATTATAGATTACTGTATTTTAATCGCTTATTTTCCTCGGTCTGTGGCATTTTAAATCGGTTAATGAAGTGAAGAGAAATGCTTCTCTCTGCTGGTTAGTCTTTCAGTTCACGGTGTTAGCTCGCTAGTTATCTAACCTTGTTCGGATCACGGATTAAAACGTTTCAAAACGTACTAGAAACATACATTTATAATATTTTTGGCTAAATGTACTTCAAATGACAGTATGAAAATCGTCTAACTGCAATATTGCCAATTACAATAATGGAGAAATCCAGCCTTCTCCATCATTGCCTTCTCCGGTGTAAACAACTGGGCGAGCAGACACTGACCAACAACGTATTTTGTTACATTTATCATAACCCCACATATCTAATGTAATCCACAAAGATCAATCACCGCACCATTCAACTGTCGTGCAGCTGTCTAGCTCAGCATGATTATTTTTTCTTTCAAAACATCTGTCCAGGAGTCCAAAAGCTAACAAGCTAACCACGTAGCCGGTTTCGTTGACACCCCATATTTCACTTTATAAGAGAAAGAAATTAAACGAATTACTCCCGGACATTAATCACATCGATGAACCACGCACAGCTTGTCTTTCTGCACATTTAAAAACAAACTAAAGCTATCAGATGAAACCCACACAAGCTCATTAGCTGTCTTTAACGAGTAGAGGAGGAAAAGGGGACATTTAAACAACTTCCGTAAAAGAAAAATTCCTTATTTACTTTCTACTTTTCAAATATAGTTATATACTTTTCAAAGGCACAGGAATGAACAAAAAATGTTATATTCCCAATTACACCCACCACTTGAGCTGTACAGAGGGTCATTTTCCTCTGACTTCTGCTTTCTTTCGAGCCTCCATTTATAACGATAATAATAAAAACAGGCCCTGAAGCCTCGGGCTGGAGTTGCACCGTCAATGATGTTGAGCGCAGCCCCGTCAGCGCAGGCCGGGCTCCTCCTTCTGCGGCCCACTGTGTTGTTCACCGAGCGGTGAAGACTGGAGATTTCGCCGGTCTAAGCAGCAGGAGCTGGATTTCTCTCGAGCGTAACGTGGAAATGGACTTACGAAAGCTTACTTTTCGCCCCCGATTGTCAAAATGGGATAAGTGGATTTCTTCATATTATTTGGGAAGCTGAGACATGCATGAAGCCTCTGTGGATAACCCGTAGCAGTCAAACTGCATTGTGTGCTGCTGTCCGGTTTTCTTCCTCTGTTGATTCACCACAGGCGGGCTGTAGTGAATGCGATGACAGTACTGCCATCTATTGTTTTAAATGTGTCATTTTCTTCATCATTGAAGAGCAATAAAAAAATTTAAAAAAATGTCGTATGTGATAGCAGGTGTCTATTTTACAAATAATAGCTTACGTTCGTTCGTTCTTGCCGTCCTATTGCTCACATATTGAGTACTTTTTTTCTCTTTCAGAATCCAAAACCAAACTAATGTTTTATGTTTCCTGCTTTGGCTTGGTGGCCAAGTAAGAATAATTTCAAATATTTATTTATGATAATTAATTGCAAATGTTTTTATCATGTTAAATAACAACAGTCGCGATAATAAGTACACTTAAAAATAATTGTAAGATTTACACTTTAATTTCATAACAAAATTGAATTGAGTAATCTTTAAGGGAAAACATATATTTTAAGTTTCATTAATTTGTGTTAAACATTACATTAATAAAAGCGATAAGCTTAAATCTTAAAAATGGGCTAATATATATATATATATACTTTCACTTTATTAAGTGTAAGTATGAAGGTTGGCTGAGCATGTCAAATTAAAATCACACAATTTCCAAGGTTTGTTTTGAACGAAAGGGGCATCTAAAAAAGTCGTGGTAAACAAAGTTATAAAAACACACGAAAAATACATTTATATTGAGAGATTGGTCTAATTATTTATGTAATGAAATGAAACTGTAATTAGATTGTAATGTCTGACGCTATCTTTGAATATGAATTTTTAGGAAAACAGAGTAAAACCCAAAATGCAAGTGTTTGATATTTATGTGTAGAATTAATCAAAGGAAATACAGTAAAATTAGTAAAAGGAATTACAGTTTATTTTTCTGGAAATATTTGAGTGATTCCGAGATTTTTCATCCAAGCCTTTTCTCATCCATGTTTCTGCATATTTACATTCATAAACAAATAAAGCACACTGTCTTACAGTCCACGATGTTTTGTTTTTTTTTAAAATAAACAAAGTAAAATAAAATGAATAATAATAATAAATAAAAAGAAATACAATTTCTCTATAACAAGGTTATAATATTTTTGCCTATGGTGTTTTTTATTGGTGAAATGACATCACATTGACAATAATGTGACAGATTGCATATTCAGAAAAAACTCAGATACATATTAGTATAGAAATTACAGAATTGCAATGTTTAACTTAAAAAAGAGAGGAAGAAAAAATTAAAATAAATAATCAAATAAAAAACCATTCCTCCCTGTGTGTACAATTAAAGGGTCAAATATAAGATACAGTAGGGTATAAAGTTGGGGGTATTTGGATTTATGGAAAATTATACTTTGACGCATATCCTGTGACGTAAACTCACACAAAGGAAGTATTGACATTCACATGCGGAAGTAAGAGTGGGGAAAACAATCGGGTGGATCGACGAACAGTAACTTTTAATAAGTAGAAGAAACAAACGGCGGCGTAATATCTGGCTTGAACAGCTGCGGATTTCTCTGGTGGACGTTTTCCACATAAAGAAAAGTCAAGGTAAAGCCGAGAATGATGCAGGGTCAGAGGCCTCCCAGTTTTCTATATATGCTGAGCTAATTTTAGCCAACTGAGTTTATTCTTCCATATTTGGGGGAAGAACCAATCGGGTTATGAAACGATATGTAGCCGTTAATATGTAATCGTTTAAAGATTGAACCTGTACAGGGCTCGACATTAACGCTTGTCCGGGACAAGTGGAATTTTACTTGCCTGACCGGACAAGTTGCCTGATTAAAATCTCAGTTATGAAAATTAGTTCATTAGCGCGGGATTGAGCACAATTGTAATAATTCCCGCATGTTTCACTTTCAAAATGCGGAGACAACGTTCAGCAGCTTGTGAGCGCGCGCAGTGGGGAAGCGCACTTTTTGTGAACTATGGGGCCGTTCACACGACAACGTTTTCAACTTTTTCGACATTAAGCATTGTGCCCTGCTGTATTATCGCTGTTCTAGTGATTCAATTCTTATTGAGCTAAAGGGCCTGTTTCATTGCCATTAGCAGTGTGTATCTCAAATAAGCTGAATGTAATGGTGTGTTTTTCAGGGGGGTTTTCATCTAAAATTGAGAAGAGAGCGCGAAATGTCACATCTATTACAGCAGGGTTAATGTCACTTTGATTCTTTGCATGTAGAATATTTTAATTTGAAAGTAGCAATAGGAGCCACTTGTTGACCAACAGTAGTGCTTAGGACTGCCAAACATACCTGTAAATTATGATGTCATAGTACCACATGCCTGTGAGTCACTGTCATTCAGTCACCTGCATAAATCTGAATTCCTTTTATGTGACCTAATCTTTTATCTATAGTGGCAAGAAACCTTTGGTTATCTGGTTTGGACATTTTTGCTCTTTTAAACTTGTTTTAGGAGAGTAAGGAAACTAATCCTTAAGATTTTTAGACAAAAAGATCTCCAAACAGTCAGATCTGATATACTTTTCTCATTTGGTCATGTCAGATGGAGTTCCTATTTGGAAAAAGAAAGACTCCGGAGGAGATGCTCAGACAGAACCAGAGAGCACTGAATCGAGCCATGAGAGATCTAGACAGAGAACGCCAGAGAATGGAGCAACAGGAAAAGAAAATAATTGCTGACATTAAGAAAATGGCCAAGCAAGGACAGATGGTATGAAGGTTTTTTTTTTTCATTGGACATCCATGTGTCTTTAGTGTCACTGTTGTTGATATGTCCAAATGAAGTGTTGCTTAAGTGTAAATAATATTCTTTTTGTGACAGGATGCTGTTAAGATTATGGCTAAGGACTTGGTTCGTACAAGGCGGTACGTTAAGAAATTCATCATGATGAGAGCCAATATTCAAGCTGTCAGCCTTAAAATCCAAACGCTCAAATCTAACAACAGCATGGCACAAGCCATGAAAGGAGTCACCAAAGCTATGGCCACCATGAACAGACAGGTATAACTGTCTGTTCATAAAGTGTTTCAATCTTTATTTCTCTTGTCAACAGAAAACAGATCACTGGTATTGAAATGCAGTTGTTTATATGGATGCCTGTTTATCTCAATGCAGCTGAAGTTACCACAGATTCAAAAGATCATGATGGAGTTTGAGCGCCAAAGTGAAATAATGGACATGAAGGAGGAGATGATGAATGATGCAATCGATGATGCAATGGGAGACGAAGATGATGAAGAGGAGAGGTGAGAGCTTGAATTAATTTATTAAAGTCTTAAATTTCATTGCTTCGAACCTGCAGATACCCTGTATATACCTATTAGACAGGAGTCTCCTGAAATGCACTGTGTTTGCTTTGAATGTAGTGATGCTGTGGTATCTCAAGTTCTGGATGAGCTGGGTCTGACACTGTCTGATGAACTTTCAAGTAAGGAAAAAATATTATTACAGTTACTATGCATGCAGTTGTGCTCAAAAGTTTGCATACCCTTGGAGAAATGGTAATATATGTACCATTTTTAAAGAAAACATGAGTGAGCAGGCAAAACGCATTTCTTTTATTTCTTATGGGATTCATATTCAACTGTAGGTTATAACAGAACGGCACAATCATAAAACAAAACATGGCAACAATTAAAAAAATGAAATGATCCCTGTTCAAAAGTCTGCATACCCTTAGTTCTTAATACTGTGTATTGCCCCCTTTAGCATCAATGACAGTGTCCAGTCTTTTGTAATAGTTGTCTATGAGGCCCCAAATTCTTGCAGGTGGTATAGCTGCCCATTCATCTTGGCAAAATGCCTCCAGGTCATGCAAAGTCTTTGGTCGTCTTGCATGAACTGCACGTTTGAGATCTCCCCAGAGTGGCTCGATGATATTAAGGTCAGAAGACTGTGATGGCCACTCCAGAACCTTCACCTTTTTCTGCTGTAACCACTGGAGGGTCAACTTGGCCTTGTGCTTAGGGTCATTGTCATGCTGGAAAGTCCAAGAGCATCTCATGCGCAGCTTTCATGCAGAAGAATGCAAAATGTCTGCCAGTATTTTCTGATAACATGCTGCATTCATCTTGCCATCAATTTTCACAAGATTCCCTGTGCCTTTAGAGCTCACACACCCCCAAAACATCAGTGAGCCACCACCATGCTTCACAGTGGGGATGGTATTCTTTTCACTATAAGCCTTGTTGACCCCTCTCCAAACATAGCGCTTATGGTTGTGACCATAAAGCTCTATTTTGGTCTCGTCACTCCAAATTACAGTGTGCCAGAAGCTGTGAGGCGTGTCAAGGTGTTGTCGGGCATATTGAAACAGGGCTTTTTTCGGGCATTGGCACAGTAAAGGCTTCTTTCTGGCAACTCGACCATGCAGCTCATTTTTGTTCAAGTATCGTCGTATTGTGCTCCTTCTAACAACCACACTGTCTTTTTCCAGAGCAGCCTGTATTTCTCCTGAGGTTACCTGTGGGTTTTTCTTTGTATGCCGAACAATTCTTCTGGCAGTTGTGGCTGAAATCTTTCTTGGTCTACCTGACCTTGGCTTGGTATCAAGAGATCCCCAAAAAGTACTGACTGGCATTTTCAAGGCTTTGGATATCTTTTTATATCCTTTTCCATCTTTATAAAGTTCCATTACCTTGTTATGCTGGTCTTTTGACAGTTCTTTTCTGCTCCCCATGGCTCAGTATCTAGCCTGCTCAGTGCATCCACGTGAGAGCTAACAAACTCATTGACTGTTTATTCACAGACACTAATTGCAATTTTAAAAGCTACAGGTGTGGGAAATTAACCTTTAATTGCCATTTAAACCAGTGTGTGTCACCTTGTGTGTCTGTAACAAGGCCAAACATTCAAGGGTATGTAAAGTTTTGATCAGGGCCATTTGGGTGATTTCTGTTACCATTATTATTTAAAAAGGAGCCAAACAACATGTGATGATAAATGGCTTCATATGATCACTATCCTTAAATAATTAAAAAAAAAAAAAAAACATTTTTTTTGCATGATCAGTCATATTTTCAAAATCAATGCCAAAATTTCACAATTTCTGCCAGGGTATGCAAACTTTTGATCACAACTGTATAAGATTGCAGTGATCCTCAAGATCTTCACATATTGCCTTTGTCAATGAATTCAAACAGACCTGCCTGCTACTGGAGGAAGTCTCTCAGTTGCAAGTGGAAAGAAAGCTGAACCACAGCCTACGCTGGCAGATGCTGATGCTGACCTGGAGGAGAGGTTGAATAACCTCAGAAGAGACTGAGAATAAAAATACTTTTAGTAAAGACTTTTTATAAATGCAGAAATGTTTGTGCAAAGTTCACTTTACTGAAATTTAGACTGACGCAAAGAAAAGAGGGAGGAATATTGGAGTATGTGGATGCGGTCTCTGTTTTGTTTTGTCATTTGTCATTGTCTCTTCTAATGATACTGGACATGCTGTATAAATGTTTCTTCACCAAAAAAGTAACCCAAATGAGATGCAATGCATCAGACTGCTTTCAAGTCTTCTGTTTAGACAAATCATTTATAGAGGTGATAAATTCTGATCAACAAACAACTGGTTGCCAGAGAATACAAGGTTCCAACTTAACTTTTAAGGAAAACTAACACTAAATATTGAATTACTATAAAAATGGTTTATGACATCATCTTTTAAATAAATAATAAATGTGGATGGTGGTACTGAACTTTTATATAAATGGTGTAAAATGTAGCCACTGGAGTTTTTCAATCTCTCTATATAAGGGGACCTCAGACTACCCTCTTTGAAATACCTGTGCTATTGTAATATCTAATAGATCTCTGCTAATTATATTTTAATCTTGATCTTTCAGTGATACTTGTATAATAAAAGTTTTTATTTGTTTCTCAGAGTGATTGAATCTCTGGTCCCAACACCCTGGCCTGTTCTTCATAAAAGCTTAAAGGATAGTTCACCCACAGATAAAAATTCTCTCATCATTTATTCACCCTCATGTCAAAATGTTGAAGCTCAAAAAGCACATAAAGGCCGTATAAAAGAAATCAAAATGACACCAGTGATTATATCCATGTCTTCAGAAGTGATATGACAGGTGTGGGTGAGAAACAGATCAACATTTAAGTTCTTTATTAAGATTGCTTTTATGTTCTTTTTTGAGCTTCACAATTTGGGTACCCATGCACTTGCATTGTGAGGACCTACAAAGCTGAGATATTCTTCTCAAATCTTTTGTGTTCGGCAGAAAAAAGTCATACATGTCTGGGATGGCATAAGGATGAGTAAATGAGTGAATTAGAATTTTTTGGTGAACTATCCCTTTAGTTTGCGAGAGACCACATCTCAAAATAAATTGTCATTTAATAAAAAAAAATCTTGGAGGCTGTCTCCCAAAGCTAGTTTTTTCACAAAATAGTCTTAAGACATATTATTAAAAGTAGAGAATAAATATGATCTGTATTTATCTAATTGTGAATCAGAAAGAGGTGGTATATTTTGAAAAATTATTTATTTTGCTTTTTTTTTTTCAGTAAGCTTTTTTTCACGTTTACCATGAAGTGAAGTGACTGATATTTTTTCATTTGATGTTTGATTTACAACAGTAGATTGAATATCAGATTGTGCAGTAATTAGGTGAATCATGGAGAGAAAGATCTGTTATATTTCACCCCAAAATCAAAAGAAAAAAAATAAATTATATTTTGCATTAAGATATACATGAAGCCCATTTCTAGGACCACTATGATTGTTTTCATTGTTACATTATTTTAATGACAAGACTTATTTCACACAAACTGTCATTACGCACCATGACAATAGCTCATCCAACAATTCACAGAACCTCTCTCAATGTATGATGACAACTTTATAGAAAAATCATAGAACTACACTTTTGAGATCTACATCAGTTAAGTTTGATCATGACAATTTGATTAGTTTTACATTATATTCTGATATTAAATATAAATTTGTCAGATTAAATTACTGAATTACATTTTAACTCAATGCCTGCATTTTAACATTTTATGGTAATCTGGTTTCACAGCCAATCTGAGTTGAGAAAAATTACACGTTTCATATAATTTTGCATACAAAGATGTGATTAATACAGACACATTCATATTTATATTAATATATATTTTTATATACAGTATACTGTAATTATCTTTATAGTAATCAAAACTAAGAATTTATACACTCACTGAGGACTTTATTAGGAACACCTGTTCACCTACTTATTCATGCGATTATCTAATCAGGCAATCGTGTGGCAGCAGTGCAATGCATAAAATCATGCAGATACGGGTCAGGAGCTTCAGTTAATGTTCACATCAACCATAAGAATGGGAAAAAAAGTGATCTCAGTATTTCCATGGCATGATTGTTGGTGCCAGATGGGCTGGTTTGAGAATTTCTGTAACTGCTGATCTCCTGGGATTTTCACGCACAACAGTCTCTAGAATTTACTCAGAATGGTGCCAAAAACAAAAAACATCCAGTGAGGGGCAGTTCTGTGGACAGAAATGTCTTGTTGATGAGAGAGGTCAACAGAGAATGGCCAGACTGGTTCGAACTGATAAAGTCTACTGTAACTCTGATAACCACTCTCTGCAATTGTAATGAGCAGAATAGCATCTCAGAATGCACAACACATTGAACCTTGAAGTGGATGGGCCACGACAGCAGATCACGTGGAGCACTTTATTAGGACCATAGTGTTCCTAATTAAGTGCTCAGCAAGTGTATATGCATAAAACAAGATGCTTAATGAAGTCTTTGTGCTTGTCTTGTACAAGGTCTCATTTCATAATCCTTCCATTAAGACCAATTCCACACCCATATAATGGCAAGTGCGAAATTAAGTGAATTGCAAATATTAAATAAAACATACTACACAGAAAAAATATGGACACACAAAACATTAAAAATCGAGTATGTCAATTATGAAATTATAGAGTGCATTTGTTTTATTTTTTTGAAAAACAAAAATTCTTATTTTGTAAATAATGCTATCAATATATCATCTATACTGGACATAAAACATTCTGACATTAAATAAAAAAATAACAGCAACGTTTTACTTATTTACAGCTGGTATGTGTCATTAAAGCTATTTACAGTGGTCCAGATGTACACATTCAGGGGAAGAAACAAAAATCTTTTTGATGTATTTTGTACTAACAAGATCAACACATTTATGCGAAAATAAAACATAAAAAATCTTTACAATTTGAACAGGAATATCTATAAGAAATATAACACAAATGCCCTAAAATTAATCCCATTAGGCACACAGTTTATCCAAAATTAATACAGACTAGCAACACTTTTGGACATTGATGAGACTTGAGGAAAATGGATGTGTAAAATAAATGTTTTTTCAACAAGAAGGTTGCGGTACATCAAACATTACAACAACAGACCAACTAATCGATTCAAAAAATAACATTAAGGGTCCTTAATTAGACCTCCAACATACACCTAGATGGTCATACAAAAATGCTTGCTTCTCTTATACACTAGAGCATACTTAAACATATTAGCATCCTCTTCCTAATCCTGCCAACTTCTAAATGGCTATGCTATGTTTACAAAAATATGTACATTTTTAGGTTTCATCAAGACATTCATGCATAATTACCATTTTTGAAAACAAAACAAGCTCTTTAAAGCCATTCTCAACACAAATATATTGAGGCATACATGCAAATGTGCATCAATACTCCTTTACCACAGTTTAGTGCACATTAAAACATTATTTGCAGCAAAGCCTGCATAACCAGTATCACTTAGCCTCAGTGAAAATTCACAGAACAGGACTACAGGTAAAAGCCTAAATCAGTAAAGACCACACACTGATTGTGTGCAAACTAACACACGTCCACACTCATACGTTTTTGTTTGAAAAACGCATTGATTTTGATATGTTACGCCTCTCACCCACACTAGAATGGCGTTTTCCTCCACCGAAAACGCTCTCCATAACGTCACACTTTGGAAAACGATGATGTTAAGGAACTGAAAATGTATAAGTGAGGATGTGACCTAAAACTGCAGTTAACAGGGCAGTTGGTGTTTTATAGTCTTGGCAACATAGTATGATAACATCACCGTAATGCTGGCATTTCATTCTAGCCTAAACAGTCTCTGCCAGCAGATAGCAGCCCGACACTAAACTATAATGATGGGCAAATATCTTGTCACCTGACTGATCAAACCTGTCTTTGCTCATCCACGTAGCATTCAACTTGGATACATACTCAAAATCTGTGGCTCATTTCCGACAGGTTCGATGGGGAGTTTTTTTCTGATTTTCAATACGACACCGACTTTTTTCGTCAAGCCATGGCAGCTCGAAGTTCCTGCAGAAAACAACAGTGGACTGACATGATCAATATGCCTTTTGATTGTTATATGATTCAACACTTCAAGCCAGTTATAGGTGATGTGTGCAATTTTTTAAAATGTTACTTAATCCTATCCCAACTAATTATGCAGAGAGTAGATCAATTTAATTTGAAAGTGTAAACAACGTGGTGCAATCAAAATGTTGCAAAGCATCCCAACCAGCCCAAAATAGCAACGTTGACTTGTTAACAATGACTATCAGTTTAACCATGCGACAGCAGATGGATTATTATTTTTTGCAATTCCACTGGGGTGATGCTAGTGACGCAGAACTTACACACTTCACCTTAACTTTTACTTGACTTAAAGAGATATTTGAAGGAGAAATTAGCTTACTGTGCAGGCAAATTGGGCAAAGGATGACCAAAGGCCACTACTGGCAGAAATGGTGTGATTTCAATGGCCTCCACTGTACGGTGAAGGAAACAGAATCAGTCAAATGTTATCAAATACCAGCTTTATTTGTTCATAAATGCATAAAATGCAAAAAGAAGTTATCAAAATAATATGTTTGAATGTAGAAGGGACATACCACTGTCCACGTCAGGATAAAATGAGGACAATTCGGGCTCATTTTCCTGAACATTCATCTTTTTCTTCTCCATGCGCTGCTGCAGTCTTTGAAGCATACGCTGTTCACGTATTCTCTGAATGTCCCATCTGACAGGAGAAAGATAAGCATACATAAACAGTCAAGTAAATTAACTGAAAGCAATACGAAGGGTTGACGCCACAAACAGATCAGGAACACATCATGCGAGAAATAACTCACCTTTTTCGTCTCTTCTCATCCAGTTCTAGCTTTGCGTGGCGTTTCAGAAAAACGGTATCGTCAAGATTCTACAGGATAAAGAAATGACAGGGTTAACTGTGAAATTCACACTTGGGTTTATGTGGAAGAGTGTGTATGAATGAATTGCTCTTACCTCAGGTATGTCAAAGCCATCCTCCTCGCACAGGGGTTCCATGCTATTTTCTCTCCAGGATGGAACTGAAGAGATATTTTTGGCATTAGAATTTGTAAACTCACATGAAAACATTTGATTGTTCACAACTGCCATTTTGCACTTGAGCCAGTCACTTACTTGCAACATCCTCCTCTTTCTTTGGAGATGGTTCCTGCAATGGGGAGGCTGGAGGCTGATGCCAGCAGCACAGGTACATCTCGGTCGTGGTCAAGTATGGGAGATCTTCAGTTTCTTTTCTATCTTCTCCCTCTGGGTGCAGATCCATCTGTCCACTTGATTTCCCAAAACTCATCTTCTCTTGGGGCTCTTTGTTTCGCAAGTCACGGTGACATGGTGATGTCTCTCCTGTGTCTAATTTTTGGGGGGTCAATCTTGTGGCCTTACCTCTTGACCTCTGCATCTTAGCATCTAAGAAGTTGAACTTCCTAGACAGAATATTTACAGGTCACATCAGTCAAGTGGAAGCCACAAGACAGAACGAGCGATTGATAACAGGAGAGGGAGACTGACTGGTGAATTTCCCATTTGTTACCTCTTTTGCATCTTGCCACTTCGATTCAACTGAAGTGACTTGGATGTTGGAGTCTGCGGGCTATCCCCCAATTCAGATTCCCAAAAGTCTTCCGTATCAGGGACCCATCTCTCTAACGGCTGAAAGAGCTTCTTGTCACGTGGTTCCTTACTTAACAACTGCAAACGCCGTTCCATCCTCTCAATTCGGGCAAGCAACTGTTTCAAGACAGGTAAAATAGCAACTATATTATAAAAGAAAAAAAGGCTAACAATTTACAATAAGGTTGTATAAGATTACGTTAGATAATGAACTAGTTAACATGAACTAACAATGAAAAATATTTTACAGTACTTGTTAATCTTGGTTTTATTGGTTAATGTTAATTTCAACAAATACTAATACATTTTTAAAGGGACAGTTCTCCTAAAAATACAAATTATGTCACCATTTACTCACCCTTACAAGGTTCCTAACCTGTGATTTTTGCTATCTTCAGAGAAACATAAAATAAAATATTTAGCAGAATGCTAGCCTGAGTCACCATTCATTTTCACTGTATGGAAAAAATGAAAGTGAATGGTGACTCAGGCTAGCATTCTGCTTATAATCTCCTTTTGTGCTCCGCAGAAGAAGAAAAGTCTTACAGGTTTGGAACAACATACGGGTGAGTAAATTAATACAATTTTAATTTTGGGGTGAACAGTCCCTCTAACGCATAAAGTAGTGTACGTTAATGCATTATGAAATACCATGAACAAAAAATTATCAATAGTACATTAATAAATTAAAGGGATAGTTCACACAAAAATGAAAATTCTCTCTTCATTAACTCCATGCCATCCCAAATGTCTATGAATTTCTTCTGTAGAGCTCAAAGATTTTTATAAGAATGTCTCATCTCTGTAGGTCCATATAAGGCAAGTTAATGGTGGCCAGAATTTTGAAGATACAAAAAGCACATAAAGGCAGCGTAAAAGTCATTAATACGACTCCAGTGTTTAAATCCATGTCTTCAGAAGCAATATGATAAGAGTGGGAATTTACTTTAAATTCTCCTCCTAGGTGTCAATATGTACGAAGAATGTAAATTGACAAAAACAAAATGTGAAAGAATGTGAAAGTGGCCATTTACAGTAAAAAAGGACTTAAATATAGATCTGTTTCTCACCCACACCTATCATATATCTTCTGAAGACATGGATTTAACCACTGGAGTCATATGAATTACTTTTACGCTGCCTTTATATGCTTTTTGGAGCTTCAAAATTCTGGCCACCATTCACTTGCATTGTATGGATCTACAGAACTGAGATATTCTTACAAAACATTTTGCTTGAGTTTTACAGATGAAAGAAAGTCATAGACATCTGGGATGGCATGAGTGTAAGTAAATGATAGAGTTTTAAATTTTGGGTGAACTATCCCTTGAACATTAACCAAAATTAATAAATGCTGTCAAAAATTATTGATCATTGTTAGTTCATGACACCTAATTCATTAACTTATGTTAATGTATGCAACATAATTGTAGTGTTACCCACATTTTATAAACCTGCTGATGGAGAAATCATTACCAGTATGCGTATTATAAACTATAAACACATTTTATACTGCTTTATACTTATTGTTATATTGCTCAACAATAAGATCAGTGTACACAGGCCAACTGAAATAACTGAAACATGATGGTAACTAGTATCCCACGTCTCCCAAACCATGCACCTTACATACCGTGTCTCTGTCTGATTTGAGTTCATCTATTTCCTTGTCCTTAGACTGCAGTTGTTGTTGCTGTTGTTCTATCAAGTCCAGTTGAAGCAGAAGCAGCTGTTTAAGGCAAGTGGCTTGCGTGTGAGGATGACCTGTGATCTTCCTCATATTCAACTTTTTACCCTCCGTGTGTTCATGAGATGCCCCCATAGTTTCTAACCCTTTCACACTCTTCTCATGTGAATTCATGGATACAAACTCTGGCTTATTATCAATAGAGTTGGTCTGTCCAAGTGGAGTTTTACTTTTTACTGGGGTGCCTTCACCCCCCATTTGTTTTGCTTGAGATGACAGTGTTTCTGTTCCCTCAGAGCCAGCCTCTGAAGCGACAGCTAACACTCTGCCGAGCTTTACAAGCAATGAAGTCCGTTCGACTTTCCCACCCAAATTCTTGTCCAAGATCAGATGTTGTCTGGCGTTGTTTGAAGTGTCACCAGGTGGATTTCGTAGTTCTAGGACAGTGGAAGCTCTTGGGACACTAACTGGGTGTCCTGTTTGAGATGGGTTGAAGTCGAGGTTATTCGAGTATAATCCCTCTTTAGAAAAGCAATTAGGTCGCATATTCATGGCGAAGAAAAACCTCTACTCTATAAACCATGGCTCCTATAGAGATTATATCCCATCAACTTGTTCTGTCTTGTCTGAAAGGATTGGTGCGTCCGCAGACCTGTACATGCAAAAAAAATTAAACATTTAGCATTTATTATTCAATTAGACTCGATGTTATAGAACATACACAAACATATGACTGCATATAATTGAATGCATTGGAAATGAGAAGTCTGCAAGGAGTAAAGGTTTATCTTTTCTGTCTATACGGTGCAAACAACCTAACATTGTTTATAAAGTTAAACAAAACCACTGGGTGACCAAACACCAAATAAAACACTTAAACCAACCATATATATATATATATATATATATATACTATCTGCTACTATACATAAATGATTTGCTTAAAGGCTAGAAATCAGTTGCCTGTTCATAAACATCAGATCACTGCAGCTCTCTCCAGGTTGGACTTCCCTAGCTAGCGAGACCTACAATATTGCATAATGTACTAATACTACATCTACTTGTGCATATTTTTACTAAAGGCGGTGATTTATTTAGTTCAAGAATGATAAAAGATTTAACTTCAGCTAGCAATAAATAACGCGCCTCCATTTTGATTCTCATCATTGCTAGCTAGCCGCTGTTAGCAAACGAGGTGATGAAATATAAATGCGTTTTCACAACACAGCACGTTTAAATCCACTCTATATGGCCTGTTTTAGATTGTTACAGGTTCTACATCGGCGATTTCAAATACGTTTTAAATGAACCTTATGCATTACTTTTATTGGTGTCTGTCCCCCATTTGCAGGCTTGATCCCATATATACGACTGCGTTTAGATTCAGTGCGCATGCGTCACGCGTGGACATGTTTACATTTAGTGTGCTGGATTTTTATCGAGGAAAATTAAGAAATAATGTGCGTGACAATTTTAA
The DNA here is from genome assembly GCF_019703515.2 of Myxocyprinus asiaticus. Classification (NCBI taxonomy): domain Eukaryota; kingdom Metazoa; phylum Chordata; class Actinopteri; order Cypriniformes; family Catostomidae; genus Myxocyprinus; species Myxocyprinus asiaticus. Next base: position 17,407,797 of record NC_059379.1, read on the forward strand.
TCTGCACAAATAATGAGCAGCATGTCTTAAGCCTATGAAAACCGGCCAGGTTAGTATCTGGTATTGGAACTTTAGTTATCTGAGGGAGGCAAAATATATAGATCATACCGGGCACACTTGAGGAGAGAACCATTTTGACGTAATTTCCTCTGACGTTTACTACTGTCATCGGTTCATTTCTGAAGTGACTAATTTCATATTCATAAATGCAAATTTACTTATAAAAAAACAAACTTTATGGGTTTAAGTAAATTTGTAGATTGATTAAATAGGAGACTTTTTGAAAACAAATGCTATTAAGACTTTTGCTCTTTACAAAGTATTAATTTTAATTATTTATGTATTTTTATACCCTTTTTTATTTATTGGTATATTTTTACCTTCCCCTGGCATTCCCCCCCCCCCCTTTTTCTTTTCCTTTTTCTTTTATGTCTTAAAAGTAATGTTATACATTTCCTGCAGTATCATATTTCAAATTTTATAATGCTGAAGTTTATTGAATAAAAAACTAAATGAGAAAAGAAGTGACTTCTGTGAAAGTGCAGGTGAATGGTGGCCAGAACTTTGAAGCTCCCAAACGCACATAAAAGGCAGCATAAAAGTAATCCATATGACTCCAGTGGTGCCATTGTCTTTAGAAGCTATATTATATGTGTAGGTGAAAAACAGATAAATATTTATATATCATATCGCTTCTGAAGATATCTGTTTAACCACTGGAGTCTTATGGATTACTTTTATGCTGCCTTTATGTGCTTTTTGGAGCTTCAAAGTTCTGGTCACCCTTCCCTTGCATTGCGTGGACCTACAGAGCTGAAATATTCTTCTAAAAATCTTTTGTGTGTGTGTGTGTGTGTGTGTGTGTGTGTGTGTGTGTTCAGCAGAAGAAAGTCATACACATCTGGGATGGCATGAGGATGAGAAACATGTTAATACATGCTGAAATATTAGAATGCAAACGGATTTTAACACGTATCACCACTGGTTTTCTTTAAGAAATTATTCAGGTTGGGTTCTAGACAGAGAACGTCATTTTCAGAGGACCTCATTTCCTCTACATGCACTTTTATAAGGCACTTACATGTGTGTAACTGGTATCGCCAGCAGGGGGAGATGCCGTACTAATGATTATTGTTTTTCTCACGCTGAATTTCTCTCATGCCTTTGATGCATTTGCACAAAAGACAGTTTTTATTAAAAGGATGTATCGTTTTATTTCAGCTCAGAGTTGTGCTCCAAATGTAAGATGAGGTTCACTTCACTCAACTGCCTTCAAAAGGGCTTCAGGCTCCAAACTTTAACCCTCTTGTGAGTCCTTAGGACAGAGATGGGGAACATCAGGCCTCATGGCCATACCGGCCCGCAAGGCCATTTGAGAAATAATTTGAAAAGTAAAAAAATGGCCTTGATTCAGTTAACTGAAATTATTTTATTTTTTAAAATTAATGATTACAAATAATTTAAAATGATAATGCAAAATAATGTATAATAGACAGAACTTTCATTGTTTTTTTTTTTGGTGCATGAGCACGTGACGGAATGTGTACACTAATTTTAACCCAAAATTAGAATTTGCAAGCAATTGTATGGCCCATGAATAATTTTGTAAATACTCAAATGGCCCTTAATGGGAAAAAGGTTCCCCACCCCTGCCTTAGGAGGACACTACTCCAGTTGCAGTTGTGTCTAATTTTGAAAATGTGTGACATAATTAAATGTTCCAAGGGACATATTCTAGCTTGTGCTTAGCTTTTGCAAAATTATAAAAGTCTTAGCCCTAGTCTTATAATGTAGGCCTATTTATATGTGACTGAAAGACTAAGTTTGATCACATCAGTGTGTGTGTGTGTGTGTGTGTGTGTGTGTTGTGTTCACATGTGTAGAAAGAACATAAAGAAAACATGAAAGCAAGAAAATATGTGGTAAGTTAAATTTGAGAGAGATGGTAAGTAATTACATTGAGCAGACACTTTACCTTATAACCTGCAGTTCTCTAAACACTCTTGCCCTGCTGAATCAAAGACTCGACACATTGTCTATTTGCCAACTCAATGACCTACAATCCTACAGTTTTATGGCCTTGGTGTAGTGTTTGGACACAAAACAACTAGAGTGACTTAGTGTCCATAACCCAGCTTGAGCCATCTTTTATCACTACACTGTTGTCCTTTAGGCATTGCCCAGTGCCAGCTGGCCGAATAAATCAGTGGGAATAAACAGTGAGATCCATTACAGCCTCACTAATAATTAAAACAAGTTAATATTTTGCTTTGTTTTTCACTACTACTTTCACAGAAGTGATGATGGCTGATAAACTCTGCTAAATTCTCTCTTTTAGTTGATTAAATGATAAAGACCTGTATACCTGTTGTTTAAGTAAAACTATACCTCAAAAGTTTGTCTTTGAAAGTACAGGACATCTATTTAGGATCACCAATTCAAGACGGAAGCAGGCTAGTTGTATCATTGTAACTGAACTTTGAGATCAACGGTTTAAAAGTTCTTGCATTGCAGATTAAAACATCATGTCACCTATATGGGCCTTATGGCATCTGCTATATTCTCTTTGCATAATGTACAAATAGCTCTCTTCACATATGCATCTGCTTGAGTCTTGAATATGTGTATGATTAATTATTAGATTATGCTGTTCATAATTATAATATAAGTCAATATTTACCCCGCCATATGCTGCAGACACAAAAGGGTGTGCCTCTCCTCTTCACAATGGCTTTCACACCAGGAGGCGACAGTAGGCTAACGTTTGGCAGGTACCTTTCTAATGCTCTTAGCCATCTGCCAATCACCTGGGCTCTCCCCACAAGAACATAATGTTTCTGATTACTGGGTTAATTTCAACACAGTTTGGCACAGAGGACTCTCTGCAATCTCTTGCTGCACAGTTAGCATGTTTGGCTGCCAGCCATCATACTGACAGTCTCCAGCCCGATGTTGAATAGGTTTGGGTTTAGCCAAAAGGGATAGCACATTCAGAACAATGGATCCTGGAGGTTGGTGAATGCTATGTTGGTCTGCATTTGACGTTTGCTGATTTCACTAGGATTAGAACATCACAGAAGATCACTTTATATAACAGATGAAAGAATGCCTCTTGTCCTCTCTTTCTGCTCCTTTTCTGTTTTACTTGTGCATACCCACTTACTGTATTTCTCTTACAGGTACATCTTACATTTAATTCATCCTGTTTTTCTCTCTTGTACCCTTTTGAATCTGTATCACCTTAGTTTCTGTAAGCTGTAGTGCTACTTTCTACTGTATATCCAAGGGCCAGCCTTCAGTGTGAATGACCTTGGTTGTTGCATGAGGTGTCAGTTGTAGAAGATGATAACACAGAGGCTCATGCTTTTTATTAAATTGCTTTATAAAAAACTCAAATCATCAACTTTTCAGCACTTTCTGTTTTAGTTATTCAGCTACAGCATTTTTTGGTCATTTTTGGTGGTATACCCACCAAAGTAATGCCACTGTGAAAAGCACAGAGGAAGTATGTAAGTAACAGGTTTGCGTTATGGTATCATGTTCAGAAATGTATAAAAAAGTTTCATCGGATCAATAATGAAAGCATTTGACAACTGATCATTTTATACTTGACTTATTCGTTGATTTTCAGACATTTACAGTACATGCCTTCATACTTTCAATGCTTTGAAATACAAGCTTCTCAACAAATACTTTAATAATGTGCCACACTCTGTGACACTGATCTTAGAGTAGCTGAAAATAAACAGGTTTTGTCACAGTATGTTCTAAGATTAGGATTCTAAAAATAGGCCATCTGTTGTTCCTGGTACTCGACAAGGATAAAATATGATATCTGTTTAGTTTATTCATGAGGTCAAAATAGCCTGTAATATAGAATAGCGTACATTCTGCTGTTATGATACTGAAACCACTGAGAGTTGCACAATTTGATCAGCTTATTAATTGAATTGAAAATTTGAAATTGAAAATGGAATCATCCTGATCAAATTCTTCACTTTGCATAATTTCCTAAATAAGCCTTACTTTTGATAATAAAATATAATTTTTCATTTCAATTAGTTTGAACGAGTGCTAAAGAAGGAACAGGTGTGATATTACTGCTAAGGCGCTCCTTGTAGGTCACGTTGCAATGGAGCACTATTGCATTGCCTTGCCATATCTGATTCTGTTTCTCTTCTCATGTGTTATTGCTACATTGATCACATTCCCTTTCTCCTTCTCTGCTGGAAAGTGTTCATGCTCTTCCTGCTTAATGACAGAGAGAGCTACTTCAAAGGGGCACAAACAAAAATTATTTATGGGAGAGGGGCTTGAAGATCTTTTTCCTCTTCTGAACTATTCCTTTCCTTTGTTCATTCAGTGTTTTGTGTGTGTGTGTGTGTGTGTGTGTGTGTGTGTTTTAACGCTCATTTGTGATGTTGAGCTGGCAAAATTAACTCATGAGTCATAGGTGATTCTGCTGGATCCTGAGTGTATCACAGTAAATATCAAAATATCTTTGTTTGTGTTCAACAGAAGAAAGAAAGTCATTTGAGTTTGAGACTGCATAAGGGTGAGTAAATGATGAGAGTTCTACTCTATCCCTTTAAGGCCTTGTAAACTGAAGTGTCACTAGTTGAAAAAAAGGTGAATACAGTCAAATCAAGCTCTTTACTGTCATTGTACAAGTACAGCAAGAAAAAAGTATTGTACTCCATGATATTGTTACATTAATTTAAACATGTACAGTAGTTAAAGTGTGAACTAAGTATATGAAACAGAAAAATGTGACAAAGTTATGAATCCTAACTAGACTGCGCCTTATTCACTTACACTGAAGTTTTAGGGTTCATCATTCTGTCAATATTTTGAACAGTTATATTCTAATTATACTTTCCCTATAAAGATCATGATGAAGTAATTTCTACTGTTTCGTATGGAAGGATGTAGAGGAAAAACAGCGCAATGATACCGAAAGAAAAGGGTTTGTGAAAGTGATGCTCCATCATGCAACTAAAAATTCAGAAAATTTGAATTTTACTGCAACCAGTGTGATGCAGGCATTTATTGACCAATGAGAATTGCAAATGGGTTCAGTTGTGCTTTCGTAAATCCATTTAGTTAAAAATGTCAACCCTTTTGAATTAAAACTGACCCGGCTCTTTCCACACCCTCAAAACGTATCTTGCTCATTCCTATCCGTTAAACTATCCCTGAGTGCTTTCTCTAGGGTGTAGACACCTTAACACCCCATCCCAAATCCCCAAAAAGCACATTTGTACACACATCCACTGCTTGCAGCTGATACCTCTTTTACTACACCATCCAGTTGACTTATATTTTCGAGGATAATTGACATTGCTTATAAATTATTGCCTTTTCCTTTATTAATTAATGTGTATGTTTGTGTGTTTGAAGGCGAGGCAAAGGTGTCAGGCGTACTTCTTCAGGCAAACAGGGTGAAAAACAATCAAAAAGGTCTCGTAACCGAGCGGAGTGAGTGACTCAGACACACAATCAATTCTCCATGAGCTCTCCACGGGGCCTCGAAACCCATGGAAATAAAAACAACACTCCCAACTCAGGTTTACAGCTCAAGGACCCGTCCTGTTTATTTTCAACCTCCAAAACCAACCCTACTATTATTCCTGCAGCAGTCACAGTTGACTTGTAAAATACTCTGTGTGGGAGGGATGGAGAAAGCTTTCTGAGTTTCATCACAACTAAGTTCACTCTAAGGTGACAAAAGCAGTCCTTTTTTTTTTTTTTCATGCCAACACCTTGTCTAATGGTCCAATTAGTCTGTAATAAAGGAGACAAATAAGGTTTGTTCATTTAAATAATAAAGTTGAAGTACCAAATCACTCCCATATTAATAGTAAATATTGAGTTCTTTAGTGTAATTACAGATAATAACATCTATTTTCATTAAGCACCTGATGGTTTTTAAGTGATGTTAGATGTTGAAATTGAGTAAGACAGCATAGACCCTTGGTCAAATTTGACTTCAAATTTAACTTAATTTCAGGATGCTCCTTCTTTCCACACGCTCTTCTCTCTCTTGTTTTGGCTCTCTTTTTCGTTTTCTGTTCACCATCTCTTCCTCTCTTCTGTCCTGTTTTCCGAGCTTCTCTCATCTCCTGCGGTGACCACATGATTTATGCCTCTCTCATAGGCTGAGAGTACATAAATACATATAAAGGTTGTAAACTCTCACCATCCATAAAAATGATTAAAGCACCTATTTTGGTTAAATCGGTGCCTGCCCACAACTGTGTTTGATTTTCCACCTAAACCAGAGCCATGTGATTTTCTGCTTGGACTTCCAGGTTTACACACATACGTACACACCATATTTCCTAGGGGCAGGAAATGAAAGCCAGAACAGGAATGAGAATAAAAAAATATTTGGATGTCATCTTTCGATGATGTGTAATTTGTGATAGATGTCTGGATGGTGCAGGGCTTCCTCTAGCATCAGACTGATTCGAGTGATCTGGTACCAGTTATTGAAGACAGGAATATGGCTAGAGGCAAGACCTACGAGATCTTTTACCATTGAAACTAGAGATAGATGTTCATGTTCAGAGTGTCTATGGGATGTATGCCATTTGAAATGGTGGCAATCTCTGCATGTGCACCTGAACATCCCTCAGTTTGGAGATGCTCTCCTGTCATCCTTGTTTTGATGAATAGCCCTTACCTAAGCATTACATAAAAGCTATTTAATTCAAGCAGTTTTCTTTAAAGTTCATTGAACTTACTTCTCTTAAAAATACAAAGACTCATGATTTTAAGTGTTCATAAATTGAGGATATGGGGAATATCCACAATGCCTTGCGCTTGATTTATTTAATTATGTTTCCTTGGTCAAAAGGAACATATGGGGGCATTTAAATAATTGCTATCAAGAATTATTAAGAAAACAAATTTTAAAAAGCAAATCTGAGTTAAGTTTTCTTGCAACAAGTTAACTCAATTTATATAGTTAAGTTCATTCAATAAAAATTCCAATTTCATTTAACTTAATTACATACATTTTGGAGATGCCATTACTAAGTTAAATTGAGGGAATGAGTTTACTCAATCAAATGAGTATAGTCCACTTATTAGGGGTTTCAGTGTGTGTGTGTGTGTGTGTGTATATATATATATATATATATATCACTTGGGGAAAATGTTGCATAGTGAGGATGCCATAAATTGTTTTCATCGATCAATTAATGTCATACAAAGTCCAGTAAACATAAAAAGCTAAATCAGTATTTGGTGTGACCATCTTTGCCTTCAAAACTTACCTTCTCCTAGGTACACCTGGACACAGTTTTTCTTGGTTGGCAGATAGGATGTTCCAAGCTTCTTGGAGAATTCGCCACAGTTCTTCTATCTATTTCGGCTTTCTCAGTTGCTTCTGTCTCTTCTTGTAATCCAAGACTGACTCAATATTCAGTGAGGGCTCTGTGGGGACCATGCCATCTATTGCAGGGCTCCCTGTTCTTCTATTCGAATCTTTTCTGTTTGCAAAAGAAATGTTTGGGAGTCTAAAATGTATATTTCCTATTGACACACTAAAGCTGAAGATATAAATAACCATCTTAAGACAAATGTTTTTGTGAAACATCTTATGTTAAGACTTTTGCACAGTAATGATATATATATATATATATATACAGCAATTAAGAGACCACTACAAATGTTCAGTTTCTCTGGATTTACTATTTATAGTTATGTGTTTGAGTAAAATGAACATTTTTGTTTTATTCTATAAAGTACTGACAACATTTCTCTTAAATTCCAAATAAAAATATTGTCATTTAGAGCATTTATTTGCAGAAAATGACAACTGGTCAAAATAACAAAAAAGATGCCATTTGTTTTCTGACCTTGAATAATGCGAAGAAAACAAATTCATATTCATTTTTAAATGATACAATACTAATATTTTAACTTTAGGAAAAGTTCAGAAATCAGTATTTGGTGGAGTAACCCTGATTTTCAGTCACAGCTTTCATGCGTCTTTTTCACCAGTCTTTCACATTGCTGTTGGGTAATTTTATGCCTCTCCTGGCTCAAAAATTCAAGCAGGAATTCGACAGACACTGGAATGGAATGGCTGCCATACATGTAGAGATGCTGATTTAAGAAACCTTTTGAGTGGTCTCTTAATTTTTTCCGGAGCTGTATATATACAGTATACTTCCATACCAGGTTCTAAATATAACTATCCTACAGATTACACTAATGCTCCTGAGTACCACTGCTTGTTAGACTCTCAAAATCAGCTTGGCTGTCACAGAACATGTATGTCTCTCTGTACTCATTTTTGGAGAGCATTTGATGTGTCCACTAGTCTTCACCCCACTCTGAATTAGTGTCATGGTGGGTAAGGGTTAAGCAGTGGAAAAAGGAAGCCTACTGTTGCTGGCTAACATGCCCAGTTGGAGGTTCTTTGACCTCGGGTGCAAATCTGTCTTAACTGGGCCCTCTCCAGAGAGCAAGAGATGCAGGCTGGCAGATCCATCATTACGGGGGGTTCTGTGTACACAGTGAATGTTTTGTTTTAAAAGAAAAGAAAGCCTGAGTGGAAGAGAATGTGAGGAGGTAAAAGGAATGAAATTAAGGTATGTACGAACAAATGAATTCTTTATGTAAAAAAAAAAAAAAAAAAAATCCTTTAATTTCAGTGCAGGATGATGTGTCGGCAAGATGTAAAGGGAAAACTGAAAAATGTGCAAATATGATGCTCCGTCATGTGACTAAAAGCTTTTTCTGTTTCCCAATGAGAACTGTTTATTACAGAATGGCTCAGACCGGATGAGAAGAACATTATATATAAATAAAGGATAGAGGCTAAAACTTGAAAAAAAACAGCCTTTGGCTATATTTCAGCTCTGCAGTGTTTTTTCTTTCACTGTTATAACCTTAATATGTCATCACTATCTCAGAAGCCCAATTTCACAAGCACTTTGAATTAACCATAATTAGAATCTTGGCTTTTGACCCTTTAGAACACAAGGGATGAGGGTGTATAAATCAGATTGGTTCGACAGTGATCAGTGACATATGTGCACTGGGAAGAAGATGAATACTCCCTTGCCAGAGTCTGTATCAATGAGCTGTGGTTTCTGCATCCAATGGTCCACGTTTAGTGTTGTGCCAATGCCAAGCCAGTGATTGATGTGAAGATATAAACTGATGTGCTGAGAGAAGTTTAATTCCAAGCCTGTATGTTTCCTGTTAAAGGTGCAAAGCAAGAGTGAAAGCTCTTCTCTATTCCAAGATGATTCAGAACATTTGGTAAAACACTGCTTAATGCAGGTAAGGGAAATGTATCTGTTATGTCCCTGAATATATAAAACACAGAAATGTACCAGACAGCACTGCTGAATTTACCTTTTTCTGCATATGAGCGTCTGAAATGCGAATGTTTGTTTGTTTGTGTGCTCACGTTCTGGTAAATGTCATGCTCTTTCACAATATGCTCAGTGAAAAGGTAAGGGACTTTGCATAGCAAAGCATTTAGAAAATGGGAAAGAAAAATATCACTCAAGTATTTGGCAAACATTAGGTTGTGGTGCTTTTGATCACCAATGTGAATATCAGGTAAAGCTCAAATAAGAAAAGATTATTATTCTGAAAAAATATGTTAGTTTTCTTTGCAGAGAAATAAGCAATGACCGAATCTGCTTGTGTGCACATCTGTTTTCCTGCATCAGTTTGCGTGTGTAGGCATGCCAACATTGTTCTTAAACCTGTTAACAAATTAAGGTTAATGTGCCTTTTCATGTGAAATATATTTTTGCAATGTCCTAGAGTGAGTTTTAAAGACAAATGAGCTCTGGGACTGACTTTAACCTGAAAGATAAATACTCTCCTTATCTCAAACATTGAACATTGATTGTGTGAGCCTCCCCTCTTGAAGAAAAACAGAACAGTGGATTTTTTCCATTTGAAGAAGAACATGCCAAATTACAAAAAATATGCTTTCAGTTTCAGCCTTCTAAAACAATAGTTGGAGATTCTCCTTTGGCCAGTGGAGAGCCTGTCATTTTATATTCCTGCTCATTGAAAGGGTGACTTGGGGGAGCCAGTGGAAATTGGGGAGCCAATATTAAGAAACTAGATTTTTGCATTTACATGAAAGAGATAAGTGGCAGTGTTGCTAACAGTTTCTATAGAGGGGTCTGGTTGCTGCTAGGGTGTTGCTAGGTGGTTGCTACGGTGTTCTGGCCTTGTAATGTAATTCTGTGTTTTTCTTTCTTCTTGTTTTTATTTTATTTTTGGCGTGATTTATCGACTGACAAAAGAATAAAAGTGTATCATTCATGTACGTAGCACTAGTTGGTATGTTATTGGTGGTTGCTTACTGGCCCAAGTGAAAAGATCTTAAGTCCTTAGATAGGCTCAGGTTCCTCCTCCAGTGTTAGTCTATGGATTTTTTCCCCCTGCTCCTTTCCTGTTATCATCTGCCAAAAGAAAAGTCTGATCTTTTAGAAAAGTAATAACAAACCTCTCTTCAACAAGCTGCACAATTGAATGTATCATACCAATAGCACAAATGGTAAAGGATACATTAAGCTCTTGAGTTTAATACTGAGGGTTAGGGATTTGTTAAATGTCCTGAAATTATGAGCAATAGATAGTAATGCTTAAAGGGTTAGTTCACCCAAAAATTAAAATTCTCTCATCTTTTACTCACCCTCATGCCATTCCAGATGTTTAGGACTTTCTTTCTTCTGCTGAACACAAACAAAGATTTTTAGAAGAATATCTCAGCTCTGTTGGTCCTTACAAGGCAAATGAATGGTGATCAGACCTTTGTAGCTCCATAAATCACACAAAGGAAACAGAAAAGTAATCCATATGACATATGTCCATATGGTTAAATACATATCTTCTGAAGCGATATAATAGGTGTTGGTGAGAAACAGAACAAGATTTTTTATTCTAAATATCCACTTTCACTTTCAGATGTGAAAGTGAAAATAACCGGCACCACATGTGACTTTCAGATGTGAAAGTGGAAGTGAAAGTGGAGATTGATAGTAAAAAAAGGACTTAAATTTTGTTCTGTTTCTCACTCACACCTATTACAGGTGCATCTCAATAAATTAGAATGTCGTGGAAAAGTTCATTTATTTCAGTAATTCAACTCAAATTGTGAAACTCGTGTATTAAATAAATTCAATGCACACAGACTGAAGTAGTTTAAGTCTTTGGTTCTTTTAATTGTGATGATTTTGGCTCACATTTAACAAAAACCCACCAATTCACTATCTCAAAAAATTAGAATACACCAATAAAAAAAAAACATTTTTAGTGAATTGTTGGCCTTCTGGAAAGTATGTTCATTTACTGTATATGTACTCAATACTTGGTAGGTGCTCCTTTTTGCTTTAATTACTGCCTCAATTCGGCGTGGCATGGAGGTGATCAGTTTGTGGCACTGCTGAGGTGGTATGAAAGCCCAGGTTTCTTTGACAGTGGCCTTCAGCTCATCTGCATTTTTTGGTCTCTTGTTTCTCATTTTCCTCTTGACAATACCCCATAGATTCTCTATGGGGTTCAGGTCTGGTGAGTTTGCTGGCCAGTCAAGCACACCAACACCATGGTCATTTAACCAACTTTTGGTGCTTTTGGCAGTGTGGGTAGGTGCCAAATCCTGCTGGAAAATGAAATCAGCATCTTTAAAAAGCTGGTCAGCAGAAGGAAGCATGAAGTGCTCCAAAATTTCTTGGTAAACGGGTGCAGTGACTTTGGTTTTCAAAAAACACAATGGACCAACACCAGCAGATGACATTGCACCCCAAATCATCACAGACTGTGGAAACTTAACACTGGACTTCAAGCAACTTGGGCTATGAGCTTCTCCACCCTTCCTCCAGACTCTAGGACCTTGGTTTCCAAATGAAATACAAAACTTGCTCTCATCTGAAAAGAGGACTTTGGACCACTGGGCAACAGTCCAGTTCTTCTTCTCCTTAGCCCAGGTAAGACGCCTCTGACGTTGTCTGTGGTTCAGGAGTGGCTTAACAAGAGGAATACGACAACTGTAGCCAAATTCCTTGACACATCTGTGTGTGGTGGCTCTTGATGCCTTGACCCCAGCCTCAGTCCATTCCTTGTGAAGTTCACCCAAATTTTTTAATCGATTTTGCTTGACAATCCTCATAAGGCTGCGGTTCTCTCGGTTGGTTGTGCATCTTTTTCTTCCACACTTTTTCCTTCCACTCAACTTTCTGTTAACATGCTTGGATACAGCACTCTGTGAACAGCCAGCTTCTTTGGCAATGAATGTTTGTGGCTTACCCTCCTTGTGAAGGGTGTCAATGATTGTCTTCTGGACACGTCAATGATTGTCTTCCCCATGATTGTGTAGCCTAGTGAACCAAACTGAGAGACCATTTTGAAGGCTCAGGAAACCTTTGCAGGTGTTTTGAGTTGATTAGCTGATTGGCATGTCACCATATTCTAATTTTTTGAGATAGTGAATTGGTGGGTTTTTGTTAAATGTGAGCCAAAATCATCACAATTAAAAGAACCAAAGACTTAAACTACTTCAGTCTGTGTGCATTGAATTTATTTAATACACAAGTTTCACAATTTGAGTTGAATTACTGAAATAAATGAACTTTTCCACGACATTCTAATTTATTGAGATATACCTGTATATTGCATGGATTGCATGGCGACATGGATTTAACCACTGGAGTCATATGGGTTACTTTTATGTTTCTTTTATGTGATTTTTAGAGCTACAAATGTCTGATTACCATTCACTTGCATTGTATGGACCTACAGAGCTGAGATATTCTTCTAAAAATCTGTTTGTTTTCAGCAGAAGATAGAAAGTCATAAACATCTGGGATGGCATGAGGGTGAGTAAATGATGAGAGACTTTTCATTTTTGGGTGAACTGTTTCTTTAATTGCGTAAATTGCACAGGAACATCTTTTGGCAAATGATGAAGTTTCTTTTTGTGTCTCTGTATGTTGTGTGTTTTTGGACTAAATGTCAAATTATGTCATAGGCCTTTTTCCTTGGTGAGCATTTAACATTTCTCTCTGTCCTCCCTTTTTTCTCAGCATTGGAGAAAATCTAGAGGCCTTCCTGTCATGTTTCAGTCTGCTTACTCATGTAACAGCATGCGTTCTGCATCCCTCAGGAGAGCAACATACTGTACATCACAGTAATACTGCTGACTCTGCACAAAGCACTCCCATAGCCATGACTTTATAGCTTTTCACAGTTAAACAAACCAGCTTGGTCATGCCGCTTAGCACCTTTGAAAATATCTCAGGATCATGGCAGATTTAATAAAGTGGAAATGAACATGCATAGGTCTACATAAAATTGTTTGCTTACAAGAGGAAGATTTACAATGGTAGGTAGCACTTTCCACAAATAGAAAAAAAAAAAATCTTTATTAACAAATGGTCAATGAAAGTAGGTGCTTAACCTCTATACAAATGTTGATTTATTATTATTCATTTTATGTGAGGATGGCAATTTTTGCAACTAAAATTTAGGACATGTCAAATTACATAAAAAAAATAAAAAATAAAAAATCTAATTTTCTATCTAATAACATTAAATGAATAAATAAAAAGACATTAAACAAAATTCAATATGCAAAATGTATAGTTTTTTATTTAGTTAGTTATTATTTGTTAGTAAGTGCTAGCTAGTGTCACAAATTGTTACTTTGTAGTTAGATAAACTTTTATTAACCTGGTTGATAAAATGTTTTCCTATAAATTAAGAAAAATATTTGTTTCAAAAACTTTTTGCTCACTAACTTGGGCAATAGGGTTGAATGTTTGAAACTTCGGAGACTAATGCTGTCATCACTGTTAACATTACGTTTTTGGTGATTAAACAAAAGTTTGATTTTTGCTTCAATGCATTCATTTTCAATTTAACAATTTATCTAAAAACTATCTGTGACAACTAGCTGCTTTTCAAGCATGGAATTTGTGCTGCTAAAAAAAAAAAAAAAAAAAAAAAAGAATCATGGGACACCAAAGTGTACCGTATTCGTAGAAAGTGCCAGTTACTGTTTTCCCGTCTGTGTTAGCAACTTTCTTTAAATGCTCCTTTTATTCTTTCTTTTTTCTTTGACCTCTCCTGCCATCACCTCTCCTCTCCATATGCCCAATTTGAAAGCCTTAAAACAAACTGTATGCACTGATGTTCATATCCTTGTGAATACACTAGCTCAAAAAAATCTCAGTCAGCAAATGTGTTGGAAGGCATTAAGCAAAGAGTATAGGAAAACACAACCTGTCAAATATCAAAGAAGTGTATGTGTGAGCATGCATGTACAGTATGTGTGTGCTTGCATGTATCCATTTTAATGCAGCACCACTAGGGGGCCCTGCAGGGCTGTGTTATTGTTATTGAATGATTTGTATCTGCACGTGTCAGTAGATGGACCTTACAGTGACAGATTTAATATCAGCCTTCTCATTGACATTGACTGTTGAGAGTTCATCTCCCTTTAAAATTCCGATACTCTAACATGACATTAAACCCCTCAATGATCAATAAGCACATTTTGTTGTTCAACGAGAAGCTGTTTTCAGAGACTGAAGAGAAAAGAGAGAAGGAAAGACAGGTGGACGCAACAGTTGCTGATGTCCCTCGAAGCAATTTGGCCGAAAGGAGAGCCCCTGTCAGATATGCAACTATTTTACCAAGAGAAAGAGAGGGAGATAAGAGACTTTATGGTGAAGACTGGGATGATGAATAAGACTGAATTTTTCTTGATTAAAATATTTATATGTGTACTTTTAGGTGCGGAAACAAATTAGATCTGTGTGTCAAGTAACAGTAAGAACTCATTTTTAGGCACATTTTCAGTCTTTTTTCAATCTATCTATCTATCTATCTATCTATCTATCTATCTATCTATCTATCTATCTATACACTATATGGCCAAAAGTTTGTGGACACCATATGTGCTTGATGAACATTTGATTTCAAAACCTTAGGCTCAATTTCCCCCTTTGCTGTAATAACAGCTTCCACTCATTTGGGAAGGATTTCCACTATACTGTATGTAGTGACATGGCTGCAGGGATTTGCTCTCATTCAGACACAAGGCTATCAGTGAGGTCAGGAACTGATGTTGGTCGATGGGGCCTGACTTACAGTTGCTGTTCCAGTTCACCCCAAAAGTGATCAGTGGGGTTCAGGTCTGGGCTTTGTGCAGGCCAGTCAATTTCTTCCACGCTAGACACAGTAAACCATTTCTTTATGGACCTCACTTTGTTCACAGGGGCATTGTCATGCTAGAACAGAAAAGGGCTATCCCCAAACAGTTGCCACAAATTTGGAAGCACACAAAGCCCAAGCCATTACATAAAGAAACATTAAGATTTTTCTTTACTGGATTTAATGGAGTAACCAAATTCATTAATTAGAAGGGGGTGTCCACAAACTTTTGGCCATATAGTGTATATATATATATTTTTTTTTTTTTTTTTTTTTTTTTTAAAAGGGGTAGTTCACCCAAAAATGTAAATACTGTCATCGTTATGTCATTCCAAACCCGTATGACCGTATGACAAAAGGTGAATTTTTGAAGAACATCCTGTTCACTCTTTTCAGTTTAATGAAAGTGAATGAGGACTGCGATTTGCAAGTTCCAAAATGACATGTTGGCATCATGAAAGTATTATTAACGTGGTCCATACATCTTGTGTACTGTATTCCAAGTCTTCTGAGGTCATATGCTAGCTTTGTATGAAGAACAGACCAAATTATGACCGAAAAAGTAATTATTCACAGCTCAACGGCTTAACGGAGTCTGTGAACTCGAGAATAGGGTCAGAACGAATTGTGAGCAAGCTATTCAGACAGGTTTTGTGAAGAGTATCAACTGATTCATCAAAAAGATCATATTCAAAAGAAAGTTTTTTTCATGGCCAGGATGTAATTTTCAAGTTTTTCTTTTGTGTTCCACAGAAGAAAGTAGGTAATACAGGTTTTAAACAACATGTGGATGAGTACATAATGACAGCACTTTCATTTTTGAGTGAACTGTCTTTTTAGAGACACTACACTCTATTGGCGTGTTAGGTGAGCTGTGCCATTTGTTTTCCCCATAGCCATGACTTGGCTCTCTGTTAGACTCATACAAGACATTACAGGATAACTGAGCCTCTCTTATGGGCCACAGCTGCTCAAGGCTGTTGTAGTGCCTGTGTGATGTCATCTTTAATGGACATCCATTTCCACTGGGATGCGGGAGGGAGATGATGTTCATAAAGCCACCTGCATTCTGGTGCATACGGTATACTTTTAACCACTGCAGCATGTTGGTGCAAGTGACCTTTGAAAGAGAGAGAAAGGTGGGCTGAGATATGAACTGATCAAACTAAACCCCTGGTGGATTTGTTTCTAAGAGATGATAGCATTACTGGGGACAGAGAAATCAATAATTTTTTTGGAAAAGAACAGGGTGTGTGTTGGGGGAGTTGAAGGGGGGGTTTTCGTTCAGGATCAGACCCTTTGCAAAAACCCTATACCATCTTGAGTAAAGGAGAGCCCCGCAAGGGACGTAAGGTGAGACAGAGGGGCAGATGGAGGAGTGACGGAGTGAAGGTGTATGTGTGCCAGCATGAATTCTGGCGTGTGTGTTTTTGGAAATAGCAGATGGTATACTGTTAATTTTTCTTAACCTAAGAATAATGACAATTTGTGTTTTCACTACTATTTGATCATCTTTGTTTAATTCTTCAAGATGAGGAACTGACAAGTATAGAGGGAAAAATCAACCTGGTCTCACAGAATCATGTTACTATACCTACATTTTTACAAAATAATTTTTACTTGGCTTGTTGTTCATGTTGCAGCAGTTTCCTGGTGAAATGAACACTACAGCTGCTACAACAATGATTTTTATTCATTTTCACAGAAATCAACCCAGCTAACAGTGAATGTGCCAGAACTTTAGCTGACAGTTGCTAAAAGTTATATGAATCTTATGATTCTGAACAAACATTACTGTCGTAACACTAATACAAGGTTCTTTCAACAATTTCTGTCATTTATAAACATTTTTTTTTTTTTTTAAACATTAGCATGAAAACATTATTTATACATTGTTAGTGGAACTTTCTTTAAACGTTACTGATCCACAATTTTCAAATGTTTTCCAGAACATTCCTATAACCTAAAATTAATCCTATAAATTTTCTTAAAACATAAATTGTTAGCTGGGATGTAAAATGGGAGATTATTCGTTCATAAACACTTTTCACCCTGTTTCGCACACAGTGTTATCTTATAACATCAAAACACTTACTAAGCGTAAGTAACAAGCGTAGCATTGTAACATTTGCATTATATAATTGTGACGAGGGGGAGGGCGGGGCTGGGCCGGGCCGTGAGGACACACGACCGTCCCTGGATCAGGCTAATCAGCTGGGAGGGGGATAAAGACGAGCCGGAGGCACCAGTTTGAGAGATACAGTGCATCCGGAAAGTATTCACAGCGCTTCACTTTTTCCACATTTTGTTGTTACAGCCTTATTTCAAAATGGATTAAATTCATTATTTTCCTCAAAATTCTACAAACAATACCCATAATGACAACGTGAAAGAAGTTTTTTGAAATCTTTGCAAATGTATTAAAAATAAAAAACGAAAAAAAAAAAAATCATGTACATAAGTATTCACAGCCTTTGCCATGACACTCAAAATTGAGCTCAGGTGCATCCTGTTTCCACTGATCATCCTTGAGATGTTTCTACAACTTGATTGGAGTCCACCTGTGGTCAGTTCAGTTGATTGGACATGATTTGGAAAGGCACACACCTGTCTATATAAGGTCCCACAGTTAACAGTGCATGTCAGAGCACAAATCAAGCCATGAAGTCCAAGGAATTGTCTGTGGACCTCCGAGACAGGATTGTATCGAGGCATAGATCTGGGAAGGGTACAGAAAAATTTCTACAGCACTGAAGGTCCCAATGAGCACAGTGGCCTCCATCATCTGTAAATGGAAGAAGTTTGGAACCACCAGGACTCTTCCTAGAGCTGTCCGCCTGGCCAAACTGAGCGATAGGGGGAGAAGGGCCTTGGTCAGGGAGGTGACCAAGAACCCGATGGTCACTCTGACAGAGCTCCAGTGTTTTTGTGTGGAGAGAGGAGAACCTTCCAGAAGAACAACCATCTCTGCAGCACTCCACCAATCAGGCCTGTATGGTAGAGTGGCCAGACGGAAGCCACTCCTCAGTAAAAGGCACATGACAGCCCGCCTGGAGTTTGCTAAAAGGCACCTGAAGGACTCTCAGGCCATGAGAAGCAAAATTCTCTGGTCTGATGAAACAAAGATTTAACTTTCATGTCTGGAGGAAACCAGGCACCGCTCATCACCTGGCCAGTACCATCCCTACAGTGAAGCATGGTGGTGGCAGCATCATGCTGTGGGGATGTTTTTCAGCGGCAGGAACTGGGAGACTTGTCAGGATCGAGGGAAAGATGAATGCAGCAATGTACAGAGACATCCTTGATGAAAACCTGCTCCAGAGCACTCTGGACCTCAGACTGGGGCGAAGGTTCATCTTCCAACAGGACAACAACCCTAAGCACACAGCCAAGATAACAAAGGAGTGGCTACAGGACAACTCTGTGAATGTCCTTGAGTGGCCCAGCAAGAGCCCAGGCTTGAACTCGATTGAACATCTCTGGAGAGATCTGAAAATGGCTGTGCACCGACACTCCCCATCCAACCTGATGGAGCTTGAGAGGTCCTGCAAAGAAGAATGGGAGAAACTGCCCAAAAATAGGTGTGCCAAGCTTGTAGCATTATACTCAAAAAGACTTGCTGTAATTGGTGCCAAAGGTGCTTTAACAAAGTATTGAGCAAAGGCTGTGAATACTTATGTACATGTGATTTTTTGCAAAGATTTCAAACAAACTTCTTTCACGTTGTCATTATGGGGTATTGTTTGTAGAATTTTGAGGAAAATAATGAATTTAATCCATTTTGAAATAAGGCTGTAACAACAAAATGTGGAAAAAGTGAAGCGCTTTTCCACAATTGTAGTGAGCAGAATAGCATCTCAGAATGCACAACACATCAAATCTTGAGGCGGATGAGCTAAAACAGCAGAGAACCATGTCAGGTTCCATTTCTGTCAGCCAAGAACAGAAAGCTGAGGCTGCAGTGGGCAAAGGCTCACCAAAACTGGACAGTTGAAGACAGGAAAAATGTTGCCTGGTCTGATGAACCTTGATTTCTGATGAGGTACACAGATGGTAGGGTCAGAATTTGGTGCCAACAGCATGAATCCATGGACCCAACCTGCCTTTTGTCAACATTCCAGGCTGGTGGCGGTGGTGTAATGGTGTGGGTAATGTTTTCTTGGCACACTTTAGGCCGGTTAATACTAATCAATCATCGTTTGAATGCCACAGCCTACTTGAGTATTGTTGCTGACCATGTGCATCCCTTCATGGCCACAGTTACCCATCTTTTAATGGCTACTTCCAGGATAATAATGCCAACCTGGTCTCATAGTGAAAACGTGACTCTATATACATTTTTGCAAACTTGTTATATGTGTCCCCAGGTACAATTCCCTGCAGTTTCCAGGTGGAATGGACACTAGAGGCACTACAACAATTGTTTGTTTTATTCACTTTCACTCAAATCGTGACTTTAATGGCTGATTATAACTTTATAAATAATTATTTTTCTCTCTATTACTCTTTTATATTAAAGCATTGTAAAGAGGTTCAAGCGGGAAGGACACAGGAGGCGGTTCAAAGTCTACGTGAGTCAACCTTTAATGCAAGTGTCTTCAGCTCTCAACAAAATATCTGCTTTCAGCTTCACATTAACACATCAGCTTTTCAGCTTCTCAGCTTCACAATAACACATCATCTTCACAACATCAAGCACCCAGGTAGCAACTCTAGACTCTCTCTCCGTCTTGCTGCTGGCGTGGTCCCTTTTATACCACTCTCCCCAAGCTTACTGCAATTACTGCAGTTAGTCATTATCTGGCTCAGGTGTATGCACCCTTACCGCTTTCTCTCTCTCCGGACGAACGCTCGACCACGACCCTGCTGCCACATATCCCCACTGCCCGACTCAGGCCAGGGAGACATCCGGCCTGTCTACCACTCCCCCCTATTTCTGGAAGGAAGTCGGTGACAGCCATCTGCACTCCCGGTCTATGGACTACCTTGAACTTAAACGGCTGAAGAGCCAGATACCAATGGATGATCCACGCATTGGTATCTTTCATGTGGTGGAGCCATTGGAGTGGGGCGTGATCTGAGCAGAGAGTGAAGGCCCTCCCCAACAGGTAATACCGAAGAGTGAGGACCGCCCACTTGATGGCAAGACACTCCTTTTCAACGGTGCTGTACTTAGTCTCCCTCAGCGAGAGCTTGCGACTAATGTGCGGCACAGGGCGTTCCTCCCCCTCCACCACCTGCGAGAGCACCACCCCTAGCCCTCTGTCTGAAGCGTCTGTCTGTAACACAAAAGGGAGAGAGAAATCGTATGAGTGTAAAAGCAGCCCCCGACAAAGTGCAGCTTTAACTTGCATAAACGCCTGTTGACACTGCTTCATCCACTGGACCGGGTCTGGAGCTCTCTTTTTAGTGAGATCAGTCAGCGGGCTGGTGACATCCGAATAATTAGGCACAAACCTCCTATAATAGCCAGCCAGCCCCAGGAACTGTCTCACCCCCTTTTTGGTCTTGGGTCTCGGGCAGGTCGCAGTCGCCACAATTTTGTAAATTTGGGGACGCACCTGCCCGTGGCCCAAGTGGAACCCCAGATACTGTACCTCCACCCATCCAATTGCGCACTTCTTGGGGTTTGCTGTGAGTCCCGCCCATCGCAGCGATCTCAGAACTGCCCACAGATGTTGCATGTGCCGCTGCCAATCATTACTGTAAATGATGATGTCATCTAGATCTAAGCCGAATGTGGTCTGAGGATTCGGTCCATGAGATGCTGAAACGTAGCTGGGGCCCCAAACAAACCAAACAGAAGCGTCATAAATTGGTGTAATCCAAATAGTGTGGAGAAGGCCGTTTTCAGGGGATACTGGTGTCAAGGGGATCTGCCAATAACCCTTTGTCAAATCCAGTGTCGAATAAAATCGAGTGGTGATCGAGCAACTCATCAATACGAGGCATTGGGTAGGTGTCAAATTTAAACACTGTTTTGACTTTTCTATAATCCACACAGAACCGTACAGACCCGTCGCTCTTAGGAACCAGAACAACCAGGCTGGACCAATCGCTGTGGGATTCCTCTAGTACTCCCATCTCGAGCATTGCATCTAATTCTTCCCAGACTATTTTTTTCTTGTGTTCGGGTAGTCGGTAGGGACGGCTACGTACCACTACCCCCGGCTCAGTCTCGATATGGTGCTGTATGAGGTTTGTATGACTCAGCAGAGGAGAAAACACGTCCGAAAATTCTTCTTGCAACTTGGCCACCTCTGTGACTTGATACAGTGAGAGTTGGTCTCCACAAGTGACCGAGGCAATATGATTGGGTTTTTGTGATCATCTTCGGCTTGAGCTCCGCCTTCTCCAGAACTTCCGTAGCCAGCGTCACAGAGACTGCCTCCCTCCATAAATTCAGGAGGTTGAGGTGGTATATTTGATGTGCGCCCCCTCTATCTGTTCGTTTCACCTCATAATCGAGATCCCCCACTCGTCGTGTGACCTCAAATGGTCCTTGCCACTTAGCAAGTAATTTGGAGCTCGATCTGGGAAGTAATATTAGCACTTTGTCTCCCGGTGCAAATTCCCATAGCCGAGTTCCACTGTTATACAGTCAGCTTTGACGTTCCTGAGCTTGGAGAAAATTCTCCTGTATTAGTTGCCCCAAAGTGTGGAGTTTTGCTCTAAGATCAAGAACATATTGAATTGGGGGCCTGGGTAGCTCAGTGGTAAAGACGCTGGCTACCACCCCTGGAGTTCGCTAGTTTGCTAGCTCGAATCCCAGGGCGTGCTGAGTGACTCCACCCAGGTCTCCTAAGCAACCAATTGGCCTGGTTGCTAGGGAGGGTAGAGTCACATGGGGTAACCTCCTCGTGATCGCTATAATGTGGTTTGTTCTCGGTGGAGCACGTGGTGAGTTGAGTGTGGATGCCGCGGTGGGTGGCGTGAAGCCTGTCTCTGTGACAATGCGCTCAACAAGCCACGTGATAAGATGTGTGGGTTGATGGTCTCAGACACGGAAACAACTGGGATTCATCCTCTGCCACCCGGACTGAAGCGAATCACTACGTGACCACAAGGACTTAAAAGCACATTGGGAATTGGCCATTCCAAATTGGGTGTAAAAAAAGAAAAAAAAAGAACGTATTGAATTTCGTTCTTACTGTTTGAAGGCCCCTCCTCCCAAGCTTCCTGTATGACATCGAGCATGCTACGCGGGCATCGTACATACAGCAGCTCGAATGGGGAAAACCCTGTGGAGGCTTGTGGGACCTCTCGCACTGCGAATAACGGGATCGAGCCATTTATTCCAATTTCTAGCATCTTCATGCACAAACTTATGAATCATATTTTTTAGGGTTTTATTAAACCGCTCCACCAACCCATCTGTTTACAGATGGTAAACACTGATGCAAATCAACTTAATACCAAACAACTCGTAAAGCTCGCGGAGTGTCCGTGACATAAATGTAGTGCCTTGATCAGTGAGGATTTCTTTTGGAATCCCAACCCGGGAGATTATTTTGAAGAGTGCCTCCGCAACACTGCGTGCTGAGATGTTGCGCAGAGGCACTGCTTCTGGATATTGCATTGCATAGTCCACCAGGACTAATACAAAGCAATGTCCACGTGCTCAACACTCTAATGACCCGAAGAGGTCCATGCCAATTCTTTCGAAGGGGACCTCGAACAATGGAAGGGGATGCAATGGCGCTCTTGGGGTGGCCGGTGGATTCACCAGCTGACATTCACGGCATGCCGCACACCACCTGCGAACATCCCCACGAATGCCTGCCAATAAAAACGGGCAATGTGTTTTTCTCTCCCCTAAGTGACCCGCCATCGGATTATAGTGAGCCGCCTAGAATAACATTTCCCGGCGGCTCTGTGGTATTAACAGCTGGGTTGTATCCTCTTTTGTTTGAGCGTCCTGCTTCACTCGATACAACCACTCTTTTATTATGGCAAAATAAGGATATGAAAGTGCGACCTTTGACTGGAGACGCTGACCATCAGTAACTTTCACTTGGTCAAAGGCATGCCTGAGGGTTTCGTCTCTCTACTGCTCTAGAGGGAAATCCCTTTCAGGAAATCCCCGAATGGCGGGAGGGGCCTGGGCTTGATGGTGGGTGTGGTGTAGGCCGGTGGGGGACTTGAGGATTTCTGCCAACTGCGAGGATTCCATGAGGTGTACTTCCTCCAACCTTCCCGGATTTCGGCACCAGTGTAAAGAGGTTCAAGAAGGAAGTAAACGGGAGGCGGTTCAAAGTCTACGTGAGTCAACCTTTAATGTAAGTGTCTTCAGCTCTCAACAAAATATCAGCTTTCAGCTTCACATTAACACATCAGCTTTTCAGCTTTTCAGCTTCACAATAACACATCAGCTTCACAACATCAAGCACCCAGGTAGCAACTCTAGACTCTCTCTCCATCTTGCCGCTGGCATGGTCCCTTTTATACCGCTCTCCCCAAGCTTACTGCAATTGGAAACAGGCGTTAGTCATTATCTTGCTCAGGTGTATGCACCCTTACCGCTTTCTCTCTCTCTGGACGAACGCTCGACCATGCCCCCGCTGCCACACACATTTTTTCAAAAACAATACATTTTAAATGTTGTATTACAGACCTACCTACACATATACACTTATTCCAATATAGCTGTAGCTCACCTCATAGGGCGTAGGACTTAGAGTTGGAGGACTGTGGTTCAAGTCCTGCCATGAATTCAAGTTGACACATGACATTACATAGTCATAGAAGTGCACGAAATGATGTGGTTGGTTCAGAAAATGTGATTTTTCATTTTGCTTCTGCATTTTACAACACTAATGGTTAGGTTTAGGCACTGGTTTGGTAAGGATGTCTTTTTTAATGTCTCATTTATATTTTAAAACACTAATTGTTAGGTTCAGGCAAAAGTTTTATGTTAGGGAAGTACGTTTTAAAAACATCCATCTAAAAATTACCTTAAAACCTCATCTGAATACGACACCATTTTACTCGCTTTTGGCACCCCCTGCTGGACATTTCACTATAAAACTGCAGCCAAACCTGTTATACAGCACGTACATTTTTAATTGCAAAAATGTTTTCATGTTCACGTAAATTTACTGAGATCAGTCTGGATAATGCACCATGTCACAAAGCAAAAGTCATCTAGTTTCATGAACATGACAATGAGTTAACTTTTCTTCAGGGTGCTTCACAGTCACCGGACCTGAATCCAATAGAACACCTTTGGGATGTGGTAGAATGGGAGATTCGCAGCATGAATGTGCAGCTGACAAATCTGCAGAAATTGCATGATGCAATCATATCAACAAGGACCAGAATCTCAAAGGAATTTTTCCAACATCTTGTGGAATCCATGCCAAGAAGAACTGAGGCTGTTTTGAGAGGAAAGGGAGGCCCTACCCAGTATTAGTATAGTGTTCCTAATACAGTTTTTCTCAATCGCTTTGGCTCAATTCTTGAATGAGAATAATTTTTTTCAAAACAATAAGTTCAAATCTCTGAACAATTAGTCTCTTGTTCACACTAGATTTGAATTTCTTATTCATTTAAGCAAATTGCATGTGTTTTGGCACGTGTGCAAAAGAGTAAGTACAACTGTCAACATTTTGCACAATAACTAAATGCACATGGCTTGCTGATCAAAACTGATGAGTTAATTCTCAGTGAAACTGTCATACTCTTCACAACTTCTAAACATTCTTTCATTGTGTGAGCCTTCACATGCAAAATGATCCATTCAATTATCAAAATCTGTCAGACATACATGTATTTTATATGGAATGTTTGTGATGTCTGCTAGATCTCTGGCCAGACCAACAAGAATGACAGGATATCCACCAAGAAGATGGAACTTGTAGAGTTACGTACTGTGATGAGGTACAATGTTTAATTTTTTTATTTATTTATTTATTTATTTTTTTTACAGAATTACTGCAGTTTCTTTTTTCTTTCTTTCTTTTTTTTCTTTCTTTTTTTTTTGCATGGATGTCATTTTGTGGCAATTTTCTGTTCACTATATATGACTAAATGTAAGAAATGTGTAAAAATGGACATGCAAATATGAATTTTTTGTATACATGTAACACATTGCTACAAAAATAAATTTACTGTATACATACAAATGTGCATATCCTTTTTCTGTGTACGACAGTATTGTACAGTATTGACTTTTCCCAGTAAACTGTTACGTACTGTTGAAATCGGTATCTAAAAAGCTCAGTGTGATACACAATAGCATTCAGCTAGACAAAACTGACATTGTTGAATAGTGCAGTAAGTAGTCAGAGTCAACAAAAAATTAGAACAAAAATGAAATTTGTATATAACAAATATTTCCAGGTTTGACTGCCATGGTGAAAAAACTTTTAAACATTTTGACCAGTACGGCTCACACGATGACAAAAAAACTTTTCATTTTGGTTGCATTGGCCAATTTACTGACACAATAACTAGGTTTTGAAGCATGAATGACATGTTTTGGGTGAGTTACTACATTTTGCAGACATGCAATAGAGTTGTGATGTCCCATAAAACAGTTGTGACAATTGCACTTACAGTTTAGAGAATGTTAAGACTGTTTAAAAAAATGAGCCAAAGCGATTGAGAAAAACTGTAAAGTGCTCAGTGAGTGCATATCATGATTAATATAATTAAACTATCAAAAACTTTTAATATAATAATCTAGGACTTTATTTAGCATAAAATAATTATGTCATCCAGACTTGAAACTAATGGAACACATATCTTTGCAACTTGAGCAATGAAGAAAACCAGTAGTACAGCCAGCAGTTACACAGGGAGAACAGACGGAAAGGAGTGAAAGATTAAAGACTCTGACGTGTTTTAATTATTAAACTCTACAAAAGTACTAAAGACTCGGGCTAAAGGTGTACTGTCAAACTCAGAGTAATCACTCTGTCTGTACTCTCTGTTCCTTCTCTGCTGGTTGTTTTAATCTTGTCTTTCCCACTTCTCTCCTCGCTCATTTCCATCTCTTATTACTGTAAAAAGCCCACTTTCTTCTTTTACTCTGTTTTCATTTCCTCCTCACACAGAATGATGTTCCCTACTGTATACGAGACTACTTGTGAATGTGCAGGTATGTTTCCACTTTTGTAAGTCGCCGGAATTCCACCCCCACCCTTCTGTCTCATTAGGTTCATTCTTGAAGGATTTGATTAAATATTTAAAGTGTGCAGCACTTTCTCTGGCATCAGGTGTAAGCCACCGCAGTAATCAAAGATAACACTCTGTAATTACACTGCAGTCAACCGTATGAGTGTGTGTGTGTTTGTGTCTGAAATATGAGCACACTAAACCCTGTAATTCATGTGTACTAAACCATCCCAGTCTCCCACACTGTTCTCCTTGCTCCTGATACATACACATACACACACATTTCTTTCCTGTTTCGTAATCCTCCCACAATGCCTGCATGTTTCCCTTCTTTTTCTTTGATGCTGGAGTGCTAAAGCAGGAAAGAGAAAGAGAATGATGAAGGGAGAGAGAGAGAGATTACACATTCTGAATGCAGTTCTGCACAGGCGTGAATTTCTTAGACATCTGTTTTGATGCTGATATGTGGATGTTTATTTAAGGGTTCTGAAAAAGATTTGTTACATTTCTCAGTATATATCTAATTTCACTCTCATTCCAGTAAACAAAACACTTGACTTTACAATCTTGGAGACACACATACAATCATACAATCATACCATAAAAAACAATGTAATTCTGATGTGGGTTGCTGATACCCACAAGTTTCCTGAACAACCAGTGACTCTCTTTCTGTTTGTCTGCATGTTTTCCACTTCTGGTCTCATTAAAAATCAGATCCTGAAGTTTCAGGTAAAGTTAAGTATAATTTCATGTTCAATGTATGCTGTGGTTGGTTACCATAAAAATAAAAAATGTATTGGAAATATTTGTGTGGAACACCAGCAGATTAGAGAAGAATGTCCGTGCCCAGCGCCCTATGCCTTACATTCCACAACGAAGAAGGAGGAAAGGAAAAATATAGGAAAGGAATGTACTTGTGGCTTTAAAATTAACATATCTTTCAAAGAGTGTGTATTTGTGTTCTGTCAAAGCTACAGAACATGCCTTCACATGCAAGCTAAAACTAGGAGCTGATATAATGGAAATGTTTATAATTTAATAATTAACTTTAGTAGCATGATTTTAAATCAGTTGCTTAAATTTATTTTATTAAAAATATCACACATGAACTCATTTACCTGGTTTGAAATGTCTGTGTTAAATAATATGCAACAGTACGGAGGTTTTGATTTGTTTAATGTACATAAACCATTAACAAAAAAACAAACAAACATATATTTATTATATTTATATTCTGCATATGTTTGCATTTATTGTCTGTGTCTACTTGACTCAATATTAAGTTTTATCATGTAAAGATAGGTAATATAGTATGTTCTGCACTGCGGCTCAAAAAAGTGGTAACCTGCAATTGTTACCTCAAGGACCTATTTCTACTTGATCTAACCCATAAATATTACTTTTGTTGGTTAAAGTTAAATTAGTCAGATCAAATAACATTTTTGACTTGAAACCCCCCCCCCCCCCCCCCAAAAAAAAAAAAAAACCCAGTTCATTTAGCTGTTACTACGTGAAGTAAATTTTTAGGTTAGCTGAAAAATCACTCTTTACAGTGTACATTTTTTTGTGCCAAATCCTATATACAGGAGAGAGACGACAATAAACAAACTAATTTTTTTTTTTTTAAAGTAGTGAAACACTTATATTTCTGTAAATGTCTACAAGAACAACAAACATTCACTACTACTATCGGCTTATGAAATGGAAAGCAATGTAAATGTAAAAGACCAGAAAATAGCAAAAGGGTTTGCAATGAATCACAGGAAAATTCTTAGTCCAGGAAAAAGGTGGATAAGATCAGCAATGGATTAAATCTCCTGAGCTGTGGGTATCAGAATCTGGTCCTAGATCAGTGCTTTGACTTGTTCTTATTTTATGGATCTGTTACAACAAGTCAGCTTTTAGAAGCACTTTGCCTCAGTTCTGCATCTACTAATTAGTGTATAGCAAAGCAATTGGATAATGTGAAATGTTTATAGTTTTACCAGCGGGAAGCTCTATACACAACTAAAGTGCTGTGGACCGGACCTATACCAGGTCTCACAGGGAAAAAATGTGATACCAATATTTAGAAGGGGGGCTGGCTTGTTACTTGTGGATATGCATGTGTGTGTTCGTAGGTGTTTGTTAAAAGGCAAAAAACCTTGAGATTTGTTGTTTCATAACTCTATATGATCTTAAAACTGACTTTTTCTCCCTCTACACTTCTTTCTGCTAGCCCTTCATACTTCCATTTTTCATGCTTCCTTTTGTCTTCATTGTCCTGAAGCCCAACATATGTTGTGCATAATGTTTCCCAGAGTTAAAGGCATTGCTTGGTGGTTGTGCTTGTTCCTTTTGGATGATGTGTAAGAAAAGGTGTTTAAAAGACTTTCTTTCCTCAGAGGCATACACATGCACACATACACACGCCCCTGCAGTAAAACCCGATATGGCTCTCGTGATGGAGTCTGTCTTTGGCAGGTGCAGTTTCTTGGCGCTCCTCATTGCCTGCGGCGAAGGGGCTTTTTCGTTGACCGTGCTCTGTCCAAGAGAGCTGGAGAACATTACATTGCACATTATCTCAAAACAATATGTCATATCCTGAAAGTTTTATTCCCTAACACACATGCACACACTCACAAATGGAGTCTACCAAATTTGGCAAAGCATTACTAAAAGTTACACTTAAAAAAAATAAAAAAATAAAAAAAATAAAAATAAAATAAAATATATATATATATATATATATATATATATATATATATATATATATATATATATACACACACAGTACTGTGAAAAAGTCTTAGGTACTTAAGATGTATTTGTCTTAAGATGGTTATTTTCAGCTTTAGCGTGTCAATAGGAAATATACATTTTAGACTCCCAAACATTTCTTTTGCAAACAGAAAAGATTAGAATAGAAGAACAGGGAGCCCTGCAACAGATGGCATGGTCCCCACAAAGCCCCCCACTGAACATCTTGTCTGTCTGAGATTACATAAAGAGACAGAAGCAATTGAAACAGCCGAAATAGACAGAAGAACTGTGGTGAATTCCCAAGAAGCTCGGAATATCCTATCTGCCAACAACCAAGAAAAACTGTGTCCAGGTGTACGTAGGAAAATTGTTGCTGTTTTAAAGGCAAAGGTGGTCACACCAAATATTGATTTAGCTTTTTTATGTTTACTGGACTTTGTATGACCTTAACTGATAAATGAAAACAATTTATGTCATTATTTTTGAAGACATCCTCACTATGCAACATTTTCCCCAAGTGCCTAAAACTTTTGCACAGTACTATACATATATATATATATATATATTTATATACACTGTATATATATAAAAATATAAAATTCTTGGAATAAATCTTACAAAATCTAACAATATAGTGTGGTTATGAAGTACAAAACAATTTGAATTAATAACTTAATTCAAGATATTGTATTTTCTATACACATTTAGCTTCTCACGTACATTTGTTTTAAGGATGTTTAGATATTTTGTATAAGAAAAAAAACTAAAACCAAAATATAAAAAAATACATATTTTTTTGCAATGTGTTGGCCTGGTATATCCTGATTAAAATGTTCATTGTTTGATTTTAAAATGGCACCTAACAGTATTTAAGCAAAATGCATTTAAAGAAATGATAGCTTTATTGTTTGGAGCTACATTCTCTAAAGATATGATTAATTACATATTTTTTACATATCAGAAAAGCTTTCAGTCATATTATCACTACATATAATATTAGATTGTGTGCATATGGCGAGCCAGTGCTTACCTCACTCTTTTTTAACAGCATATTGCCACACTGTTCTGGAACACAGATTTATCCTCTCCTAACTGGCTCTTTAAAACCAATGCTAAGGGTGTAAATTATACTAAGGGCACTGGGGTGTAAACTAGAACTTTTGGCTTTCAGATATATTGATGTGTGATTTCTCTTGTCATTCTCCAAGTAAACAGCAGGTGGTTTGTTCACTAAAATCCAAGAAGAAAACATTCATTGTCAGTTATCAGAGCCATGCAGGAGAAAAATCACATGATCTTAGTGATAAATGTATAAAAACATATTATTTAAGCATTCAGCTCTTACTGTAAGTATAAGCTTCTATGTGATTGTTCTGTATAGTGTCTGATGTATTGATCATCCCACCAATAGAACTTGGATGTGACACATACATGTGCAGCGCAGGTACATGTGTGAGTTCAGTGAGCTGTATGCAGAACTCAACTGTACACTGGTAAATGCACAGTCAATGCATTAACTTTCTGAAAAAGCTTGTAAATCCACTCAGCCGTTTAATACAGGAAAGCTCTGAACTGCTCTCACTCTCTCTTTCGTTTTTATTTTCTCTTTCTCCACCCATTGGCTACATAACATGGTACTGATTATAGAGACATATGAGAGAGAGGCATTGCATTGACAGTGCTGTTCAGATCTTTCTCTCAAGATAAGATGTTGTATTGAAAGTTCCTTACCACAACCTCTATTCCAAGACTTACAATATGGTATTGATGGGTTTTATCATGCATGGCATTTTGCCTGGTTGAGTTTGAATGCAAAAAAATAAATAAAATCAATGTATTGTGGAATCTCTACTTCAGATGTTTGCTAAAAAACATTGCGCAAGCAGGTGCCATTCTAGAGAGGAATTATAGAGGTTTTAGAAATTGGATCATTTAAGAAGTACTAAACAAAGGAGAAAGAAAGAGGGATTTACACAATTTGGTTTAACCCTGCCAATATTTTTGTGCTGTTTATTTTTATTTTAGGTTTCTCTGTTACCAAGACAGCCTTCTCCAAAAGAAAAGGAATATGAGAGGTTGCTTTAAAGAGATGTTTTAAACTTCCATGCCAAATACTGTTTTAACATTGGAAGAACATTTCTGGACCAGCTCCATGATTAACACCAAACTACACAACAGACTTTGTACTTTGATTGGTAATATAGTTATAATATAATAATATAAAACACAAATGGAAATTTGATGATATACTGTATATGATTAAATATTTGATGATATAATGATATATAATTTCAGATAATAACAATTGTTGTCAGAGTATATATCTTGAATAATATTATTTTCCTTATCCAGTTAGCAAAAAGAAAGTAGCTAGACATGTTGCAACAGTCAAAGGTGATGCCTAGTGCATGTTCACAGAAAAACAGTGCAGATGGATGCTAGAAAAGTAAATTAGAATATGGCATTTACAGTAGGATGATGGGATGGATGGATGGACGGACGGATAGATTGATGGATAGAAAGCAGGCTATGTACTAACAGATTGAAGGTTTTTTCAGAGTTTTGTAGATGTAGTTTGAAAGCTCTATGAAGAGCTCAATGGAAGTCTATGGGAAAACAACATTTTGATATAGCAATAATTAAAACAAATATTTTTGGTAAATGTGAGTCATTGGCAAGTTTTTCCTGTGATAGGCTCTCTCTTTCTCTCTCTCTCGCTCTCTAACATGCACACTTTTCTCTCCCTCTTCTCTGTCCCTGTTTCTCCTCCCTCATCTGTCTGGTTATTATTCCTATCTGTCATCCGCTTCCCCAGCCAATACATACACCTTTCCCCTTTCTCCATTTTCCTCTCCCCCTGAGTGAATTTATCACCTCTCCTGTGCCCCTCTAAACCTGTTTAAACGCACTGAAAGGAGGAGCATTTTCTCAGGACCTGACAGGGAAGTCCATGCTGTGCCTGCAAAATGTGACTCATGGAAACAGCAGAGAGAGAGAGAGACAGAGAGAAATGAATGTAATTGATTCTGACCGCTGAGGTGGGATCCAGGTTTCCCGAGGGGGATTATTACAATGGCAGGCCACACTGTAACACTCCATCTGGGGAAATGGATGAGAGGGGAAAAGAGAAATGTAATATACCTGAAGGTGATAATGATAAAATGCTTATCTTAACTGCAAATTGTGAGAAGTCATTAGTCCCGCAAACTGGTGTGAATGTGAAAACAGAAGTAATATTCAGGGTTCAATACAAGTTGAGCTAAATTGACAGCGTTTAAGGCAGAATGTTGTATACCACAAAAAATAATTTTGACTTGCCCCTCCTTTTCTTTAAAAAAAGCAAAAATCTGGGTTACAGTGAGGCACTTAGAATAGAGGTGAATGGGGGCCAATTTTTGAACGTTAAAATACTCACTGTTTCAAAAGTATAACCATAGGCGTGTCAAGGATTGTGTACACAGGGTGGCAAAGAGCAGAATAAGGGGTGGCAACCAGGGCCGCATTAATTTAGTCCGGGGCACCGAGGCCCCGGTGCTTACCGTTTTGCTGTGTCCTGCCAGTCGTCAGACCGGGAGGGGTGGTGGGGTGGGTTGGAGCAGAACGTTGCCACTCTGTGACCAAGGGTGACACAGACGGGTTAAGCCATTGTGGACCATCTCTGTGTTTACATCAGCGTCTCCAGTATATAGGAACTGTGACATTTTAACGGTCCGAGTTGGGGTGGCAAGTGGGATGGCAAAGCTCATTTTTAGGGTGGCAGCTGCCACCCCATGCCACCCTTATGGCTATGCCCCTGAGTATAGCCATTAGACATAAACAATATGTGTGTAAACATGATTTTAGTGTGATAAAATAGCTTACTAACCTTTTCTGTGTAAAATTGTAACCAATTTTACAACATCGTTGCCATGACGATGTAATGTCAACAAATCCTTAAACCCTAAAATGACTGTAAAAAGGTACAGCAATTTAAACAAATTTACAGCTCAAATAATACATGAGTTTTAACAGAAGAATTAATGTAAGTGCTTTTGTAAAATTATAAGCTTCACATTTCTGCCTTTAAACCCTCCAAAAATTGGTCCCATTCACTTCCATTGTAAGTGTCTCATAGTAACCTCGATTTGTGCTTTTTTTTAAAAAAAAAGAAGGAACGAGTCGAAATACATTTTTGTGGTAATCAACATTATGCCACAAATACTGTCGATTGAGCTTAACATGTATTGAACCTGGAATGTTTCTTTAAGGGCTGTTCACACAGGATGTGTTCTTAAGTCCGTCTGCACTGTTTTCTTTTACAAGTTTTCTATGTAAACATGTGCTAGTCTGACGTCTTTGGCTGCCGGGGGGCATCTCGGTTTTTCACCATCTTGCGCCCTAAGTGCTGCATTTTTAAGATACTGTTGCAAGTTAAAAGTAGTTCAACTATTTAAAAATAAAAATAAAAACAATTTCCTTCATGAGTATTTTGTCTTCTTTTCCAGTAAACATATCTAAAAATCCTTAAAATAAGATAAAATGGTAATACTTTACAATCAGGTTCACTTAATGCTTTAGGTATTATGAACTAACAATGGACAATATATAATATATAATAACATAATTTATGAATCTTGGTTAATGTTAATTGCTAAAAACAATTGTTCATTGTTAGTTTGTTCATATTGCATTAACTAATGTTAACATATACAACTTTTAGTTTTAAAAACGTATTAGTAAATGCTGAAATTAACTTTAACCAAGATTAACAAATGCTATAAATGTATTATTCATTGTAATGCATGTTCACAAATATACCAAACTAATGTTAATTGAACCTTATTGTAAAGTGTTACTGATAAATATATTTGAGAAGCAAATTTCTTTTCAGATAATATTTTTATTATTTATTTTAATTATTGTTTTCTTACCTCATTGGCAAGATCAGATAAGTTTAACAGAATTTGAGAGCATACCGCATGCAATTGCCATCAAAGGAGCAAGGAAGCATTATCAGATGTCTATGTGACAGTGTGTAGAGGTGCAAACTTTTAATGGATTCTGCTTTGTGCAACAGTACACCATTGTGTTTTTGGGTGTTCATGAATACAGATAATGTGTGTTCTGCATACATTTTACGTGTTCGTATGTCTTAACGTGTGTGGGTGGCCGATTTTTGAACATTAGTTTATGTAGCGCTCACATGCACATAACATCAACATAATATTCATTCATGTCTGCAGGCCTGCGGTATGTCATTAGCCTTATTTGCGAGATGAGGAGAAAGACATTGGATTGGGTGTATGTAGGTTATCACTCAGGCAGCCCTAATTCCTGAACCTAAAACATTCAAACTTGGAGTACTCTCTCACTCCCATTTCTAGATTTGTAAATACTGCTCTCATTAAGATGCTAAAATACTGACAACTCTGAGCCAGTTATCACTAATCTATTCTGTGGAATGATTCAGCTGTGATTGATTGGCTTAGAATGAAAACAGGGTGTGTGATTAATAGACAAGGGTATCCTGCTCATTAATTAAGCAATATCACACACACACACACACACACACACACTTGTTGGTGCGGCTATCCTTATGAGGATTCTCCATAGATATAATGATTTTTATACTGTACGAACTACAGATTCTATCCTATAACCCTAACCCTACCCCTACCCCTAAACCTAACCCTCACAAAAAACTTTCTGTATTTTTAAATTGTCAAAAAAACATCGTATAGTATGTTTTTTAAGCTATTTGAATTATGGGGACACAATTTCCTCATAAACCACATTTATAGCATAATACCCTTGTAATTACCAGTTTGTATGCTAAAAAAATGTCCTCCTAAACCACCCAAACCGCCTACAAACACACACACACTAACACACACACACACACTTGCAAGAGTGCTATTGTAGTGAATATCAACACAGCTGTAGTTTAGCTGTTCTTCATAAACTAGATAGTAATATTGACTATCTTACATTTTAGACATAACATGGCTGGTTGTTTTGCCTGTTTTTCCTCTGGAAAATGGTTCTCAATTAAGGAAAAGCAGGAACAACCATTGCATGCCTGCTAAGCTACACACAGACTGACAGCCTGTCTGGTGTGCTGTAAATACAGACAAGTGGAGTGATAGAAACAGTAAAGCATCCCAGGGCTGTTATACTATATATCAGCACATTTCCAATCAGTTTAATTCTTGTTGGAAATCTTGGGAATTGCAAAAGCTACACTATTTATATTGCTTCTTGTTAGTTTAAAAGGACCCAGACAGGCCCTTGGTCAAGTTGGAGCCCCTAACTTGATGGTGCAAAACTCTGCAGTGATGAAAAAGTCAGGAAATGTTCTAAATGAGCAGTTTAGTGGCTCTTTTGTCTCTGTGTGTAGTTGTATGTGTGTGTGCGTGCATGCGTTCATGTATGTGTGTGTGTGTTTTTCAGGTAAAAGTTGGTGAGTGTGTGTTTGAGTAGTGAGACGTCCTGCGCAGATGGCTACTGTCCCTCCGGGCAGTCTAAAGACCCAGTGGAACAGAGTGATAGTGTACCATCTGGACCACACAGCACACGAGAGACCAAAAAGAGGCAATGTCACAGACAAGGGCTTTACACATGTATCTCCAGGTGTAGAACAAATATAATGCAATCAGAAGATTTAGAAGCAAGTATATTCAGACCCTTGCAACTCGTTCTTTCTTTCTTGTGGTCTCCCAATCACCGCTATAGAAGTTTACCCCCCTACTTGTGAAAAGGAAATATGAAAAGGAGCTCACTGGGGCAAGCAGGTTTTCACCTCCATGTATCCTTTTAGCTTTGAACCATGCAAATACAACCTGTAGTATATAATTACGTAGTTCTCAATGGGTGGGTTGTGACCCAAAAACCTGCTCCATTCATAAACACTTTTCACTGTTCTTCACACAATGCCATCTTATGACATCTAAACGCTTTTAATGTAGCACATGACTTGTAAGACGAAACATTTTAATGGTTGCATTATTTAATCAACTGTATTTACAAGCTTGTTCTAGTGCAAACAAACTGCATGGTAGCTCAACTGATGGAGCGTTAAGGTGGTTGCACACTGGATGAGAGAAACAGTATATTTATGTTCCGTTTCCGGCGTTCCTCTGCCTTCAAATGGTAACCGGTTGGAATGAAAATTAAGAACGGATAATAATGTTCTTTTTTTTTTTAAATGACAGTAATCTGTGCTATGGGTGGGTTTTCCTGGTTTGGAAAAACATCCTCAAAATGAGGGACTCGCCTCAACCAAAATAAGTGAAAATAAGTAATCACATTTTATTCCCATGTGGGTGAATTATCAGCATAATTTACAGTATACAGTAGCCTATATAAAATAACATCTTTTCAATACATGTATTCGTAATATTAAATACATCCCTCCAAATATTAAAAGATTTCAGAAATACGTCTAGCCATCTAAAAATCAATTAATAGCCAAAACCTCTCTCTCTCTCTTCTGCATGCATGCATGCACAAACTGCTTCGGCATATTTGGACTAAATGTCATCTTAAGTGGGCTATAATATTTAATTTATACATTTAATAATTATTGAATTATTTTATTTTATTATTTGCTTTAATTACAGATCTGCTTCTCGGTCGGAACCCGGCTGCATTAAATTTGTATTCATGCATCATATAACAATAATGGAGTGAAGAATTGGAAACAACTGAGAAATGCACTTTTTACCTCAATGTTTTTCCTTGTATCTGCAATGTATACAGTTCGTGTATATAGTAGTTATATTTAGTTTTCTAAAAGGTCTACAGCATGTCACAGAAGGCTACATCCACAACGTGCATTGAGGCAAAGAAATGTGTGATGCAGCAAACACAGAGTCAAAGCACATGATTACCATGTTCAGCTAAAAAGAGAGACATCCACTTTCTGAGAGTAAATTTAATTAGCTTTTTCAGCACCACACAGTGAACATTTCACATCGGAACTGCCAAGACACATGTAGGGAACCACGTTATATAATTTAGCAAAAATGTTGCCACCACTGCCACACTGGTTTTGGTACAGTGTTGGGTCACCACCTGATGTCCAGTTTAAAATCTGTGTACTAAAGCAAAACCAGCTGAAAACAACTAGTGTATCAGATTTTAGCAGAAAGTGTTGTAAATGCAGTCAGTACCTACTCTGGACACATCCTTTACTTCATTCATTCATCTTCAGCTCAACATCATCTCTCCATTTCTCCTCCGCACAGACTAAAGACGGATCAATAGTGCTTCTTGCCCTCATTTATGTCTACGCTGTTTAATGCTGTATAAAAATGTCTGCACGAAAGCATGTTCGCCATAGCTCAGCTGCTTTTTTTTTTTTTTTTTTAGGTGGGAGGACTTATCATCAGTTACTCTGTCATTGGCTATCATTCTTTTATCAGCATCCATTCATCATAGTTCATGAAGAATTCATCATCATGGTCATCTCGGAAAATGAAATGGAGGCAACGAGCCTGCCCTGTAGAGCCTACAGTTTCACTGTAAATTCTCC
The DNA here is from genome assembly GCF_019703515.2 of Myxocyprinus asiaticus. NCBI lineage: Eukaryota > Metazoa > Chordata > Actinopteri > Cypriniformes > Catostomidae > Myxocyprinus > Myxocyprinus asiaticus. The sequence goes on from NC_059379.1 coordinate 17,445,370, forward strand.
CTGTGTCCGAATAGGCATACTTCCCTGCTACACAATATGCAAAAAAGCAGATCATTGCATCTTTTTTTCTCTCTCTCTCTGCATACAATAAAAGTACTTTTTTGACTTGTTGAAGATCAAAGAACACAAGGGTCAAATGGCAAGAAATAAATGGGTGTTTCTTCAACTTCGGGCATTTTTAGCACTGTGGATTTCAAGAAAGTAAAAATGTTCACACTCTCAATATACTGTATATACAGTATATAGTATACACAGATCAGCCACAACATTAAAACCACCTGCCTAATATTGTGTAGGTCCCCCTCGAGCTTCCAAATCAGCGCCAACCCGCATCTCAGAATAGTATTCTGAGATTATATTCTTCTCACCACAATTGTACAGAGTGGTTATCTGATTTACTGTAGACTTTGTCAGTTTGAACCAGTCTGGCCATTCTCTGTTGACCTCTCTTATCAACAAGGCATTTCCGTCCACAGAACTGCCCCTCACTGGATGTTTTTTTGTTTTTGGCACCATTCAGAGTAAATTCTAGAGACTGTTGTGTGTGAAAATCCCAGGAGATCAGCAGTTACAGAAATACTCAAACCAGCCCGTCTGGCACCAACAATCATCCATGCGATTATCTAATCAGCCAATCGTGTGGCAGCAGTGCAGTGCATAAAATCAGCAGATATGGGTCAGGAGCTTCAGTTAATGTTCACATCAACCATTAAAATGGGGAAAAAATTTTATCTCAGTGATTTGGAGCATGGCATAAGTACAGGAATTCGAAGGCAGTCTCTCTTTTTCTTTTGCCATCTCTTCTTACACATCTAATTTCCCTGGTACTATCATGTCTCTACCATCTCTTTCTTCCTTTCTCTCTCTCCCTCTTCTTCCAACTTCCTTTCTGCATCTGTCCTACATCCCTACATCCTCAATTTACTTTAAAACAGACACTCTCCTCCTAAACTGCCATCCTCTAATCCTGTTAGAGGGGTGGGCTTTGATCCTCTGTGAGTGATCATGTTTATGGTGTGAAGAAAGACAGAGAGAAAGAGAGACAGAGAGAGAGTGCTACATAGATTAAAGCAGAATATGCATTGGTGTTGACGTTCCAGCACTAGCTGCATCTCAAGTGACTGTTCTATTGGGACAGAGAAGTTATGATCATTTAATGTAGGCTTTAAATCAGAAGCTTAGCTGCCTTGCGAGGCCCTGAGGAATTAAATAAAACAAAATGTGATAGAAAAACCTTTAATTCACTTTCATAAGGAACAAGGTGAACACTAGATGCTGCTTTGAAGACCAAAACTCTCATACTGTGTGGTGGTGGTTGTGGGAAAACAATGCATCAGACCTAGCTATTTGTTGTATGTAATGTCTTTTAATATTCCAAAGTAATGATGATATATATTGGTGCTTGTAATATTTTAATGATGTAAGAGAATCCTGGAGCAATGCATATGCAGATCTCATTTCAATCCTCCTGCAAGCTGCTGTTGTATATTTTAAGACAAACGTTGAAGCAGACATTATAAAAGCATTAGCAGTCTGTGAGTGAAAATAGGTTATTGCATATAATACACAGACTAATATGAATCCATCATGTGTCCAACGGAAATTGATTTAATTCATGCTTTACACTGCTCACTGTTCTGTGCAACCTACAAATGAAGTCTTGTGGTAAATGTTTTTATATGGAATAAGGTAAGTCTTGTGTGGAATAAGGTAAGATGTGGCAGCATATGTGTGAGCTTGTGTTCAATAGGTGCTGATGGGAGGGGTCAGACGAAGTCAGACAGCGAGGAGGTTGTTATAAATGATATACACATCAAATATTATTTTATTTAAGATTTGTTTTTATTTAGGCACCAATAATCAATGATTTGGGGATGATATTGTGGGCTTAATTCAGCATAAGCCACAAACAGACAACTTTAACCATCACAGTGGCAGGGAAAAGATAATCTTCAGAACAGGAAATGATAAAATTTTCCTATGTCAAACAATCAGACAGTTGTCATTACTCTAATGGCTTTGAACCACAAAGAATGTGTTAAGTACATCTTCTGAATTGGCATAAATGTTTTTACCCATCATAAAAAAACACTTTTAACATATTTCATATAATCTATTTTTAAGGGAAAATCAGGTTTAAGTCTGGAAAACTTAAATCCACCAAAGACAAGATCCACAATCAAAACACTTAAGAGGTAATTTAGCCCAGACAAACAGCAATTTTGCCTTCTGTTTGATGACTGACATTTAAGATCAACATTACTGACTTCAGATTCTTAGGCAGAATTTAACTGTGAATGGCAAACTCAAATGGTGCTTTGGGATTTCGAGTTTGTTTTGTGCCATTTAAAGAACATGAATATTAGTGAACTTCATTGGTTCATGGTTTAACACAGCACCTGCTCAAGCAGATGATGGTTTTACAGAACAGTTGCAGCTGCACGTTTGTTTGAGACATTTAGGATGCTATTAAAATGGTTAAAATATTTTAACTGCTAATTTCTTACGAGAATAAAGCAGGGCAAGAGGACTATATCTTCTGTGTAAATATATATTCTCAATATACAGCTGCATATACTTATTTTTATATATATTTTTCTATCGATCTATCTATACAAGTATATATGTATAACAAATTAATGTTTTTTTTAAACATTCCATTACCCTGTCGTATACACAGTATATATATATATATATATATATATATATATATATATATATATATATATATATATATATATATATATATATATATATATATTATAAATGGAAACACAAATGTTTAAACAAACAGATCATTTAAATACATCACCATGCAAGGAAAAATATTTACAAATATATAAAATATCCATCCAATAATACAACACTGAACATTCTTAACATACACATTCATACTAAACCAGTTTTTTTTTTTTTTTTTTTTTTTTAATCTCTCAGGGATATTTTTTAATCTTTATTAGTGGGCCTCTGTCTAAGACAAATTACTCTTGGCAGAGTTTTTCTGGCAGTTGTGGAATGAGGACTGAAATTGCATGATGATATATATGTGTTTGTGAAATGTCACTGATAATTTGTTGTTACTTCAAATGTTCAAATGTTATTTCAAGCATGCTAATCATGCTCCATTTATATTCAGTGTATTGCAAATTCTCAATTTGTCTGAGTGGCAATATGTTTTTTGATGAGCCTGCCTTTGTTAGCCTGTTTCACCTGATTCATTAAACTGAAGCACTTACACACAATGTCTCCAAAAACCATAAATTATAATTATCCTCCTTGGGTCTCTCATTTACATTGCATTTATATTACCTCTGCACCTGGGCCATCATAATGTTTGTGATGGAATTTTGGAGATTTGAGTTTTATGCCAGTACTTCATGCTGTTGTTATTCATTAAACACATAAAAAAAAAAAAAAAAAAAAAAAAATAAAACATACACAAATAAACATTACAACATTCAAGCATTACAAAACAACATCTGAGATTATATACACTACCGGTCAAAAGTTTTGAAACATTTACTCATTCTTTATTATAATTTTTTTTTTTTTTCACATTTTACAATAATAGTAAGGTCATCAATACTATGGAATAACATAAATGGAACAATTATGTTGTGACTAAACAAAATCCAAAATAAATCAAAACTGTGTTATATTTTAGCATCTTCAAAGTAGTCACCCTTTGCCTAGAATTTGCAGACATGTACTCTTGACATTTTCTCAACCAACTTCTTCAGGTATCACCCTGGGATACTTTTTAAACAGTATTGAAGGAGTTCCCATCTATGTTGGGCACTTATTGGCTGCTTTTCTTTATTATTTGGTCCAAGTCATCAATTTCAAAACCCCCCTTTTTTTTTAAATTAAATTTTAGTTTTATAATAAAAGAATTAATATGGTGGCACAAATATATTTTTGTCTACAAAACTCATTTCAAACATTTAAGCTTACGTCTTCAGATCAAAACACTTTTAAGTGTCAAGTGTATCAAAACTTTTGACCAGTAGTGTATATAGAGAAAAAAGTGCAAAAGACATCATTGAAAATAACATAACGAGTGAGTCTATTAGTGGACTGTTTTTGCATTCATGTAACTGCATTTTGTATGAACTACCCAGTTGACACGTGGAGAAAATAATAATTTACCTTATTTGCAGTTAATTTGGCCCATCATTAGGCATGTTCTTCCCCTTAAAGTCCAGGACATCCCATAGAAGGGTGGGGTTTTCACAATTGTGCTGTGCTCCCCAATGCTCCATAACTTCCTGTTTCTTGTTGAACACCTTACTGCAAAGGATGCAGTTAAAGTGGGACCCCACCCTCAACATTAAAGCTTTACTCAAACCCTTTAATACATGGTCGTCCTTTCCTACAAACCCTTCCTCTTCCACTTCTCGACTCTCTCTGGCTCCTTGATGGTGAGAGTGGAGGTGCCGTTTAAACTTGGAAAAGGAGATAAATTCTTCGTCGCAAGTGCCGCAGTGCACTAGATTGCGTTTCTCATTAAGCTGTCTCCAGTAATGTGCCGCATGTTTGACCAGCTCATCTTCTGCTTCGCGACCTCTGCACGAGGCCCCCTCTCTTAGTCGCACTTGGACCTCTTCACCGTGCACGTACAGCAAGTGCAGCTTCATGTCAGCAAAGGTAGGTGTGATGGCCTGGCAGCGGCCACACTTAATCTGTAGCTCTACTGGGTCAACATGTTCTGAGGCCTGTTCATCAGCCTCTGGAGATCTGCAAGACAGAAAAAGAACATTTACATAACGAGCAAGCAGGGTTTAGCAGAAACTATTGTTGAAGATGTTGAACTTTCTTAAGGCACCAGAGAACGTTTACACTGCGTCATTCCTATCTATCAAACACTCCATTAGATCATTCTCTTGTGTGTAGTTTCTCATGGGGATAAAACATCCCAGTTAATGATCAAGAGACAATAAGCACATTTCCACCAACAGGCCAACGGTTCTGAGCACGGTGAGAAACGGTTCCAGTAGCATTTTCAGTCTAGCACGGTTCAGTACAATTCGATTACAAACTGTTCCTGGCCCGAAAGCATGGCTAGCTCAGCGTGGCTAGCTAACCATATTTAAGAAAAAAGAACCGTGCTAGTGGAACGCCTGTAGTGGGTCGCCGACTCTCGACTGGTTACTTGCCTAGTCAGTCCATTCTAATCCTGATTTTGCAGCACTACAGTGGAAAAAAGACACTTTACCTGTGCCAATGAGCCTGGATCGGTATGGAACAGCACAATTCCTCATTTGGCCTGATGGTGGAAAAGCGCCGATTGCTTGTTACTTACATTTCTATAGGCATGTTTTCCTCGTGTTGACTGATGGATGGCTCCACAGTGAGTATGACTCTGTGCACCTCTCTCAAGTGGCTGAAGTAGACACCGACATAGCCAAACGACTTCTCGCAGAACTCACAGCAAAGGCTCTTCCTGGGTCTGCTTTCCGCATGGTGCAGCTTCATATGAGTGCTCAGACTGCCCGAGTGAGCATAAGCTTTCCTGCACACAGGGCAGACATAAGGCCGTAGGTTACTGTGGCTGTTCATGTGACTCTGCAAGTGATGCTTGAACTGGAAACACCTGCTGCAGGTAGGACAGCGATGTAGTGGACGACTTTCCACGTAAACCAATGCTCCACCACCTTCACCATCTATAACAGGCATCTGATCATTGGCTTGAGAAGACTGGGTAGCACTTGATCGTTTTTCTGATATCTGCTTCCCTACTGAGAGCTCCTGATCAGAGTACTCTGGAGTTGACAAGGAAGGAAGTGGTACAAGTTGTGGAACAGTGGCTTCCATTACCAGTACTGGCTTGGGACGAATACTTCGATATTTTTTTGATAGGTCAAGCAACTTCTCCTGGGAGGCAGAACTCACACTAGTTGGAGGTTTCTCAGGTACTCTCCTTCTGAAAAATGACAAGGATCTCTTCTTTCGGGCCTCGAAGGCCAGAATATCCTCCATGGTTTTCCTCTTCCTCCCTCGCCTTTTGCCTTGAGGCTTCTTCAACTGGGTGTTAGGGTCTTGGCTTTCAATTCTAACTTTGTTGTCTGTGGTCTTGGCTTTGCTGTCTGGAGGTTTGGCTCCACTTACAGTCTGCCTCTCTGAGAGCTGGGTGCTGGAAAGGCAGGATGGTGCCAGGAGGGAGTTTTTCACTTTGGCATAGGGTAGGATGGGCAGCTTTCCCTTGGGTGGAGATGGAATGATCTGAACAGCTTTGCTGAAGATAGTGGGAGAGAGAACTGTGATGGCACCGCCAGCTGAGGCTGGACTCTCAATTGGGGTTTTAACCGGTGAGATATTATTGACAGGGGCAACAAGCGTGGTTTTGGAGGCTCCAGAAGGGTAGTGTAGGTTGTTGAGTGGACCTCCATTACTCTTTTGTTCCACTGTTCGATCTGTCTGTGAACCTGGTAGCAAGGGTGCAACAAAGATCTCAGATGAAGCAGTGTCAATCATAACAAGCTTCTCAGATGATGGGTCTGGACTCTGCTCTGTTAAAGCAGATGATCGAACCTGTGTTGTGGCCGAAACCTTGGCTGGACTCGGTGTCTTGCAACTGGCTTTCTCTGGAGCGCCCCTGCTTCTCACAGGTTGGTATCTTGGAATAGGCAGCTTAAGGTTCTTCTGGATTGACTGTTGCTGTTGTGTCTGAGGTAAGGCCACTAATGAGAAGGTCCCCTCTTGTCCAGCCACTTGCATGAGGGCGTAGTTCCGGGCAGGAACGAGGATGGATTTGGGGCTGACAGCCGTGGATGCTTCTGGAAGGGCTGAGGGAGGCTGGCAGGACAGGACTGCAGGTGATGGAACCATTGCAGGGGCTTTGGGGGCAATGCTGCGAAACTGGAGACCCTTCATCTGGGACTGGGGCCGTGCATCACCTGTCAAAACAAGATCACACTAAAAAATGCCTTGTACTTTTTCACCTAAGAAATCACACGCACCTTAAAAGAGAACAGAAAAGGCATAAAAAGAAGGGATGCCATGCTAGACTTATCCTGTTTTATCTCTTTTTGTCATTTTCTTTCTCTTTGTCACACACAACAATCTACCCTGGGGCAAAGAGTTTGAGCCCCCTTTGATTCGGGCTTAATGTATTGCTCTAGTTCATGCTGTGGCTGACTAAGGCTCATTCCAGTGCATGCTTCTTAATGCACTCTGACACACACACACACACACACACACACACACACACACACACACACACACACACACACACACACACACCTCCTTTAGAGCATGAAAGCTGCCCGGCAGTAGAAGCTTTATTACATGAACAGGAATAAGCATTAAATAAACCTACTCAAAAAAAAAAAATAAATAAAAAAATAAAAATAAAAATAAAAAAAAAAAACTGCTTGCTGACCTGGCTTCTCAATAAAAATATATAATGGATGGCAAGATGTAGTTGTTTAATGTCACTCTTTTCTAAAACATAGACTGAAAACAATCCCATTTTAAGAAATTAGAACAAATCACATATTAAAAATCTCAGATGTGAGGAAAGAACATTTACTCTTTAGCAGATACATTTATGCACTTTTAGCAACTTTAAGAGCATTCAGGTATACATTTATTATTGCATGTATTCCTTTGGAATTGAGCCCATGACCTTGCCATTGATAGCGCCATGCTCAACACGTTGAGCTACAGGAATGAACAGGTCAAAATTAGAGATTTCTCTCTGACTTCTTGACAAAAGAGAGCAGCCATGGTTAAATGTTGGGTTAAATAGCTTAGTAATAATAGAGAGCAGAACTAAACAAATACATTAGTCAGGAAGGAAAGAGAGAGGTGTAACTATAAAGATTGCTGAGGAAGGTGGAAAAGATTTAAATGAAGTTTTAATACACTGCCTTCGGAAGTCTGCACACACAAAGCAGGGTAATTTCTAATCCCATTTAGGCCACTTGTAGAATTAATTAGTCTAAAAACAGAAACATCATAAAAAGCTGTGTTTTTACCAGGCTTTAAAGGGGAAGCTGAGAACACTTGAAGGGGAGGATAGTAGGCTATTTTAGGTGTGAGAAATGAGGACTTATTTATAGCTATAGTAATGTTCACAAAGAAAATGGGAGCATCACGGAACGATTAGCAGGATGATATGTGAGAAGTTCAAAGGTGATATCTGGTGTTTATGTTTGAAGAAAAGTTATGCTCCGGCCACCATATATATTCTTGTGCAGGTCTGCTTTTTGTTGCAATTACCAGATTGTGTTTGTGGGAATGAAAAAAGTGTGTCTGTGTGTGTGTTTACACCACACCCACGCGTAAAGGAATGTGCTGAGGGTGCCAGATGTTGGTCAATGGGTCAGGGGGATTTACCTGGTAGGCTGACGTTACAAAAATTCTTTCTACTTCCGTAGTTTCATTCTTACACCATGTTCTAACCAGGTGTGATGCAAGTAACTAGTAATTAGTCTGTCCACACTGAACTTGAGACAACTGCAAAATGTCACAATCACAAGGTAATCAGAAGATTTAAAAAAAAAAATTGTACTGTTATGTATAGCAGGATTTAAAACCAATAACATTTCACAATGGGCGGGGCTAACCAGCTCGACACAGCAGAAGCGACTGACAAAATGTCCTTACGCTTGTTGCTTTTTTGTCATTTTGTCACATCTGATTAGTACACGTATTAGTGACTACAACTGCAACTTTACTAATGCTCAACCTTCATAAGATTGCATGTAAAGAGGCTTGTTCACCATTTTTTGAACAGTGAAATTGTCTCTATACTCACTCTGTGTATGTGATTTCAGAGGGCTGGAACGGGGCTCTTGGGTTTTCATGCCTGCCACACTATCACTGAAGATCCTGAAAAAAATAAAAACAGAACAGAACTGTGTAATTAAGACAATAGATGCTTTAAATTATAGTGTTTATAGGTATCTGCGTGTGTTCAGTGATGTCTTCTCCCCACTTTCCTCTCACTATCTCGATCAAAACCAGAGGACATTCCAGATGTCACACAGGCTCAGATTAGAATCAAAGAAAAAGCAGAAAAACAACAGGAGGGGAAGGATAGAGAGGGAGGTAAGGAGAGTTAATCGAGGAGGAGGCAATAGTGAATGAGCCAGGTGAGACTAGAACAAACAAAGTGTGTGTGGGAAAGCAAAGAGGATGGGGAGGGATGTCATTTGACCTGTACATGAAGGTACTCATCTGTGGCAGTGAGATAGCAGCCTTCGAGTGTGTGTGTGTGTGTGTATGACGAGGGGAATATATTTTAAGGGACGGTTATTCCAGAACCCTGTAGGTCTGAAAGGAGATGAAAGGAAGGGAATTCTGCAGGAGATAAGAGAGGTGGACACAAACGACCGTTCTGGAAAGACCATCCGTATCCAGCGGCCATGAGCTCCTACTGCCACACAAGCACACACATACCTCACACATCTGTCAAATCTCTGTGCCTCTACGAACTTCCCAATCGCTACACAGTACAGGTCTGTCATTCTGGATTTTCGTTTATTTAATCAACTCCCTGTTGGCTAATTCCCCTGTTGTTCTGGGCAAGCTGTGAAGTCGTTAACACGTGTGAAAATAATAATAAAAAAAAAAGGGTGAAGATGAAGAGACAATAAACTGCACATGCTAAACCTTCTTAGCCAAGTTTCTTCACAGAATTTAACGAGAATTTTCCTCCAAGTCCACTGATCTGTTTGATATTAAAACAAAAAGAGTGTTATTTCCCGAATGTACCCATAGGAAGTATCATCTGATTTTTTTTAGCTTCTTTCCCACTTGATTTTGTTTTTTTCTCACAAGTTTGAAACTGCAATAGCCGCCTTTGCATTACATAATAAAATGTCACACCAAGTAAAATGTATTTTAAAAAAAGATAACACAAACACACTGTCCAAGCTAAATAATTCACATTAAGTTTTAAATTATAAAACAATTAATATATATATTTGTTAAATTATGACAAAATATTTGGAAACTTACTTGGCTGGTGATATAATTTTTTTTTTCCTCCCATTTTCTCCCCAATTTGTAATGCCCAATTCCCAATGTGCTCTAAGTCCTCGTGGTGGCGTAGTGACTTGCCTCAATCTGGGTGGCGGAGGACAAATCTCAGTTGCTTCCGCGTCTGAGACGTCAATCTGCACCTTTTATCACGTGGCTTGTTGAGTGAGTTACCGCGGAAACATAGCGCATGTGGAGGCTTCAAGCTATTCTCCGTGGCATCCACACAACTCACCACGCACCCCACCGAGAGCGAGAACCACATTATAGCGACCATGAGGAGGTTAACCCAACATGACTATACCCACCCTAGCAACCGGGTCAATTTGGTTGCTTAGGAGACCTGGCTGGAGTCACTCAGCATTCCCTGGATTTGAACTCGTGACTCCAGGGGTGGTAGTCAACGCCTTTACTCGCTGAGCTACCCAGGCCCACTATGTTTCCAAAAGAGCGCATCTTGAAACTAATTTTGCGATCCTTCTGGGCTGCACTATTAATAAAAATAACATCAAAGTCTCAATATTGTCATATGTAATTGTTAAATTGCAATTTCATTCAGTGAATACAAGGTCTGTGAGTGCTTCAGAGTGAACAGGTGACATGTTCTAAGATGATGCGCTGTCTTCAGTGCTCAGAACGGTTTGCGTGCATTGCCAAATCAAAGTGCTGCAGATTCACAAATTAGCGCAATTCCAAATATTTGCGAGATCTGGAGATGATATCACTTCAACAGATTTTTAATGAGCAACATTCCAAACAGACAAATACACACTACAGTGCACTTTCAGTGTTACCCCAAAATAAAAACTTCAAGTGAAGGTAAACACGACAGCACTTTCAGCTTTCCGCCAAAATATTGAACAAAACATATAATACTCATAACAATTCATATAATAATTCAGTATTACATTGTATTATAATAAAAATTTAACTGGGCTCCAAAAAGTGAGTGAATGTTCACAAAAAAATGTTGTAGTACAAATATATGTAGGTAAATTTAGCTTTTTAATACTGTATAGCTGTATTGGTGCATCTAAATGAAAATTATTAAATATCGTTCTTGTGTTAATTTAGTGAAAAACTGTATCTTCTTAGCTACAATGGCTGTTAGTTTAAATGATGGTTCCTCTGATTAATAGAACATTTTACAATTAACTTAAAATGACATTTCTGAGAAATTGATACTTTTATTCACCAAAGTGGCATTCAACTGATCACAATGTATGGTCAGGACATTAATAACGTGAAAAATTACTATTACAATTTGAAAGAATTTTCAGAACTTCTTAAACTACTTCAAAGAGCTCTCATCAAAAAATCCTCCACGTGCAGCAATGACAGCTTTGCAGATCCTTGGCATTCTAGCTGTCAGTTTGTCCAGATACTCAAGTGACATTTCACCCCACGCTTCCTGCAGCACTTGCCATAGATGTGGCTGTCTTGTCGGGCACTTCTCACGCACCTTACAGTCTAGCTGATCCCACAAAACTCAATGGGGTTAAGATCCATAACACTCTTTTCCAATTATCTGTTGTCCAATATCTGTGTTTCTTTGTCCACTCTAACCTTTTCTTTTAGTTTTTCTGTTTCAAAAGTGCCTTTTTCTTTGCAACTCTTCCCATAAGGCCTGCACCCCTGAGTCTTCTATTTAATGTTGTACATGAAACTGGTGTTGAGCAGGTAGAATTCAATGAAACTGTCAGCTGAGGACATGTGAGGCATCTATTTCTCAAACTAGAGACTCTGATGTACATATCGTCTTTAGTTGTACATCTGGCCTTCCACATCTCATTCTGTCCTTGTTAGAGCCCATTGAAGGCCCTTTCAACGGTGGATAGGGGTCAGCATGAGCACTCTGACCAGTCTGCAGCTACGCAGCAAGCTGCGATGCACTGTGTGTTCTGACACCTTTCTATCATGGCCAGCATTAGGTTTTTCAGCAATTTATCTACAGTAGCTCTTCTGTGGGATCAGACCAGCTGAGGACATGTGAGGCGTCTATTTCTCATACTAGAGACTCTGATGTACTTATCCTCTTGTTTAGTTGTACATCTGGCCTTCCACATCTCTTTCTGTCCTTGTTAGAGCCAGTTGTCCTTTGTCTTTGAAGACTGTATTGTACAACTTTGTATGAAATCTTCAGTTTTTCTGGCAATTTCAAGCATTGTATAGCCTTCATTCCTCAAAACAATGATTGACTGATGAGTTTCTAGAGAAAGCTGTTTCTTTTTTGCCATTTTTGACCTAATATTGACCTTAAGACATGCCAGTCTATTGCATACTGTGCAACTCAAAAACAAACACAAAAACAATGTTAAGCTTCATTTAACAAACCAAACCAATAGTTTTCAGCAGTGTTTGATATAATGGCAAGTGAATTTCTAGTACCAAATTAGCAATTTAGCATGATTACTCAAGGATAAGTTGTTGGAGTGATGGCTGCTGGAAATGGGGCCAGTCTAGATTTGATCAAAAATTCAGTTGAATGCTACTTTGGTGAATTAAAGCACCAATTTCCTTCTGAAACAGGAAAATATGTACATCTGTAAATTTTTGGCCACCAGTGAATACATTTGAAGTCAGAAGTTTTCAAACACCTTAGCCAAATACATTTAAACTCAGATTTTCACAATCCCTGACATTTAATCATAGAAAACATTCCTTGTCTTAGGTCAGTTAGGATCACTACTTTATTATTTAACTACTTATAATTTAAAGAAATGTCAGAATAATAGTAGAGAGAATTATTTATTTAAGATTTTATTCCTTTCATCACATTCCCAGTGGGTCAGAAGTATACATACACTTTTTTGGTAGCACTGCCTTTAAATTGTTTAACTTGGGTCAAACATTTTGGTTAGCCTTCCACAAGCTTCTAGCCAAAAGCTGCTGGAATTGTGGCCCATTCCTCCAGACAGAACTGATGTAACTGAGTCAGGTTTGTAGGCCTCCTTGCTCGCACATGCTTTTTCAGTTCTGCCAATACATTTTCTATCTGATTGCGGTCAGGGCTTTGTGATGGCCACTCCAACACCTTGACTTTGTGTCCTTAAGCCATTTTGCCACAACTTTGGAGGTATGCTTGGGGTCATTGTCCATTTGGAAGATCCATTTGCGACCAAGCTTTAAATTCCTGGCTGATGTCTTGATATGCTGCTTCAATATATCCACATAAATTTCCTTCCTCATGATGCCATCTATTTTGTGAAGTGCACCAGTCCCTCCTGCAGCATAGCACCCCTACAACATGATACTGCCACCCCCATGCTTCACGGTTGGGATGGTGTTCTTGGGCTTGCAAGCCTCACCCTTTTTCCTCCAAACATAACGATGGTCATTATGGCCAAACAGTTCAATTTTTGTTTCATTAAACCAGAGGACATTTCTCCAAAAAGTAAGATCTTTGTCCCCATGTGCACTTGCAAACTGAAGTCTGGCTTTTTTATGGCGGTTTTGGAGCAGTGGCTTCTTCCTTGCTGAGCAGCCTTTCAGGTTATGTCGATATAGGACTCATTTTACTGTGGATATAGATACTTGTCTACCTGTTTCCTCCAGCATCTTCACAAGGTCCTTTGCTGTTGTTCTGGAATTGATTTGCACTTTTGCACCAAACTACATTCATCTCTAAGAGACAGAATGCGTCTCCTTCCTGAGCAGTATGATGGCTCCGTGGTCCCATTGGTGTTTATACTTGCATACTATTGTTTGTACAGATGAGCGTGGTAGCTTCAGGCATTTGGAAATTGCTCCCAAGGATGAACCAGACTTGTGGAGTTCCACAATTTTCTGAGGTATTGGCTGATTTCTTTTGATTTTCCCATGATGTTAAGCAAAGAGGCACTGAGTTTGAAGGTAGACCTTAAAATACATCCACAGGTACACCTCCAGTTCAGTACACCTCCTATCAGAAGCTAATTGGCTAAATTCCTAAAGGCTTGACATCACTTTCTGGAATTTTCCAAGCTGCTTAAAAGCACAGTTAACTTGTGATATAGTCAATTAAAAGTGAAACAATCTGTCTGTAAACCATTGCTGGAAAAATCATTGTTCACAAATCTGTTTTACTTTTTATTCCTCGTTTAGAAGAGACTGAGAGGAGAGGCATATCCACAGCAGAAATACATTGCAATCTATTAGCAGGAACATGGCACACTCACACAAACAAACCAGCAGTATCTTATCTAGTCACAGCAACAAAGTATTAACTAACTGAATTGAAAACACAAACATGCAAATACATCCTAACACGCTACATACGTAATCCTACAAAAAGACTGCTCTGCAGGAACACAACAACAGATGTTAAAACATGCCAGTCAACTGGAGCACCGAAACAAAGGAACCACATGAAATAATATCAACTCTGCATAATGCACGCACAAACGTACTCTTTGAGTAATTAGCTGTCAACTGAGCCAATCAATGTGGAGGGGAAAAAAAAATCTATTCCAATTTCAAAACTACAGGCTTGCCTGTACATCAGATGTGGACTAATCAATAGGTAAATCATCCCACATTAGAAAGAAGAGAGAATACAGAACCTAAACATCCCCACTGACTGAACTGTTTCAGTATCCTTCATTATATGCATACTGTACTTAAAGTAATATTTCACTCAAAAATTACTCAACATGTTGTTTCAAACATGAGTTTTCTTTCTTCCATTAAACACTAAAGATGATATTTTGCAGAATGTTCAGGCTGATCTTTTCAATACAATGAGAATGGGGCCATGGGCTACAAAAATGACAAAAGGAAAGCACCAAAGTACTGTATGAAATACGTAGTCCAAATGACTTGTGCACTATATTCCAGATCTTTTAAAGCAATATTTTTTGTGTGAGAAGGTGAAGAAATTTAAGTGATTGTCGACTTAGTTTCCCCTTTGCGGTAGTTCTCAAATCTCATTCACGTTTTCGTACAATCAAATATGGTGTGCCAAAAACTGACCTCAATTGACTGCTCACAAGAAATGCAAGAACAACTGATGTTTGACTTCACTGACATCAAACCTGGTGTGACATGTCTTCATTTGCCATATTGGACACCATCAGCACCAACTTTATGGTGCTTTTTGGAGCTTGACAGCCCCTGTTTACTGCATCCTTTTACTGTATTGAAAAGAGCAGTGTGAACACTCTTCAAAATGTATTTTGTGTTGCACGGAAAGTCAGATTGGTTTGGAATGACAAGAGGCAGAAAAGATGACAGAACTATTTCTATTCTCTTTACATATTGAGCTGGAATCTTTCTATTATTTATGTTAATTCTTACTACTATTTTTTCTCTTTCGTTTATGCTATGTATTTGTTACCTATTTTATTACAATTCATTGCGATTTATTGCTGTATACTTAATCTTGTTTATTTGATTCTTAATGTCGTGGAACAAATTTCCACGTGGACAGTAAAGATTTTAATTTAATTAAAAAAAAAAAAAAATGTATAGAATCTACTATTAGGCTTCCATAAATTACATAAAGGAAAAAGCATAGCTTTGAACCAATGATATAATGTGCTGTCTCTAAATCGTTTTGAGAATATTCCCAGCAAAATAATATTAGTAGTAAACATGTCAGGAAACATGGAAAATATGAACATTTCATGGAAATGTTCCAGATGAGTCTGAGATAACAGTGTGTCGTAATTTCTCTTGGGCAGTGATTTTTTTTCTGGAAGACACCGTGGTGAGGAGCCTCATTTCCGCAGTGCCAACCAGACAGGATGCTTTAAATCAAGGTGGTGAACTCTGACCTACAGAATGCAGTCGCCAAGGGCAACTTGTGTGTGTCACCTCTACGGTGAAAGAAAGGGTTGGAAAGAAAGTGACTGCGACAGTCAGAAAGACTCTCGGCACGCTTAGGTTGATGTTGCGTGAACATTTAGATTAGGAGGGGGGCAAGTGGCATAACTGTGATTTTGGATAGCTCAATATTCTTGAAGTTTTTCAATCTAGGATAAATAAGTGAGAAGATACAAGCAGCTGGAAGATCTCTTGGTATTTGATAACAGAATTCACCCTGATGAAGTGATCTAGAAGTCTATATGATGGGCCACAAAACCGTAATGAAAGTGTTCTGGTGGGTGTGAGAGCTTTGGCCAGAGGCTAAGTTAGTGTGAGTCACCTTACAGAACCTTTAAATGACCATTCATTTTTTAGTGTGACATTTTTATTCATTAAATAGGTCACACCACAGAGAAGACTGGTAAGGCACACACTCACACTCTACCTTCAACCCACTCTCTTTTCTTACTCCTTTGCAATATTCCTGTTTCATCACTGTGCCCCCATTTGCAAATTTCATTTCAGGAAAAAAAAAAAACATCTAAGGTTAGGGTTGGGAATGATAAGGAATTTAATGATTCTGGTTCCAGTTCTGATTCCTCTTAACGACACTGGTTTCTTAATACAATTAATGATTCTTTTAATACTTTTGAAGATGAAACATTTGAAATTAAGAAATGCAATACTTTTATTTACTTCCCTCAGCAGTCTGTTGCCAAATGAGATAAAAAAAAAAACTTGATAACATTTTAATAATTGAATTATTTTTTATAAAATTAACCACTTATTATAAAAAAAACACATCTTTCACTACACATTGTCCTACAAACAACCTGTCAGTAATTACACAGATGCATCTCACTAGCCTTAAAGAGATGAAAAAAAATTCGTCATCATTTTCTCACCCTCAAGTTTTCTAATTCCATTTGACTTTCTTCCTTCCACTGAACTCCACAAGAGATTTAAGACAGAATGTTAGCCTCATTCACCATTCACTTTCATTGCACACTTTTTCCATACAATGAATGTTAATGGTGACTAAAGCTAATATTCTGCCTATAATCTCCTGTTGAGTTCTGCGGAAAAAAGAAGGTCAATTGGAACTGGAACAACATGAAGGTGAGTAAATGATAAAATAATTGACATTTTTGGGCAAACTATCCTTTTAAAGGAATGTTCAGGGTTCAATACAAGTTAAGCTCAACTGACAGCATTTGTGGCATAATGTTGATTACCACAAAAATGTCAACTCGTCCCTCCTTTTCTTAAAAAAAAAAAAAAAAAAAAAAAAAAAAAAAAAAAATGCAAAAATCGAGGTTACATTGAGGCACTTACAATGGAAGTGAATGGGGCCAATTTCTGGAGGGTTTAAACACAGAAATGTGAAGAGTATAATTTTATAAAAGCACTTCCATTAATTCTTCTGTTAAAACTCATGTATTATTATTTGAGCTGTAAAGTTGTTTAAATTGTAATTTTTACAGCCATTTTAGGGTTTTAGGGGTTGTTGACATTACATCGTCATGGTAACAAAGTTGTAAAATTGGATATAACTCTACACAGAAAAGGTTTTAAGTGTTTTTATCACACTAAAATCATGTTTACATACATATTGTGGCTTGTGGCTGTACCTTTGAAAAAGTGAGTATTTTAATGTTTCACTTCCATCGTAAGTGCCTCACTGTAACCAAGTTTTTTGCTTTTTTTAAAGAAAAGGAGGGACGAGTCAAAATACATTTTTGTGGTAACCAACATTATGCCACAAATGCTGTCAATTAAGCTTAACTTGTTTTGAACCGGAATATTCCTTTAATTACACATAAAGCAGTAACGGTTCTTGGTTAATTTCTAATTGGATATGACGAAATTAATGACTTGTGGTTCAGCAAGTGTCACATACAGAACTGTTCCGACTGATTCATAAATATTTTCTATCCACTCTTATTTGTTCAGGAATCGGACTACAATGTTTTGCACAGTAAATTCTGTAACGACGCAGTAAACAGTACTTTACATCCGCATCACTGAAAGAATGCACGTTCGAGGCTCGTTGAGATTCATGACAATTTTTTGGTTCCGGTTCTGAATATGCTCTCAGTTCCCAACCCTAACAAAGGTACTGACTAAGCACAAAAGAGAGGAACAAAAAGGGAGGAAGACAGGAATATAGGCAAAAGATCTAGAAACAGAAAGACAAAGCCCAACATCAAGTTTTCTCTTCTGAAATTCGGAGGCTTCAACTCTGCATATAATATCAGAATAGAGAGGCCGGGGAAAAAGCCTGTTATAATATGCACATTTTTAATGTTAGAGAATATGAAACTGAGCATCAAAGCTTATGCAGATACTCATGCCTTAGTACTTGTTCAGGTCTGGGGACCTCAGGGACTTAGCAGTGAGCTCAGGTAGCTAAAAAAATAATAATAAGAGGAGCAACGGTTATCAAGATAGGATAGATCGTCTGTTTGCACATAAACATGGTTTGTTGTGAGTGTTTGCGTATAATTAGTGACCGACACTGCTTTTATATCCACAGACACAAGTGTTCTCACTGTCTGCTCTTTTTTGAGGTTAAAGTATTAGTTCAGCCACAAATAAAGAATTCTGTCATCATTTACTTACCCTACTGTCATTCCAAACCTGTATGACGTTCTTTCTAATGAAGCTTACATTATTTTATTTTTTCTCCCCTTGTTCTCCCATTTTGGAATGCCCAATTCCCAATGTGCTTTTAAGTCCTCGTGGACGCGTAGTGACTCACCTCAATCCGGGTGGCGGAGGACGAATCCCAGCCACCTCCGCGTCCGAGACAGTCAACCCGCACATCTTACCATGCGGCTTGTTGAGCGTATTGCCATGGAGACATAGCGCATGTGGACGCTTCACGCCATCCACCGCGGCATCCGTGCTCAACTCACCACGTGCCCCACTGAGAACGAACCACATTATAGCGACCACGAGGAGGTTACCCCATGTGACTCTACCCTCCGTAGCAACCGGGCCAATTTGGTTGCTAAGGAAACCTGGCTGGAGTCACTCAGCACACCCTGGGGTTCGAACTAGCGAACTCCAGGGGTGGTAGCCAGCATCTTTACTGAGCTACCCAGGCCCCTTTTGAAGCTTACATTAAAAAAATATTTAGCCTATTTTTTAAGACTTACGCATATCAATTGTGAACTGAAACTGAATTGTGTACTGTTTAACAAAATTAAATGAATACAACTGAAAATATTTTTTTTTTTTTTTTATCAATGATTACTCAATAAAATTTGATGGAATTTTGTTATGAAGTTGAAATGCAAAAAACTTCAGTCTTCATTTGCTGTAATCACAAGGAAGAGTGACCAGTTCAACACTCAAAATTTCTCCTGTATTCCACGAAAGTAAGTCATACGGGTTTGGTGCAACATGAAGATGAGTGAATGGTGACATTACTTTAATATTTGAGAAAACCCTCCCTCCCAAGTTTGAGTTTTAGCATTCTATTTTACCTTCATCCTTCTAAAATCTCGCAGGAATCACGCACACTTCTGTTGAACAAAGGAAGCAGTCGTGAATCTAGACTTCAGAGTGTATGCAATGTGATGAGGGAGCCGTCTCTCATTTCCCTGCAATAGAGAGGCACTCTGATATAGCAGCTGTTTCTCTGATGACTATGAGAATCTGGGAAACATTGTCTGGTGAGATCAAAGAGAAGCAGGGCTGTAATTACCACGGTAACCAAGAGTAAAGCTGTTAAATTAAGCAGGCTCAGCCTTCATTCTGTTAATGAGAAATTTCTCTCCTCTCATTAGAGGAGCTATTTACGAGGCGAGTCAAAACCGCACATTGGGGTTTGGAGTGTTATTTATTGATTGAGGGCATTTATCATACCTAAACACTCACTAAATAAAGAGCTAAACAGTTACATCGGAACTAATCAGGTCAGAGCTACTATGAACATAAGGCTAAGCTAAAGGCAGATTCAATTAATCAAAACAACAGTTTTTGAAAAACTGGATCAACATTGGTGAATTGCTCTAATGCCTGAAATATTATGAATTTTGATAATATAACACTAGTGGACAATACCTATTAAAACCTCAAATAAGCGGCCAGAATATGCTACTGTTTTAGTGGAAGATATTTTTGACATTTAGCATAGGCTATATAATTTATTGTTTACTTGGCTATTGTAAAGGCCTATACACAACATAATTGTGTGTATACAAGTCTGCAAAAAAATATGGAGGCATGGGGTTCTAAAGGTGGATGCAGTCTTATAACTTTTGTCCGAGGGATGGCTTACTGTTTAAGACGTTAAGAAAACCCCTCTAAAAGACTATTTAAGCAATATCACACTAGTTCTGTGGCACTGAATATCAGAATGGCTGATAAAGTTCTGTACGCAAGAAGTTAATATCAAGTAACTTGCATTTTATGTTGCAACTTGTAAAATATGTCCAGTTATTTTGTCTGTTTGCACTGCTAACAGTAAATAGTTCAAACGAAGCAAAAGCAGGATCAGCCGTTGCATTTCACCAAGCAACACACAGATTGACTACATTCAGATACAAACAGTGATTGTTGAATCAGATTAGAAGACCGGAACTAACTGTTAATAAACGTTATCACACAGCTCTCTAGAATACTCGATTGTGACTGGTCAATGGCGCCATCTAGCGGTCTGATATTTCTCTGTAACAACCGCACATCAATGTATCAGACCGCTCATCCGGGTTTTTGCAAGGCATCTTTTCTGCTTCTCGGATCACTGTGCATTCTCTACAAGTACAGTAAGCTAATAAAATAATTTAAACTCAAATCACTGATTCCTGTGCATTTGATTATTTATTTATTTGGCAAGTAATTTTGTAATGAGATGTGGATTTCAGCTCTTCAGCAATTTATTTCTTCTCACATAATTACATAATTTCTACGCAAATCAATGTTTCATGTACATTTATTTGTTTCTTTGGCAAGTAATGTTGTAATGAGATAAACAATGAGCAGTCAGACATTCATTAACTACAAAATAAACACCAACAAAACTCAGATGCAAATCGGAGGTGGATTTCAGCTGTTCAGCAATTTCTTTCCTCTCACATAAATACATAATTTCAACGTTAATCAATATTTTGTAAATGTATGTATTTATTTATTTAGTAGGCATGTAATAAGCAGGATAATATACAGACAGACTGTACATTATGCCTTACATATGCACATTTTAAAGAATGACATTACTTACTAAACATATCTATCGAAAAAGTTACAAAAAAAGTACTTTTCCATACTTATTACTGAACGTGGCATCACTGATGGAGTAGTGGTTAAAGCTCTGGTTTAGAAAGCAGTAGGTTGCTGGATCTAGCCACACATGGAGCAAATAATGAGCTATCATCATTGTGGCCTTGATCAAAGCACTTAACATCAGGTTTCTCCAGGCAGGTTTCCATATTTAGTGTACTGTACGTCACTATGGACAAAAATGTCTGTATAATGACTGCTTAATTCACTTGCCAATCTATGACACAGGAGTTGATTTAGATTTTTAGACTTTCATTCACACTGATCTGTTGAATGTAATGTAATAAGGCTGAATTCTCAAATATGGTAATACTGAAGGGACTGAAACAGCTGTCTATTCTATAACGAGGTCAATGGGAGCAAAGGGACTTCTCGGATCTCCTGAGACGCTCCAAAGGGGATTTATTGAGGCCTTGGTCTCTCATTCACTGTTAACTCAGGAAATTTACAGCTGGATCCAGCACTCAATATTGTAGGCTATATACTGTACACTGTACATCACCAAAAACATGATTAGACCTAAACACAAACTATTCCACTGTCAAATGCATGAAACTATTATTTTGTTTTCATTTGGCTGCGCTGCATATAGTGATTGTCCCTGGAGTAAACAACAAGCATTAATGATGCAGGAAGGATGAGACTACTGTATATCCTAGGCCTACTACATGCCCTCATTGTGACTTTTTAAAGACTGGTAATTAAGCACCATGGCTTAATGACAATAGTTTAGCATTATTTCAGTGGGCTGCAGTGCTGGACTGTAATAATCGCAGTCCTAGCAAATCTGACCTCAATTGTACCAGTTTAAGTAAAGATCAAGGGTGTAACTGCACCATGAGAGAAAATGAATGCTCTTGGTAACAACATCAAGTTATTTTTTTATACAATAA
The DNA here is from genome assembly GCF_019703515.2 of Myxocyprinus asiaticus. Classification (NCBI taxonomy): domain Eukaryota; kingdom Metazoa; phylum Chordata; class Actinopteri; order Cypriniformes; family Catostomidae; genus Myxocyprinus; species Myxocyprinus asiaticus. The sequence goes on from NC_059379.1 coordinate 17,467,323, forward strand.
GATGTAAACCCAAGCTGGCAGCCAATAAGGATGCACTGCAATGGTTTAGTTTTGACCTAGTGAACGTATTCAGTACTATGGTCACTTCAAAGCAGTTCACCCCAAACTGAACAATCTGTCATGATTTACTCACGCTCATGTAATTTTAACCTCGTATTATTTTCTTTCTTCCATGAAATGGACTAGCGTTGATATGACGCAAGAACTGTCAATGATATATATCCTGACGCAAGTCACAGATTTCGGATGCACCATTCCTTTCACTGTGTGGAAGTGTAGTTGTCTCAGATGAGTAGTTGCTGGATTTGCCAAAGTTTGTGCTATTACATATGTGACCGATATTAAAAAAATTTGTTTGAGGTTTGTTTGTTTTTAACAGGATATCCTTGAGCACAACTGTATATTCCACTTTGTTTGCAAAATTAGGTCCGTGAAAAAAATCGGCACTTGAAAGGACGGAAATTTTGACCACAAAGCCTACACACATTTTCCATTGATTTCTCTGGTGTAGTCTGTACAACCATTCGGAGAGACTGCTGTACCATTATTTGAATAAGAATCACTTGCACGCTGCTCTATTACTGCATTATCCTCAATTCCAGATTAACCATCCCTAAATGTTACATAAAACAGTGTTGTTGGTCATTTTACCTGTCCTTTAGATACATTTTTCCTTAGTGTATTTTCCTTTCTGTTCTTGGCCTGAATAAGCTGTAACGTCAGACCTGATGATGATAGTCAAAAGTGGAACTACCTATAGAGCTAGAACTATCACTAAAGTATTTTAATTTTGTTGATTTGAAATCTAAACATGTGACATTTCAAGGAATAGTTCACCCCAAAAGAAAAAACAATCTCATTATTTTCTCACTCTCATGCCAACCCAGATGTGTATGACTTTTTTTCATCTGCTGACAAAAAACAAAGATTTTTAGAAAAATATCTCAGCTCTGTTGGTTCATTCAATGCAAGTGAATGCTGGCCAGAACCTTGAAGATCAATATTTCAATATCAGATCAACACAAGATCAACAGACCAATATTTAAAGGGATAGTTCACCTAAAAATAAAAAAAAGCATCTCATCATTTACTCACCATCATGCCATCCTAGATGTGTATGACTTTCTCTCTTCTGCTGAACACAAAATAAGATTTTAAGATGAATATCTAACCTCTGCAGGTCCTCACAATGCAAGTGAATGGGTACTAAAATTTTGAAGCTCAAAAAAAGAGCATAAAGGCAGCATAAAAGTAATCAATAAGACTCCAGTGGTTAAATCCATATCTTCAGAAGCGATGATATGTGTGGGTAAGGAACAGATCAATCTTTAAGTCCTTTTTTACAATAAATTCTCCTCACTGCCCAGTACAAGAACAAAATAAGAAGAATGTGAAAGTGAAAATGAAGATTGATAGTAAAAAAAGAAAAACTTAAATATTTATCTGTTTCTCCACCAGACCTATCACATCGCTTCCGAAGATATGGATTTAACTGCTAGAGTTTTATGGATTACATTTATGCTGCCTTTATGTGCTTTTAGAGCTTCAAATGTTTGGCACCCATTCACTTGCATTGTGAGGACCAACAGAGCTAATGACATCTTTTAAAAATCTTCATTTGTGTTCTGCAGAAGAGAGAAAGTCTCACACATCTGGGATGGCATGAGGGTGAATAAATGATGAGAGAATTTTCATTTTTGGGCGAACTATTCCTTTAACAGAAGTGAATATTTTTTTGTGGTGTATTTTATGAATTTGTATTTTGTAGTTTTAAACAGCAGATCGATTAGAACTTTTTTTTTAAGAGGTGGAGATAGCTGTAAATGTCCACCTCTAAATGTGCACTGAAGCTTAACCTGTGGCCTAGTTTTTTTACAATCTAAATTTCTGAGATCTGAGAGATCTGTATTTAAAGTTCTGAATTTCTTTTTAGTTTTACAATTTGAACCTGTAGCTTTATAATCTGAATATTTACAGCTAATTCCACCTCTTTAAACTTCAAAACAAAAAATCTTCCGTTTATAAAAACATTTTTTTTTTAAATATGCCACAAAAATATATATTTTTATTTTTAAATGTCACATTTAAATTTACAATCTAAAATAATTTAGTAATTGTTCTAGCTCCATACTCAATGAGACTAGCAGCATGATGGATAAATAAATCAGGATTGACAACTCAAATATCTTGTGTTCAAACTCTGTAAGGGGCATTCATTAGCCAGAGAGTTCAAATAAGGGGTCTATCCCAGTAGTGGGCCACTCAAAGAATATGCTAAAGCTCTGTCAAGTGACAAGCAACAGGACATTTTGTTGGTCGCTTGGTTTCTGTTCCACATAATTGTACATATTAAATATCAAAGATCTTTTGATTTACTGCGATTGTGTGATGTAGCAGTTTCGGTTCCGGTGTGAAAAGACAAATTGCTTGTCACTGGAACCTTGTTGCATTGCAAATGTTTGCAAATTCGCATTGGATAAAAGTGTCTGCTAAATTAATAAATGCAATATAAAATGCAATGCATAGTGTTCTGTAGCGTTACCAAAAGAATCTTCAGCACCTCTGTCTCAAGACCACCCGCAGTCCCCTTCTTTCTCCTCTTCTCCTTCCACAGCCCTCCGCTCACCTGAAACAAGCGCAGAACAAACACAGTTAAAGGACCCTTTAACCGCATAATCTGTCCAGCCCACAGAAAAGACTAAATAAATAATAAGCTCTTTCAAGTGAATTATTCACATGACATTCTTAATCCACACAGAGTACCCTTGTTAGACACTCCCATGTGAAACAGGAAAAAAACGAATGCGGAAACAGAAAGAAATGGAGAAAAGTTAATTCACCTGTATGCTAATTCAACAGAACTAGCTCCGTCTGCAGCCTCTGGGAGCATCTATGCAGACAGCAAAGACAACTGAACCCAATACCTCTGTTGTATTGGAGCAGGGCTTACTAACATGCTCTTGGACACCATGCAGGTCATCTCACTCAAGTGAACGTGTGGATGTGGTTTGCAGATGCCGAAATATCCGTCAACACAAACTGAACAAGCCTACACTGTAAACATGTTTTCTTTTTGAATCGTTAGCTGTAAATGATGGATGTTAGTGTTCATGGTGAAACCGTGTGATAAACGAGGACCCTAGATTCCCATCAGGGTAAAATCATTCATATCTGCAGCAGAAATGGTGCAATGCTGAATACTAAAGGTTAGGGTTTTGAAAAATAAATAAGTTTAAGCAATACTAATAGTGTTGCTTGCCTTAGCAAACACCACTAATGACTTTGTCTTCTCTCACACACAAAATCCCAGTCGGTCCCACATACACAAGCGCACAAGGCCAAGCCACCTCCAAATGTAAACAATTACATTTCTGATTAAAGCTTTCCACTTCAAACATCGAATAGTGTTTACCCCAAAAGAGCAGCCGATAGAATACCAGCAGACAGCCAAGTATGTGTGTATATGTGCATTTGTGTTTGTCCTCTTAAATGGTTTTCAGTGAACACATGATTATCTCATGCATGCACGCTATACAAAAACACACACATACTTTTTAATATGCAGTCCTGTGCTGTGACCTGGAGTGTGCAGTTGCACAAAGGGTGAATAGTGTGCTGTCTTGATTCCTTACTGCTCGGCTCAGTGTGACTCCAACCTCCGTAGCAACACTGAGACACAGGCTTTTTTGTCCGACCCTTGAGTGTGACTGACTGGGCTCTCTTGTCTTATTGTGATGATGTCAGCACTCACAACTGCAAAAGCATTGTTCAGCTTGACTTGAGTAAAATGGCTTTATCTACAAATCAAGTCCCTAACGTCAGTCTGGCATGTATTAAACTGTAAGCTTGTTATGGTAAAGCTTTAACAGCAGACAAAGACAATCATTCTGACAGTGACAATATACTGGGGTATAATATCAATTCCAAATACAAAATTTAAGGTACATTTCCTTGTCTAAAATATGAGCCCTACAAAAACCTTGTGCTTCCTTGTATTAAAAGTTACAGTGTGTAATTTCTGTGTCACTAGCCCCATCAAGAGGAATCTCCCTGTCTCATTGGTTGGACAAACAGGTACCCATAAATTGGTCTCACTACTAACTTTGCCACTGGTCAGGCCAATGCTACTGTGTTGGGGTGGTTGGGATGGTCAAACAAACAGATCAATATTTTAATAGTGCCACAAAGCCACAGTTTTGACACTTTTGGGGGAAATCAACCAACAAATGTCTTATTATAGTTGTCTGTGCATTTAAGCCGGTATAGGAGAAAGTATTTTAATAATAAGATTTTGCCAAAACTATGAACATTTTACAGTGACATCTGTTAAAAGTTAAAGATGTGTAATTTTTCAGTCTCTGAAGTCTATAAACCCAACGGAATCAAAACAGGCTTTCAGCTCATCACAGAATAAAATGACTGTAGGTGTTTTTGTTGTCGTTTCAAAACACTAGTTTAGCAACAGACACAAACATATTTAACAGGCTATGGTTAGAATTGCACACAGATGTACCAAGGTCTAAATTAGGCCAGAGCGACTGCATGTCAAAAGGAGGAGAGGCAAAATTATAGCCTTCAGCCTTGGACTCTGGTATTAAACTGCAACTGGTGAGCTTCAATGATGCCATTATTACCAGTCACATGACCAAAGGCAAGAGGCCTAACACTGATGATGTCTAATGAAAAGTCTTTTTAAAAAGCCTCCAACTGAAACCATTTAGGGAAGGTAAACCTAAAAGAGTGTGACTGCCTGGATTCCACAAATATGTAGACAACATGAGAACAAAATAGAGAAATGAATATTTATGGTTAAATTATAAAATCACTATTTAATCACTATTAAGTTTTCAGTCAGGGCCATTTTTAAAGACTTACTGTACTGACAGTAAAGTGAGACTTTGTTTTCTTCTTTTAAAGGTGCACTCAGTAACTTTTTAGTGGTGTGGATGCAGCATCTTTCAAAATGAATAGTTTTCAGTTGCTGATGCCATTGTAGAAATTCACTATTCACAATCAGCCATGATTAATTTAATCCAAGAGTGAAAGTGTCCAATAACAAGATGGTTACTGAGATTAAGCGAGGAGTCTTCAGCTGGTCATGTGATTCTAAAATGGCAGCGCCCTCAGAATAAAACAGCTTTTATCAGGTTACTCATATGACTAGAGTCCTCATCTCATGTGAGCGGTCATGTGGTCAGTGGTTATGTTCAAAACATTGCTCTGTTTGTTTGGGTAGCTTCTGGCTCAGCCAATGGCATGATATTGCACCAGGACTACCTGTTTTTTAAATGGAACAATTACAAATGGGGATGGGGCAGAAGGAGCAGTAAGAGTGTTTGGGAATCCTGTTAAAAATAATAATAATTATAATTATATATATATATATATATATATATATATATATATATATATATATATATATACAGTACTGTGCAAAAGTCTTAGGCACATAAGATGTTTCACAAAAGCATTTGTCTTAAGATGGTTATTTATATCTTCAGCTTTAGTGTGTCAATAGGAAAAATAAATGTTAGAAAAGATTAGAATAGAAGAACAGGGAGCCCTGCAACAGATGTCATGGCCCCCACAGAGCCCCCCACTTAACATCATGTCTGTCTGAGATTACATATATCGACAGAAGCAATTGAGACAGCCTAAACAGATAGAAGAACTGTGGTGAATTCTCCAAGAAGCTTGGAACATCCTATCTGCAACAACCAAGAAAAACTGTGTCCAGGTGTACCTAGGAGAATTGGTGCTGTTTTAAAGGAAAGGTGGTCACACCAAATATTGATTTTTTTATGTTTACTGGACTTTGTAAGACATTAAGTGATAAATGAAAACAAATTACTTCATTACTTTTGAAGACATCCTCACTATGCAACATTTTTCACAAGTGCCTAAAACTTTTGCACTAGTACTTTTGGTACCAAAACTGGGGCAGAAATTACACACTTTGCCTTTGAGAAAATAAAAAGTTATTCAAAAAGATACATAAGTTAGGACTGACTCCATCTGGATAGACTTGAAGTTTTGATGTTATTTCAGACAAGCCATTTTATATTTAGCATTTAAATTCCATTAGAATTCTGCCCAAACCTGTTGAGCTAAATTTGCCCCCTCTATTTTTTAGCAAGAGTAAGTTGCATCTGAAACTAGTCTAAAGATAATTTGCTTAAATTGAATGTTCTGAATCACTTTCACTTGGATATCATATTAACATAGACTATGGTGTGGCACTTTCTGTCTTGTACTCTGAATGCTAGTCCACCTCACAGTTCTTTAATACTATCTAAATCCACATGTGAAAATGTTTCTATTTTGTGCTTTTTTTTAAATTCTATTTAATACAGTTTTTTTTCCCCCATTACAAATTATATTATTGGCAGATAATAGTAAAAAATCTTAAATGTGTGAAATGTCATAATAAAATATTGTATAATATAAATACCTATTAATGTTTCTTAATAAAATCAAAAATAATTTTTTTTATTTCCAGGTATAAATTAGAGTTTGAATCCCAGATTTCGTTTGGACCACACTGTAAGTAAATCTATAAATGCATAAAAGTAAATAAATATATAATTTAAAAAAACTACACAGAAGAAGTTCAGAGCAGCAAAAGACTACAGCATATTAGGAAATGTCCCAATGAATACTGATTTAGAACAAGGTTCTTGATGCCAACATCTTGGCCTCAATCACTTTTTAAAAACCCCTCAGCTGTTATTAGACCCGAAGGACTCAGTTAGACTGTTAACGGTTCAAGAGTCAACACTATCCATTGAGCTCATTCACCTCAATACAGATTCTGTATCCGTCCTTGTTGCTCAAACAATGTGTCTGCTAGTAGGCCTTTGTAGGGTCACTGAAGATTCATGTCTTGACAAAAGGCCTTCGCTCTGTCCATTTTCTCTGTGAGTGCTAACAGCCGACAGCTTTCATTTCCTTGCTTTTGTATGTGTGTGGGTGCATGTGTTTGAAAGAGAGGATCTACAGCACTGAAGCGCTCTATGTGAATAATACATTCAAGCCCGCAGGTTCCCTTTAGCAAGCTCTGCCTGTTTAAGTGAGTGTAGCCTATGGAGACATCTATTACCATCTATTACCATTACGGTATGCTTCTCTCCTTCTCACTTGTTCTCAACATACTCTTCCTAATCATATTAAAATGCCAAAAATCACTCACACAGTATTTTTTTCTAAGTGCAAGACAAGGCTTTAAAGGGATAGTTCATTCAAAAATGCAATTTGTTTTCATTATTGACTCATACTCATGTCGTTCCAAACCCATATGACCTTGTTCTGTGGAACACAAAAGATACATTTTTGAAGAATATTCTTGACCACTCTTTATAATAAAAATGAATGAATTATGGGGCTGTCAAGCTTAAAAAAAAAAAACAATAAAAAAAAAAAAACACCATAAACGTATCCATAAAAAATATTCCAAGTCTTCAGAAGCCATACGATAGTTCTGTATGAAGAACAGATCTAAATTTAAGAGGCCCAGAATGTGTGTTCTACAGATGAAAAAGTCATCCAGGTTTTGAACAACACGAGGGCGAGTGAATAATGACATAATTTTACTACTTGGGTAAACTATTCATTTAATAGATTGCAAAAGCACGTGACATCCTTTCGGGAGTTAATTTCAAAGCCCATGTGCAAACACTTCAAAACCTGATTAGACCATCTTGATAATATTTTTCACCTTCAGAGATGTTTACTCTTCAACTGGAGCCAGAAAGTGGCAGACTGGACCTGTGAACAGAGAAACCCCCCACTGATTGCCCCGTAACGGCCAACTACCAGAGAGCGGGTCGGCGACAGATCAAACCAACACCCGAATGTATCTGACTCTAAACACAATGCTTTCAGCCAAAAGAGAAAAACAAGACAGGACAGGAGAAATAGAGCAAGAAAATGTGTGGAAGAAAAAAAGAATGGGGAGGAGAGATACCTTCAAACTGATCCCATTGAGACCCTCAAGGTTTCATTTAAGAAACTAGATTAAGCCCCCCAACAAATCACAGGATGCGAGGTAAGAGACATAATATGTCCTCTGGCTCACACGGAAAACCCCATTGCTGATAGAACACCATCCCAACGAAAGAAACTAGGTTACAACTTCATCAATGTTGAAAATCATCCAAAGCTTTGAAAAGTTTTCAGAAGAATAAAATGGCACGGAGTGTCATGCAGAAATGATTCGGCAAAGTCCAGAAAATTAATATTTAAAAGAGTCTCCCTTTATCCAAATGCATCTGATTAGAACAAGTTCTAATCTACATAAACCAGAACCCACAGCCATAAAAATATAGAGCAGAGTAATGACTTTCTAGAGGTAGGCCTATAACATCCTAGAATAAGGAATAACAACTAGAGCTGGGCAATAGATATCAAATATTCACAATATATTCAGTGTGATTTTGCTGGCAATATAAAATTAAGCAACATTGTGTATTTGATAATGATTTAAAATGCATTATTATTTTGGCCACCAGAATAGTTCACAATCGGTCTCACAACTTGCGAGTATGAATGTGATAAATCGTCTCAGATTTAAATTTCAGCAGCACAGACAGCAATAGAGTTGGTAAGTTCATTATGAAGATTGAATGATGATTTTAATGTGCTTTAAATTTGGCCATCAGAATAGTTGTGTGATCATTACTTGTCTCACAACTCGCAAGTATGAAAGCATTACAACAGAGACGTTTTAATAGTGTTTCAGATTTAAACTTCAGCTGCAAAAAAGGTGGTAAGTTAAATTAATTTCCATTAATCATTTCAAACTGTGAACATCTATTAGAATGTCTGTAAAAATATGTAGGTAAATGCTGTTTTTTATTACTATGCTCTGTTGTTATACTGTACATATAAAGAAAATGATTAAATATATTTTCTTCCTTGCTTTTATTTTGTGAAAAACATGAATTCTAACAAGATTTTTTTACTGTATTTTACTTCTTGCTTTAAACATTTGGATCTACATGGCAGCATTAGACCTTTTTCAAAGACTGTGATGGCATGTTTCTGCCTTATTTAGCAGATTTTACTGTATATAGCAAACTTTTTTACATTTTTCAATTATTTAGTGCAAATTTATAACACAAAGCTTTGTGTTATATTACCCTGGAATTAGTTTCAAAATAATAGTTTCCACAGCTGTGATGGGGTTTCCAATACAGCTGCTGAGGGACTGACAGTAAATTTGGCATCTTCTGTCTTCGTAATCCACCGTTTTTTTTTTCCTCTTGTGAAAATTCGTGGAAATGTAATAGTGGATTTTTTTTTTTTCTGTAGGAGCAAATGGGTAAGCAAAAATTGCTGAATATTTGCTGTGGTCTCCCATTCACTGATATAGACATTTACCCTGCAATAGTTCATTCCCTTTTCCAAAATACAGAAAAGTGAAAAAGGTCAATGGCTGTTTGGTTAAAATGTTACCAGCCTGGTCTCATGACATTAACGTGAACATTGCAAAACTGAAATTACATTCTTCATTCCATGTTTGGCTGCAGTTTCAAAGTGAAATGTCCAGCAGAGGGTGCCAAAACCGAGCAAAATGATGTTGTAATCAGACGAGATTTTAAAGGTGAATTTTAGATGGAGGTTTTAATGAGTAAAACATACCTCCCTGACCTAAAACTGGGCCCTAAATCTAACCAATAGTGTCCAGAAAGATAAATGAGAGTTTAACAAAACAGACATCCTTACCCTTAACCAAAACCTAATCCTATCCGATAGTGTTTTAAAATGCAAATTCGGGAAAAAAAAAACAAAAAAAAAAAAAACACACCTTTACTGAAGCAACCATGTCATTCCGTTTCACTTCTATGCCACTTTCACTTTTGCCTGGATTTGAACCGCGGTTGTCGAGCTCAAAGTCCAACACTCTATCATGTGAGCTACCAAGCAAGCTAACAATATAGAAATAAGTGTGTATATGTAGGTGGGTCTGTAATACAAGTGTTAAAATTCATGAGTAATAGAGTGAAACATTTATTTTTACAAAGTCATAAACAGCAATTTTACTCATGATTTCTGTGACAATAAATAAAATGCAGAGTTGTGTAGCGCCTCTAGTGTTCATTTCAACAGGACTGCAGCGAAATGTAGAAAGCGGCACATAAAAGTCAGTTTGCAAAAATGTACCGTATATAGAGTAACGTTCATTCTATGAGACCAGGTTGACTGATTCCCCTAACTGAAGAAAAAAGTGATCGCGATTAGTGGTTCTCGCTCTCAATGGAGCACGTGGTAAGTTGTGCGTGGATCGCAGAGAGTAGCATGAGCCTCCACATGCGGAGTCTCCAAGGTGTCATGCACGACGAGCCACGTGATAAAATGTGCGGATTAACTGTCTCAGAATCGGAGGCAACTGAGACTTGTCCTCTGGATTGAGGTGAGTAACCGCGCCACCACGAGGACCTACTAAGTAGTGGGAATTGGGCATTCCAAAAAAAAAAAAAAAAAAAAAAAAAAAAAAAAATATATAATCTTATATTGAATATCAATAAAAGGCTAAAACATATTGTGATCGCCCAGCCCTATTAAAAGACTACATTTATTTATGTTTGGGCTAAATGTTCAACACCCAGAATCTTGTCCAACCAAATGATATTACAAACGTACAGGCACGTTCAGAGCTTTGAGAAACTTGTATCAGTTTTGGCATGAGAAACACCCTCCTGCTACACAGGAAGTGCATGTTAGCAATAACACATGCACCTGAGCAGAGGAGAAAGAGACTATGATGATGTGTGAGAGAATTTATGAAAATCCATGAGTTTGTGTGTGTGTGAAAAATAAATACTGCTTTCCCTTGTGTGCTGTAACAATCTGCTCGAGTTCCTGTAGGTGGAGCATTGCATTCTATTGGGAAACAAGATCCCCACGATGCTGGGGGGTTTTCACTATAAATTTGCACATAATTGTCCACTCATATTCAACTAGATTCCTTGGGTAAAACCCTTCCACTCACTCTCATAAGACTGTAACTTCAAAACTACATCATCATGATCTGCTTGTCTAGTTACCGAGCACGGGTAGTTTCCAGAGCATGACGTGGTTCTCAGTGCCCCTCTGGCCTGGCACTTTAACGGTGCAGTTGCTTCATTCACCACTGCTATGATGGATGGCCAACACTGAATATGAATAACTAAACAGCCTCATTAATTTGCCAATCACTACTAATATCATTACACCAACCACCACACTCTGCCAACAACACACCCACTTATTCCGGCCGAGCTTTCCAGAAGATGTTTGCCTCATGCTAAAAAGGAAATTCCTTAAATTTACAACGCTGTTTATTTAATATTATGAGAATTTAAATCAGGTCAACCACTTAAAGGGATAGGCCAACCAAAAATGTAAATTCTGTCATCATTTACTCACCATTTTGTTGTTACAATCCTGTATGACTTTCTTCCATGAAGCACAAAAGAATATGATAGACAGAATGTTAGGCAGACATCCTCAGTTACCATTTACTTTCATTGTATAGGAAAGAGCAGCATTAACATTTTTCAAAATTTCTTCTCGTGATAGAAAGGAAAACAATGTGTTTGGAACATGATAAATCTGAATAAATTATGACAGAATTTTCCTTTTTTGGTGAACTATTCCCTTAAAGATTCCCCTTATTAACATCAAACAGTAGTGGAAACATTGTTAAGGACCGTTGCCATCAGTGAAAAGCCACAGGCGACCTCACATGGTAAGCGCATACATCACATGTAAAGCGTAGTAAACTGATTGCCCTCAGAGCAGCCACATCATTACAACCAATTCTCAGCACAGATTAAGGGGTGGAGAGGTGGAATATATAAAAATGGAACTTCAATACAGACTAAACTGAATTAATTTGGGGCAAACAGAGAGCAAGGAATAGACAAGAAAAGAGAAAGACAAGAATTAAGGGAAAAGTCAATTTCTGCCACTATACAGTGATGCACTGCCAGCTTTCTGCCCATTGACCAGTCCATCTTGAGCAACAAAAAAAAACAGCATTTATCTATCTGAGAATCCCAAAGTGAAAAGGTATTTCTAGTTCTATATAAATGATACCACATTCTCTGTAAAAAGCAGGCCTCAGGATTTGATGTAGTAGTCTAAGGACTAATGCCGAGTCATGACTTCCGCTATCGTACACGCTTCCTTGTTTTGTCACTGTGAGGTGCTTTACTGCAACTTCCTGAAAGTGTCAAAAGCAGTCACAATGACTTTGAAATACTAAGTGAGTGTAAAAGACTTAAACCTTAAACCCTTTTGATTCAGTCAATTAACTTCAGTATTATTTTAAGTAGTAGTATGCCTCAATCATGGTTTTAATATGTATCATTATGTAGATTTGAATTTGGCTCTAGAGAAGACGACTTGCATTTTTCAGGAAAACAATCTGGGTTAAAGGGGAAGTGTGCAATTTTCTCAATGTTAAAATACTTTCTCCCATGCCAACTTACTAAGCAGAGTCAAATATAAGTAATTCATTTTTAGGTTGATTTCCCCCAAAAGTATAAACACTGTGGTGCAATCAAAACATTGGCTCAACTAAAGTTGTGAGTTTGGGTTGAGACTTTCTGTTTGTATGACCAATGGCAGACAGGGGGATTGTTTGAAAAACCTGAAAAAATACAATTCTTTTTTTTCTTTTTTTTTTTTTTTTTTTTTGTGCAGAAAAATAACACACTTCATCCTGAAATATAGCTTTGGGAAGTGAGTTAATAAACTGTCTGTCACTGAAGCACTAAGACGGGCAAGGGCTGCATCCAAATTGTCAGGTCTCATTCTGCTGGATCTGTTTGCAGCTTTTGACACAGTAAACCACCACATTCTACTGTCAACCCTCATGGCAAAGGGCATCTCAGGAACCGTGCTCTGCTGGTTTGAACCTTAACTCACAGGTAGTTTTTTCAGGGTGTCTTGTATGAGAGCGGTGTCCAAGTCTCACCAACTAGCTACTTGAGTACCCCAGGGTTCAATGCTTGAACCCCTCCTCTTTTCCATTTACATGTCATCACTGTGATCTGTCATTCAGGCACATGGCTTCTATCATTGCTATGCCGATGATACACAACTCTACCTCTCAATCCAGCCTGATGATTCTACGGTAGCTGCTCAGATCTCTAGCTGCCTGGGAGACATTTCAGATTGGATGAAAGAACGCCACCTCTAACTCAATCCTGTAAAAACGGAGCTTCTCATGGTTCCGGCGAGCCCAGCTGTTCATCACAATTTCACCATTCAACTCCACTTGTCAAAGATTACACCATCCAGGACAGCCAGAAATCTTGATGTTATGTGTTCGACGATCAGTTGAACTTCTCAGACCACATTGCAAGGACTGCCCGATCATGCAGATTTGCTTTGTACAACATTAGGAAGATAAGATCCTTCTTCTCTGAGCATGATACACAACTCCTTGTCCAGGCTCTTATTTTATCCAGATTGGACTACTGCAATGCTCTTCTGGCAGGTCTTCCTGCATGTACAATCAAACCTCTGCAATTGATCAAGAATGCAGCAACACGATTGGTCTTCAACGAGCCCAAGAGAGGGCACGTTACACCTCTCTTCATCGAACTGCACTGGCTGCCAATGGTTGCTCTTGTTAAGTTTAAGGCATTGATGCTTGCTTACAGAACAACCACTGGCTCTGCACCCCCTATCTTCACTCATTCCTTCCAGTTTATGTGCCCGCCAGAAGCTTGCGTTCTGCAGGGGATCGGCGTCTCGCGGTGCCATCTAATAGAAAGTCAAGTCATTTTTATTTGTATAGCGCTTTTTACAACACACATCGTTTCAAAGCAGCTTTACAGAAAATGAAACCGTAATATCTATAAAGTCTTAGAGTTATCATTGAGTAGTCTGAATAAATATGAATGTAAATTGTGTATAAAAATAATTAAATAGTTAAATAATAACTGTATTTAGAACCCCAGTGACCATGCCACTACAAACACAAAAATCAATTTCCTGGACTTTTACTTCGACTGTGCCCCGCTGGTGGAACGACCTGTCGAACTCCACTCGAGCAGCTGTTTCTCTAGCCTCCTTCAAAAAACACCTAAAAACACAGCTCTCAAGTGAGTCCCCTCCCTAATAATGTACTCTTTGCTTAAAAAAAAAAAAAAAAATCTTTCCATTCTTCCTCTGTCTCTAACCTTTGAAACATGTATTACAGCACGTTGCTGCCTACCGTCTCCCCTAGGATGAATCGCTTCTATTGTTCTCCTCATTTTTAAGGCTCTTTGGATAAAAGCGTCTGCTAAATGAATAAATGTAAACATCCTGTAGCTCAGATTGCTTTCTGGATAAGTTAAATTAACGATTTGTCTTTTTAAAAACACGTCTAAATGCAAATAAGCCATCAGAAAGGAAACTCTTGTCTCCTTCATCCTCTTCTGTGGCTGCACCTCACTCTGTTTAACATAAAACCAGCATTCCCTGGCTGCATGACCCCAAAGATGCCATATACACTCACAGTAGTAAGTAAAGGGACAGGAAGCTTCCAACCCCAATTCAGAATCTAAGCCTGAATGAGAGAGGAAGAGACTCTAGCTTTTTTACAAGCTGCAGTGTCAGAATGACAGCAGCTGAAGCAGCAGAGGGCGAACATCTCACTCGCTATCAGCTGCTTCGCTCGGCGGCTTTATTTAGCCGTGGGAGTTACGAGGATATCCGGTGGGTGGCGGCCACTTCCTATGTGAGACCGAAGGTTAAGCTTTGGTCACAGGTCTGTGTAGCAGTGCTCGGAAGCAGGTAGCATACACTGTATCTCGGCAGAGAGCTTTCTACTGATTGTGCAAAGAGCAAGACAGCCATAGCGCTTCTAGAGCATTTTAATACTGGCATTTTTAGAAACTGTAATGTGCCTATGCAAATTAGATAGCAATTTTAGGGAGACCCAGGCTTAAAAAGAATGATCTTATCCAAAATGTGATGATTTCACTAAACATTACTTAAAATTTGTTTGTTTCGTCTTTTGGTTATGCCAATGTATTAATGTAGTTGATGCTTAACATGTCCATTGATTTTTTTTTTTTTTTTTTTTTATAACGTCAAGATTTTAGATTAAAATGTATGAATGTATTAAGGGACAGTGCATCTCTAAGGTCCTGTGACTGGTCACCATTTCTTTAAAGTTTATCAGCATTTTTAATCACCCTTTTGCCTTATTTAGCTTACTTTACATAGTCATGCAGTGACAAATACAATTTTAAATTAGAAATACCCAACCCTGCTGAACCAGCATGGAAATTCATGCCGGTTCAAGCTGGTTAGTCTAGCTGATGGACCATTGCAGCCATATTGTTCACAAGCAAAAAATAAAATAAAAAATGGTTAACCAGTTGACCAAGGACGTTTTGCTGGATAAACTAGTAATGAAGCTTTGTAGGGACACCAGCAATGCTGGTCTTTTCAACAGGGCATGCAGGCTCAATTAATACGAGGTCATTAAAGCTACATGCATAATAATGATAAAAGAATAAGCAAATTGAATCTGTGGCACAGAAGGTAGTGCACTTGCTCATTACACATAAAGAGCTGTTGGCACATGGAGAGTCCAGTCTAGGTCATGTCCCGATTCTGTTCCCCCTCTCTCTATCCAACTTTCCTATCTGCCTCTACTGTCCTCCAAAAGAGCTAATAAGCCCCAAAATAAAATTATTATAAAGACAGAATTAGTGAAATGCAGTTTAAAATAGTTTTAGATTAATTATAGCATGTCAGAAAACATCCCAAAAGTATTTCATTTCAACAATCCATTTGCTAAAGTTCAAATCTTGCAATGTAACATTAGAAAAATAAACAATAAAATCCATATCCTGTCCAAGTTAACTTAAACCTGTGTAGACAGACACATGAAAACATAGTGAAGCTCTGAGTTCATCACTGTATGGATCTGCTTGGTCAGCTCTGTTTGTTCTAGTATTTGGCACAGGCGCAGCAGGGGGGCAGCAGTGTCTCGACTCTCTTCGCTGTTTAAGAGCTTTCAGGGGATGGGAATGATTACTGCTCACAGGTCAATTAGTCAGTACACCACGGGACTATATTTAGACCATCTCAGCAGGTCCATCACTGGGTCAGGTCCAAATAACTTCGGTCTGTTTGTTCCGCTCTGTCCCAGGTTTCCATTTAGGAAGACTAGTGTTTTTTTGTCAAAGCAGGGGTGATCACACATCCAAAGCTCTCTCTCTCTCACTCTCTTTCTCCATCTGTCAGGTGTTCTAAGAGAGAGTTGGAAGAGAAACCGTGGGAAAAGATAGTGAATGGGACAAAGAGGAGAGATGAAAATCAGGATTATAAAACACAAGCCAGTTGCCTCCCAACAATGACCATAATGGGTTTCTTTTATTGGAAGTGTGTAGTTTAAGACATGCTGATAAGGCTATTTTTTGCTCCGCAGGGACTTTACTAGAGGGTGCGGTAAAAAGAGGGAGACAGTGTAATTAAACAGCTTCAGTGTTAGTTCACCAAAAAAATTTACTTGCCCTCATATTGTTCCAAACCCATATGATTTTCTATTTTTAATTAAACACTACATATGTTGTTTTAGAAGTCTCAGATGCCATTTCTGTATTTCTTAGAACATGAGAGCCATAGAAGACTGAGGACATTCAAAACTTCAACAGGATGTACAGAGTGTCATGTGACTATGTTTATGCTTTATCACTCAGATTGATCACAGGCCACAGCTCCTGTGTCAAAGCCTTTCTTATGTTGTCATGGTTACAGAACCCATGCATTGAATGACAGCTCTAAAATCCAACGAGTGGCCTTCAAATTCCTCTTCCTCCCAGGAACATTTATAAGGTGAAGTGCTAGACCAAAAGCCTCTCTTGCAATGCATCAAATCTCAATGCCTTGTATTAGTCGACTCTAAATTAGTGCTTGAAGCATTTGAGTAGACTTAACATGGCTCAAATGAGCAGTAAAATTTGAGGTTCACCCATCACAAAAGCTTGGCCTTACTTCGTGCTAAATAACTGGTATAGATTTCTCAAATACAGTGGCATGCAAAAG
Organism: Myxocyprinus asiaticus; assembly: GCF_019703515.2. Classification (NCBI taxonomy): domain Eukaryota; kingdom Metazoa; phylum Chordata; class Actinopteri; order Cypriniformes; family Catostomidae; genus Myxocyprinus; species Myxocyprinus asiaticus. The sequence continues at coordinate 17,484,360 of NC_059379.1, forward strand.
TTTGGGCACCCCTGATCAAAATTTCTGTTGCTGTGAATAGCTAAGCGAGCAAAAGATGCCCTGATTTCAAAAAGGCTTAAAGTTAAAGATGACACATTTCTTTAATATTTTAAGCAATTTTACTTTTTTATATACATCTTTTACAGTTTCAAAATAACAAAAAAGGGAAAAGGCCCGAAGCAAAAGTTTGGGCACCCTGCATGGTCAGTACTTTTTAACACCCCCTGGCAAGTATCACAGCTTGTAAAAGCTTTTTGTAGGCAGCTAAGTGTCTTTCAATTTTTGTTTGGGGGATTTTCGCCCATTCTTCCTTGCAAAAGGCTTCTAGTTCTGTGAGATTCTTGGGCTGTCTTGCATGCACTGCTCTTTTGAGGTCTATCCACAGATTTTCGATGACGTTTAGGTCAGGGGACTGTGAGGGCCATGGCAAAACCTTCAGCTTGCACCTCCTGAGGTAGTCCATTGTGGATTTTGAGGTGTGTTTAGGATCATTATCTTGTTGTAGAAGCAATCCTCTTTTCATCTTCAGCTTTTTTACAGATGGTGTAATGTTTGCTTCCAGAATTTGCTGGTATTTAATTTAATCCATTTTTTCCTCTACCAGTGAAATGTTCCCCTGTGCATCAACACAAGCATGATCGACCCACCCCCTTGCTTAACAGTTGGAGAGGTGTTCTTTTCTTGAAATTCTGCACCCTTTTTTTCTCCAAACATTCCTTTGCTCATTGCGGCCAAAAAGTTATATTTTAACTTCATCAGTCCGCAGGACTTGTTTCCAAAATGCATCAGACTTGTTTAGATGTTCATTTGCAAACTTCTGATGCTGAAATTTGTGGTGAGGATGCAGGAAAAGGTTTTCTTCTCATGACTCTTTCATGAAGGTCATATTTGTGCAGGTGTCGCTGCACAGTAGAACAGTGCACCACTACTTCAAAGTCTGCTAAATCTTCTTTAAGGTCTTTTGCAGTCAAACAGGGGTTTTGATTTGCCTTTCTAGCAATCCTACGAGGAGTTCTCTCTGAAGGTTTTCTTGGTCTTCCAGACCTCAACTTGAACTCCACCGTTCCTGTTAACTGCCATTTCTTAATTACATTATGAACTGAGGAAACGGCTATCTGAAAACGCTTTGCTATCTTCTTATAGCCTTCTCCTGCTTTGTGGGCATCAATTATTTTAATTTTCAGAGTGCTAGGCAGTTGCTTAGAGGAGCCCATGGCTGCTGATTGTTGGGACAAGATTTGAGGAGTCACAGTATGTATAAAGCTTTGAAATTTGCATCACCTGGCCTTTTCAAACGATGATTGTGAACAAGCCATAGCCCTAACAAGCTAATTAAGGCCTGAGAACTTGGTAAAAGTTATCTGAGAGCTCAAATCTCTTGGGGTGCCCAAACATTTGCATGGTGCTCCTTTCCCTTTTTTTCACTCTAAAATTGTACAAAATAAAAATAATACACTAATATTGCTTAAAATGTTGAAAAGAATGTTTCATCTTTAACTTTATGCCTTTTGGAGATCAGTTCATCTTCTACTCACTTAACTATTCACAGCAACAGAAATTTTGACCAGGGGTGCCCAAACTTTTGCATGCCACTGTAACCGTTTTCCCATGCCTGCAATCAAAGGAGGTTGAAAAAAAGAACCCACGTTTCACCACCACAGTTGTCAGGAGGCAAAACGGGGAGAGATTTTAATCCATAGCAAACAGGAGGTTCACCCACGCTCTCACCTGGGATCTCTCTTGGCCAGTGTAAGGAAGCCAGGAGGTTATGGGAGCCTGGGAATGTTTAGTATGAAGAAAGTGATCCGAAAGGAGCTGGAGCTGGGGGAATTGGACAGGAAACATGGAAAGTAACCCTTTCCTGCCTTAATAGGGTGAGAGAGAAAAAAAACTGCAAAGAAAAACAAGGCATTAAGGATTTGACTTATTTCCACACTAATGCAGGGTTGGAGACCTGTCAGCATAATTACGGGCAGAAGCCAGGAAAGAATACATTGCAATTTTATGAAAAGCACAGAAACATGTAGGTTGATGCAAAAACTCCATGGTGAGAACACTGGTGATTTGGTCCAAGACTTATTTTCAATCCTAATTAGTGCATAATGTTGTCCACAACAGGACACTAAAATGTTTGACATTTGCACTGTCCTTGGTTCCATTAACTGTACGAAATACATAATTTAATATATTAATGATAAAAAAAATTATTTTAAATAATAACAAGCAAAAAAAAGAAAGTATAATAGAAAGACCATTAAAAAAAAATAATTAAAAAAAAATCTTAATGCGTGAGCACGTAACAGAATGTGTACATTTATTTCAACACACAATCAGAAATTGCAAGCAATTGTATGGTCCACCAATAATTTTGTAAATACTCGAATGGCCCTTAAAAGGAAAAAGATTCTTCCCCCGGTTTATGACATGGTATCAGTCAAAAAACAAAACAAAATAAAAAAACACGGCAACAAAAATGCATAGCGTATCACCACTATCCTTGAAAGAGACCAATAAGCGGGCCCATATGGAATCTACAGACCATTTGGCATTTTGTGCGTTGATTTTAGGTGATAATCTGTGGAATTCTGGATTTAAAGGGGCATTCAGTAGTTCTCTAGCTAGCGTTAGCATTGCTCTTCTTCGTGTACTTTAAGTACCGATGTTACAGTGATGTTAGACGCTGTACTGCCATCTTTTGAAGTGGATCAGCATGATCGTCTCTGCTGTCCCCATCAGCTTTGGAATATCATTTGCAACTGGAAAATGCCGGAGTTTGAGGTAATTTCTAAAGTTATTTATTACTTCTATAATATATTTGCTTTGCCTAAAAACAAATGTCAGAAATGAAGTGAACATGCTTCTACTGTTAAGGATAGATTATTATTGTCCCTCATATCAATAATCTTTGGAGAGATTAGCATAAAATAAACCTCAATTATCTAGCGATACAGAATGTTATGGTAAAGGAAAGATTAGAATTGTTTTTGATGATCAAATTTAGCATGTCCATGAATACTGTATTTGAAGAACTCGTTTTATTTCCAAGCAACCAACGTCAAGGTTTACACAAAATCCACAACAATCGCTGTGCCAAGCTATTTTGCACAAAATTAATGAAGACATAGATGCCTTACCGCTACCGTTTGTTTGTTTTTTTTCTTCTTGCTTGAAGCAAGTTGCTTCAGACCTTTTTTTGCTTCTTCAGCAATACAGCTACTGGATCTCCTGTTGTCTCCGCTGCTAAAGCACGATAAATAAGTATGTTCCATTGTGTTCTGTCACCATGACAATGTTCCTTGTGTGTGTAAGCATACTTGGCAATAAAGCTCATTCTGATTCTTTTCGCTCTTCGCGTCACCAAACAACAATGTTCTAAGCATAACCAAGCGTATCTATCTACACAGGCGGCAGCCAATGAGCGCGAGGATTCTCTTCTTCGACGTTTAGTGAAACACCACGGGTCATGTGATTTCAACATGGCGAAACACATTGAAGGGGGTGACCCGCACCATGTAGAATAAAACACTTTTTATAGAAAACTATTATGAGTACAGTCTTCATCTCATGTGAGTGACCATTGACCATTCGGTTCAAACTTCACAAAAAACACAATTCACTCATTAATGTGTAAAACTTTTTAAATTGGCTCCAAACTACTGAATGCACCTTTAAACATGGTAAAATGTCTTAAACAAGGCTGAGACTACACTTTCCTTGCTAGATAAGACCACAGTTAAATTAGCCAAAAATATTAAATAAATGATCATGCAAAGGACTGGGGATGTGCACAACTTAGGCCACATCCAATATATTTTTGTTTGAAAATGCAATGATCTAGTTAGATTTTCGTCTCTCATCCACACTAGAACAGGGTTTTCCTTTGCATAAAACTGAGCTTTTGAAAACGCCCGCTAGTATTGGATACTTTCAAAAACAATGACGTTAGGTAACTGACTATGGAGTTTTAAACTAAAAATGTATTAGTGTGGAACATGGCCTTACATTCAAGTTCTGTGAAAATCTACAATTCTTCCAACGGAATTCGGCAGGCACAGATTCCGTGTGGACTTGCCAGCAGTAATCAAACCATATTATCAGCAACTTGCTCTTGAATGATATAACGGCCAAAGAGCAGCGCTGTTTCTGAGAGAATTATTTAGAAGGCAGAAAGCAAGTAGGAGAGAATGATCACAGGGGAGATAAAGAGAAGTTAAGCGCTGCAGTGTGTTCTTATCGATTTTTATAAATATTTCAAATCAATTTATGTCTGCACTGCCCACAGCATTTATTTTCTTTAACTTTCCGGCCAGAGGACATTTCTGCATGATATTGAACATGACTAACATTACCTAGGACAGCTCAGGAAACATCTCAGCTTTATAAAACAGGCAATGAGCAGATCGTTACACACGCTGTGTCACATGATCACTTCCTATAAGGGGAAGGATATGGTAATGAGGAACAAGACATCATGGTTCAAAGATTTGTAAGATTTTACATAGAAAACAAGAACTGGACTTACTTAATGCTAGGGCTGGGTAAAAATAACAGATTTTCTGATTAATTGTGATCTTCATTTTAAAAGTCCAAATTAGATTCTTAAAATCCCAAGAATAATCTTTAAATATATGCCTATTTTGAGAGAATGTGTTAAAATATTAGCTAAATATAATCCTTTTCCAGGCGGACATCAACATAATGAACATTATATTTATACATTATATATATATAAATTATTATAGTATATTATCTATAAATTTAGCCTGTAAATGCAAAAACAGAAATCTGTTCACAATGCATGTTATACACTGTATCATATGTAATAAAAACAATAGGCTTGCTGACGTTTACATGGGCAGTTATAATCGAACAACCGTGGGTTTTTGCGTTGTCAAGCTTCAGTCTTCATCTCTCTGTCCAAGTATACACAGTACCGTCACTCCCTATATGCACATTATGCAGTCTGCGTAGGGCACCAACTCCATAGGGGGGCACCATTATACCCTAGGGAAAACCAGAACCGCCACCTGCTGACCTTACGTGTACGTTAAACATTATTCAAGGACCTGGTAGCAGTCATGGAACACAGACGATGGCCTCATGCTCGCACTTTTGTACCACGCCAACCCCGCCACCAAATTCCCCCCCACCCCCTGTCCGACGATCGTGAAGCTCTGCGTAGGGCATCAATTTGGCCAGCGGCGGCACTGAGTATGCATGACACTCATGCATCTAATAGGTGAAGAAAGGACGCCAGCTTAATAGGTGATGTAGATGTTTTCCGGTTTACCTTTTGGGTCATATAGCGCATCGAACATATCAGCTACAGCGAGACCCACACAACAGGCACAACAACATGCTTGGTCAGATGTATGTTATCCGTTGTGCTTATGATGATGTCCAATGGCAGAAGATGATGCTATTTGCTCCTGGATTTGTCTAAATTTACGAGCTCTGCTTTGGTTCACTTTCATCCTTATAATCTCCATGTATAGCATAATAATGATGTTTAGACTGAGTAGAGATGTCATGAATAAATAGATGATTTAGAAAATATACAGTTTGTCTTAATTTTCCTAGCGATCGCTGATATTTGTTGTCTGTATACTTAAACAGTTCTGTACCTGTACCTGTCATTTGCTTCAGGCTGCATATTCAATAAAAATCATGCTTTCTGCCTCATTCTATAAATGGAATCCACATGAGATCAGAAAAAGAAGCTGTTATAACCACTTGATGATAATTGAAAGTATGACATTTGCAGTAGATAATGTGTAATTTTTAATGTTTACATCCTACATGGAGCTAATGCTACCGTGCTAACCTTTGCCATAGAACGCATCTGTTACCCTCTTTTATTGTATTTTATGATGGAATGTGTGAAAATAGTCCACATAAGATCATGAAAAAGTTTTTTATATTTTTATTAAAGAAAGACATTTATTGCTACTGCAAAGATAAACATTTACATGTTTAAAATGAGTGTTACTATGGCAGACAGATATGAAGATTAGTCAATGGACAAAAGGCGGCACATCAATAACTACATTTCCATGGACACCAGAAAGTGACTTATTGCGAGAAAGCGGGTTATTGCGAGAAAAAAGCATTCTGGTTTACATGCACAGTAAAAGCAGGATACTCTTTACTACCATATACATGCGGCTCGGTCAGTAAGCAGCTTTCTCCACAGCAGTGTAATTTCCCAGTGATGTTTGTGTAAATAACAAACATGGGATACAAGGAACACTTCACTATTTTATTCTTTGTTGCTTCACTTTATTTCCAGATATTCCAGAGTTGTTTGTTTTCTTAACTTTCTATCATGGCCTGCAGTGGTATTGCGGTGAAATAGTGGGGTTTCCCTCTTATATAAAACTCTGTGATTTCCCCAATATGAGCACATATGCAAACATGAGGGACAGTCGATTTTTACAATGGTTTGTATAAATGGGTATAGTTTATAGTGTATGTGATTTTCCCACTGTATTCCCAGAAATGTTCTGTCTGTCGATGGTCTGTTCCACATTTGCACACTCTTAAAACACCCATCAGAATGCTGTTTATGCATTTACAACAGACTAAAATTTAAAATTTCAAGCATTCGCCTTGTGTCCCTGCATTACAAACAATATAAATCAACCTCTGAAGGGCACATCAAAGGGAGAACAATCATTGTAGCCATGCTTTAATATAGCTTCAAACAGAATTTCCAATAAAAAATTACATAAAAGGTGAGTTCCGAATAAACGTTATATTTGAGCCCAACAACTTTCAGCCCTCCAAAGCTCTCACAGTGGATGGTGAAGTCTGCCAAGGGAATAGGGCATAGGGATGATCACTACTTAAATGCACACGTGCTTGTTGTTGTTGCTCTTCTTCTCTGCAAAGTGTTTGACTTCCGGGTTAAATTCACATCGCGCTGCACCTCTGTTTTTTGAGCATGAGCATGCGCATGATGCCAAGGTCTATTGTGAACCGACTGATTGGTGTACATGCTGGACGGGACCGATCTACAACCGCATTATCTAGTTCTGTTTGTACGATTTCAGTTGGACTGATGCGTATACATGACATTCTAAAAAGACACATTTATGCTTTAATCCTACTGAAATTGAACTTTGTGCATGTAAACGCACTTACTGTAACTGATATATGCCCAAATGAATCGATATTGAATTAACATCAGAATCTATGAGAGCTTTGAAATTTTATTGAATCAGGAAATCAGTGCCGATGCCCATTCCTACTGAATCCCAACTTGAATTGTAGTGAAATTTCATGAAGCTGTCATTTGTTTTACTTGTGCAGCTAAATATTCCCAAATCATACAATATTCCAAAAGGAGCAACAGGAGTCATATGACTATCAACTGATGAGAATTAATATATTCTCCCACATGTACCTCTCATCAAAATAAAGAAACCCATCAGGAATTACAGTGCTTTATGAAATAAAAACAAAAATGTGTTTCAATCACATTAATAACATTAATGTTCCCCAAAATAACAAGCAACGTTAAGAACCTAAAATTGGAATTTAGCAGAGAATAAATTCCCCTGGAGAAATCCCCATGAAATATAAATAGGAAACAGCATGTGTAGGAGTGAATAGAGGAATGGAGAGAACGAGAGAGAAGAGGTTACTTTGGCAACCTGACCAGGTGATAAAACAGCAGACATGCTCGATGGACAGCATATAAAAAATGTTTGTTATCTATCAGTCAGCTGAGGCAAAATGAAAGAACAGTCTGCCTTGCTTTATGCTGCTCCGTGTATGGGAAACCGATGCAAGCATATCCTTGGGGTGACATAATTTATTGAAATAAAATTCAGATGACTTTAAATATGTCTAACAAACACATCATGAGCGGGGCTTACCAAGAGTACATTGGGGATTATATGTAGCATGACATTGGCACACTATTCAGCAGTTGTCCCATCTGACTGTGAAAAGAGGAGGCCTTGATGATTCGTATGGTTTTATGTTACTCAATATTTGAATGCAACAAAGTTCTGCTATGCATGGACAAAATGCAGATGGTTTGCACTCATTGGCTCCCCTGTCAAAGTTTTGAGAGTTCCAGGAGAGGACTGTGGTTCCTTAAACTTGTTTCTTTAAAAACTGACTCCTCTGGGCAGGGTTTTAGTGCATTTCAATGGCCCATGCATTTCTCAGGGAAACTCTTGACATGCATTCTTTTCTCTGTCCAAGAATGAGGGAGATGTTCTTAAGATTTACGTTTTATCATTTTCCAGTGGTTTGGATCAAGTTGTGGATACAACATTTCCATAGCTAGAGCTCATCGACCTATATCAACCTCTATTCTGTGTGTCTAAAGCAGTATTCTGAAGAACTGCTTATCGAATAGCACAGGCGATGTAGCTTCGACTAATTAATTATTTGCTCAGCTAGCTGTATCTCTTCCTTTTTCTGTAAGCCTCACTATTACTTTTGATCAAGTTTGTGTTAGGGATTTGAACAAACCCTTAACCTTAAAGCTGCAGTGTGTAATTTCTGCGCCACCGAATGGGATGGCCAAAATAATCATTGTTTTCAAACAGATTTCTGAATATGCCTCACGTTTGCTGTTGATCGAACAGATAGTCCTGCCCCCAACTGACACCACTGTTTAAGTCAGTGTTGTTGTGTCGAGCTCGACAGAACATTCAAAGCAAACAGAGGAAGATTTTTAGTGTCACAGAGACACAGTGTTAACAGTTTTTGAGAAAATTAAAGTATGACTAGCTTAGTTATAGTTTTCCGGCTTGCTGAGCAATCCGTTAAACAATTTTCACCTGGCAGATAATAAAAATGGGGGAAATAAATTGCATAAACTCTCATTAAAGGAGTGACTCGTGCATATCTAGGGAATTTGGGCAGTGTTCTTTTGACTGGGCCAGTGAGCAACCACTTAGCAACCACCCAGAACACCCTAACAACCACTCAGAACACCTTAGAAACAGCTTAGCAATGCCCCAGCAACCGCCCACAACACACTAACAACACTCTTGCACAATCAAACACCACATATTTTATTCGGAAAGTGTAAAAATCTAGTTATGTTGGCTTGACTTCAGTTCGCGTTCTATCAACATTCTAACAACAACTAGCTAGAACCAGACAGAACAGCCTGGCAACAGCTAGCAAACCAGCCAGAATACCCTAGCAACCATGTAGTAATGCTTACGTTCTGTATGTGGGTCTAGATGTAAGGCTTGTAGAACCATAAAACTTCAAACTTAAACTATTTTAAACAAGGCATTGTTGAGCCAACATCAAAGATTGTCTTGACAAACTTGACCAATCTAGTTGATTGTGCTTCTTTCTCTTTCCTTGCTGCGTAATGTTGACTACAGCTGGTCATTGCTGAACTTTCCATTCTGGGTCATGTGACCTAGTTTGGAACCAGGCTGGAATTTGTTACTGACCCCTCCTTAAACCACTCCAACCCCTAATATACACACTTCGACACAAGCATGTGTGTATGCACAAACACACACCCACACAGGCACGTAAATGAAGCCATGAGAAGCTAGGTGGAGAACATGCCCATTGAGGCAGCATGGGTGTGTGTCCACCTCTGCCATTCCAAAGAGAATCTTACATATAACATTAAAAACAGATTGGGAAAGGATAGAGAAGAAGAGGACAGAAGAGGCCAGAGGATGAGGAAAGATGTCCGATAGCAAGAGAACAAGAGAGCGGAGGAGTGGAAAGGTAGTGTCCAGCTCGGGCAGCTGTGTGCTATTACTCCTCTCCCCCTGCCCCTCCTCCTGCGGCAGGAAATGAGCAATCATTTAGTAGTGACAGGTACATGCCGAACCGCCATATCTCTCCTCTAAAACCTTGCGAATACTGTACCACGGCCGCCAACATTAACCCTACAGACCACCACACAAGGCTGTTTGCCTGGGTCAAAATGTGTGTGTTTATCAAACAGAAAGAACAGAGACAGATGAGAACTTACTGAAATTACACTGGCTGAAAGTTAGGTAGGTTCATAGCTCAAAAATAATAACTTTTTCTGCTGGCCCTGTTTTTTTCTTTTCATCTTTTTTTGGATGGTTAAAAGGCAGAAATTGGCCCCATTCACTTCTATTGTAAGTGCCTCACTGTAACCCAGATTTGTGCCTTTTTTTTAAAAATCGAAATGAAGTTTTGTGGTAATCAACATTATGCGACAAATGCTGTCGATTGAGCTTAATTTGTATTAAAAACGGAATATTACTTTAAAATGCTTATTTTATCATATTTTTTTAAATATGCCAAATGCATGGCATTTTCTTAAAGCTGAGAACTTCTTGAGTAACAACTTAATTGCTGTTATATTGTTTAATGGGAGTGTTCTAGTTGTTGCATCATTACTTAATAATACTTTCACCCAAAAATGAAAATTTGCTGATAATTTACTCACCCTCAGGCCATCCAAGAGTTTCTTTCTCCATCAAAACAGAATTAAAGACTTTTAGGATTTCATTTCAGGCCTCCTCCACTAAACAATGCAAGTGAATGTCCTCCATTTTTTGACGGTCCAAAATGCATATTTAGGGTACATAAGAATAATCCACATGACTCCAGTCGACAAATAAAGCTCTTCTGAACTCAAACGATTGATTATTTTGAGAAACAAAACAATACGTATATACTTTTTAACTACAAATGTTCACTTCCGTACATATCTGAGACGTGCGCTCATGAAAGGGATGATGTAAGCTCGTTGGTAAGGTCACGCATCACGTAGAGGAGGAGTCAGGAAGTGCGTCATTGTTTACATTGTTTTTTTTAATTATTATTATTTGGAAATTATTTTTATTTTATTTTATATTGTTTTGAAATTGTTTTGGACTGTTTTGGTATGTGAACGGCGCTTGGTCTGTGCAAGTTTCTACTGTAAACAATGACGCACTTCCTGACTCCTCCTCCACGTGATGCGTGACCTTACCAACGAGCTTACATCATCCCTCTTATGAGTGCACGTCACAGAGATGTACGGAAGCGAACATTTGTAGTTAAAAAGTATATAAGTATTGTTTTGTTTCTCAAAATAATCAATCGTTTGAGTTCAGAAGAGCTTTATTTGTCGACTGGAGTCATGTGGATTATTCTTATGTACCCTAAATATGCATTTTGGACTGTCAAAAAATGGAGGACATTCACTTGCATTGTTTAGAGGCGGCGGCCTGAAATGAAATCCTAAAAGTCTTAAATTCTCTTTTGATGAAGAAAGAAACTCAGATACATCTTGGATGGCCTGAGAGTGAGTAAATTCAGCAAATTTTCATTTTTGGGTGAACTATTCCTTTAAGAATTTTTTCAATGAAATGTGCAGCTCTATTTTCAACCCATTCCAAGTGATGTGATAAGACAATCAGGAAATTGCATACTTCTGTCATTCGTTTTTGCGTGTTTACATCATGTCCGTAAATAAAGAAGGTCCAGAGCTACTACAGCATGGGTATATGTGAGGTGATAGGTGCAGTAGTAGTTTGAAGCTGAAAGCTTGTAACTGCAACAAATAAGCGACATTAACCAAGGATCATTCAAAAAGGCAACCCTCTGGGGAAACACCCGTTTTCAAAATAAAACCTTGAACTGAGAAGAGTCTACAAGGAAAAAGGGAAAGCGACAGAGCACATAATAAAACATGAAACAACATTGGATTGGCTTTTTAGAGGTGACGACAACTCCAAGATCTTAAAGGATTTAAAGCTGACCCAGAGATGGAGTTTTTCTTGCTGGACAGGTAAGATATTTTATTGGATCGATAGTTGGCCAGGTAGTTCTCTTAGCACGGTAGTTTGTTGGATAGCGTTAGCCACTCTGAGGCATTTTATTATGGATTGTTGTACTGCAGTACTTTCAATTACATTTTTGAGAAAGGAAAGACAATTGAAACATTTTTACTTTATGCTGGTAACAATGCCAATCTCCAAACCAGTTACTACCTTGGTCTATTTGCCTTCTAGACAAGTTATAATAGTTTCCACTGTTTGACTTCATTTGATATGACTAGTAACCGTTATATCTAATATCATTAATGCCTAACTTCTGTAATGCTATTTATTTTAAAACAACTGTTTTCAATAAGTCAAAACAACAGCGGAAGATTTGCTATACTTACCTGCTCATAAGACATATTTTTCGGATATCCGTCTTTTTCTTCCTTTCGTTTTTTATTTATTTTTTGAGAGGAGGGGGCGAGTTTTGATATCATCAGTGACATTCGCTCTGAAAAGACGATCACCTGTAACCATGGTTACACCAGTACTCCTCAAACCATCAGATACATCCGCGCAGAAGAACAGAGCCGAAGCCCAGCTCATGTAATTACCAAAACAATGTTCCTCCGCAAGCTGCTAGAGGGCCAAAATGTATATAGTGTAGCTTTAAGCTTGCAAGACATAAAAACACATGTATAGTACATAATCTACAAATGTAAGACATAGTAACAACTAGGCCTATACTGTATGTCCTGATAGGGCAAGTGACAGTTCTGTCAACTGGCCCCAAACTCTCGTCCACTGGCCCTGGGCCATCAGGCCATCCTTATTGTTGAGCCCTGTAGCGGTTCTGTGTTTTTGAGAAATGGCTATTACATCCAAGCTCCCAGTCGACTACGCCATGTTTAGAATGAATGACTACGCAGAACTGCCAACCGAGCTGGGCTTTACTGAAAACAGCTTAAAAGCTTACAACCATACAGTGTTTCCAATAGCACACCGACATGATGAATAATCACTCCATGCTTGTCACTTCCATGTGAACATTCAAAGAGAACAGACCGCAACAAACAGTAAAAGTAGACCCCCACAAACAAGTTTTAATAATCTAGCTGGAAGAGAGCATTCAGAGAGAAAGGCAGCATGCCGCTTATTCATGCATGTATGTGTCTGATTCGAAGTGACATAAATGTCCTCATTACAACAGCTAGGTTGCCTCTAAACAGCCTGTGCAGACTGAGCGTCCATAAGAAATGGGAATGATGTGTTCATTGCTGGAAGAATTGTTCAATATTTATTCTGCTGACAGTTTTGCTCAGAATGCCTTTTTATTTAGGACTATCAATTATAGTTCAATTTCTATTCACATGGTACACACGCCTAAACCCTCATAAACAAGACCCAGATTTCCAACACCTTTTGTCCAATGAATTTCCATGACCTTTCCAGTTGTTCGTGATAACTAGTTAAGAATTTGTACAAATAATTTTTTAGAAATGATTTCTTAAGATTGTATTCATGACTTTTTCAGATGCACATTTAAAATTATTTTCCAGGCTTTCCATGACTGTGGAAAACATGAAGATCTGGTTGTAATCAATATCATAGCTTTCCTTTTGCACAGCACTAATTAAGGTTGGTTTTAACTGCTTTTCCTCAGCTGCACTATTTTGCTTTACATTACATGCATCATTTGAAATGGTCATTATGGACATCCAATAACAATAAGTTCATCATTACCGTTACCTATCTATAGAAGTGCATTATCAGCTCAATTTCAAATGCCCCAGCTCTTAGATAACTAGAATCTGAAAATATTCAATAATATAAGAGATAGGCCAAAAGTAATTCCAAATGAAACACAATTGAATAAGCACTCATAATCATCGCAGAATTGGCTAATGTACTTGATATCAAGCTTGGAAAGTCACTCCAAATAGAAAGTAGTTCTAGTCAGCACTTCAGGGACCGCATACTGCAATAATTCCTCAGACATGCTGCATTCAGCACTGCAAACTGCATTTTGCTGGAGAGCAAGAGACCGGTCTATCTGCAAACAGAACAAAAACAAACAAAATCAGCCCTCCATATTGTTTGGTCTGTAACTGGGTACTCCCTCAGGCTTGGAAACCTCATCTTCTAAGACAATTAGCCTGGTCGGTACAGTACAACTGTCTCAATAGGTCCATACATGCAATTATCCTGAGGAAACTTTCATACTTGCGGTCATAACATAACCATACACCCACATTGTCTTATTGGTATGAAAGTGTTTGATATTCAGATAAATTAAAACATTGCACCTCACAGTCACAATCAATAGGACTGTTTGTGTATTTTAGCATTTTTTGAGTGTGTGGTTCCAGTTGCGTGCGATGTTGGGTAAACATGAATATGTCTAAACTATCCAGAGTGTAACAAATAACACAAACTCTCTCAACACCATGTTAATGGTGGATGTGGGGCATAATTTAGAACCATAATACAGAACCACACTTTATAGCATAAGTCTGGTCTACGTCCTTAGCATTGCTGATATCATCTATAGGGCTTTTTCAAGTTTAATGTGCAGCTACCCTCAATGATGAACTATAGTTATAATAACATGAATATAATCATCCATCTATCCATCCAAAAATGTTAATAACTGAAATCTGTTGATGTATAAAAGTAGAGCCTGACCGATATGGGATTTTTTAGGCCGATACCGATTTTAGAGGGGGGAAATTCACAGATTACCGATATGGTGGCCAATATTGTTAATTTGTGAGCTGGAATGAAAACAGAAGTTCTCTATGTGGATTTTTCACTGATTTTGCACCGATATGACTATGCAAAGGTACTCAGCAGGCTGCTTTCTTAAACAAATATTTTTATCAAAGAATATTTGATATTGTTATTATACATTGTCAACAAATTCTAGAAATGAACACTGAGAAAATAAAGAATAAATAAAAATACAATAAATAGCTTAATAAACATCAGTACTGTATGTTTAATATCAGTCAATTGCTGACCATTATAATAAAGAATAAATAAAAATTAAATAAATAGCTAAATAAACATGAGTACTATTTAGTATCAGTCAAATGCTGACCATTAAAATAAAGAATAAATACAAATAAAATAAATAGCTAAATAAACCTCAGTACTGTTTAGTATCAGTCAAATGCTGACTATATTAATACTGCCGAGTCAAAATAAACAGCGGCAGCCGTGTAACACCGTATTCTGCTATACAAGTTCAGGGGAAACTTTCAATGGTGGAAAACCAGACTTTTAAATATTACATTTTATAAATGCAACGACTAGAACTGTTCCGCTGAAGGGGGTACCAAACTGTGAATCCTGAACAAAACAGTTTGGTGAATACATGTTTACTCATTAGCTTCCACTCAGCTGACAACAATGAAAGTAGCTACGTGATTAGCTAGTTAGCTATAAGCTGTTTATTTTACTTTCCAGCATTGTGTCACACCAACTAGGTAATAACATGGCATGAAATCAACACTCAACAGACACAATCCACCACCGCACCATTGTCTGCTGAGCTGCAAAAAGATGCTCTGATGTTTACCTTTCAATCTGCTACATTACTGACTGCACTGACAAACAATAGCTGGCTAACATAGCAAAAAATAGCAAAGATAAACATGAGTGACATGGTTGTCAGGGACAGGGTTATCATTATATTAGTAATATTGAAAAGGGAAAATGATGGGGTCATTGTTTATTAACTTTCCAGTATTTATTTCACAAACTAGTTAGCAACTTACCGTGAAAACCACCGCTGAACTCCGCCCTATCTGCAGAGCCACCATCAGTTCAGAGTCAGCTCTGTTAACAATGGAGTCGGAGCACGCTCTGCTGGACAAACTAAGCTATGACACCAATTCTAAAGCATTGTTTTCTGCATTATATGTTCTGTTAAAAAGTTTTCATATTGGCGCATATCGGTAAACATATACGCCGATACCGATATATCGGTGAAGATATATCGGTCGGGAACTAGTATAAAGAGTGTAACATATGATCAAGACCAGATGTTTCACGACCAAAAGCACATTGCATAGGCAACGTGGGAGACCTGGGTTTGGATACCGCATTGAAACCAAGAAGTAATCGCGATCACATAATCAGTGACGAGTGTGATTTATAGGTTGTGTTTTTTCCTCTAACATTACATTTTTACTTCACTGTATGTTAGAATTATGTCGGGGGGTACAGTTTATAAAATATGCATTCCTCTTCACTGTATTACATTGTATGGACATTACACCTGGAAACATGATCATTTTTCACCCTCATTCTGACCCTATGTCAGAAACACTCGTAACACACAGTTAACGCCCACTGTTATGATTGGCTCTCTACTCTTGATTGACTTGCTCTCTCCTTGCCATCTCACTGCTCACCGCTGCTGGGCGGGGCTACGGAGGTGATAAGGTAAAGTATGTGTTGTTGTGGAGGTGGTCAGATGCAAATGTCTACCAAAGTGTGACATCACGATGTGGAGGAAGTAGACAATGAGTCGTTGTGGCAGCTTGTTTTCAACAAATGATATTTTTGTAGTGAAGAGGAAGCTTTGAGTTCTGAAAATTACAGTATGTTTTTATAGTACAATAACCTCTTATATGTGAAAACATCAAGGAAAATGTAATTCCTCATGTCATGACCCCTTTAATATGTGCTCATTTACAGACACTCTTTATAGAAATGCCAGTTTTAAACAGAAAGTACTGATTTTTAGCATGTGTTCTACAAGTCAATGTAAATACTTGTAAATAGTATAAATTATACATTAAACAATATAAATGTAACAAAATATCATATTTGCAATTATTTTTATTGACGGAATACATGGATTTATACATTTTTAAAAAGCTAATGTGATCAAAATGAGGAAAAATAAAAAATATAATTTGCAAAACTATTATTTTCGTAACATACCTACCCTGTGTCTCATTCAGCTCCCTAGCTCCCTATGTCATGAATCAGTATAATGCAAACATGAATTCGGGCACTGGTAAGGGTGTTCATTCTCCGAACACTGGGACACTTATGACTCAATTACCTGTGACACTTTAACGAGCTTGTGTATTGAACCGCAGTTGTTACTAATCAGCACCATCGCTGTATAAATGACACTATCGTTCATTTTCGTTGAAGATATTCAAACGTACAGTGTTATTATAACAGATAAATGGCATAAATAAATAAAAAATATATAGGAGTGTATTTTAAACCTTGTTTAAATCACTTTCATGGTATTTATGAATGAAAGACATTACAAACAACATCTCTTTAAAAGAGAAAATAAGGCTTGGAATTCATAGTTTTACACTTGTGCTCGTCAGAAGACATGACGACATTTCCGGTAAGGGAACATAGTGAGCAACGATGCTCCCTGGTCTTAACGGTGCATTGTGAGATTTTTTAGGGACCGAACTAGGGATGCACTGATCCACTGAAGCTTTTAGACGGATCGGGTATCGGTCCGACAAGCCCGATACGGAGCGTTAGTTATGTTCGTTACTGTCAATCTCCAAAAATGAAATAAAAGAACCATAAAAACACCATTAAAGCAGTTAATATGATTTGTGCATTTTATTCAAAGCCACTTGAAGACATGCGATAGCTCTGTGAATCACAAAATGCTGTTTCCAGCACGACAGTGACCCTAAGCACAAGGCCAAGTTGACCCTCCTGTGGTTACAGCAGAAAAAGGTGAAGGTTCTGGGGAGATCTCAAACGTGCGGTTTACGTTTACTTTAATAAGTAAATATATAGTATGCGAAGCGCCAGCGCGTTAGTGAATGGTGCTGCTCTGTTGACACAAACTCACGCACAGGCTGGTGATGCACTCGTGGTTATTTTTAGCTACTCTAGAACAGCATCTCAGATGTAGATGCTCAATAGTTCGGTTCACTTATAATATGCATTTAGAACTGAACATTTTACCAGAATTTGAATAAGCAAATTAAACTACTGTGAACTCACCTACATACCACTTACAGGACTTCCTGGAGAGTTCAGAATGTCAAAATAAAAGCCTGAAGGTTTTAAAGTTAAAGGTGCATGATTTAATATATTACTGTCGTATTTAAAATTCTTAGTCGATGATAATAATAATAATAATAATAATTTATTGTTATAATCATAATTATTTGTTTACAAATTATAACAATATTTAAGTTGAATGGGTTCCAAAAAATAACTGCGAATGAAAAGTGGACTGATATCTTACAACTAAATTGAACAAAAAAGAGATCTGAATCCTTTAAAGTCCAGATACAAGTTGAAAATATTTGCAAAGAAAACTGGCTTCTTTTCTACTGAAGACTTGCACTGGAATTGCTGTTAATTTTGTTGCTACATTACCCAGTATACTAGTTAACAATAAAGGTTTTCTTAATAGGCTACTGAATACATTTATAGTTGTGCTCAAATGTTTACATACCCTTGGAGAATTGGTAATATATGTATCATTTTTAAAGAAAACATGAGTGAGCAGGCAAAACACATTTCTTTTATTTCTTATGGGATTCATATTCAACTGTAGGTTATAACAGAATGGCACAATCATAAAACAAAACATGGCAAGTGGGAATAAAAGGAAATAACCCCTGTTCAAAAGTCTGCATACCCTTAGTTCTTAATACTGTGTATTACCCCCTTTAGCATCAATGACAGCATGCAGTCCTTTGTAATAGTTGTCTATGAGGCCCAAAATTCTTGCAGGTGGTATAGCTGCCCATTCGTCTTGGCAAAATGCCTCCAGGTCATGCAAAGTCCTTGGTCGTCTTGCATGAACTGCACGTTTGAGATCTCCCCAGAGTGGCTTGATGATATTAAGGTCAGGAGACTGTGATGGCCACTCCAGAACCTTCACCTTTTTCTGCTGTAACCACTGGAGGGTTAACATGGCCTTGTGCTTAGGGTCATTGTCGTGCTGGAAAGTCCAAGAGCGTCCCATGCGCAGCATTTCGTGCAGAAGAATGCAAATTGTCTGCCAGTATTTTCTGATAACATGCTCCTTTCAACTTGCCATCAATTTTCACAAGATTCCCCATACCTTTAGAGCATCAGTGAGCCACCACCATGCTTCACAGTGGGGATGGTATTCTTTTCACTATAGGCCTTGTTGACCCCTCTCCAAACATAGCGTTTATGGTTGTGACCATAAAGCTCTATTTTGGTCTCGTCACTCCAAATTACAGTGTGCCAGAAGCTGTACACACCTTTGAGGCGTGTCAAGGTGTTGTCGGGCATATTGAAACAGGGCTTTTTTCGGGCATTGGCACAGTAAAGGCTTCTTTCTGGCAACTCGACCATGCAGCTCATTTTTGTTCAAGTATCGTCGTATTGTGCTCCTTGAAACAACCACACCGTCTTTTTCCAGAGCAGCCTGTATTTCTCCTGAGGTTACCTGTGGGGTTTTCTTTGTATCCCGAACAATTCTTCTGGCAGCTGTGGCTGAAATATTTCTTAGTCTACCTGACCTTGGCTTGGTATCAAGAGATCCCCGGATTTTCCACTTCTTACTAAGTGATTGAACAGTACTGACTGGCATTTTCAAGGCTTTGGATATCTTTTTATATCCTTTTCCATCTTTATAAAGTTCCATTACCTTGTTATGCAGGTCTTTTGACAGTTCTTTTCTGCTCCCCATGGCTCAGTATCTAGCCTGCTCAGTGCATCCACATGAGAGCTAACAAACTCATTGACTATTTATACACAGGCACTAATTGCAATTTAAAAAGCCACAGGTGTGGGAAATTAACCTTTAATTGCCATTTAAACCAGTGTGTGTCACCTTGTGTGTCTGTAACAAGGCCAAACATTCAAGGGTATTAAAATTTTTGATCAGGGCCATTTGGGTGATTTCTGTTATCATTATGATTTAAAAGGGAGCCAAACAACATGTGATGATAAATGGCTTCATATGATCACTATCCTTAAATAAAAAGACAATTTTTTTTGCATGATCAGTCACATTTTCAAAATCAATGCCAAAATTTCACAATTTCTGCCAGGTTATGCAAACTTTTGAGCACAACTTTATAAATATATATATATATATATATATATATATATATATATATATATATATATATATATATATATATATATACACACATACATATACATATACACACACATACATATACATATACACACACACACACACACACACAGATCAGCCACAACATTAAAACCACCTGCCTAATATTGTGTAGGTCCCCCTCGTGCCACCAAAACAGCACCAACCCACATCTCAAAATAGCATTCTGAGATGCTATTCTTCTCACTACAATTGTACAGAGCGGTTATCTGTGTTACCGTAGACTTTGTCTGTTTGAACCAGTCTGGCCATTCTCTTTTGACCTCTCTCATCAACAAGGCATTTCCGTACACAGAACTGCCACTCACTGGATGTTTTTTTTGTTTTTGGCACCATTCGGAGTAAATTCTAGAGACTTGTGTGTGAAAATCCCAGGAGATCAGCAGTTACAAAAATACTCAAACCAGCCCGTCTGGCACCAACAATCATGCCACAGTCCAAATCACTGACATCACATTTTTTCCCCCATTTTGATGGTTGATGTGAACATTAACTGAAGCTCCTGACCCATATCTGCATGATTTTATGCACTGCTGCCACATGACTGGCTGATTAGATAATCGCATGGATGATTGTTGGTGTCACAACATAATTTTAATGACTTAACTATTATTCTAAAATGTGAGAAAAAAAAAATTATAATAAAGAATGAGTAAGTGTTTCAAAGTTTTTGACCAGTAGTGTGTGTGTGTGTGTGTGTATATGTATATATATATATATATATATATATATATATATATATATATATATATATATATATATATATACACACATATATATATATACACACATATATACACACACACACACACACACACACACACGCAACACCCACCGGCCACTTTATTAGGTACACCTGTACATCTACTTATTCATGCAATTATCTAATCAGCCAATCATGTGGCAGCAGTGTAATGTATAAAATCATCCAGATATGGGTCAGGAGCTTCAGTTAATGTTCACATCAACCATCAAAATGGGGAAAAAATTTGACCTTGGCATAATAGTTGGTGCCAGACGGCCTGGTTTGATTATTTCTGTAACTGCTGAAATCCTGGGATTTTCTGACGCAACAGTCTCTAGAGTGTATAGAGAATGGTGCAAAAAAACTGTTAATGACAGAGGTCAATGGAGAATGGCCAGACAAGTTTGAGCTGACAGAAAGGCTACAGTAACTCAGATAACCCCTCTGTACAATTGTAGTGAGCAGAATAGCATATCAGAATGCACAACATGTTGAACCTTGAGGTTGGATGGGCTACAACAGCAGAAGACTACATTGGGTTCCACTTCTGTCAGCCAAGAACAAAAATCTGAGGCTGCAGTGGGCCTACCATTTGTGTACCTCAGCAGAAATTCAGATTTGTTAGACCAGGCAATGTTTTTCCAATCGTTTACTGTCCAGTTTTGGTGAGCCTGTGCCCACTGCAGCCTCAGCTTCCGGTTCTTAGCATACAGTAGTGGTACCCGGAGGAGTCTTCTGCTACTGTAGCCCATTCGCCTCAATGTTCAACGTGTTGTACGTTCAGAAATGCTTTTCTGCATAGCACTGTTGTAATGCATGTTTTTTTGGCTCACTGTCACCTTTCTGTCAGCTTGGACCAGTCTGGCCATTCTCCTCTGACCTCTGTCATTAACAAGCCGTTTTCGTTCACAGAACTGCCGCTCGCTGGATGTTTTTAGTTTTTAGCACCATGCTCTTTACACTCTAGAGACTGTTGTGTGTGAAAATCCCAGGAGATCAGCAGTTACAGAAATACTCAAACCAGCTCGTCTGGAACTAATAATCATGCCACGGTCTAAATCACTGAGATTATATTTTTCCCCATTCTGATGGCTGATGTGAACATTAACTGAAGCTCCTAACCCATATCTGCATTATTTTATACATTACACTGCTGCCACATGATTGGCTGATCAGCTAATTGAATGAATAAGTAGATGTACAATTGTACCTAATAAAGTGGTCAGTGAGTGTATATTGATATATATCAAAGAAAACTGCTAAACTTTCTGCTGAGTTCTGATACCATTTGGGCTTGCATATGATGCGTTCAGATGTACACAAAATCATCACATGCTCCTCATTCACTCTCTGAAACTCTACACACCATATTGTCTTTCCCTCTGACACACACACAACCATACCATGTTCCTCTGAGGCCCTAACTTGATGTGTTTATGTAACGATAAGCTTCATCAGAAACACAATCTTGTTGCATCATACGCTGTCCACTCCATCTCTCCAGACCACGCCCTTGCCCCAAAGGTCATCTCAAGCATCTCACACACACGGAGCTGTTGCAGCGATTAGAAATCTACCATCACATGCCGAAAACTCTCATCAATCAATTTAATGTAGAGAGGGTGGACCATGGTTTAAAGAGATCTGCCATTGGGAAGAGAGACAACATTCCATAACTATTTAACGATGAGGGCTACAAATCTCTGGGCCAACTGAATAACCACAGAAACCACAACTCTCCAGTACGAGGCACTGAGAGGTGGCTGAAGGAATAACTGAGTGTGGACTATTTGGAGCCACCATCTCTAAACTTAATTAACCTAAATTAAATAACTAAATTAAAAACCATCTCTAAATTAACCACTAAGGTGAGCTTCCTACTTTTTAATGAAAGAAAAAATTGGCCTATCTGTGACTTGAGAAGTCACAGCAACTGCTAAACTTTCAGTAAAAACATTTTTTAGAAAAATCTTTTAGAAGTCTGACTGTTCCAGTTGTTCATGATTAGTGGATAAGGATTTTAAAACCATTTCATAGAGATTGTATTTACAAGATTTCTAGCCAATGAAATATTTTAAAACCAAGTATAACTAGAAAAATGTGTGTTCATTCTAAAAATTTGCATGGCTTTTCCAGGGCAGTAAATCACATTTTTAAATTCCCTAATATTTCCAAGTTGCCATGACTGTGGAAACTCAGGATCATGACTTTAGAAATCAGTCATGACTGAGATCAAAATACATATATTGCAGTGTGATGTTATCTTCATGAAAATCATGTAAAAATGTTTCTCCAGTTTAAGAAGGGCAAGATTTCAGACTAAATGGGTCACTTTGGGTCATTTCAAGGATCCTAAAAAAGTCTGAAATGTTTGCCGTTCCCTCTCTTTATAATCTCCTCTTCTTCTTCCATCCTAATGGAATTCTATCCTCACAGCGATCCTCAAAGCCCCATGCCATGTGTATATGGTTTTATGTGGGCTTATAGCAGTAAGAGTTTGCAGGATGGGCTCAAGGCTTCTAAAATAAGGGGAAGGCAGGAGATGGGACCCACTCTCCCTCCACTACACAACCACTCAAGGAACAAGTGAGTCACACCACAGTCACCTCCCCAGGTGGACAAGGGGAAGGAATGAGCCAAATGGAAAGACAGGAAAGGAGGATGACTAGATGGAAAAGATGTCGTGCAGGTGAAGTGACATGTTGAAAGGTACAATGTGAGAAATGGGGAGAGATATGGAGAGCGTTTTGTGTGAAAGCAATTGTGGAGTTGTTTGGAAATCAAGGTCATGCTGCATGTACTTAATTGCAGATTTAAATCAAGTAGAACTGATCTTGACACGGTCAAGAATACCAGAGGGATCCGTCATTATGGTATTTCATTGTTTCCTTTCATTCACTTGAGTAACACCGAAAGCACCTATAAACTAAAACAGCACTTCCTTTCTGGCATAAGTTTGTCATCCCAGATGAGTAGGACTGATTTGAACTGAAAAGAGGTCAGAATGTCGTAACAATATTGTTACACTTTTAACGCATAGTTGTGTCTTGTATTAAATATCTGAACCACAATGCACCAATTTCCTATAAGAGTTGAGCAAGGATTCGCAAATGAGTCGTATAAAGATTTTTCGACTTGCTCACCAAAACTTTTCTGGCCCTTTACCTGCTTGATAAACTACAATCATTTTAGGCAAAGATCATTATTGTGCAAGATACTTACATACTTAATGGGAAGGTGGGACAAGTTCTGCACAATCAAGAAAAGGGATGGATTTATCTGATCAAGTTCCATATGTAACTAATCGTTCACTTTTGAAAGAGAGAAAGGTCATGTGACTGGCTCTAAAGCGCACTACCTTGTATGTGAAAACGATCTATGCTGCCTTTTTCATTAACAAACATTTGTTCTGTTGTTACACAAAGGCAGGTTCCATGGACAGCAATTCCATTCTGTTATGATTTTATAACGTTTTCTCAGTGAGCCACACTGCTAAGGCTTTTATAAAACCTGGTTTGACTGCCTAGTCCAAACCAGAGTTCGATTTCACCCCCTCCCTCCTGCAGGTCTCTTCTGACATTGTACTTCTGGGTTCAAACCGACGAAAGTTTGTGTCGTCAATGAAAGTACCACCATGTGTACTAGCAGCAGCTGTTTACAACTGCAGCTAGGTAACAACTCAGGAAGAGAAGTAACCAAATAAACAAACCAAAATCACCAAAACATCACTAACGTTTGTCAGCCTTGAATGCATTACAAGAGACGCGAAGAATGCAAGCTGTTCTCCGAAGGCAATTTATTTGGGAAAAAGAAGCTATGAGAAATGCATTACATAAAATTAGTGGGACAGAGAACATGCAAAGATGTCACCAACAGTGGTTCATTTCCGCAAATTAGGATGGACTTCTTTCATACCAACTGCGAACAGAATTACAAACACACTCGAATCTGCACCAAAAGCTTTAGTAAGAAAGCACCTTTAAAGCAATAACTTCATTCAAACCTAGACAGCAAGAGGTTTTCTTTAGATTTCATACATGCTGCTGGCAGGTACAATGTAGAAGCACATTAAACATTCACCAGTCCATTACCAAAGCCACTCTGCCCTCAGTCCAATATAACCACATTCATTATTCACTTTTTTATGCATTTTCCTTGTCCAAGGTGTTGTTTTTCAATAATGCTAGGTGAGCTTTTACTGCATGCATGGACATTCTGGTGTATGCTGCTGTCAGCTGCCTAATTAATGTAACTTTAAATACCTTATAGGAAAAGTTCCCCCAAAAATGATGATTCTGTCATCATTTACTCACCCTTGTGCCATCATGAACTCATATGTCTTTCTTTCTTCTGCGCACCAAAAACAAAGATATTTTGATGGAGATAGGATGTGAAATATCCAAACAGTGCAAGTTTTTTTGCACTGCACATGATCAAATAATGATCGCGCCTAGGTGACTGCAGATGGCAAGATTTATAGTTAAAAAGGAGTTATTGGTTAGGGCTGAACGATTAACTGAAATAAAATCGGAATCGCTATATGAACCGTGGCTATCTTCAAACCGCGAAGGCTGCGATTTAATTAAATAAATAAATATTCTCAACGCGATGCCCGCTGTGCTGCGTATATGTGCACAGCTGTTTTTGTCTGTAGTGTGTAGTACTTTCTTAAATTCATGTAAACGGTATCAGTGTATTACACATGTGGATTCAGGGTGTTTCTGTGCTCCATACTCACAAACACTATCTAGTGCTCTGAGTTCGGTTCAGTGTGCTAACGTGTGCTGAGCACATTTTTTAAAGCGCCCCAGATTTTCTTTAAATGCATATTTGTGCAATTTCACATACCTCTATGTTTGGCCACTACAATTTACTATACACATTTAAAATAACCTCATAAGAATGCTGACACCAAGGCAGATGAGTGCATTTCACTGCATTAAAAGGCTGTTGTCAACTCAACTACAAACAACAGAAACTTCCGTCCCTTCAGTTTTCAAAATAAAAGCTTCTGCCAAAATAAAGGCTTGTGGGTTTAACCGGACTGCATAGCAAGTTAAGAAATTATTTAAAAAAATAAATTACTGGTGTGCTGAGTGACTCCATCCAGGTCTCCTAAGCAACCAAATTGGCCCAGTTGCTAGAGAGGGTAGAGTTACATGGGGAAACCTCCGCGTGGTCGCGATTAGTGGTTCTCACTCTCAATGGGGCGCGTGGTAAGTTGTGCGTGGATCGCGGAGAGTAGCATGAGCCTCCAAATGCTGTGAGTCTCCACGGTGTCATGCACAGCGAGTCACATGATAAGATGCGAGGACTGACGGTCTCAGAAGCGGAGGCAACTGAGACTTGTCTTCCGCCACCCGGATTGAGGTGAGTAACCGTGCCACCACGAGGACCTACTAAGTAGTGGGAATTGGGCATTCCAAATTGGGAGAAAAAGGGATCAAAATAAAAAAAAACATTACTATTGAATAATAATAATAAGTTATTATAGTAATAATACTAATTATTATTATACAATAATATATTTCTATAATAATTTGCAATAATAAATTATTACTGTATAACAGTTTCACTGTTTTATTTATTTATTTATTTAGTTTGGTTCTTTTTAGAGGACACAAGTACACCCTTTCTAGTACAGTATTTCCGGTCGGCAGTAAAGCATGGGCGAACATTGTTTAATAAAAAAATAAAAAATAAAAATGTTTTAATCATATCACAGTTCAAATCACAAACACTCTGCGCTGTCAGCAGAGGCTCAAGCCAAACTCCCGTGAAAGTATAAACAAACAAGTATAAACTTTGATAGTGAACGCAAAGCGCTCCATTTTCACTTTAAATGATCGTGTAATGGCAAATGTTCCTGGTTCATACACGCTGTGTTAATGAAATGCAGTGACAAAGAGGAGGAGATGCACACTTAATCGATTTCTGTGGAGTGATGAAATGATGAAACGAAATCTCAAAGGTTTTGCCCCATGAGAAATAAGGGCTCGTGGGTTTAATCAGAGCATTAAACTAACGTGAATGTGAAGAAATTAGGAAATTAATATTTTACTACTGCATAATATAATAAATATAAATATAATAATATATATTTATTTTGTATATTTTATAAAAAAATTATAAAATATATGAGTTAAAAAAACAAGTGTAAATGCAAAACTAAAGTTGACCAAAAAGAGAGACATATTTTAATTATTTAAAAATATTTTGATATTTATTTTATTTTTCATGTCATTCATAAATTTTTAAAGCCTTTTAAAGAAAATCATAGTTTATCCCTGTTTTATTATTTGATTTATATATTTGAAGATAAATATGTAAAAATGACTGCTTTAGGTGTATGTGACAGTTATATGACAATTAATAGTGAAAGCCCTTAACGAGACAATTAATCGTCACAGCCCTAAAACAGACAATTATTCGTCATAATCGCAATTATTTGTTTGACAATTAATCGTCAGCCAAATCTCATATTCTTGACAGCCCTAATAATAACAATTTGATTTTTTGTCCAAATCGTTCAGCCCTAGTATCGGTTCAGAAGACATGGAGTAAACTACATTGTATGGTCGTATGGATTACCTTTATGCTGTCTTTATGTCCTTTTTAGAGCTTGAAAGTGTTGGTCTCCATTTACTTGCATTGTATGGATACTTCGTTTGCGTTCCATGGAAAAAAGAAAGTAATACGAGTTTGAGACGGAATGGGTGAGTAAATGATGAGAGAATGATTATTTTGTGATTACTTTAATTGGCCTGACTGTGATTGGTCAGGTTCTTTCCTTTACTGTAAATAAAGTAGTTGATGATGGAAAATTAAAATGTAAATATACAACTAGTTTGAGTAAGTGCAGACATGATTGATTCAATCAGGCCTGCTTTTAGACATCGTTCATCCTTTTGTTAATTCATCTAATTAGCCTAATGCTGAAAAATGTAATGTTTTTATTACTTTGCTGTATTTAAGCAAAATCTCTCAAAAAGTCCTTCCTGAGAAATAAATGTAACAATAGTGATGTAATAAAGATGCACATGTCACATGACCCTTTGGAACAACATAAATCCCAAGCACAAATATGGGCATAGAGTTTAGAGGAAAACCTATTTTCTTACAGGTATATACCTAACCAAATGAGTCAGGCACACATACATTGCTATTTGTTGTGCAGTTAGCTGTAAAAATCTATTGTTCTTATACGTGCTTAGAATTCTCCATTACATCTATGGACCTATAAAAGCACTGGTGTAGAAAATAGGGTCAAGTTTGTGCAGATGCTTTCTGAAACTACAACAAAAAGTGTATTGTAAGAGAATATTTAAAAGTACTTTACAGCAACCCCCTGTAAAATAAACAGGTATGACCTCTTTGGATTCTGCACATGTAAGATAATGGTGGAAATACTGAATCTTGACAGCAAGATTACAGTAAACTGAGTCCCTTAAACAACGAGATGAATTGCTCATAAAATATGCAGGGCTCCAGGTTCATATATTTACTTTGGCCACAATTCGCACCTTGCTGTGAAGTTCTGTGCTGTTACAACAAAGACATTTGTTCTGCATATGCTCAGGAACTATCCCAGTAATTAAAGCCCAGTTTCCTGCAGTTTTGATCTCTAATTGTGTAACGCGCTATATTTCTGACCACGCATCTTCCTCTAGCACGGTACACATAGGTGAGCAATCTCCTGCGAGTAATTACAACAAAGTCACAGACCAAGGAGTTGAAGGTGAGTTTAAGATTGCAATCTTTTTTCTGGCTTGGTTTGTGTGTATGGGATAAATGTTTTGTGTGTGTGTGTGTGTGTGTGTGTGTGTGTGTGTGATGTGCGTCTGTCTGTCTGTGCATGCAGTGAAGTTGACATGGTTCTGATTGACCGGAAATGTTAAATAAGCATCTCTGCTATGAAAAGGGTCTCCCTCCCCCTCTCTTTCACCACATGTGAAACCACACAACGTCATGACAACTGCCAAAATAAACCTCAGCATCCTCCAAAAGCAGTGTGTGTGTGTGTGTGTGTGCGCACGCTTCCCTGCAGTGCAACACGTCCATGCAATGTTGTATTTAATAACCTTTTGCAAAATCTCTTAAAGAATGTGTTCACTGACACCACAGAAATGAGTTTTGACTGCCAACAGCTACAGCATTTCCATCAGAAGATTCTCAGTGATCCCCTAAATTTCTCTAAACAAGTTTTAAGTTTAAAGTAAAATATTTTGATGAGAACAAATTTTTACTTGACCAGAACAGGCTTTTCTGAACTCTGGTGTTGTTTAGGTTAACCCTTTCTAAACTTTTTAAGAGCTCTACACCCATTTTATATTTATAACAGTAGTATATTGTGTTATTTTAAACTGTTATTAAGCATTATCTTTTTGACTCTACTTTAGTTTAGTCACTTCAGCATGAGTCAAATGTCCTTAAAATACCTTAAGACTAAATCTGCTGTTAATTGCATTAGCAATCTTTTAAGATTTTTTTTTTTACTTGAATAAATTTCACACTTCACACAGCTGTTGTAATATCATCCTCTTTCTGTTTTTCCATTTAACATGAATGTTAAAGGTGCGGTATGTAAGATTCAGAAACCCTTGTTATTAATGACACTTGTGGCCATTAAGTGAACTGCAGCCTGTTGCTCGTGATCGCGCGCACACTCCATAGGGACACGAGCATCAACCAAAACAAAGAGACTGAACGTGATTCACCGGAATCATGCTGACAGATGAGGTAGCATAATTGAAATTACACAGTTATAATTGTTTTACTACAAACTTTGAGACTGTATAATTATATTTGACTCTCCAGTGCTGGAACAGGGCTAAAACAAAGTGTGGATATAGGTCTGACTATGCGAGACTGTAGTTTGAAGTAATCACTTTTCTTTGCATGATACATAGGCTATCGTATAAATGCAGTCAATGTCGGCGTTAGCTAGCTAGCCAGCTTTATCAAAAGCTGTTAGCTAAATTTGGTGGATGATGACAGTAGCTGCTTATAAAATAGACTGTACATTATAAATATGTTGACAATTCAGTATTGATGTGATTCCATCATAACTGTAATTTTGATATATCGATGCGTTATTGTTTTATAATAATAGATTGTATATATTTTCTGTATAACCAAGTTACGTTACACTAATGATTGGAGCTTTTTGCATTATTTTGAACATTGTCTAGCATTCACTTCATGTGTTATTGTAGTTTACCTTGCTGAATAATTACAGATTAACATTGACATTAACCTGACATTTAGTATAAAGAGAAGATCGTTGAAATTATTTGAAAGTTACGAAACATGGTAGCTTGAAATTCGTCAGCTTTATCAGGCAAGGTCAAGTTAGCTAAAATTACACAGATCAATCCTTATGGCACTATATTTCACATGCTTTGCAGTTATGTAAGCTTACCTGTCCAATAAGAAGAAAACCAATTCAGGGTCGGTTTTGATCCCCAAACCCGAACGAAGGTCCCTCCAGGAATCAAATGCCCTGCTGATGTTCACTCTAGTTTTCACTCGACCATGATCACGTTTCCGCTTAGCCAGATGGGAATGTTTTTGTTTTTGTTTTTTTGTTTTTGGCTTACTCAGAGTTTCTGTAAGAGTTGGTGTTGTGCTGGGAGCCGGATGTTTGCTGGATTCCATCTCTAAGATAACGTTACCTAGTGTTGCAATTTGTTGTCGCTGTTGAATAGCGGAAGCACTGAGGCGAGGCTCTCGGGAGCGCGCATAAACGTCACATCCTTTGGATTTTCCTGGCAAAACAGACCTGCTCCATTCGCATGAAAATCAGTCTACAGGCTTTAATAGGCAACCTAGGAAGTCCGGGAAGGACTCATTTTTTAAGTTGCGTTACAAGCCGTTCACACATTGGCAAAAAAAGGCGAATATTACATGACAAAAGTTACATATTGCACCTTTAAAATTAGTCTCTAACTTACTAGTATAGTAATATTGCACAAGGTAAAAAGAATAGTTTATAAAAAATAAAAAAATAAAATTACTTTTAAATTTCAATTGTACACAACATGAACATATTTAAACTTGGCATGTGAAGGCTTGTCAGGCTTTATGTTAATGATGATGTACTGTAACACCACTGGTACTTGTGTCACATGACCAATCATGACACAATAGGTTTAAATTACGGCTTTTGATTTAGCGTGTTCATTTGGTGGGATTATTTAAATAACAAATAATATGTTTAAAAAGAAACACAATTAATCATGCCCCCGATCTGTATGTAAATTCCGTAATAAGGAATGATCCTATCAGAGCAATTCAAGCTTGATGTACCTCCTTGATGTGGCAGTAGGGGGCAGTCAGTTCCAGAAACGTGACACAACCAAAGTGAGACAATCCAAAGGCCTCCATCTGACGCATGAGTACCTAGACCTACAAGTAAAACTAGCTCGGATGGTAAGTAGGCAAACAATAAGGTTAAGTTCAATGATATGGAAAAAATACAAACAGTGGACCTCATTCACTAACAGGCCTAATTGTGCGGATTTTGCTTATTTAAACGCACAGGAAAAGTTACGGATATTTTTCGCCCGATTCACAACAGGTGCGCACACACATGAATTTGTTCTTACCCTCGTTCTAATGTTAATTAATCCAGATTATTCTATATGAAGGACTCCATGCAGAAAGTTCATCACAAAGTTCATAAATTGTATCATTTCCATATAAGGGCTTTCATCACCACCGCACCAGAACAGTTGTAAATTTGTAGAAAAAGATGCCACTTAAGCAAAAGGCCAAAAAACATCACACAATAAAACAGTATAAATAGAATAAAACTATAATACAGCATTACAATTTAGAATGATTTTATAATATGTACCACGTACGTATTGTAGATGTTGGATGAACTGAATGTGTGCTTACAGTGCTGTTTATGCAGGAGGATTTATCTGTTATCTGGTTGATATAAGGCAGTGCTCAAGAAGTCAGTGGCGGTTCTGCCCCTTCACTTCAGAGTTAGAATCGCTGTCAGAACTGTGAAACGAATTGCGCACTTCAAACAATGCCATAGGTAAAGAAACTCCTTGTGCCATTGCAATGTTGTGCAGAAGGGCCAATACAACATGCTAAAACCATCTGACAAACCTTTGTGGGCTGTACAGGAGCATTCCACCAGCTGCATCAAACACATCTAATGGCTTTGTGCACTGTATCACTGAAACGAACAGGCAGAACCCAGAAACTAGATTGAGCTTTTGTTACTTTGAAATAAGACTATATAGCTATTAGCTAATAAGATTACTTTATACGTGTGTGTGTGTGTGGGCAGGATTGGGTGGTTTACGAGGACTTTTTTTTAGGTTACAAACTGGTCATTGCAAGGGTATTATGCTATAAATGTGGTTTATGATGACATTTCTAGTGTCCCCATAATTCAAATAGCTTAAAAAAAAATAAATAAATAAATAAAAACCACATACTAAATGATTTTTTTTTATTTTATTTTTTTTTATTTTTTTTATGTAAAAATGCAGAACGTTTTTTGTGAGGGTTAGGTTTAGGGGTAGGGTTAGTAGGTACAATCTAGTTCATACAGTACAAAAATCATTATGTCTATGGAGAGTCCTCATAAGGATAGCCGCACCAACATGTGTGTGTGTGTGTGTGTGTGTGTGTGTGTGTGTGTGTGTTTGTTTGTATACAGTAAATATATATATATATATATATATATATATATATACAGATCACTATCCTTAAATAGATTGCATGATCAGTCATATTTTCAAAATCAGTGCCAAAATTTCACAATTTCTGCCAGGGTGTGCAAACTTTTCAGCACAACTGTGTGTGTATATATATATATATGACTGAAATCATGCAAAAAAACGGTCTTTTATTTAAGGATCGTGATCATATAAAGCCATTTATTATCACATAGTTGTTTGACTCCTTTTTAAATCATAATGATAACAGCAATCACCCAAATGGCCCTGATCAAAAATGTAAATACCCTTGAATGTTTGGCCTTGTTACAGACACACAAGGTGACACACACAGGTTTAAATGGCAATTAAAGGTTAATTTCCAACACCTGTGGCTTTTTAAATTGCAATTAGTGTCTGTGTATAAATAGTCAATGAGTTTGTTAGCTCTCATGTGGATGCACTGAGCAGGCTAGATATAGGCTAGAAGAATTGTTCGGGATACAAAGAAAAACCAACAGATAACCTCAGGAGAAATACAGGCTGCTCTGGAAAAAGACCATATATATATATATATATATATATATTAGTGTGTATATTTTAATTAACGTTTATTCCATGTTTATAAGGACACAGGGAGTACGTGATTTTTACGTACCTGTGATTTCAATTGTTGCAATTAAATGTGATCAATCACTACATTACATAATAAATTGTACTAAATATTTTAATTGATTGACAGCCCTAGTTTAAATACATGCAACCGCAAATGAGACTTCAGATTTGTGGCAGAGGGAAAGATTATCAGTAAACAACAACTTTAATTTGTGTCTGTTCCTCATACAAAGCTATTAAATGAATTCAGAAGACTTGGAATATAGCAAACAATTTACACTACTTATATGATCCTTTATTGTCCTTTTTGGAGCTTGGCAGATCCCCAACCATTTTCTTTGTATGGGAAAGTGCAACAACATACTGCCTAAAATCTCCTTTTGTGTGTAAAAATAATAAGGGGTTCAAGTGACATGAGGGTGAGTAGGCTAAGTGATGAAATCGTTTTCATTTTTGGGTGAACAGTTCCTTTAAAATGTCCCTGCTGTCAATCGCATTCGCTATTTTTCCAAGAAAAAAAAAACATGCTTGAAACAGTAGTAGTATTAACGTAAATTCATAAATTTTATAATAAAGTTTTAACGTTATGGTTAAAGCTTGTCTTTAATTTACAAGCACAGCAAAAAGTAAAAGATAAACACACAAAGTTTAAAACTCATGGCAACATGGTTGACAACTAAGCACTTTACCACAAACACAAATGTCATATGTCTTCTGTTCATTTCAGGACAGCTTTTAAGGGATAGTTCACCCGAAACTAAAAATTCTCTCATCATTTACTCACCCTTATGTCATCCCAGATGTGTATGGCTTTCTTTCTTTTGCTGAACACAAATTAAGATTTTTAGAAGAATATCTCAGCTCTGTAGGTCTGTACAATGTAAGAGAATGGTGGCATAAAAGTAATGAATAACACTCCGGTGGTTAAATCCATGTCTTCTGAAGCGATATGATAGGTGTGGGTGAAAAACAGATCAATATTTAAGTCCTTTTTTTACTCTAAATCGTCACCTTTGAATAGCCCCTACCAGTAGGTGGCGATATGCATGAAGAATGCGAATCAACAAAAAAACAAAAGAAGCATATGAAAGTGAAAGTGAAGATTTATAGTAAAAAAGGGCTCAAATATTGATCTGCTTCTCACCCACACCAATCATATCGTTTCAGAAGACATGGATTTAACCACGGGAGTCTTATGGATTACTTTTATGCAGGAGATTCAAAGTTTTGGCCACCATTCACTTGCATTGTATGGACCTACAGAGCTGAGATATTTTTAAAAAGAAACTTTATTTGTGTTCTGCAGAAGGAAGAAAGTCATACACATCTGGGATGGCATGAAGGTGAGTAAATGACCAGAAAATTTTTCGTTTTTGGGTGAATTATCCCTTTAAGCTAAGTAACATTACTTTGTAAAATAAAAAGTGGCTTGCTTAAAATCCTACAAATGTTTTAAACCTGGCTGACCAAGCTGATGCAGTCTTCATATAAAGCTTTACCAGTTCACTTCATCACCAATGCCAATTCTCATCACCAGGAACTGTAACAAAGTATGTGTATGTTTGTGTATAGGTTAAAAACAAATTGCTCAAGACTATTTTCCTGACATTTCTGACACTTCTACTCATTCAGCAGACTTTGCTATCTCAAAGGATGTTCTGCTGTTATGCCTGGGGCAAATTTCCAATATAATGTCCAGAATTATTTGTAGCTTAACCAAGAAAATATAACCAGAACCCAGCAGTGGAGATTTACCAGCTTGAAAAGCCACTAGTCATCACATGGTATATAAACAAACAACCACAACGTGGTCAATTTAATTATGATTGCCCAACTCTGATTTAGTGCTAGATTAGGCCTTACTTCCTAATTCATGTCAGTGCAAGCAATGCAAATCACAATACTATGAGCAAACAGGACTTATAGCACCTCATTTAATAGGTAGGCCGATGATATTTTCAAACTGAGAGCTGACATCAGACACTTACAAAACCATATTACATTATGAGATGACGCACTTTCCCATTGCCTAATGCATTAGGTAAGTAACATACACACCCTTAGCAGTGCAAATGTTAGAAGTACCTTCCCAAGTATGAACTATGTGAAAGGTGGGTGTAACGTAATGTCAATATAATTAATAATATGTATTTTAGTATGTACCTATATAGTAGGACTATGTACTACAGAAAGTTATGCCATCATGTAAAATGTTTCCACAAAACTTTTTTTTCTTTTTTAGGTAAAACAAGCATGAAACACTCAGCGTTTCCTTATTTCTACAGTTATTACTACTACTGACACATCCATATGGGGATTATCTTCATCACTAGAAGCAAATGTCAACACTGTCAGCACCTGTTGACAACCATGAATATGAGATAATGAGAACTATCACAATGTGAGAGAGAAAATAGTGATTTGTGGATCATTTAGTGACATACACATTTGAAAGCAAATTAGTTAACCTGTTTATCCATTTTTACGTCATTTTAACAACAAATGTGTCTTTCCCCGAGTTAAAGAGATGCACAACGTTCCTGCAATTGCAACGTCCACAGTAATGTCACAACTAATATATAAATGAAACGATGCTATTACTGTGTACATAATGCAGTCTGTCACTTTCAAAGAATACTCAAATGAGGTTTAAATTTACTATGCATAGTGTTATGATTCCCCCCAATATCAACTTTGCAATATTTTTCAGGGTAGTATCGTTGCTGTTTCTGCACTAAAGCTCTGTTCCGATGTAGTTTGAGGCACAGTGTTGTGTTTTGATCTTTATAAACACATCCTTGAAGGCCGCGGCCTGTGAAGGCTCTTTAAATTTCTATTGGCTGAAAATGAAGTTGTTACACGACTGCACGGTGAGCTCATTGGGTTTCTTTTTTCTGCACGAAAAGAGAAAAGCTGTCAGGAAATAAACGAAACATCTTTTGCCTCACCTTCCAGAAATGTCTTCCGGCTTGATGAGAGGACCCGTCCCTAATTTGAATCATGCAACACATAAATTTGATGAGTAGATCGACACATCTTCATAACAGTTTCTCCACAACCATTTTGGATGAGACCTCGTTTCGCAAACGATGGGTGTTAATAAAAGGAAGTGTATGATATTTATGTAAAATACAATGTAAAGTGTCTTACACAAGGCTTCTTATCAATGTTCAACGTAGTTTTTATTGTATGATATAATATTTAAAAAGAAAACACCAGATATTTCTCACAATTCATAACAACGCTGCGTGTCCACCCCTTTTAAAGAAACAAAATGGTACGGCTTAGGCAACACAGGTTTACTTCTGTGAATGTAGCCAATCAGAGACTTCGAAAATGTCACTCGCCAATGTTGTTCGCACGAGATGCTGTCAGCACCGCCTACTCTAAGAGAAACGTTCAGTCCAACATTTTTTTTTTTTAATCAGATTCAAGGATCAGCGGGAAAATCGGAGCCAGACGCAGTTGGACAGACAGTTGCAAAGGGATTATACCGCAATCTCCTTGCATGTAAAGTGGAGATTGCGTCATGATAATACTAATGCAATAAGACTAGTGCAGTAGGTTTGTAGCAGTGACAGTGTGGCCGTGTTTTACCTCTACACATTCGACTGTCCTGCTGGAAAGAAGAAAAAAAAAAAGAAAAATGCTAAAACCAGCCTAAAATTGTTGGCTGGTCATAGCTAGTTTAAGAATGCCATAGCTGGTGTAAGCTGGTCTCTCAGCCTGGCCAGTTTAAAAATTACCCAGATCCCTCTAAAACCAGCCCATGTGCCAGGATGTCTGACCATATTAAAGGAATAGTTCACCCAAAAATGACAATTCTCTCATCATTTACTCACCCTCATGCCACACCAGATGTGTATGTCTTTCTGTTCGGAAGAGGAAAGAAAGTCATACACATTTGGGATGGCATGAGGACTAGTAAATGATGAAAGCATTTTCATTTTTTGGGTGAACTATCCCTTTAAACCAGTCAACCAGCTTAGACTGGTTTTAGCTGTGGGGTTTTTCTTCAGCAGTTTAGAGAATAATTAAACTATAAAACTATAAAAAAAGAAGTTGAAGCTCACTTTAAAGACCTGCACAGAAAAAGATGACAACAGAAAAACAGACGGCGGGTGGCAGATTTATCAGTCTCACTCATCAGCACTGTTGTTTGTGGCAGACCATCTTTATTGCTCAGTTTGTTTTCTGTTTGCATGTGTGATATGATCACTATACAGAAAACAGAAAATGAGTTCTTAAAGGGATAGTTTAAGTCTGATTCTGTATCTCTTTTTCTCTTCTGTGGAATGCCAAAAAAAAAAAAAATGTGGTTTTCACATAGTCATTTAGTGTGTCATTGTGCATACATGTTTTGTCATTGTATGGAAGAGTGTCCTTGCATGCATAATATTCAGATGAAACTTTGAAACTGGTAATGATTTACCTGCATAAATACACACAAACACACATATGCTTTTGATTTGAAAGTGATTTTTGGAAGCAATCTATAGAGTCATTCAGTTTTTTTTTTTTTTTTTTTTTTTTAAGAGTGGATTCTGATTGCCTGCAGAAACACTTATCCAGGGCTTGAGCATACTTGAATCTTTCCATTGGAACGTACATACCATTATCTAACATAAAAAGCAATTTATAACGCATTGGGATTTAGATTGACTCCAAACCACCCTTTCTGTAGGATTGAAAGGAAGAATTCAACCCATTTTAAATCTAGCCAATTGTACTAATATAGGAGTGGCCCACGGCCATTTTCCCTTTTTAAACACTGTAGGAGGTGGTTGGTTCACTTGCACTACCAAAGAGTTTGGGCACACTGAATGGATGGAAACCACATAATCCCTATACATTCATTTGTGTTTTTAATTGTTTTGATGACTTTACTATTATTCTAAAATGTAGAAAATAGTAATAATATAACAAGAAGATGTATATTCTAAAGAAATGTAGCCTTACAAAGCACAATCACCTATTCAGAGAACACATCCCACATTGTCTTTAAATTAGTGTTACCCCAGTATCTATATGTCTAACGAACAGAAATACATAGCCCAAACTATTTGCATGAGCAACATGAACTCATCTCTAATATATTTTTAAGTCTACTGTTATTGCCTAATCTCATGATTGGACTTCACCTTGATGTACTTATCGTAATGTAACGTATCTGTTATGTTATTCAATCCCAACATTAGTGAGAGAGAATCTGTGCAATATGCTGGACCATAAACATTGAGACAATCAATGACACTCCTGTTCTAAACAATGAAATGGAGTTACCCCCAATCTGCCGTCACCCTCCCGCACTCTCTCTCTGCCTCTTTTCTCCTTTCCAGGATTATTAAATATCAAAATGAAACACTTGTCTCTTTGAACCAAAGCACATTCAGATGTCAATACTTCATGTTTACTAAGAGAAAATGAGGCAGCAAGAAACAGTTAGATAAAGAGAAAAGTTCCTCTTAAGTTAGTTTGTTTACAGTCTGCTCTATCTCTTTCTTTTCCTCCTCCCCCACTTGTCTCAGGCATATTTGCAATGGTTTATGGTTGTCTGTTTTGTAACAAGAGCCATTTGAATGTTTTTGTCTGTAAAATCTGTCACGGTCATCAGTGAGTCAGAGAAAAGGTGAGTCAATGAATTGTTCCACAGGGGCCAGTAAGTGCAATGACCCGGCTGTTCATCAGCTGTCTAGTGTACAAACTGAAAGCTTACGGGATTCTTTTTCACTCGGTTTGATTTCAAGACAACCTACGTTTGAAAAGCTCTAAATGCCACAATGAAAGTAATAGAGAGCGCTTCCTCAAATAAATATGCTGTAGCCTCCAATTTTGCCCTCAACCGCACTAGAAGCACACCTGACATAGCGTTTCAGTTATGTATCATCAACCAAAGGGTTTTTTCTGTCTTGGATATGTCATTTTTTTTTTTTTTTTCTTTAGCTCCCATAGAGTTGACATTGGCTTCATGACACAGGGCAGTGGAATGGATGTGGTGAAAAAGCAGTGAGTGACTTTATTCATTTAACATGCTTCCCTTCATGCTCTCTCTGTACACATTGTAGGTTTTTGTGGCTTGAGAGGCTAAATATGTAGCTAGTTGCAGCTTTCATGCACTGCTGACCTTCATACCTGCTCACTTTTGAGCATAAATGTGTGTGAATGCACACTATAATATACTGGTCTAAAATAATCTTTTTTAAACACCCCTCCTAAAAGTAATCTCACCACACTCCTGCTCCTTTTCATATTGTTCCCTAATATTAACCAATTGTTTCTAGGCCGTGTAGTAAGTAGTCTATGCATATCCAGTGCCCTGTTCAAGTTTATAGAAAATCTCGGTCTATATCCTCTAAAGAAAATTAAAAGGTAATATATTACCCACCAAAAACAGGGTACCATTTTCTTTGGTCAGTGTCAAGAACAGGTAAAATACAGGTGAGAGTTTCAGTGTTTCATGTTTCTATCAGTTGTAGAATCCTGCAACATATTGAGAAGAAATGTGTCATGCTGAAACACAGCCGCAGGCCGTGCATTTTAAGTCTAGGACTTCAGTGCGATTCATGCCATTAAGAAAACACAGTTTCACAATGAATAAGATGCTATATCATACATTACGTGGCAGTCAACTAATAATACCAACTGACATTTTAAAAACACATCCACACACGAAAGCCAGAACTTAAAACGAGACTTAATGCTCAAGCAAGCCTAGTTTTAACTAAAGCATGATTGTTTTGTGAAATGAACGTCAAAAATCATAATTTTTCATATGAAACTACCAAGGAGGTCTATAATACCTGGAAAAATCAATCTAATAATATTTGCGTTTTAAATGTTGCTTGCAATAAATTTCGTTTCGGCAGGGTACACGGTTATGCTGCGTTCCATTCAAGTTGGATGTGGGATATAATCCATAAATGCATTCCATTTCTGCACAAGCCTACAAGTTGTAATTCTGACTTCAAGATGCATTCCATTGCACTTTTCCTAGTAGGAAGTTGTAAAATCCGACTTTCCGAGTTGAATGGAACGCAGCACTACTTTTCAAAACTTGATCCGACACTGAATGCTCAAGCAGCCTAATTTACACTTAAAAAAACTCCTGATGTTGCTAAAAGCACTTACCAATTTACTTTAAGTGAAAATCAGTCCTCCTTATCTGTTTAATAAATTAAGCAATCACACAGTCATGTAGAACATCTCAGGTTTGTAAATCCAGAAGGATCTCTTTCTCAATGGCAATAGTGGCAGTGATGACAATTTTGCGCTCTTCGCATTCAAATTACATCACTTAAAGCGTGATTGCGTCACTCAAGGCCAGCTAGAAGGCCTCGACCGGGACATATCCTAAAGATCACACCAACCAAGAACAAATAAATCAATCTGGTTGGCTGATGAATCTGACAATCTGACTTTAGTTGCTCATTCATTTGCACTGTTGAAGGATTCTGTGAAAATTCTGAAGGCCTGAGGGGGTGGAGCTCAAGCTCATGCGCTGCTTCTGCTAACGAGCTCAGCTTCAGGCATGCGATTTGTGAAAGAGTTGTCACGCTTCATTTGTAAGCATCAAGGAATAAATTCTGACTGGATAAACTTTTAGTTTGCCTCTATTTGTTTGTAGATTAATTAAGAGTGGAAAGCGATTAAAAATACATAGGCAAAAAGGTGATTGAGAATGAAGGTAAGGGAACACAGCTGAAAGGATGAAAAATATTTATTTATTTGACATGTTAGACAAGCAGAGAAGGCTTTGTTGGCCCTGAGAAATCGCCACTGCTGAAACACCAAATCTATTCACATAATGGCAGGAATCCTGAATGTTAAATGCCTGCATACTAAACATGGACATTTCTAAACCACTAATGCAAAGGGAACAGACTGAACTTGTGGAAACAAAGATTAGGAAAGTAATAAGTAGAATGTCCAAATGTCTTCTCTGGAAAATTGTTCTTCAATAAAAACACCTGGATAAAAAGTTGTTCTCTCTGTTTCTCTCTCACTTTCATTCTCTCTCTTTTATTTCAGGTGTGTTCACATCTGTGCATCACCTAAATGTGGTCTGAGACACAGAGCTTGAAGTGTGTGTATGTGTGAGTGTGGGACGCATCAATCTTCCTCTCTGACATGCCAGCAAACGAGCAGAAGCAAGATCTTGGTGTTCCAACATACACAAAATACATTTTAGCTGTGGTTGTGAGGTGATTTTTTGACGGAACATTTGGAATGGATCTCCAGTAATCTGCATGACAGACTTAGCTCACCCGTACAACTTGAATGATCCAAAAAATATCCCGTCACACACATCAGCACGCTTTAGCTATGGTAGCCTACTTCTTCCCACACACTCATTTTTTCCCCATAGAAAATTCTTGGGCACTGTGATATGGCTGCATTTACTACATTTCGAAAAATGTAACATATTTTACAATGAACAAATGAACAAATATTGTAAATCTTTTTTTATTAAGCAGTGAAAGTTTTATACAATTTTTGAAATACTGCCTTTAAATACCAAATATGCGTACAGACTTATATTGCAATTGCAAAAATGTTCAGTGCATAAAAGGCTATCCGTTAAGTTTTCTTTTTTCTCTCTCTCTGTGGGTATCTAATCCTAAGGATTGCATTAGGTTACAAGAGGAGTCAGATAGATTCTGTAGATTCTTTTCTAGAAAATTCAACTACAATACTCAACTTTTTGGAGATGTTTTATTTTGGGTGTGGCTAAATTCTACTAGGCATCAGAACCGCAGCCCTGTCCAGGGACAATCCAGAGAAGAGGAAGTGAGATCATAATGACCTTGTTCTTGGGAAGGGGGAGTATAGTGTGTTTGACATCTTCAGTTTGCCTTCAAAACATTCCATTGTTGGCAACTTGGGTTCTTGAGTTTTCCTGGGCTCTTGAAAACATTTGTCGTCATGACATTCGTGTTTACATTTTCCCTGAGCAGTAAAAACTTCACCAATGCACCATGAATTTATGAAACATGTAAACAGCATGACTGGTTGAAGCACAAATTTTTTTGGCTTTGAAATTTTCTGGATCATATCAGCAAAAAAAAAAAAAAAAAAAAAAAATATATATATATATATATATATATATATATATATATATATATATATATATTTGGCTACAACCCTGGTAGACAAAGAAATAACTTGTGACATTAAAACAATTTCTACACTAATGTTAAAATCTTTTGACCACACTTTGCTTACGTGGGAAGATCATATTTCATTTGTGAATAAATGTATGCATTTTATTTCCAAAGCTTTTTTCTGGCAAATGTCTGTTTGAGTTACATTTTTGATCTTTCCCTGGTCTTAGATTATTACATTTCCGTTTTCTGTGATTCTGTAATGGAAGATGGCTTATGCCCCATGCTGAACACATACCCGGGGGTCACTTGAGTTTCTTGTATTTTTTTTTCCTACATCCATCATAGCAACCAAACTTTTTTCTTCTCCCTTTCTTTCTTTCTCTTCCATGCCTTCTTGTATGTTTTCTCTTTGGCCTTCTTAGTCTGTTCTTACCTGTCAATCCCTACCTTGTTCCTCATTATGTTTTTCTCTGTTTCTCCAGTTGTACTTAACACCTGTGTTTCTCTTTCATTCCTCTCTCCTTCAGTTCCTCTCCTCTGTTCTTTAATCATCAATTTCTTAAAGGTGTCAGTCTCTCAAATGAGCCTTACACCAATAACTTGGTGATTATGCTGTCCCTCTTTCTGTATTTTGACTTTTCTGCCATTTATTTAGAAGTCCTTCCATTCCTTTCTTCATGTCTGCTTCCTTCCTTTTCCTCTCTCAATGACCCCCCCCCCCCCCAAACACACACCATGTTTTCCCTTCCCCCACACAGCTGGCGCCTTGAGCTGTTAGTCCAGATGGTTAGGAGGGGAGGCAGGGACTTGTTCTCCACGTAGCCCCACAGCAGGCTCTCTGTCCTGGGCAGCACAGAGTCAGCTCCCTCCTGGACATACTGGAACTCCCCCCAAACAGCACTGCCAGCATTAATCTTCTAAACGATCTCGCCAGGAGGAGGATCAATACTCATTTACAGAGACGCGGCCTGATCCCTTAATGTAGAGCATGGAGGATAGCTCCCCCCCCCCCGTCTCTCCTTCTATCTTCTCCCCTCTCTCTCTTTATACCAATCCCCCTCATCAGTCTACCTTCCCAATACACTGGGTAAAAGAAAAAGCTATTTGGAAAAGCTAACAGGTAATGAGACATTGACTAAGATCAGTTGATTTAGTGAAAAATAAAACCTCTGATGATGAAGTCAACACTGTGCCCGTTAAACTGCCACCCTCAGTAGGTAAAGTGGATTGGAACCAGCAGCTTTTGGATAGCAGATATTGTCGGGGTTTGATTTTGTCAATCTGGGTGGTCCTGTCACCAGTAACTGGAAATAGGGTTTTAATATTTGCAGTAGCATTAATTTTACTCTGTATTTCAGTTGTGAGAAAATATGACTTCATGTCGAAATGGCAGCATCCAAGGAAAATGGGAATAGACCGGACTTTCCACAGAATAATGGCCCTGTCTTTTTCCAGTTGGTTAGCATTAGCCTAGAGCGTGTGTGGTTTTCAAAACGCCTCATCATTGATCTCTGATGAAGCCTGCCCTTCACTGAAATGCTTTTCTTGTCCTTTTCCCCCTAGCCATGCAGGGAAAATCTGTTTTTCACCTTCTCTCTGTTTTAGTGCCCGTTCAGCTCTAAGCTTGCTGGCGTGCCTGCTGGACCGGTGTGTCACCTGGAGCAAACTCAGCTGGACAGCTGCTAACGTCACTGGCACACAAAGAGAATTGTACTAGTGCCTGGTCAAAGACAAGCTAAACCATGCAATAAAATTTTACCATTCCAAGTTCTCATAAGGCCCAGTGTCCAAGTCAGCAGAATTTTGGTGGTGACAATTTCTTTCATGACAGCACCAATGAAAATGCACAAATGAAATTCCTAATGAAAGTTCAGAAGAGATAATGGTCTTATAATCCCACCAAAAGCTGCTTACCTCACTTCTTCCAAAAATATTTTCAGCAACTCTCCTTTACCTCAGCTTCATTTATTGCAATGGTTATGACCAGTAAGGGAACATAGCTGAAACCCCGTCATTATGGACAGACCAAACCATCCACCCTTTTCCACATAGCTCTTTTCCATTATATGGACTTGCAACCTTGAATAAATATATATCAGAAAGGCAGAAAACAGAGTGCTAACTGGCTTAACGAGATTTCATAGACATTAATGCTATTATTATCTGTTGCTCTTTAAAGCCTCTGCACAGCCACAGAGCACTTTGTCCTGCTGAATAATTCACTGTCAGCAGCCATAGGCATAGGCAGAGAGGACTGGCTTAATGATGGAGGGACAGGCACCTTACTCAGCTCTGTCTGTTGTCTGTTTGATGAAGTGAAAGAGGCCATGGGTGGAGAGGGTTAGA
The DNA here is from genome assembly GCF_019703515.2 of Myxocyprinus asiaticus. Classification (NCBI taxonomy): domain Eukaryota; kingdom Metazoa; phylum Chordata; class Actinopteri; order Cypriniformes; family Catostomidae; genus Myxocyprinus; species Myxocyprinus asiaticus. The sequence continues at coordinate 17,528,699 of NC_059379.1, forward strand.
CAGATGACAGGGAGGGTATTTGAGGCAACTACCAGGGACATCTCCAAACTAGTGTTGGATTTGCTCTGCAAAGATTCCACTATGTACATAGAGGATATTGCTTTCAACACAGGCCTTGTCTTCTCTCTAAACATTCAAAATGAAATTGCCCTCTCATTTGTTTTTGAAATTGCTCTCTCTAACCATTGTTTCATTTCCCTTTCCACTTCCTGTTCTCATGACCATGGCTCACCTGTGGAGCATTTACAGATTTGATTTGAATGTGTAAGATGGCTGTGGAATGTTTAAGAAGGTCATAGTTCTTTTCAAAGTTCATTTTCTGGATCTATTTTCTGGAAACAAGTTTCCAAGTATGATCATACCTCAGCTGAAATACAAAATGAGAACACTCAGGAAGTTAACGAGCCAGAAGCAACATGAACCCATTGCAGCACATTAAAACAGGGGCATCGCTTTCATTAAACAATAGGTGGCACTTTAAAGTGATAGTTCACCCCAAAATGAAAATTCTATTATCATTTAGCCTCATGTCATTCTAAACCCCAATGACTTTCTCCGATTTGTGTTTCTCCTGTTCTACTGTTGTGTTCAACAGATATAACAGCTTGGAATGGCATAAAGATGAGTAAATAATGGCAGAATTTTATTTTTTGGGTGAACTAAAAAATGGGCCTAACAGGAATATTTATTTTTACATTTGTTATTTTGTTTGATTTTTTTCTTGCAAAAACTTGTGCTACAAGCTTTTTTTCCCCCAGAACATATCGTTGAGAGATTATATGGTGTCTTTATTCAATTAATGCGGACTGCACTCTGCAGACCCATGCTAAGAACACCACACCCAGCTAATGTCTGACAGAAACCTGATAGTCATCAGTTTCAAGAATAGCCCTACCCGCCACTGCTGCAGCACTCACTTTTGTGACCTGTAACAAAGAACGACAGACCTTTAGACGGTACTGTGTTGGTGCTTCGCCTCAAAGTGTCCTTGTGTTCAAACTCGTATGAATGCATTAGCTCATATTATGGCCTGCTGCATTCATATTTCTAAAGATACTGTATGCAGCTGACCAGGGACTGTTAATCATTTTCATGGACTCTAAATGATAGATGCCTGAAAACCTGTGGCATACAATTAGATGTTACAAAGATTTTATTTGGGTTGCCTCATCCTGTATTATCTTGCCATATTTCTTTGCCACTAACATTTCTCTGGGCTTCAGTTTCTTGACTTCTTTTTACTCTTACCACTTTTTGTAAATGTCTCTCTTTCATTCTCTCTCTCTCTCTCTCTCTCATTCTTTCTCCCTCTCATGCATTCTCTCCATGGTCAGAGGAGTAAACATCCCTGGGGAACAGCGAGCTCTTTCTTTGGGTGGAGGACTGAATCATTGCAGTGAGGGTCCCATGATCCTCCCTGTGCTTTGGGCACACACTGCATTCCTTCTTCCTACACACGTGCACACACATACACAAACTCACATCTCATTATAAATTAAATTGATACAAATATACAGAACCTCCTGTTGCAACATACATCCAGATATACATTTATGCTAGCAAACAGATAGCAAAATGTTATTATAATAAATACATGATATATGCATCACGTTATGTTACAGTTACAACAGATTGTACTGTTATTCATTAGATAAACTGGCAAAGATTTTAGCAGCCTGAAGAACTGTAAAAAGCACTTGCTTGCTTGTTTCTCCTATCACCAAAAAATCCTTGTGTACGTGAGCACCCTTGGCAATAAAGCTCATTTTGATTCTGATATGCTTATTTCAATCACGTTTAAATCAGACTTTCCATTATGATTAGGTATTGACTCATTTGTGACTAGACAGTAGCAAAACTTCAGCTAACTTTCAAATAAAAACCAACTCTGTTACATCAGCCACTGATATTATCAGTCATGTGACATGATTGTTAATAATTGATAAATGAATGGCACTACTTTGAAGTTCCAACCCTGTTCCTTTGCATTCAAATATGAACTAAATCAAAACAGTTATATATTATTCAAAACGTATGGGAAAAATTTACTGCCAAATAAAATATCTAAAACTGTCTGTATTATCTTGTCAGATACAACTATTGAGAAACTTTTTTAAACTCTACTATCTAAACTATCTAAACTGTCTAAGTGATAGTGGCTGGTACACTACCAGTCAAAAAAATTCTTATTTATTTTATGGTCTTTAAAACCTCTAAAGTCTGATGCTTGAAATCAGTTTTGTAGATATAAACTCATCAACAACTTTATTAGGAACACTATTGTCCTAATAAAGTTCCCAACGTGGTCTTCTGCTGTTGTAGTTCATCTGCCTCAACGTTTGACGTGTTGTGCATTCTGAGATACTATTCTGCTCACTACAATTGTACAGAGTAGTCAGTCCCACCAGGATTTCGCTGCACTTTTTCCTGATTTTTGTGGCCCAAAATGACTGAATTTGCTGCGGCTTTTCTAAAATTTTGTGATGCAATTTGCTGCATTTTTGGGGGTTGTAATGCAGTGAAAACTCACAAATCATCTTTATACACTTCTGTAATTCTAATTACATTGTAAATACAATTACATGTAAATATTTTAGTGCACAATACCTGAATATGCAGTTAGCAAGCAAGCAAAAATAAATAAATAAATAAAAAATAATTAGACATAAAATAGCATACATTTAAGTGAAACTTGTGGGTATTTTTAGGTGAAACTTGTGGGTATTGGAAGACCCTTAATTATTTTTGTATTAAAAGTTTCTGCCTTAGACAATGCAAGAAAACATATCTAAGGTTAAAATAGATGTGCAATAAATCTGTAAACTAAAAACACAAAAAGAGATTCAATAATTATGCCTGTTGCAATTATTACATTGTCTGATATTGAAATCTGATATATGGCCATATATGAACAAATACAGTTAGTTCATATATTTGAGCATTTATGTACAAATTTAAATTCCACAAGTGTTTACAATTTTTTTACATAAATGAAAATGGCAATTTTTGTCATATTTTGAAATATAAGCCTATGTTGCATATATGCATATATGTGAACTTTTTATATTAGTAAAAATTTTCATCATATAAATGCTCAGCATATTTTGCCATTTTCAGATTCTTAGCATACTGTATTAAGCACTTCAACTTCTAATCACATTTTACTACATAACTAATGGGGTTTTAAGTGAATGTTAGGGTTTCCGTCTGTAGAACAGCCGTTCGCTGGATGTTTTTTTGCTTTTGGCACCATTCGGAGTAAATTCTAGAGACTGTTGTACGTGAAAATCCCAGTAGATCAGCAGTTACAGAAATACTCAAACCAGTCCGTCTGGCACCAAAAACCATGCCACGGTCTAAATCAATTTATTTCCCCATTCTGATGGTTGATGTGAACATTAACTGAAGCTCCTGACCTATATCTGCATGATTTTATGCACTGCACTGCTGCCACACGATTGGCTGATTAGATAATTGCATGAATAGGTGTACAGGTGTTCCTAATAAAGTAGTTGGGGAGTGTATATACAGAATATAAACAGTTCCTATGCATGTTTACATTTTTTACAAAACAAAATTTTCATTCATCGTTTTTAATGGATTAGTTGGATATTTTCGACAGAAATAGCAGTCAACAAGTTCCCAGCATTTATGTGAACTCCTTCAAGACTGTTTAAAAAGTATCCCAGGTAGATCCATCGTTTATGAAGAAGGAGAGGAGAGGAGGAGTACAGGAGCTACACAGCATCTTTTTGTACATTATATTTTTGTAATAATAATAATTTATATTCACAGTATAGCCTATTTTATTTGTATTTGTCTTCTGTCATATTTCTGGATATTGCATTGTGTGTTATATTATTTTTATCCTGTATTTATGTTTCTTGCTGTAATGCTCCAATGTCCTCCTGGGGATGAATAAAGTACTACCCTATCCTATCTCTATCCTTCCAATTGTGGTATTTCTTAATTTTGATGACTTTCATATTGTATTTTTAAAAAATTTAGAAAATTTAAGGCTGGTATTAAAATTAGAAATCAAATCATATAAAGTATTTAAAATCTATTTACTTTCTTATTCTTGCTGCAAATACTTTTTGTTCTTCTTCACCATGAATGACAAAGTTGCAGGAAAGACGTGATTGTGTATGCGTACGTGCGTACGTGCGCACGCGCGTGGAATAAACAGGTGCACGCGTCAAATTTTCCCCGCCCCCACCCTTAGTGTAAAAAAATAAATAAATACAAAAATAAATAAATAAATAAAAACACATTATGATGTTTAATTCACGTTCATTGTTTACCTTTACGGTTTCCCCGTAATAACTGGCTTGGCAATGAGTTTGTTTATGCCAGCCAATCAACCTCCTTTTGACCTGTCAATCAAAATGGATTCGAAGTTCTCTCAGAGTACACGCACAGGTTGTTGAGTGGCCGTTTCGGACAGCGGTGGGGTGACTTCACATGAGGCAGCAGCAGCGTGTGGTGTGAGGGGCGGGAGTCGGGCAGAGACTGGGGTCTGCGCGCGCGAGAGAGGTGTAGGAGCCAGAAGGTAATGTCGTAAAGCCGAGTGTCGTAAACCAGGTGCAGGGAGGGGATGTGGAGTGGGAGGGAGGGAGGGGAGGTGTGGGGGCGAGAGGAGGTGACTCTCCAGCAGCATTTAGACACAGCGAAAGGATCATGGCGGATGGCCCCAGGTGTAAGCGCAGAAAGCAGGCGAACCCGAGGAGGACAAACGGTGAGTAAAAACCCTTCGCTCCTACCGGTGGCCGTTCACTTTGGTGGGCGACGGCTGATTTCATTCAACTGACTCTGGGCCGTTGGCAGAACTTCTCGAGCACCACAATTTCTAGTCAGTAAAAGTGCTGGAAAGTAGCGCTCCGCTGTGTTATAGCCCCTATGTGGTGTACCGTTATACCTGCCGCGCTCGCGACTCTCTCTCCGCCTAGCGGTGCACGAGCGCGGACCGTTATACGCTCCCAGTCCCCTATAACTGACTCGCGCTTTTGTTTCCCCTTGTATTTCTCTTCGACTTTCGTTCACTTTATAAAGCTTCCTAATTAATTAATAACTATTTTCGAGTATAATCTGTTACTCCTGTTTGTCTGTCCTCCGTGGATTCGCTCGAATAGAAACTTATTTTCTTGCTCACAATGTACCTGTTTGGTCCGATGCGGGTGAAATGGTTTCACGTGAATCAGTTTAAGTGACTGAAGTGGTGGAAATGTTTTCATAAATGTGTGTGTGTGTGTGTGTGTGTGTGTGTGTGTGTGTGTGTGTGAACCGACTGGGTGTTTGGGAGGATTTTGTTTTATTTTCGTTAACAACCAACTTTGATATGTCTGCAATGGGCTGTTCCGCTGTCTGCGTTGTAGCAGGTAGCTAGCGTGCTAGCAGAATCCTAATAATAACCTCTTTATATTGAAAACAGTACGTGTGTTAGCATTTTATCTTGTGGAATGTTTTTAAATAAATGCTTTTATATCGACAACATGACGGTATGGCTTGTTTTTCTTTCTATAATGGTACAGCTACAAGTCCCGTGCTCCATAGCTCATTAGAAACTGCCTGATAACAGCAGCACGTTGCTCTCTGTATGCTGCTGTATTGGGAAAAAGGGGCAAGTGTGCAGTTTACAGTGATGTTTGACAGGAAAGTTTCTTCTTGAACTCCGATTGAAGTTTACAATGCCAAAAATAAGAGTGTGTTTATGTAACAGTTCTGCCAGTCGTAAGCGCCCCTGTAGGATCGGGGCACAGAGAGCTCTGAAGCACGATGCCAGTTAAAGCAACCTGTTTGTGGAGCCAGCCTGCCTCATTTCTAGTTGGGTGGTAACGCTGAAGAGAAAAGGAAAGGAATCTGAAGGGCTGTCTGCTGCTAGAACAACTGCTGCAGCCTATATAAGGAATGCATATACATCCAGAGCAGCGCAGAGAATCCTGATAAATCGCGCTCGGATACTGCTACTGCAGCTGGACTTATTACACTGACAGTATATTTGTTTTCGGGACTTCATGCATCTCTAGCCTGCATGCTTTTTATGCACGCCCATTACTGTGCAGGCTTATGTGTGGTTAATAACTTACCATCGTGCTTGGACAGTTGCGATTTGCTCTCTTGAAATATAACGATTTATCTGGGAGTAGACTGTGCCATCGTCCTGAGCCGAAGTATTTTTTTGTACAAGTGATAAGGAAATCGATAAGGAGAAATGTGAGGCATGATACTTCTCGTTTGCGCGCACGAGACAGGGAGTCTAAAACACTTTTAGACTTATTTTAAACATTTCTAGTCAAGATGAGTTTCGTTCAAACTTGACATTTAGACCGTTTATCTTTGGTGATAGTCTAATTGATTGTTTTGTTGAGAGACGAGTGAAGAAATACACTTTTCCTAAGGCTGACGCCATGCGCGCGCCATATAGCGGTCCTCACTGCATGCGCGTGAAAGCGACCTGTAATACTGTATGTGCCTACCTGAACGGAGAAGACAAAACGTCACTTTGTTTTCGAAAGTATCATTTGACAACATATAACTATTGATTTTTCTCGGTACCTGAACTTGCTGACATGAAAGGAATCTTTTCTCTCTCTCTTTGAGATACATTGTCTCATTTTGAAAGCAGACGGATGGCGTATCTCGTGCATTGTAGCAAATGTCAACTTGTGCATGTATAAACAAGATGTGTGTGCAGTGTATCTCGCATGCCCTCTCAGCTTCTGTCATTTGTTTTTACTGGAGAAAGGAGGGGTGTCTGTTATCATCCAGCTTTCTAAAGAGCTTACTCTTAATAGATTTTGTAAAGCATCGCAAGAGTGCATCCACGGTGCTTGTAGGTGCTGGACCATCGCTTATTATCTTTTTTACATGCGGTAGGGAAAAAAACAAAGGCGTGCTCTGAAATTGTTTTGAAAGGTGGAATGATTTTACATCGTGAGGCTTGAGGGTAACTTTGCAGCGCCGCTGGATTGGTAATGTTAGTGCTTTGTCATGGGGCGTTTGCACTGCTCACCGCACTGCAGGTCTCGCGAACACAGACTCACCTGAGCCATGCAACAACACCTGCTTGAACATATTTTATTATATAAAAACTTATATAAAGTCATTTAAACTAAGACCTTTGTTCTGTGTTAACCTAAATAAAACTGTTTTTACCATTTTGATCTCAATCTCATAACTTTTTTGGAGCTAAATAAATTAAGTTTGTGGTGCCACAACGCTGTTGCTCTTATATAAAAGAGCGCACCCCTGGAGTATCAGCGCACCACGTGCGTGATGAACGCTCCCTGACTGTGCGCGTCCCCGCGTCATTAACATACGCCCCTCCCCATCCCCCGCGCCGCCTTAGGGAGTGTTGCTCACCGTTTGGTGTAAAGGCCAGCAGTAAATATTCACTTAAGGCATCTTCTAATAGATGGATTCACCTTCTGTTTACCAGACTTACCTTCACTTTAATTATCATATAATCAATATGAATGAAATGTTTTTTGTTTTTTTCAACTCACAAACTTAAGAAAAAAAAAAAAAAGATTAAATCGGCCGAAGACAGCAAGTACCTTATAATGTTTGATTTCATTTCTACATATGAATACACTTGTAGTAAACTGTTCGCTCATGGTGGCATCTTCATAACTAATTATAATTCACACAACATTCACCAACTTTGCAACACCACATAATTAAAATGCCTCTCTTTGGTCTTCTTTGAAATCCATTTGATTGTGGCTCCTATCCAGAAGGCCTAATTGTTGGGAACATTGCTGTTCTGATATGTCTCCTGGTGGGACGTGTGTTGCAGCAGTGAGACCTAATTGTCTGAGAACTGTGAAGATGTGTATGTTGCTCTCAATAGGCCATATGACTTCCATTTACAGATTAGCCTCAACTGATTCAGTCACAGGGTTCAATTAATTTTAGACATTATTAGACAGCAATATTTAAACCAGCCTACATGTAATTCATAGCCTATAACTTTTCTTTGACCATCAAGAAAGTCTTGTAGTCTCTGCTCTCACAAGGTTGCAGTATACCTCAATTTGGAGGAGTTGGTTTGGGGGGTGGGGGGGATTTAGTTCCCTGGTGCTGAATCTTTTACCAGACAGGGTAAGCATGTGACTGCAGCACTTCACCATCAGGTGAAAAATCTGTGATGTGCCTGTTGCTTTATCTAAAGGCAGGGTGTTAACCCCAAGGGCTGATGGGCAGGTGAAGAATTTTTTACAAGCTAGAGAATTCATTAGAGAATGCCAACTCCAGTGGCAGAAATGAACTTTTCCATTAAGGGGCAGTAATTGCCCCCTGGATTGGATATTCAGGGGCATTTTGAGGGCATAATTTGTTCTATAAAAGAATATAGCATTTTATCCTTTCATTTAAAATACTTCAGTTTAATAAATTCATTTACTAGTTCTCCATCTGAATAATTTGATTGAGAATATATTACCTTTTATCTATAAAATTAAATAAGCATCAATTCATATTTATGTAACTGAGACTTAGAATAGAATATAACAACATTAGATGTCACACACACAAAAAAAGGTAGACCTACCTAAATTGCATACTTTGAATACAAAATATGCTCAGATCTATAAATATACATACAGTATATTTTCTCTCATCACATAGCTTAGTGTATTGGGAAAGTCTGTAGATAACTCAGAAAACATGAGGCCTGCATTTATGCTCTTTACTTGAGGCCCGGGGAACAGCCCACAGATTTGGACTCTCCATCTTGGAGTGGAATGCTAAATAGCCAACAATCTTTTTCAGATTGTTTTAAGCTGTCTCAGGTGAAGGTATCTGTAGAATTCGAGGACGGTGTTGGGCTGTGTGTAATGCAGCCTAAATAAATCTTATTTAAAAGCACACCTAGCTTATATCATCAACCGCTCCAATAGCTGACACAGTGTATTCAGAATATGACACTGAGACTGTCTAAACATAATTTTTTTCGAAACACTTAGATTCTTGGAATGCTTAGAATGATAGAAGATGCTTGACCACAGCGTTATGCCAGCGTGCTTTTTCACCTTTACACGTGGAACTCGTTATAACGATGTTCCCGGCTACTTGCCATTCTCGTGGTTCTGAACATGAAGGTGATCAGGAGCCTGAGCTGTAAACGTGAAGGCGCTGATAGTCCACGAGACGGCAGGTGTTGTACACAGGGCAGCTCTGTCCCGTCCTCCTTTGCCACTTTCTTGGTGTACTGGAGGGCAATTTGAAACCTCTCAGTTTGGGAATAGAGGAATGTGGCTGACCAGTATTAGCATGGCTAAGAAAATAAACATGGCAGCGGCCATTGGGCATGCTGTGCTTTGTAGTGGCTTTCCAAAATGTAGGTTATGTTTCAAAAGAACTTTAGCAAGGCTTAATTTTTATACCGATGTATTTTAGGGGAAGGATTTACACCTATGAAATGAAGATAACTTGCAAAGTTTTACCTGCAGTTACACAAACGTTCACAGGCATATTTTTTTTCCAAACGCTCACAATGGCACACCCAATGAAAGATGAAAAATATTTAGCTTGTTTACTATCATTACCTTCGGAGAGCTGTGGGCCAAATTCAGGCTACTGCCAGCATCGTGTTGAAATGGGTGTAGCAGAATTTATTTGGCGATAAAACTTTAATTACTGCACTGGTCTATTTCCACACCCTGCACTGAACTTTCTAGTGTTTAAACCAATAAACACAGATGCTTATTTTTCTGTGAAAATGTTACTCATGCACATTAAGTCGAAACTTTTATAGTTTAGGAAATTGTGTAATATTGGATCCATGCATTTGTTTTTCTGTAGGCCAACTGTATATGTATTTAATTGTGAGGAGTTTTTGTGGTGGAGCACTTTGCTGCAGGATAACATGCTGCTAGGATGCTTTAAAAGCCATCTGCTAACATTTAGGGTCTCTCCTTGTCATGTGGGGTTTAGCCGAGGAGGAAACTTTCATTTGTCCGTCATCATTTCAGTGACTCAAGTCACTCCTCTCCTCTCCTCTTCTCTCCTCTCCTATGACCCCTTCTCTAAGACACAGTAGCAGAGTGATGTTTAGTGACCTCTGCTATGGGCACCCATGCATTGCCGCCAGTATGACTCCCCCCCCCCCCGCCATTGTGAGACGTCCAGCATAACAAATTGCCCGTGTGTTAAAGCCCCCAACACACACATTGTGAATGGATCTCTAGGTAACAAAGCTCAGAAGCAGCTCTTGTTTTTCTCTTCTTAAACACCCCCCCCCCCCCCCAAAATTCTCTTTCAGTTTGCCCCCTGTGTGGAGGTCAGATGGAGGAGGGATTAGTTGAAGATGGGGGTCAGTGTTTTGGAGGCCTGCTGAGGTGACTGTGAAGGACTGTTGTAAACTGGCAGGAAAGCTCCTCTTCTCTCCCTTCCTGTGCTTTGCATAACAAACATGGCTTCCTTCTCATCAAGGGCCAGTGTGTAAATATGTGTTTGTATGTAAAAAAACAATGTGTGTATGTAAGTGGGAACTGTGGTGGTGAATTTCTATTTGATTGGGGTCCAGTTTGTGTTTTCTTTTGCATTGTACACATTCGTTTTCTTTTCTAAACGGATAAGAGAAGGAAATTGGCTCTTTTGTTTTGTTGATTAGGTGAATTAAAAAGAAAGAAAGGGAAATGGGACTCCACAATTTGCCCCACTATAGCTAAAAGTGACACCCCTCTCAGGCCTTAGTACTAAATACAACATGACAATAAACACACAATGCAGCCAACATAAAACAGCATTCACAACACTTTTAACTTCTGTAATGTTATTATATGCAAGTGAAAAAAAAATACTGAAACAGAGACTGGATTGTTGGGTTGATTCAAAGTCTTTCTAGCAAGTCAGTCCACTGTCGGCCATCTTTGCAACACTCTTGGGAGGCTATTTCCAGTCATGTCAGTGCAGCTCCTCTCTACTTGAATGGAGAAAGACCAAAATCTCAAAAACATTTGGTCAAGGTTACGATCAAAGAACATATTTCAAATCAGTAATAAAATCTGACAATACTGGTATCATAAATTGTGCTTCTTTACCTCATTCTTTACCAAAATTACGCTAAAAAAATGACAATTTTCCAGCTTGAATAGCTAATGCGCATGTGTGTTCTAGAGCTGATTGACAGGTGATGTCTGTATCTAAAAGGTGATTGGCTCTTTTAACTGTAAGGTAGGACTTCCTTTCTACATCCGTTGAACGTTGGGCACTCAGAGCTCCTTGGCTGAGCATTCCAATTTCTCCCATTCATTTTAATATAGGTGGCCCATCTCTGCTAAATAATCTCTGGTTGATTGCATTGATATTATTGTTTAACCCTAAAATGCACATGTGACTTTAACCCTATAGAATGCATATGTGGGTCAGAAATGATCCAGGAGCAAATTAGAAGCTTACACTTGATAAAAATGACAATTTTGTTTAAGAAAAATTTATTATAATGATAATTTTAATAATAATTTACATTATTAATCATTTGATATATCTTTTATTTAATTACTGTATGTGGAGTTTCACACACACTCAAAACCAAAAAATTGAGTGATACTAGGACTAGGATAACATGTTTTGATTTATTTTTATTTTTTATTTATTTAAAAAATGTAATAATAAACTTGTAAAATAACAATCTTATGTACTCTGTCTATCAAACAGCAAATAGCTATATTTTTTGTTCGGAGTGGTGAGGCGTAATGAAAAAAGAGAAGTTGCTAGTTTAGATACACTCAGTATTGGTCTTTAAACTAGGCCTATTACCATTGTGCCCTTGCCGTGAACTAGGCATTTAACCTCAAGTTGCTTCATGGGGACTGTTCCTGTAATAGTTATAATATCATGCACTTTGGATAAAAGCCTTGACTGAATGCCAACATGCTGACATACTTCGTACGACTTTTGGCTAATTTGTATGATATTGTGCGACTGCACTCCTTTGGCTGTAGTGAAAATTGTAGGAATTCAATGTCGTTGCTGGACATCTTTTACATCTAATACGCTACAATTACTTGCTTCTGTCACACACAACAGCTTCCTATCATGTTTACACAGTACTGATTGGTTAAGTTTAGATAAGGGGTTTGGGTAAGGGTACAGTATTAATCAGTATGTCCTTAATGCCTTGTGTGCGGAACCCATGCTTCCGCATTAGACATCCGGGAATTTTATGCGACCAACATCGTGCGAGACCATACGAAATAGCCTACTCGTAAATTATGTATGACTTTTCATGAGATCGGCTTGTATTTAACATATTTTTTATTACATTACAGATGGAAAATGAAAGCAATTAATGTATTACCAGTGTAATACCAGTTTAATTTTACTGAATAAAACTGTTAACACTTACGGGTATTTTTGACCCACATATGGAAATTAGGTGTAGAAGTCATGCAAACTAAATGTGCCAACTAAATAACCAACTAAATGTGAAAATAGTCAGTTCACATGGTCAAAGATACCTTAATTGAGGCATTCATGTCAGATGAAAAGACCACTTCATGTAAAAATTATATTTAAAAAGTAGACAGCCAGGTCATTTTTGACCCACGTATGCATTTTAGGGTTCATACTATTGTTCTTCGTCCAAGTGGCATTTGTGATGTCAGCAGAGAAAAAGTATTTGAAATGCATTTTAATGAAAGATTAAGAAAACATTTTTCCCTTTAGAATAACGCACACAGATGAATCATGCACAAAAGGACCAGGAACATTTTTAAAGAGAGGAAACAGGATCAATTTTGATTTCTCTTGTCATAAAGAACCAATATCTGTGCACGGTAGATTTAATTTCAGGTGCTGCTTAATTTCTGCAACCCAGTCCAAAGCTGATTCCTAGCAAATCGTGCTCCAAACATCTCTGTGCTTTAACAAATGGGGATTAATGATTAGCCCAGACACTGGTCCCATGGAAGGAGAGGAAGCATTACAGCTAAAGAAAAACCTGCTCTTTATTTCTCTTTCCTTCATCTCTTCTTCTTTTTCATTCTCCCAAGAAGAGCCCAGGATTCACAAACCTCCTTTTAGCCATGCACGGTTGTACTTTAGTGGCTAGTTTGTGTGTGTGTGTATTTGTGTGTGTGCGTGCATGCTTAAGTGAGCTATTGTGTTTTAAAGCTTCAGCAAGGGGGAGAAAAGGGGTTTTGCTACCTATGCAGTGGGCCACTATCGGCCATAGAAGAGCTTAGTGGCAGAAGAAAAGGACCATTGAAAGAGTGCGGAGAGGGAGGGAACACTCTTTTTCCCGCTGCCTGTGGGAAACTACTGCCCATGTGGAGGCACACATTTGCATATGACCCATTCTCATCCGAGAGGAAGACTGAGATGTGAAGGAATCTTTGTCGCTCTGTGTGTACGTGTGTGTGAGTGCGTAGGTGGAGCGTTTGTCTGCCTGTGATGGAGAGGTGAGATTGAGGAACAAGTGTTCAAGCGAGTGGAAAGGGTGTAAACAGCCCTGGTCCGAGGACGGAAATATCCTAAAGGTGTCTAGATATGGGGGAAAGACACGTCCACACACACACTCAGTAACACTTAAAGACTGAGTGATGTCTGCCGCTTTGATACAAAGATACGCATACACTTGCGTTTACATATCTAAATGAGGATACACCATAGACATCTTCTTTTGTGTTGCACAGAAGAGAAACATTCATATGGTTTTGGAACTGCACACACACACACACACACACACACACACACACAACACACACACACAACTTAGTAACACTTGAAGATTGAGTGATGATGGCCTCTTTCAGATGCACACACATGCACACTTGTGATGCCTCCCTAGAATAGAAGCAGCCAGTTTGGATCATTCAGTATTGTGTTCATTAAGTATTGTGCTGTCTGGATCCATCATCAGCACGCATTCCACAATCTCTTTCATTGTTCACGTGTGTGTGCTTATGGGTGTATCCATTTTTCATATCACTCTTATTTCTCCTGGTGGGTGTGTGGTGATTATTATTGCTCTGTGTTGATCTCATCTAATAGTGTGTACGAAATAGATTCTCTGGAGATAAACACTCCCCCTCAGCCTTCTTGTCAGTGTGACTCATATGAACAGGTGTGTGAGGTGTGTGACCTCATTTAATACAATCATCCATCCCAAAGTGTGTGTGCAGGCGTGGTGGGAAGGTCGCTGCTACATCACACAGGAAATTAAGACTGCCCCTTACCCTTTGCTCTTTGGGGATATTATGTTTGTGTGTACACCTGTCCAAAAGACTCCATTCTGGGTCTGACAACTTAAGTGGTATGTGAGTACTGTGTGTGTGTGTGTGTGTGTGTGTGTGTGTGTGTGTGTGTGTGTGTGTGTGTGTGTGTGTGTGAGTGAGCGTTTGCACCTGTTGGGAATTCTTAAGTGCACCTGAGTATATGAGTGCTCATAATTGTCCTGTGTAGGGGGTAATTTTGTACGTCTGCTGAGCTGATACATTCATTGTTTTTAATAATACAACTTTGGACTACTCTTAAGGGCTAGGGAGGTCCCCAGAGTTCCTCTTACTCTTTTTCTCTCTCTTTTATGCTCTTTCAAAACAACTTATGTCTACAAAGTGTCAGTGTGTAACTGTTCACACAATACACTGGACTTTTCAATGTCTATCACCCTGTTTTCACAGGACTGTGGTGTAATCTAGTGGTTAAAGATCTGGGCTGGGAACCAAAAGGTTGCTGATTCAGATCCCTCTTGGGGAGATCCATGAACTAACACCATTGTGTCCTGGCCCGAGACACTTAACCTTAGGTTGCTCTGAGGGGACTGTCCCTGTAACTTAACATGGTGCCATTCTATGGCCACATCAGATGAAAGACACAAATTCCCTACTCCTTTGATGATATATAATTATTCTATTCTATTCTATTCTATTCCATACTGTAAAATATTTAAGCACACAAAAATTTAAACTTCAATTGCTGCGTTAAATGTTTAAGTAAAATCAAAGTGGTGCCAAAGTTCCAAACTGCAGTGTTAGCAACATAGATATTGTTATAATGATGATAATATTTTCTAATAAATTATATTATATTATATTATATTAATTAAAAGTTTAATTGCTGCCTTACATTTTTTTAAATAAGCAAAGGGGTGCTAATATTACAACCTGTTAATTGCTCTTAAACCGCTTTTCGACTACTTTAAATCTAGGCTAATGAGGGTGAGTAAATGATGAGAGAATTTTCATTTTTGGGTGAACTATCCTTTGAAGTTCATTGCCCTATTTCAACATCTTTAAATTCAAATATTGATGATGAAAATTTGGTTGAAACTAACAATGCAAAAAATAAATAAATAAATAAATAAAATAATGAGTAGAAATGGCAGAAATTATTGTGACCAATTAAATGGATGGAAACACACATTGTATTAACAGGATGAGAACATTTATTTCAGTCTATTCTATTCTATTCTTTTCTATTTTATTCTGTTCAAGTGTAGTCTAGTCTAGTGTATTCTGGGCATAGTATGGACACAGCAAAGCATGAGCATTGGACGAAACATTGGAGTGTTTTCCTCATCTTAACCCCTGTGTGTATAAAGAACTTGCGCTAAAAATGAAAAGGTTTATAGGCAAACATCTCCTGTATTTTCAATTTCTTTAATCTTTCCAGCTTCACACATACAACCAATTCCATCATCCCCATATTGCATTCATAATAGGCAAAAACCTGCAATATCTCCTGATTGATCCATGAGGGAAAGCAATCGCTTCTCTCTCAGGAACAGCTCCTAATGGCTCGAAGAATGTAAACATACCTACAGCCGTCACTGTTTTTTTGCAACCCTGTTGCATCAGAAAGTGAAAAACACCTAGAAATAATGCATCATATTTTGGTGCTTTCAGGCCTTATCACATCAAAACAATGCTAAGAAGATAATGATGAATATGGCTTATACTTTTATCAGCTCGAAGGCTCACGCGGCCTTATGAATACAGCTCTTATGCTGGCGAGCGGCCATGTTGATAAGGTGATCTATCAAATTGATGTATGAAATGTCAGGGATGCTGGGAGGCAGTGTGAGATCTGTTGTGCTCAGTGGTTCTGAGGAGCTCTGCTCGGTTTAGCGTATGTTATGATTCAAGGCTGTAGTTGTGATGCGTCTCTATCTGCGGCTCCCTGGAGATATGTGTGTGTCCTTGTCCATCTGAACTCCCTGGAGAAGAGATTGTATAAGTTGGATGTTAGGTCATACTATGATGGGAACTTCACTTAGTCACCCTGTGCAAGTGTGTGTATTAGTCACACTGTGAGAGGCTTTCAGCTTTACCGAGTGTCAACATCTAGAAAGATGTGAGGTGCTAAAAGTGTAGCATTTAAAAAAAAAAAAAAAAAAAAGATAAAAATGCCGAATTTGCCATAGAGAGCATTATTAAATCTCATAGGAGGCTGTAATTTAAGAATGTATATCACTTTGCTATGTATAACAAGCTCTTATCCATGAAATATAATAGGAAGAGATACTGTTACCCGCATTTCCATGTTTCATTAAAATTAGTCCATCCTCTTATCTGTTAGCAGGCATTAAACATGTGTTCATGTGTCTGTGTATAAGCAGACAGGCATGCGTGTGTGTTTCTGTCATGTGATGATGAATATATTTAAGCAGTGTTTAGTAAACTGTTTGTTTCTGCTGTTCAGCTCCATATGTTTGCCTGTGGTCCCCACAGGTTTCCTCTGATGTCATCTGTCCATGTGCTAAATGGCATCCTAGGAATTTCTCACCTCCACCAGTAATAATTATGCTGGGGTCTCGTGTGAGTTTGAGGGAAGAAAAAAAGCAGGTTTCATGGATGTCATTGCAACATTTCCTTTTAAAAGCCCCCTAATGTGAACCAGATTTGGTTCCAAGCTTTTTTTCTCTGTACGTGATCTCGACATCTTGGAAGCTTTGAGCATCCACCTCCACTGATGATGTCAGACACCATCCCCCTCCCTTTCTGTCTGTCTGCACCTGGCACCTGATGGTATCAGAGCCTCCCACACCATATTTCAGCCAATCACAGCGCAAGGAGTGGTATCCCTCCTGTGTTTGCAGTACACAGAATTTGGCCTTGCCAAGTTTACCTGATAGTTACCTGATACTGAACTGGGGTTTGACATCAAAAGCAAATAAATGTCTTGTGTAATTTGCCTTGTTCTGATTTGTTATGTGTAGCCCATTCTTTGGCATTCTGCATAAGGATGTGAGATATGTTAGTGTTTCTTTAGTCACCTTGTATGAAATTAAATAATCCAGTAATTCTAAAGTTGACACAGCCTTCCAATTTTTGCCAACTCAGGTGTAATTGGGCTTTTTTTGTCCATTGTGTGTTAACTGCGACTGGCGATGATGCTCTCTGTCCAGACTGACAGACTAAAGTCCACCTGTCCTGATTCAGGTGTTTGCACTCAAAACAAACGTTGGCCTTGTAATGTTCACCTGTGCACCATGTTTACCTGGTTACAACACTGACAGGAGGTGACGAATGAACTTGAGTCCAAACATTGGCAACAATTAGGAAAGTTATCTCAGAAAGTTTATCCTGTAGATGTTTGCACTTCACATGAGGTGGATGTTTACCTGTGTTTTAAATTTAGCATTTCTTTCTTATTTCTGGCAAAAATGGAAAGGGTCCCACACACTGTTGTAGCTTGCAAATCTTTATTACGTTCGAAAATGTGTTTAATAAAGATTTGCTTTAACAATGTATGCAAATTAAATTGAAAAATGTTTCTGCATTTGGCTTGATTGTATTCTGTTATGCTTTATTAACTCTTTAAAAACACTTTGCTCTGGGGGTCACGTGACGCCATGCAAGAAGCAGACCTGTGAGCGACGAGCTCTGCGCACTTTGCTAAATTATAAATTATTTTCATATTATAATCTGGTGAAATTTGATACACCCAGTTATACATTTGCTCTTTGAGGCAAAACATGGCAAAGAAGTCAAAATCCTCAGGCTCTGGAGACATTAAAAGACACTTACGTGTTCAGGATGAAAGCCCCGACAGGCCAACAGACCGGGTACTCGATTTCGATGGCGCGGCAGGAGAGGTGATCCAGCGTCAGTTGTCCAACATGTCGGTGATGTTGACGAAGGTTCTTGCTGACTTGGAGGATCTCCCTGTAATACAGTACGTCGATTGATTGTGGCAATGGAAATAAAATTCTCTGAGTTAGTTACAAGAGTGACTGATGTTGAGAGATGAATCGATTGTCTGGAATCTTCAGAGAGGGAATTAACCCCTAATCCGCCTGCGACCAAAGTTGATTTGGAACATCTCCTTGAAAAGCTTGAAGATCTTGAGAATAGAAGCAGCAGGAATAACGTTCGAAATGTTGGAATTCCTGAGCATGAGGAGGGCAGAGATATGGTGAAATTCCTAGACGAGCTTTTCCCGAGTCTACTCGACATAACAGGCCACAAGCTGGAAATCGAGCGAGCTCACAGAGTCCCAGCTCACAGATTTGCTGAGGGAGATAGGCCCCGATCGATTCTGGCCAGAGTTCTGAGATCATCCAATAAAGATCTTGTGTTGCACCAGGTGAGGAGCAAAGGGAAGCTCTCTTGGAAGAACCATAATATTTTCTTGTTCCAGGACTTTGCAAGTTCGACAAGAGAGAAACGTGATCGGTTCAAGGAATGTAAGAAACTCTTACATCAGCGAAAGATTACTTTTGCTCTAATGTTTCCGGCCAAACTGAGAATAGAAATGAAGGACGGTCGCAAAGTATTTACATGTCACAATCAGGCAATGTCTTTTAATGAATCAGTGGGTGAGTAAACCATTGGGTGTTACTCATGTGAGTGGGTCGACTCGCTGTACATACTCTGGCTTTTGAGGAAGCTGGGCGTCATTTTGGTTTCTTTTTTCTTTTTGCATTGGCTCCGCCGAGCGGCTGGAGTTTGTTTTGTGAATAACACTTGTCCTTAAAGAAACTTTTGCATTGACGAAAGATTACTTTTTTTTTGAAGTTCCCATTGACATTGAAGTTCCCGGTCAGTTTGAGAGTGGACACTACGGATGACCGCAAAATATCTACATGCTCACACAAAGGATCTCTTTTATAAAGTTGATGGATTGTGTAAGTCATGGTATATACTTTTATGTGGCCTCCGAGTGAATTGACTCGACCATCCGGGGAACCGGGATGCCGGTTTTGTTTCTTTTTGTATTGGTTCCACCTAGTGGCTGGAGCTTGTTCTATTGAATAAAACTCCTTTGGAACAGCTGTGGATTAATCTGTTCGTTCTTCGTGCTTATTCCTCCTGCTGGCTGGAGTTTGTTTTGTTGAGTATTTTTAAGGGACATTGGAATGATTATGTCATCTGCTGAACTCATAACAGCCGGCTCACTGAACATTCGTTTGTCTGTCCGAGGAATCTGAACGGTTTGATATCAGCTGGAATTTGTTTTGTGGAAGATCACACCTTTGAGACAGTTCTGTGAATGAATCTACATATTCTTTGTGTTCATTCCTTCTATTGGCAGGGTATTTTCTGTTATGTAATTTTGCCTCACAAATTTGTGAGGCAAAATTGAGCAATCCGATGGCAAAGTTGTCGTGGGGGCTTGTGGGCGTGCATGGACCTTTTGAGTTTAGAGGGATTGTCGCCGGTTGGCGCTTTCATGCGCGGGTTAATGCGCACGTTTTTCTTTTATCTGTTTGTTTTGTTCGGGGGGAAGTCCGGGGTTTGATTGTTTCATTAATTGGGAATTGGTCTGTATAATTTTGTTTTTGACACACAATTTATTTTTTCTACCAAATCAAAATGTCAAATGTTAATATAAGTGTACTATCTCTCTCCACATGGAATGTAAATGTGTTGGGGCACCCCATAAAAAGAAGGAAGGTTATTTCTTTTCTTAAACGTAAGAAATATGATATAGTGTTTCTTCAAGAAACACATCTTTCCCCACAGGAAGCTGAAAAATTTGGGAAGATATGGGGTGGACATGTTTTTTTTAGTGCTGGCTCAAGTAAGAGCAAGGGAGTCATTATATTGTTTAATAAACATCTACAATTCAAATGTCTCAAACAGACTAAAGATAAATTAGGGAGAGTCATTATTGTTTTAGCTGACATTCAAGGGCAAAGGTTGATTTTGGCTAATATTTACGCACCTAACGCTAATGATCAGGGCTTTTTTATAGATCTTGAAGGATGTTGCAAGTCGCTGGCACCCCTCATGATATAATATTGGGAGGAGACTTTAATCTTTTGATGGACTCAGTCCTTGATCACAGTGAAGCAAAAGTGTGTAAACCCCCTAGAGCAACATTGACACTTCACAGGATGTGTAAAAATCTTGGTCTTACGGATATTTGGAGACTTTTAAACCCATCTGTTAGGGACTATAAATTTTTTTCATCAGTCCATAAGATTTTTTCTAGAATCAAAATTTTTTTTTTATATCCAAATCCCTCATTTCATCTGTTGTTGATTGCTCAATTAAAAATATCTTAGTCTCAGATCATGCCCTGGTGAGTTTAGAGGTGTTGCCATATACAGAGAAAAATAAATCATATAGTTGGCACCTTAATGTGTCCCTTTTGCAAAATCCTGATTTCCAACAAATGTTAAAGACTGAAATCAATGTTTATATGGAGACCAACTGGTCCTCAGTATCCTCTGTGTGTGTGGCTTGGGAGGCACTTAAGGCAGTTCTTAGGGGTCAGATCATACAATATGCCTCATTCATGAAAAAACCCAAAGCACAAGAACTCGTGGAGTTGGAAGAGAATATTAAAAGTGCAGAGGCAGAGCCGAAGCGCCGTATGTCATCTGATGGCCTCAGATAATTGACCCGATTGAAATATAGATATAATACTATTTTGTCGCAGAAAGTGGAGTTTTGGTTATTCAGGGCAAGACAGTCATACTTTGAGTCGGGTGACAAAGCAGGGAAGCTTTTGGCTAGATATATAAAGCAGAGAGAGTAGAGTCTCTTTCTATCATTCCCTCAGTGAAATCTGCTGGTGGTGAAATTTTTACCTCAGCCATTGTTATTAATAATGCTTTTAAAGAGTTATATCTTGATCTTTATAGTTCCACGTCTTCGTCTACTGATGAAGATATTAGAAACTTTGTGGAACCATTAGATCTTCCTAAACTGATGACTGAGCAAAAAAACTCTCTTGATTCTGAGATAAACTTGGAGGAGCTTGACGAGGTAATTAAGTCCCTACCTACTGGCAAGGCTCCGGGGACAGATGGTTTTGCCGCAGAATTTTTTAGATCCTATGCTACAGAACTGGCTCCACTTTTGTTAGAAGTTTATACTGAATCATTAAAGAATGGAAAACTTCCCCCAGCCATGACACAAGCCCGGATTAGTCTGATTCTTAAAAAGGACAAAGATCCAGGCGAGCGTAAAAGTTACCATCCAATCTCTCTGATCCAACTAGATGTAAAAAATTTGGCAAAAATTTTGGCTAACTGATTAAGTAAGGTTATGACATCTCTTATACATTTAGATCAGGTGGGGTTTATTCGGGGCCATAGCTCTTCTGATAACATTAGGCGTCTCATCAATATCATGTGGTCAGTAGTGAATGATCAATCTCCGGTCGCTGCCATCTCACTTGACGCCGAAAAGGTGTTTGATATGGTAGAATGGGATTATCTTTTTAAGATTTTCGAAATGTATGGGTTCGGGAGTACATTTATTGGTTGGATTAAGTTACTTTATAGACATCCTGTAGCAGCGGTACAAACAAATGGATTAATTTCAGATTATTTTACTCTGGATAGGGGCACTTGGCAGGGCTGCCCTCTTTCCCCTTTATTGTTCTGTCTTAACCTGGAACCATTAGCAGCCACGATAAGGGGGGAGGATGATTTTCCAGGGGTGGTGGTGGGAGGTGTGGCGCATAAGCTTCTGCTTTACACAGATGATATTTAATTATTTGTCTCGGAACCTACTAGATCTATGCCTTGCCTCCACAGAATTATTAATTCCTTTTCCAAGTTCTCAGGATACAAAGTTAATTGGTCTAAATCCTAAGCTTTGGCTCTGACAGCGTACTGTCCAGTAACGGCTTTCCAGCCGGGTGCCTTCCAATGGCCCAAACAGGGAATTAAGTATTTGGGGATTTTATTCCCAGCAAATTTGTCTGATTTAGTTAGTGTTAATTTGGACCCTTTAATAAAAAGATTTTCGAGTGATGTGGACAGATGGGCTTCATTACATTTATCGATGATTGGGAAGGTTAATGTTATTAAAATGAATTGTATTCCAAAATGTAACTACCTGCTACAATCTCTCACTGTAGATGTCCCCCTCTATAGTGAAGTCCTTCATTTGGAATGGTAAACATCCCAGATTGCATTTTAATAAGTTACATAGGCCGATTGACAAAGGAGGGCTAGGCCTACCCAAGTTTCTGTTTTATTACTATGCGTTCAGTCCCAGACATTTGGCTCATTGGTCACTTCCACCTGAGAGAACCCCTCCCTGGTTTGTTATTGAACAGGCAGTTCTTGCCCCTATTTCGCCATTACAAAGCATCTCTATCAAACTAATCGGAAAAGTTAAGTTACACCCCGTTATTTCGCATTTGCACTCGGTATGGACTAAAGTGTCCAGATTGTTCAAATTGGACACTTATTTAAATGTTTCCTCGAGCATATGGCAGAACCCAAGATTATGTATTGGCAAGTCCCCTTCCTGCTGGCCAGAGTGGATTGTGAGGGGGGTTGCTACACTCGGTGACCTATATGTAAGTGGAGTGTTGAGATCATTTGAAAACTTGGTCCAACATTTTGGGATCCCCAGAGCTCAGTTTTATAGGTATTTACAAAGATATATTTTGATGATTGCGAGGTGATTGTGGCTTTTGGAAAAGATCATGAGGCATCAGTGTACTACTCCCTGTTAATTCAGAGTATGGGGGATGGAGCTTTAACTTTTATTAAGAGATAATGGGAGAAAGATTTGAATTTGGTATTGGAGGATGTAGTGTGGACTAAGATTCTGAAAAATGTCAAGTCTGCACCTAGAGATGCAAGGGTTTGCCTTATGCAATTATGATTTTACAAAGATTTTATTGGATCCCCTCTAGATTATATAGGCTTGGTCTTAAAGACACACCCACCTGCTGGCGATGCCAATCAGAAGTTGGAGACACAACCCATGTTTTTTGGGGATGCGTTAAGATCCAAGATTTTTGTTTAAAGATTCAGAATTATTTGCGTGACATTCTGGGCACTCAAATTTTACTTTGCCCCAGACTTTGCATTTTGGGCGATGGGGAAGTTATAAATTCGGGGCACAAATATTAAAAAAATTGGGTTCTGACTGGCGTGATGATTGGCAGACAAATTATTTTAAGGGGATGGAAGTCAGACGGAGCGCCACCATTTCCGGAGTGGTGTGCGGAGATGGGGAGGGTAGCGGCTTATGAAAAGATGATAGATGGAAGGCTGGGGCTGGAGGAATTATTTTTCAGGAAGTGGGGTTGGTATTTGGCAGTTTTGGAGGACTCTAGGGGAAGGGATGAGGAGGGAGATGTTAAGTTTAATTATGCATGTTTATTATATATATATTGTAAATACCTATAATTTATTTTTTGTTTTTTTGTTTTTTTGATTATTATTATTATTATGTGTGTGTGTGTGTGTGTATTATTTTATGTGACCACAGGGGTGTTCTTTGGGGTAGGGTGGGGTTGGTGTTTGGGGAGGGATGTTAATGAGGGTTAAAAGTTAAATGTTGATTCGGTGTGTGTATATGTTGTGTTTTTCTCTGTTGTGTTTTTTCTTTGAATCAATAAAAAATGTTAATTAAAAAAAAAAAAAAAAACACACTTTGCTCCATAACTGATTAATATCATAGTGTATAATGTTGATTAATTTTGACTCATTCCCCTTAAAGAAAATCTAGAGTTCTGGCAAACTAGCCACAAATTTGCCAGTCATTATTTTCACATGGAAATGAGCTTGTGATTGGCCACAAATATTTGCCAGAAGTTTACTGCTCTTCACCCGTAGTGGTGAACCTGCAGCAAACCTTTGGCAACAACTGAAAATTTTCCGGAGGTTTGACCTAAAGCTGGTTTGCATGTGAAAATAATGAGTGCCGAATTTGCGGCAAGTTTGCAGCAAATTTGCCACGAACTCTCGATTTTAGTAAAAATAAATAAATAAATAAATAATTAGGTTCAGTAAAAGTGAATTAGGCCAGTCCATAAATATTTAAAAACATACTTTTTCAAAGTATAGCCACAAGACGTAAACATTAAAGGTGTTAACATGATTTTAGTATGATAAAATTGCTTACTAACCTTGTCTGTGTAAAGTTATATCCAATATTACAGCTTCGTTGCTATGATGACATAATGCCACAAACTTGTAGTACAGAGATTTTATCATATTAAAATCATGTTAACATGTATAATGTTAAAATATTGTAACTATTCTAACGTTAAAGGACTGGCCCCATTCACTTCGATTGTAAGTGCCTTATTGAAACCGCAGTTCTTTTTTTTTTTTTTTTTCAGTAAACGAAATTCGAAATTACTGTATTTTCTGTGGTAATCAACATTATGCAACAAATGCTGTTGATTGAGCTTCATAATGTGTTTGCAACATTTTTGAAACCATTCTTTTACCTTCTTGTTCACACACAATGCTTTCACAGTGTTCCTCCGCAGCTCCCAGCTTCCCTGAACAAATCCACTACACTTTTTCAATGTCCTTTAATGTTCTCGGCCTCCCTTAACACTTAAATAACATAATCACAGTGCTTTCACAACATTCTCCCTGCTCTCATAGAGTACAGCAGCTGCCTCTTGGCTCCCCGTCCAACTAGAGCAGGTGCTGCATGCTCACAGGAATTCCGCTACACGTCTCATAAATAACACCTGACAAAAGAGAGAGAGAAAGAGAGAGAGAAGACATGGTACCTTTGATGATTTAGAGTGAAAGACTTCAGCAGACATGGCTTTTGAATTACTTTGCTTTTAACATACAGGGAAAAGAAACAGGTGAGAGAGGCAGAAGAAAGGAGAAGAGACTGTTAAAATTGCAGGCACAAAAGGTGTGTCAGTATTGAGAGGAGAAAAAGCCAATGCAGGACATAGGCCATGTCCGAAACTATAGGTAGCTGTCTTGCCACCTTAATGTTCAGTCTGTCAGTGACTTAAAAGAGCATTTTTGTATGAAGGTTTTGTACCCTTCTAAAGAAACTGTTTTGAGGGGGGGGGGGTTCCAGTGGTCTCCGAGCTCCCTTCAGCGGAGACCACTCTCTCCCCAGCCTCGGTGATTCTGGCTCCGCCCTTCGAGCCTCCCATGGCTCCGCCTTCCTCGTCTCCCACAGGAGACCTCCCACGGAGGTCGTTCCCCCGTCACTGCCGGCACTCCCATCCTCAGAGTCTTCCACGGTGGCTCCGCCCTCAGAATCGTCCACGGATCCTTCTCCACCCCCAGAGACTCCTCCAGGGACTCCCACTCTGTTTGGAACTCAATTCCCTGCTCTTCCTGCGGCTCCGCCCTCTCCACCTCCGGATCCTCCTCCTGGAACTCAATTCCCGGCTTTTCCTGCGGCTCCGCCCGTTCCACTTCCGTCGGCTCCCGAGTCTCTAATCCCCGATCTTCCAGCGGCTCCACCCGCTACATTTCCGGCGGCTCCTCCTGAAATTCAATTCCCTGCTCCTCCTGCAGCTCTACCCGCTCTGCCTCCTGAGACTCAACTCCCCGAACTCAGCTCCACCTCCTGACCCAGTCCCTGCCCGGTGGCCACCTCCTGACCCTGTCCCAGCCCTGTGGTCGCCTCTGAGGCCTCCTGATCATCCACAGGCTCCTCCCTGGCCTCTTAATCATCCTCAGGATCCTTCCTGGTCTGCTTGTCCCTGCCTTCCTTCCCATCCATCTTTGGGTGCCAGGAGTCGCCCCTTTGGGTGGTGGGGGGGTGGTACTGTCATGAACTGCCTTGTGTTTATCCCATCTCTTTCCCTTTATGTTTGGACTTTTAGACTACACTTCCCATGATGCACCTTTTTGATCACACTCATCTGTTCCCCATCTTCTGTTTTGTCATTACCCATGTGTGTGCGTGTGCGCATACGTGTGCCTCGGATTTCCCTTAGTCTTTGTCGGTTCTTGTTGGTTAATTAGCACGTTTGTGTATGATGTTACTTACCTAGTTAGCCAGCAAACTGCTGTTTGAGTTCCTTAATAAATAGTTCTGCAGTTGGATCCCCACTCTCTCATCCTTCCCAGTCCCGTAACAAGGATAGTTACAGGGGGTGTCTGATGTTTAACATGCTTCTGCTCTAAGCATATGCAGAAATGTCAAAGCTCATCTATATGTGAATCAAGTAGCCTAACTGAATTAAAATATGTCAGTCAGGTGGCAGAGCTCAGTGAGGACAGAATCTAAAAATGGGCTCACATTCAGACAGCGTACAGGGATATAAACACTGTTTTCATACTCTGTCAATTTTTTATTTTATCATTTGTCCATTTTTCTGTCTCGCTCCCTTAAATCAAGCTTTTAAGCTTAATATTAAGTGAAAGCATAGAGGTCACAATTTTTTTTTTTTTTTTATAAAGGCAAATGGATGTTTTTGGTTAATGGATGCTGAGGAGAACATGAAAGAGTGCTTGTGAATTCAAATCAAATAGGGGGGAGGGCATTGTTCTATTCTCCAGGAGTTCATCATTCCATAAAAGAAAACCGGGCGACTGTGTTAATTGCGCTGTTAAAAGCTGCTAACATCGTCAGGAATGACATTGAATGAGTGTCTCAAAAAGTGGCGCGATAATAATTAAGAAGTGCACATTAATCAGGTTAGATTGGACATGAATAGACATGTGATTTATTGAATCATTACTGTGCTCCTTTACCTCTGTTTTGCTTTTCTCAAAGGTTATTTACAAAAGGCTGAAGTTACTGATGCTTGGACATGGCATATTTTTAGCTAAATGAATCGTTTTATCAATCTGTCTGTAAACTCGTCCTTCACTGGTGGTGGAAAAGCACACTGCTGGGAATTTTAATTTGTTTGAATATGAAGCTAGTGATAGTGATTTTATTTACCACAGAAGGAAAATCACCCATGCAACACTAATATTTGTGGAATACATATGAGGATAGGGCTAAATGATAAAGTCTAGCTAAAAAAAAAAGGTTATATCTCAATATTGTTCAGCCTTTTGGTGATATTCGATTATATATACGTATCTCGATATTTATGTACATATTTGCTTTGAAAAAGCATGTTTTCTGTACTGTTTTTCACTAAATAAACAATGATTTAACCATTTTTATTTTTTATGCACCAATATGACAATACATAGCAATACAATAAACAAAAATATTTATCTAGACATATTTTTTATTCCATTTTAAAGCATGTAAAATACCAACAGTGAATTTTTGAGGGATGCTGCAAACGAATAATTAAACTGACTCTTTGAAACACACAGTTCGAAAAAACTGATTCATGTAAACTTCCCAACTCTTTTGCCATTTAAGAAGGTTTAAATTTGAGACGCTGTTTAAATACTTCTGTCTAAGAGCACTCATGCTCACAAGTTGTGACTGAAGGAGTGGATGCAAAAACTGTCCAACTTCCATGGTCTTTATGAAACTCAAGGACATGACATAAGGAATCAAATTTTCCTTGATATATTTTGACATATAAAGAGGACATTGTACCATACAAACATACTGTACTGTAAGTTTCAGAACTCAAAAGCTGCCAAAAAGTCTCATTCACTATTTCCTCCACATTGTGATGTCACACTGTGGTAGACATTTGTATTGGATCTGACCGCCTCCACAACAACACATTAACACCTACTTTGCCTTACTACTTCCGTAGCAAGCCCAGTTGCAGTGAGCAGTGAGATGGCAAGGAGAGTGCAGTTCAGTCAAGAGCAAAGAGCCAATCATAACAGTGGGCGTTACGGTCAGGTCTTAAAGAGAGGTATCTGAGGGTCACAATGAAGGTGGAAAATGATCATGTTTTACAAATATATGACAATATTTTTGTGCAAAAAAACTTTACTGATACAAGTGAAACTCAAGATACATTAAAATAAAAAAGCTATGTCATGACCCGTTTAATGGCCAAATAAAAAGCATTACAATATTCATAATGTTGGTTCATTTGATATCACAGGCAAAATAATCTAAAATATATTGTAAATAGTTTATATATTGCCCAGCACCCAGTTATACTCTGGCCAATAAGCTTGTGCCTTCTTTGAGCGACCCACATCCAGGCCAGTGCAAACAGAACCAGGAAGAGACAAAGAGATATTACTTACCCAGGATGCATAGCCTCAAGGTCCTGCACCTACAAAAATAAAAAAAAAATAACAAACAAAACAAACAAGGAAGTTTGTTTAACTTTAGGCTACTTTAGGCAACTTAGTGTTTGGCAAGACAATGGAGTTCGACTCATAACACTGCAAAACCTAAAATTATGATTTTAATAAAATTAAAAACACAGAGTTTTAAAATGACACACTGGATCTCTCTTCATTTCTGTTTCATCCAATTCCTCTTACTTGTACCAAAGTCTTGCAACACTGCTTTGGAGGCGACACTGTGTGCATGCCAACGAGTCTCTGTCTCCTTTTGTGTTGTTTTCACTGACTGGCCTTATTCACGCGCTGGGATAAATAAGCTGAGATAAATAAACCACTGAAAGCCTGAGTCTGCCCTCGCTGGCACAGACAGCCCCTCGGCATATTCCTGCCTGGCATCCGTTCGCCTGAGAGTACACTGCCAGCCAGGCTCGCCGCTCTGCTGTCCTGATTGTGTTAAAAGAAAAACTAATCAGTAACCAATCAAGTTTTGAAAAGATTAGGTTAGCAGTGCTGGCGGGAGATAACTTTAGAACTGCCGTTTTGCTAAATTAAGGCTATTTCAAAAATATACCAGATTCTCTTTTATTCAATTCTCAAATTATATTCTTATTTACTTTTATACAACAATTTGTACCAGTCCTGGTTGGACAAGTAGTATTCCATAAGTGATGATATTTAGTATACCAACACTGGGACGCTTCATTGTTCATATGACTCTGGTTGTCTGTGTTCGCTGCATTCTTGACAGGCTGCCATTCTGTATGTTGCTTGGCGACATGCAGTGGTGGATTCTGCTCTGGCTATTTTCCTTAGCAAAGCAAAAATAGACAAAATAATCAGTTTTTTAAGTCATATTGTGTGAGAACTGTTGTATATAAGCAATATTTCACTTGCAATTGCCATTGTTCCTATGCCCGAATCACAGCCATGGTGATATTCAGTACAAAGGCACTCATGCTTGTAAAATATTACTTAAATTTAACTTACTGTCTACACTGCAACAAAGAGAGAAATATAAGAACTACAACTAAAAAGAACAATTTTAATGGGGGCGTTCTAGTTATGTTGTCCTATGCAGCTTGCTTGCAGTGTAGATGAGGTATTTTGTGCATAGTTGCATGATAATCAGCTGTTTTAAAACCTTCAACAAAAATCCACGAGCAATTAGAACAAGGGTATGTTAAACAAGTTTTCAAATCAACAACGTTTTTGTCGTAGAAAATCAGTGATAGGTTTTTTATTTAGGAGACATAACTTGTCTTTGTCATTTCATTTGATGTGAACCTAGTGTCTTCCAGAGTTTAATGTGTGTGTTATCTGAAAAAGAGAGAACAGCTATTAAGCAATCCTTTGACAGGCAAAGGACAGTGAGAAAGAGGCCAAAAGAATAAGGAGCTCAAAAGAGGAATAAAACAAATGGAGGAACAGAAAGGGTGTAGAATGGGAATGCACCCATGAGATAAGCGTGTGAGACTCACATGGTTGGCCTGTGTGTGTGTGTGGGTGGGTGGATGATTTGGTTTGCGCATGCATTCCTAACCTCCACCTGAATGCTGACCTCACTGTGAACTGGACATGCGTCTTCTTTTTAAACCCCATTTAACCCCCACACCCAACCTACTTGCACACATTTCTTCACAGGTATTACGATTTCTCCATATGTTGGCTTAGATGTGCTCGGAAAGGGCGATAAGATACAAAATCTGGCTCTGCAATGACAGCAGGAACAACAGGAAAAATGCAGGCTCGCCTGAGACCGGACGCAAGAGAGATTGAGAATTCACTGTTGTCTTTTTACCTTCACTTGTAATTTTTTTGGCATCGCTTCCAATGACATTTTTCCACCCACATTTTTGGTCATGACACCATTTACCACCAAAGAGCACCGTCAGAAAGCACAGCACAAGCGGAAAATTGAACCGCTGACAATAAAGTTTCACCAGCCTAAAAACCTGATACGTCTCGGATAATGAGAGCGATTAGGCATGCCGTTAGCTGAATTGAAATCTCTGAAGAGTGGTAAAGGGGTCTGGGCTTGTGGTAAGCAGCCGAGGCAGACTGTACTTACCCTTTAATTTAGCCTCTGTGCAGCCAATGTGCCCTCTGCCTGAGCTGTCATTTAGAGCTGAGCCCTCTCTCTCTCCTAATCGAATCAAAGCCTAATAAATCTATTAAATCAAGGAGAATCTCTTTAGCCCCACAGACGCTGGGGATGTCTAGACGTTTATGGCCGATGTGTGCCTTGCTAGATCTTTGGAATTCATAGCCCTTCTGAAAGAATCGGTTTGTAATTTGCATCAAAGTTTTTTGTGTTTAGTGCTCTAGAAGTTATATATCAGCCAGGCTGATTAATCTCTGATATTCAGCTGTGACTCTGTTAGTTCCAAAATATACCAAAAGCCTAGTAAAAGGGATAGTTCACCCAAAATGAAAATTCCACCATCATTTACTCACTGTCATGTTGTTACAAACCTGTATGTTTTAATTCTTTCGTGGAACACAAAAGTACATGTTAGACAGACAGACAGCCTCAGTCACCATTCACTTTCATTGCATTGCATTTTCATTGCATTGTGAACGTCAACCACTACTCTCTTTTCCTGTCTACCACCTTTCTGCCTTATTAACTTTAATGTAACAGAGACTTTTGAGAATTATTGATTTGCTGATGAGTTAACTAGTGCATTTATATATTTTTATGGTCCTCTCACTGCATCGCAGTAATGCACCAGGTTGTCCCATGGAGTCAAGTAGTGCTGAAGCATCCCATTTAGAGAGATTAATTTACAACAACACCATGTGTAATGATGATCTTGTGGCCTGGCTGGTTATTAATACGTAAATACAGAGGATTAGTCTGCTCGCAGGTTCTCACTTGGAGACCAGGATTATGGAAAAGCGCATGAGTTTTATTGCATGGTTTTGCCTTATATACACACACGTGCATACGCATACACACTGACCACCTGAAGCACCTTGCCGCCTTAATGCTTAGTCTGTCAATTACTTAACAGAGCATTTTTGTATGAAGGTTTTGTACCCTTCTAAAGAAACTGTTTTGAGGGGGGGGGTGTCATTATGGTTCCAGTGGTCTCCGAGCTCCCTTCAGCGGAGTCCACTCTCTCCCCAGACTCGGTGATCCTGGCTTCGCCCTTCGAGCCTCCCACGGCTCCGCCTTCCTCGTCTCCCAAGGCTGTGCTCACGGCCGTCTGGAAGCGGAAGAGGAGAAGGGCTCCTACTCCCCCGTCACTGCCAGCGCTCACGACCACGGAGGTCGTTCCTCCATCACTGCTGGCACTCCTGCCCTCAGAGTCTTCCATGGTGGCTCCGCCCTCAGAGTCTTCCACAGATCCTTCTTCGCCCCCAGAGACTCCTCCAGGGACAACCCACTATATTTGGAACTCAATTTATATATTTTTATGGTCCTCTCACTGCATCGCAGTAATGCACCAGGTTGTCCCATGGAGTCAAGTAGTGCTGAAGCATCCCATTTAAAGAGATTAACTTACAACAACACCATGTGTAATGATGATCTTGTGGCCTGGCTGGTTATTAATACGTAAATACAGTGGATTAGTCTGCTCGCAGGCTCTCACTTGGAGACCAGGATTATGGAAAAGTGCATGAGTTTTACTGTATGGTGCTTGCCTCATATACACGTACATGTGCGTACACATACACACTGACCACCTGAAGCACCCAGAGAAGGGATGATTAGTTCATGGTTAATCTTCTCTATTGAGGTTGATCTCTGAATGTCTGACGCCACCCCTCCCCCAATTACACTCAAGTACAGCTCACCAGTTAATGTCCAGGTCATCCGCAAAGGCTTCACATTAAATATTTAGGCCCAACATTTCATAAGCTACTGTATATGCATTAAGCCTTCATTACATACATCACATACTCTGATCCACAATACCTAAAGGGATAGTTCACCCAAATATGACAATTCTGTCATCGTTTACTCACCTTCATGTTGTCCCAGCCCCGTATGATTTTCTCTCCTCTGTGGAACACACAGAGGAGATGTTAGGCAGATTGTTACTTTTAGTCACCATTCACTTTCACTGAACAGAAAAAAAAGATGCAATGAAAGTAAATGGTGACTGACCCTATGTTTTGTGTTGCATGGAAGAGTGAAAGTCGTATGGGTTTGGAACCACATGACAGTGAGTAAATGATGACTGACCTTTCATATTTGAGCAAACTATCCCTTTAAAAACTCATGACCAGATGGAACGGAGGATACTGGAGGGAATCTGGATCTTTTTCTTGCTTTGATAACAGTGTACTTGTTCGTATTAACCATAGGCTTCCAAACTGGCTCACATCAAAAAGCCACATCTCTCCCGTCACATGGTCTGCACAGGAAACATGATAATAGCTCCAATCATGCTGATTCAATCAGGGCTTCTCCTCGAGCATTCTGGAGCTAAATAGTTCCTTGTTGACTACATACACTCACAAAACAACAAAACAAAAAACACTTAAAACTACAATCTGAAGCTATAGGCTAATATAGAGGAAACACTAGGGAAAAGCAATAGGATTCAGTAAAATTTTCTCACTGTTAAAAAAAAAAAAAAAAAATGATCCAAAAGTGTGCTTCTTGTGATAATATCTATATTAACTGGTTTTATTCAAGTCAGAAATGTTATTTAAAATGTTGGCATCAAACGGAACACATTAGGTTACACTAACAAAACAAATTTTAGGGTTAGATCAGGTAGAAATAGCTCCTTAAGGTAACAATTGCAGGTAACCCCTTTTTTCAGTGTATATTTTCTCAGCTTCTTAAAGACAACAAGACATCATAATGGACCCTATTCTTAAAAAAATTATTTGGCTGTATTATTTTGCACAATTCATTATTATGCATTTTCCCAAAAAATAAAAAATAAAATAAAAAATATTCTTTGTTGATTTACTGGAAACAGGGCCATTTGGGTGTGGGAAAATAATATTAACCCATAATATCGATTCAATCAACCAAACAATCCAATCAGTGGTGTAGTCAGGGCCATATGCACGGATACGCCGTATGCTTACTTTTTTCCCAAGGCTGTTTCTCCCAACGACTTCTAAGGATCAATATTTGCGTATACCCTCGGTATACCCACTTGTTTTGCTTCTTCAGAAGTCCATAATCTACCGTTATTAGTTTCCCTGTATTGGATGCTGTTTTGTGAAACTGGAGATTCTTTGTTGTAATCGGTGCATTATCACTTGAATTCTGCCATTCCCTCCCCCTGACAATCATTGTCGCCATCATCATCGACTGAGGGAATCTATGACAGTGAGTGGAGAGAGTGTCACCCTCATGCTGAAGCACATTTCGAATGAGTTGTGTGAGATATCGGCTTTACCCGGACACTACACTTGGCACAGAAATGGCTGGGGAAAAGTTTAGTAACAATCAGCACGTGTTTTCTGTCAGAAGCAAGATCATTTTGTTGAAATCAAATAGCATTCGAGTGCATGTGAATTGTTTCCCACCATTGGGATTTTAAAACACCAGTAAACACACCTATTCATGACATGCCATTACATTTTATTGCATATGTCAGAGCTCATTCTGGAAGAGAGAGAGTGAGAGGTAAGAAAAACTGCATTACTGCATTAATTCAAAATAAAAGTACAGTAGTACAGGTGTAGTTAAAACACAACTTGATTTTCTTACATTTCCCTTATGATAAACGTTATTTACTGCCAAAACAACGACACTAATTCAAGGAGAAATACACTATTTTCATGTTAAGCCTTTTCTCTCCCTTTCTCTCTACTTCCTAGTCATTGTATTAAAGGTGCACTCAGCGATTCCTGAGAAACACTCGAGCTCAACTGCCAAAACAAACACACCCCTCCCTTCAGTGCTCCTTTGGAAGCTCCGCCCTCAACTTATCATAATCCTTCTTTATTAGTTTATATTTGTCTGACCTTTTCTCTTGGTCTGTTTCTTAGCCATTTGTCCTCCTTGGAGTTTAGAAAGTTCGCATCAGCCTCTTCTAATTAATTTCCCTCTCGCTCTGCCCCCACCCCCCATCCTGTGCACGCTCAAGAACCACCCCCTGTTGCTGACTGGCTGGAGTAGTGTTGTGTGGATCAGTCCAATCCGCTTTGTTTTTGTCCCATTTACAGAGCCAGGGCTGTGTACAAATACTAGATTTTTTTCAGCCCACCCACAGAACGGACAGCTAGCAGACTGTGATATTTGCAGAATTTGACAAAAAGTGTACTGGATTAGAATTACTGAGTGCACATTTAAAGTGTTTTACATTTTAAGTTTATTAGGGAGACATTCGCACTGAATGCGTTTTTGCGTCTGTCCAAGCTGTTTTTCAATGTAAAGCAACATCTCGCACAGCAACGCCTGTAAAAATGGGTCATTCCTACAATTCTGTGTCATTTAAGTCCCCATTACAAGTGTGTGTGGTATTTATATTGTTTAATTTCACCCGATTACAATTTTGATAGGCTTGTTAAAAAAGAATAAAGACACACTGTGGGATTAAAAGTTAAATTTTAAATAAATGAATTCCTTTTCTATTGCACTGTGTCATGTCCCAAAAACTGCACGTCAAACATCTTTTTATTTCTGGATTTCTATTTTTCCCCCACATACAGTTAAGAGTTTAGTGTTACATTCTCTCACTAACATGTATTTATTTGTGGTAAATCTGTCATTTTAACACTGATAGTGAAGTGTATTTGTGTGTCCCTTGATTTATTGCGCACCCTGTTATGTCATGATACTATGACCTTTCATTGAAAATATACTGTATGTTAGGAAATTACATCACACACACTGGAGGTGTACATCACTTATTCTGCAAAATTATTTTAAGTTTATAACAATGCTGTTTTATTTATGTTTTCCTTTATTTTGTGGTGTCATATGTGGTCAAGCATAACAAGTCCACCCTGTTATGAGAAGATATATGGGAAATTAATATAATTTAAAATTTCAATATACAGTATTTATGTTAACAGAAATAAAATCGTAAATATGTTTCCTGGATATCAATCACAGACCATGTAGTGGCTAATTTATCCACTGAATTTCCACCCTGTTATTGTCCACCCTGATGCTGCCCATTTAACTGGATGGACAACTTTTTAGTAATTAATTTGACCAGTATGACTAATACAATCTTTAATATGTCCCTATAAGAAACTTGTAAAGTAATAGTAAGGCGCAATAGTAAACCACATATAAATACAGCATATTTTGTAATTTAAAGCGACAGACCACTCAAAAATGAAAATTATTTTATCATTTACTCACTCTCATGTTGTTTCAAAGCCATTTGACTTTTTGTCTTCCACGGAACACAAGTGGAGATGATATGCAGTATGTGAGTCTCAGTCACCATTCACTCTCATTGCTCTTTTTTTCCATATAAATGAAAGTGAATGGTGACTGAGCCTGAACATTCTACCTAACTTCTCCTTTTGTGTTCCACCGAAGTAAGAAATTCATACAGGTTTGGAACAACATGAGGGTGAGGAAGTGATGACGAAGCATCCCTTTAATTTCCTAATTTTTTTGGGTTACCTATCCCTTTAAATGCATTGCGAATTCTGTTTCGTGTTGTCTTTAAAGTGAATCAAGTGGATATTCATATACAGGAAAGACAGATAATGTTGTTGAAGAGTGCTTAGCGTCAGACGTATTTCCAGTCCTCTCTCGTGCAACAGATTCATGGGGGTCTTGTGTAACCCTGCTGTGGCTCTGCCGCTGTGGGTCGGCCGTGCGATTAGTGCAGCTCAATCCATCTACATTATGGCTGAAATAGCTCCACATGGA
Source organism: Myxocyprinus asiaticus (assembly GCF_019703515.2). Taxonomy (NCBI): domain Eukaryota; kingdom Metazoa; phylum Chordata; class Actinopteri; order Cypriniformes; family Catostomidae; genus Myxocyprinus; species Myxocyprinus asiaticus. Next base: position 17,564,821 of record NC_059379.1, read on the forward strand.
GTAGTAAGCACAACCTCCTGACCCAAAAATGAGAGGCTTAAGAGACCAGCTGTGTGTGCGTGGGTATGTGTGTTAGTCCAGAAGAGCAAGTGTGCATATTCTAAAGGTTAAGCCTTTATATACAGTATATGTGTGTGTGTGTGTGTGTGTGTGTGTGTGTGTGTGTGTGTGTGTGTGTGTGTGTGTGTGTGAGGAGCTCAAGATTTGGAACAGGTAAAAAGTGTAGAGATAAACCCTATTTATAAATCCCTCTTCCTTTAGGGTCTGTCTTTTCTAATCTCTCTTTCCTGTGTCTTTCTGTTCCTTTCCTTCCTGTCTCTGTACTTCCTCTATTCCTTCTTTCACAATAGCACCTCCACAGACGTGTGCAATGAGCTCTGTGTAGCCCCGTTTGTGTAGTTGAGTGCAGCTTTATCACCTCTCTGTCACCTTGTCCGGTTTGTTATCACACACGATTAATGAGGTTGTTGTTCAAAATAATGCAGACTAACTGCTAATGGTTAGATCCATCCATCCTATCATCTCAGGGTGTGATGGCCCTGGGAGAGGACACAGGAAATAGAAGAGAATAGAGATGGTGCACCAATTAAACGAATGCTCTCCAGTCTGTTTCCATCTAGCCAAAATGTAGGCCCTTCTCATCTCCTCAGGTTTTTTGTCATTCACATTCTCACTTACACTCCCACACACACTCAGGGCGGCATCATAGATAATCATCGTGTCTGAGGACATGGCACAGGAAATCAGCGTTGTCTTGGAAACGGGGCCTTATTGGTTAAGTGGTCATCATCGCTCAGCACATGTGGCTCAGAGGTGGACAGGATATTCCAACTCCCTCTCCTCTTTTGTTCATTTCCTTGTTTTCTGTGTTCTAATTCTTTCTGTTCAATTCTTCCTCATCCAAATCCCCATCAGGTGCTTGTCACACCCACATGGGTGTTTTTGAGTGTTTCTATGAGAGTTTGTTTATAGTGGCCAAGGTTATTGTTGTGTACAAAAATGAAGACAAAAACCAAATGTAAAAATATATTCATTAACTAAATTAAAATTAAAAAATACATTCACTGGAAAAGTTAAAGCTAAACTAAAAATACATTTTCATTGCTCAAAAACTGAACTAAAAAGAACATTAATTATTTGTAGTTTCTGTTGTTTATATAAAAACAAAGATAAAATTAAAATGAAATATACTAAAAAACTGAAACAAAACTGAAACTAGAAAAAAAGGGAAAAACTAAGCTAAAAGGAATAGTTCACCCAAAACTATTCCTTTAAAACTAACAGTCATACAGTAAAAACAAATGAAAACAAAACTAATTTGGAGTGACAAATTGATAGATGATAGAAATCCACGCTTCAAAAGACATTTCACCATAAGACCTGGAAAAGAGGACGTTCAATATGGGACATTTCGCATTTTCAGATATTTTGAGTTTTATAATGAGATAGATTAAGTCAGAGGTCCTGAGGTTAGTTAGAGACTGCAAGAGCTTTATGGTTTATATGAATCCACTGGATCAGTTTGTTATCAACTTCCTTGAAGTCTTAATGTGATGGACAGCTATGAGAGTTACATTTACGTAACACTGCAGAACAGTGTCAGATAACAATTATGACTGTGTGTGTGTGTGTGTGTGTGTGTGTTCGGTTGTAATAGTGCATCATCTATCTCCATTCTCTGATCTTCCAAAGGAGTGAGAGACACAGGGGAATGTAAACAAAGGCACAAAATTAATTCCTATGGTCAAGATAAACCTGTGTCATTGCTTGTGGATATTAAATAAAAGGGGCATTCCCACTGAAAGTGATTAAACTTCTGGAGTCGCTGTATTGTTGGTTGCTAGTAGGCATTCTTGCTCGACTGCTGTATCCAGTTGTATGAGCCGATGCCGATTGGTCATTTGATCTTCATTGTCTGCACTCACATTGGTAATCGCTGCATTGCATCACTGCTCATTTGCATAAGGTTGAACTCTGAACTTTGCTCAACTTTGTTGCATAGGCAATGGTCTCAGTCACTCGTGTCACCTCAAATCGACCACTCTGATTAAAAGTCAGACTGATCTCACAGTGAAATCAGAAACAGAGTTTTAATAGCTAAAATCGGTCTGTGCTTATCGGAATGAAAAACACTGCCCCCAGTGGCCAAAGTGGTAAGTGTTGTTGGGCGTATGGGCATGTGTGAGCTCTATTTTCTGGGTAAAATGTCCACAAAGGGATCCAAAAGCGAGTTGTAAAACGTGTTGTTTTCAGCAGTACAGGCTGTAATACAGTGAAGAGGAATGCTTATTTTTCATAAACTGTTCCCCCCAATCAAAGTCCCAAACCTCCTAACCATCAGTGAAGTAAAAATGTAATGCTGTAGAGGGAAAAATGCAACCTCCAAATCATGCTCGTCACTGATAATTCAAGTACTATTACTTCCTGGTTTCAGTGCAGGATTCTCGGGTCTTCCATGCTGCTGATTCAATTTCTGTTTGTGCTACAGGCGAAGGTAAACACGCTGGAGCTGATGTAAAAATGTCTGATAGGAGATGGCGCTTGTCGGTGAGTCGGCATAATGTGACATATCCTAGGGTAGTTGAACTCTTGGAAACAACATGCCGACTTCCCATGTGATCATTTTGGAAAAATGCATGACTTCCAGTTGCTTTGTCACTGCAAATAGCTGTTAGTGGGAACTGTCTTTAAGAGTATACAGTATGTTTCATCTAGAGTGTAACATTTCTTTAGCACTACGGAGTAACCCTACAAAAGGCAAAACGCAGTAACCACACAGAAGAAATAGACAAAAATTTTAAAAATAGATTCTCTGTGTAAAATATAAAATAGTCTCACTCTGTTTTCAATAAATCTGAGAATAGTTCATGCTAAATTACCTCCATGAAGTTGACACCCCATATAATTAAATCATTACCAAATCTATACCATTTGTTTGTGCCGCAAAAATGAACGTTTGTGCTGGTTCGGTTGTTTGAGATTATACATTATTTTTTTGGCTATGTGACATCACTTTCCACCCCATGTGGTCCAAATTTTTGCGGCACAAATGCAGCACAAATGAATGGTATAGATTTGGTAATGATTTAATTATATGGGGTGCCAACTTCACGGAGGTGGCAAAATTGTCTGTCACAGAACAGATCATAGTCTAGAGACCCAGCATCGGTTAAAACTCAATTTTGACTAAATGTGTTAATTTACTGCATTTTGCCTTTGCAGTGCTGTGAAGGGTAGCCCACTATTGCCAAGAAATATCTGATGCCGCCTTTTGAAATAGTCCAAGCTAGTATGATCCAAATTTTCTAAAACACACTCCATAAAAGGCTAACCCCCAAGTTATCAGATTTAATCTTGATTGTGAACTCTTTCCAGATTAATCTTAATTTAGCTTGTCAGATTCAAGCTGCAATTTAATAGTAAAGCGTGAGAGCGTTTAGGGAGTGAAAGTGTGCCACTCTTTTAAACAGCTGAGGAACATCACGTCATGGAAAACAAAAAGGGAAAAGCGTATCGGGTCGAAGTGAGTTCAACAGGAAGTTGAGATTACTTCTGCCAAGGTCATGACCCAGGAAGCACATTACCTCAGATAAGGGCTTGTGGGAATTCAGCCATTGTGGCAGTGTCACGAGAAGCGAGGATGTGGATAGTATGAACTGTGTGAGCGAGTGTGACAGTGTGAAGGAAAGTTGAGCTAAAGAAATCTGACATTGGATTCTCTGTTCTCTTCCTCTGTTGCTGGAGCACATAATAGAAATGCTGTGTGTTAGGAATGCCATTTCATACTAATTACCCAAACCAGAAATTTGCCGCAGGTTAAAACAGACAAAGTGATTATTTGTTGTAAAACAGCACCTCTTTCTTATACACATGAGACACTTATGAAACTATGCAGCTGTTTTTGGACCATGGCAACGTTTTTTAAATGTGTTTATAGAGCGCAAAAGTTGGGTTCCAGAAGCAAAAATCCAATTCATTTTGTCCGCAGGCGAATTAATTTTTAACAATACCTTATAAACATTTCCAGACAGACCTACCATGAGATCTTAGGTTGTTAATTGATGGTACATGCTCCTGTTAAAGCCACAAGTCTTTGTTATTTCAACTTAATAATAAAAAATAAAAACAAATCATGTTTAATAGTGAATTTCTAGTGGAAAATCTACACTACCCATGATCCATGGCACTAATCAGAGAATCGTGACTAACAAAGTGCACCAAAAGATCCCGGTCTCCTTACACTCTCAAACTACTTATAAATTAGCAAAAGATCTGAATATTTCACATCTTTTTTAATTTGATTACATTTGATTCACCTCGGAACTGTTTGGTTTGGTTCATGGCTTAGAACTCTTTTGTGGAGGATTTTATGAAATCCCTTTGGAAGAAAAGAATGGCAAAAATACTTACGGAACCAAGAAGCTGCAGAAGTGGACGGGCACTGTTGGGGTTGTTTATTTTTTTGTGGAAAAATAAACCCACAGTATGAAGAAAATGTGAGTAGTGCTTGCCCATGCAAAACTCGCTGCCACCATGCTGTTGTTTTCTGGATGGTTGCTAGAATATTACTTAGTTGCTTACTGGCCCAAGTCAAAAGAATCCCAAGTTTTATGATACCCTGGTGTCAAGATTTGACTCAGGTCCCTCCTTTAGTGTAAGTCTATGTGATTTCTTCACCCATTTATCATCCGCCAAGTGAAAATCTTCTCACTTAGAAAGGAATGGCACACCTCTCCTTAACAAATTGCATTATATCAGTTATCATTTATGTCCGTAGCTACAGGACGAGTGATATGCTGAAATTTGACATGAGCAATGATAAAAGTGATGCTTGCCTTGCCTTAACACTAAAGGCACAGTCACCTTTTTAAAGAACACTGTATGTACAGAATATATCTATTTTTTGCATGAAATGCTAACCTTTGAAATTGAGACGTTGATGACTTTGGTGTGTTTTTCTTTCCTTGTCTCTCTGTTCTTTTTCTTCCTTCTCTCTTTTTCAGTTTTCTGTTCCACCCTTTTTTAATTTCTCCTGCTACATCAAAGCACAGGCTGGTGTGTAGGCGGTTAAGTATGGGCCCAATGTCAACAAGGTCTCGCACTTTTTTCACTTCTCCTTTTCTTTTTCATGTGAGACCTGGAGGACATGCTGTCCTTTACAAACACGATGTCCTCTTCTTTTTCCAGTAAAACATCCCTTTCAGTCTTGTTATTTAGGGGAAATATGTCACTTTGTAGTTGCAATGTCATGGGGAATCATGGCAGAATGACTGATCAGTTTCATTAGCGGCAGCTGAACTCTCCTCAAATTCAATCTTCCTCGAACCCACAGTCACACAGGACACTGTATGAATCGATGTATCTACTCATGATTCCACTGCTTAAAGGGATGGTTCACCCAAAAATGAAAATTCTGTCATCATTTACTCACCCTCATATTGTTCCAGAAATGTATGACTTTCTTACAGTCACTGCATCTTTTATCCATTCAATTAAAGTGAATGGTGACTGAGGCTAACATTCTGCCTAACATCCTCTTTTGTGTTTCGAAGAAAGAAAGTCAAAGGGTTTGGAACAACATGAGGGTGAGTGAATGATGACAGAATTTTCATTTTTGGGTGAACTATCCCTTTAAAAGTAAACTCAGTAATCTTTTCCCTCCTTTAAAAGGTTTTACTCAAAAAGAAATAAATAGTTCTTTATAAGTTAAATATAAGTTAAATTCATGTATACACATGAGATACATGAGCTAACTCCAGCCATATCAGTATCCTAATAAAGGTTGTTTTATTTTACATGAGATCACATGGCCAGACAAATACATACTCAGTTTACACAAATACTCACTTCACAAAATAAATAAATAAACTATATATATATATATATATATATATATATACTAAGTGCACCTTTAAGGTGATTTACAGGCTCTCAAAACATATCAATGCTATAGGTAGAGCATTAGGTTTTGAGACACAACCATAATTAGAAGTCAGGGGAATTTACAGTACTGACTCATTATAAATCAGCTATCAGCTCTAGAGCGTCCTGTAAACTTAGAGTTCTTCTTCATCTTCTTGTGGGATTCTGGGCTGACTTAATAAAGCTGTCTGGAGACAGAAGAGGAGGATGAGACGCAGACACAAGACGGATTGAAAGGAGGTCTGGAGCACACCTGGTTCGCATACAAATAGCACTAGTGTGTGTTCTAATAACTTCCATTTGTTCAGTTTCAGTTTGATTTCCTTTAAAATAAGGAAAAGATGTTGTTAAAGATAGAAAAAGGAAGAGAAAAAATACTGCAAAATAGCCACAGGAAAAGAAAGATGTCAAGGCAGCAGTTCTAGTGTGGCATGTCTCCAGCCAGTGGAGACACACTGGGAAATTGAATCAGCTGAGTGAACAAATAACAAACAAACAAACAGAGACAAGAACACACAACTGTCTGTTTTTTTGTTCTGGTATGTGTTTGAGTCTGTACAGTGGCACCAAAAAATATCTGGACACTTAAGCAAAACTTAGACATTTATGGATTTCATCGCATTGCATAACAAAATATCAAACCAAGTGGGAAATGATGCTTTCTCAGAATTAACTTCACTTTTATGAGACAATTATGCAATAATGTTTTTACCAAATGGCCGCAGGGTGATTTTTAGTGAATGTGTAAAATCAGTTCCCCTTATAGAAATAGTTCACTCAAAAATGAAAATTCTCTCATCATTTACTCACCCTCATTCCATCCCAGATGTGTACGACTTTCTTTCTTCTGAAGAACACAAATATTTTTAGAAGAATATCTCAGCTCTGTTGGTCCATACAATGGAAGTGATTTGTGGCAAGAACTTTGAAGCTCCAAAAAGCACATTACAGTAATCCATAGGACTCCAATTATTAAATCCATGTCTTCAGAAGTAATTTGATAAGTGTGGGTGAGAAACAGATCAATATTTAAGTCCTTTTTACTAGAAATCTCCACTTTCACATTATTTTTTGTTGTTGTTGTTGCAATTTGCATGCTTTGTGCATATTCCATACCTATCATATCGCTTCTGAAGACATGGATTTAACCACTGGAGTCATATGGATAACTTTTATGCTGCCTGTATGTGCTTTTTGGAGCTTCAAAGTTCTAGCCACCCTTCACTTGCATTGTATGGACCTTCAGAGGTGAGATTTTTTTTCTAAAAATATCCATTTGTGTTCATCACATATGGGATGGCATGAGTGTGAGTAAATGATGAGAGAATTTTCATTTTTGGGTGAACTATTCTTTCAAGTTCACACAGGCGTCCTAGCAGAGTAAACCACAGGTGTACATCATCACATTAACTATGGACATGTTCTAAGTTTGACAACCAGAAAGTATCCAAATACCAAATTTTGTCTTAATTTTGAACAGAATATCTATTTTTTCATCCTTTTTAAATCTAAGAAACTTCTTTTTTGTGAAAAGTTTTGCTTGAAATGTGTACTTGTGCAATTTTTAGTGCGATATTTTGCTATGTAATGCAATGACATTCATACATTCTAAAGTGTGGCTTAAAAGCCCAAATACGTTTTGGGGCCATTGTATGTGTATGTTTAAGGACAAATTAGAGGGAAATACTGTCTCTTGACTGAACGCCTGAGCTGACTGTGTTGAATTTTTTGTCAAAATTATTAGGGTTAATACTTTTTACACAAAATTCAAGCCTTGTGCAGTAGTGAATTTAAACCATGTTGTAAAGCCTTCTCTCTCTCTCTCTCTCTCTCTCTCTCTCTCTCTCTCTCTCTCTCTCTCTCTCTACATGCTGATAATGCAGGCCTATAGTCCAGAGATCATGCCTTGGAGTAATAATCATTACACTCACAGTTTGTGCCTGATTGTTGCTGTAAACCCGCAGGTGTGTGTGTGCGCGCGTGTGTGTGCAGACGGCAATCAGATGATTGTAATCTATAATCTTTTTTTTTTTTTTTTTTTTTACGGTACTGTTTGTTTTTCTCAAATTAAGGGGATGTTTATATCCCCAGTGCTTTGGTATTATTATTATTCCACACTAATTGTCGTGTGTGAGTGTGTGTGCCTGTGTGCATGTTTTGAGAGAGAGAAAACATTAACGAATGTGATCGTTTGAGAGAATGATTATTTGATGACTAAGCGAATTGTGTGTGTGGTGTCATTAGTGTGTGTGGGTGTATGTAGGTGTGTGATGAAGATAAGGTAGTCTCTCAGGCCTTCATACTTTACAGTTAATATTGAGATTTTGATGAAGCGCGTAACATCTAGAATGCAGACTGCATGTTTGAATGAACAAAGATTATTCTGCATTGCTTTTATGTGTATGCTCTTGCCTAGGTGCGCATCTGCATGTGTTAATGCGGGCGTGTGTGTGTGAATGTTTTATATTTGGTTATTTGGTCTGGCAGGTAAATGTCACGCATAGGAGCGTTGCCTAGCTACAAAAACCAAATGCCATTAGCCCAATGAGAGTTAGAGCGTGCTTCACATTCCTGACAAATAACATGTTCACAACACCGTCCCAGTCATCTAAATATATGCACGCTTCCTGCTTCCTTTTCGTTTCATCAAATATTTAAATAACAAGCTCTTTGAACTCTTTATTGATAATGATTTGGGTGCTTATCAAGAACTCATGTTTTGTAACTCTGTATTTCCGACAACGGTTTTAGAGAAGTGGTTTATAGATTTTTGCTGCGTTCAAGTCTTGTCGGAATCACCGTAATTACAACTTGATGACAACTCGGGAGATCCTCAGAAGTAATTTGTTTCTATGGCAACGCTCATAATGCAAAAAATGGATCCATCCTTTGTTGTTGATGACAGGACAATGCTTTGATCGCTACATTATTTCACCTCTTTATTATTTTACAAAATATTGAAGAACTAAGAAAGTGTGCCAGGGAACATTATCAAATAAAATGACATATAAAACAGTATCTGTTGAAGTCGTTGCTATTTTGGTTGTTTTTATATGACGTCACAATGGTCAAATGGGTTTCCAATTTGTAATTATAAATTTGTAAAAGACGTGATTTGAAATGAGAAATTCCAACATGATGTTAATGTACACTATGTTTTATGTGTAAAAGCACTGAAAATCTAATTTAGGACAGATCTTTACAGCATTCTAATAACTCCTGAGCCTGAATAGATATATTTGTATGTGTTATAATATTAGTGTTACTCATTTTCTTCCCCAATGAGACAGACTGACATAAAAATCCACGTCATAATCCATCGATTAAACATCTTTTAACTAACCCAATTAAACTCTGTCCTGAGTGGGTATTTCTTAAATTGCACTAAATCTGAAGAAATCAACAGAAAACAAGTCGCTTAGAATTTACAGATGTTTTTTCATCATGTGTATCGACACAACCCAAACTGCTTCTGGACTTGCATCAAAGCCTTTTTTTTTACTTTTCCTTTCCTCTCTTGTCCTTCGCTTTTCCCCTTTGCACTTAAGGGGGAATCAGGGACAAACCTTTCATCAATCACTAAACACACACACACACACACACACACACACACATTTCTCTGTAGAGCATTGCGTCACACCCTCCCATTGTGTTTATTAAAAGCTGCATATGTGAGTTTCCTGAAGTGTCAAAGGATCTGAAAAGTCTAAAGGACAAACACACAAATGTTCACCTTGTCTTAAAAATGTACTGTCTGTAAAAAGTGTCTTGTTTCTGTGTGTGTTTGGAAATATCACAGGAAGGGTTGTGTTCAGGGTCACATTGACTAACAGAATTAGGTCAGTGTGGGCAGTTCAATAGAAATGGGCCTCTCAAATGCTCTTATGATGCTATGGAACAGCATTTACACTCAATTTGGTGTTAAAGCAAATCATGACTGTGTTGTTGCATTGTATGCATGTGTTTGTCTAGGTCAGGGATCCCATTAGTAAAGGTGAAAGGAAATTAGAGATGGGTGTTGTTTTACATTGAGCGATTTGTCAGTGTGCACATTGATTTCTGTCAGTGAGCTATCAGTGTACATCTTTCTCTCTTACACACACACACACAAACACAAGTCACGGACAAAGAGAAGCTTCATTATGTCAATATGTCTGTCCCCCATGACATCACCTATCGGTCAGGTAAGCCATTTTTTATGTTGTACCGTTAAAATCAACTTGAAACCAAAATATATCTTATTGTGCATGATTCAACAGCACTTTATGCCAAAGTAAACATGTTGTCTTTGTAATCGTTCATCAAATTGTAATAAATAATTTATTATTTGGCTTTCTTTATTTTTCAACCCCTTTGCTCCAACCACTGTGGAATGCACACTTTTCATGATCTAGTGAAAACCAGATTAATAAAATCCCACCCTAAATTTGTTCTTATTCAATATCCTGTTTTATTTGAAAATACACCACATTACAGAAGTAAAATGAGTTGTGAATATTGTTTCATGCTGACTTTAAAGAGTGCTAGGCACATATGGTGTGTGTATCTCTGTAGGATTATATTATTACATCTTGTGATCAGTGATCAAAGAAATAACAGGACATCTGATCCTTGTCACTTCTTGTAATTAGTGACTACACCGACATCCAATGACATTCTCTCTCTCTCTCTCTCTCTATCTCTCTCTCTCTCTCTCTCTCTCTCTCTCTGTGCCTTTCAGCACACACACATTCTTATGCTCTCTCATGGTTGGTTAGGTTAGATATACTGTATCTCGGCTGCCTGTGATTGTGTAAGTGATTGCTGTCCTGCTCGTTTGGTAGTGTGTAATGGAGCAGCTCTGGATGGATCAGTGAACTCCAGGAGACAGGGTACGCAATCCCACCTCACTGCCCAGGAACAAGATCGGGGCTCGGTCAGACAATACTAGAGCTTGAACAATCTTTGAGATTGTTTAGAAGTGTGATGTTTGTTAAGGTTTAAATTTACATACTAGACCACCTTCCAATTTGCATACTTTCCATTCTATATAGTATGCGAAATTAGGATTAGTGCATCCCAATTCATATTATGTTGAAAATTATCAAAGGTACCTGGTTGGTATGCTGTTTCCAGTGATATTTCAAAGTATGCATCCGTGCATACTTCTTTTTTTCCATTCACAGCCAGGGACACATTAATGCATGGTCTTACCTGTTCTTAAGCCCAGGAACCCCTTGGTACCATGATGCCCCATGCATACAATCCCATAGGCAATGCAAGAGAAGGGTCTTGTGATGTTTTTTTTTTCTTCAATTTTTTAATTGTTGATAAAAAGGTTGGGGATGACAAATTTAAATGTTATGAATTTAGCTAGATGCTAATGTTTACATCTCCGGCCAATGCACAGAAGATGACGTATAAGTAAAACTGCAATGCTTCCTTCTGCTCAGCAAGTGTTCGATTATCACCAGAGAGGTGTCCTAGCAACCATATTGATGAACATTGCTGCGATGCTGGCATTTATTCTACAGGTGTATGATTATCATAAGACAGTATAGTTTACTGTGTTTTAAACGGCTGTCTCAAAAGTTTTCTTGTCTTGTAATGTTGGAACTTTGACTCAAAAATGCTTTTTATTTGCTGAAAAAGTGAATGTTTACAAGTCACTTTCAAGGCAAGTCCACTCGGCGGCCATCTTTGGAATGCTCCCAGGCAGCTATTTTCTATGGATGCTAGCAGCATGAAAGTCCTGCTCCTATCTACTTGAATAGGGAAAGACTGAAACATCCAAAACAGTTGGTCAAGGTTACGATCAAAGAACATATTTCAAATTGCTTGTGAAATCTGACAATAATGGTAATATAAATTGTGCTTTTTACATCAGATCACGCTAAAAATCACTGTTTTTTAGGCTGGTCTAGCTTGATGTTTCAAATCAGAGTTGATTGACAGGTGATGTCTGTATCTAAGAGGTGATTGGCTTTTTTACATGTAAAGTGGGACTTCTGTTTCTACATCAGCCATATTGGGCATTCCAAAAGGCATATTTTAGGCAGCACAAAAGTAATCCACACAACTCCAGTTGATCAGTTAATGTCTTCTGAAGCAAATCGATATGTTGGTGTAAGAAACAAGTTGATAATTAAAACTTTATTAACTTTAAAAAAATCGCTTCCTGCCACCAGTCGACGCATCAGTGACGTAAGCGCTATGGCGCGTTCACGTCAGAAGTGCGTGCTTTGTATACAACAGAGGAACGAATGTCATGCGAGAGTTAGTTAATTTCAAACAGCATCCCAGCTCTGGCCAGAAGCAATGATTTAAAGTTAAAAACATTTTAATTATTGATTTGTTTCTTACACCAACCTATCGATTTGCTTCAGAAAATATTAATAGATTGACTGGAGTTGTGTGGATTACTTTTATGCTGCCTAAATATTCCTTTTGGACCGCCAAATAGCCAGCAGCCCAATGGCACCCGTTTACTTACATTTTAAGGACCTACAGAGCTTCAACATTTTTCTAAAAAAATCTTAATTTGTGTTCTTCTGAAGAAAGACAGTCATACACATCTGGGACGGCATCAGGGAAATTGAATAATGAGAGAATTTTCATTTTTAGGTGAACTATTCCTTTAACATTTACCTCCCGCTTGTTTCATTTATTATTATTTTTTTGAGTAGACCTAAATATTGTGTAAAATAAGTGTTCATTTCTCTTCAGCAATTTTGTGTTTGTCTCATTTACTGTCATTAAATTGTCTTGTGTATAAATCTGCATTATATTGAAAAACCCCTATAATTTGCTGGTGTTAATTATTTTTTGTATCTTTATAGTCACTAGCGAGTTGCACGGGCCTGTGAAACAAACAGAGAGTGAAATTTGCAGATCTCTGCTGTTTCTGAGGGTGACGTGGGAGAGTTTCTGAGGTTGTTTTGTTGACTCATCCCTCTGCCTCTAGTGCGAACGTTTGAATTTGTGTGTGTCTGTGTGTGTGTGTGTGTGTATGCCTGTGGCATCTCTTCACCTCTGTAAGTGTCAGACTGTCTGAATGATCAGCTTTATGAGACCTGACCTTTAAATACAAGAGTCTGAGCAGCCCCCTCTCTCTCAGTCTTTCTCTCTGTGACCATGTGTGACAGGATCTGCCTCAGGCGAACTCTACGTCCAGATGAATATGGACTTTGACAGCGCTGCTTTGTCTTTTCAAGTCATTAACAGTTTTTTTTTTACCGTCAAATATACTCAAGGCCCAATCTCTCAGAGATCAAATATCGCTGATTGCTGTGATTTGGACTATTTTAGGTGGGAAAGAGAGGGACAGTTCATCTATTCCCCCTCCCCCATCTCTAGTGCCCTGTTAACAAGAATAGTCATCCTTACTGCACACTTCACCTGTTCCACAGTCCAACAGCTGAGACCACAAGTGGGCCTCCCGTCGGTTTGGACCACATACCATTTTCATCCGGTTTAAGGTGTTCTCAGCTTGGACCTCACAGGGTGAGATTAGACATATGTGTACAATAAAAAGAGCAAGCAGTGCTACATGCCATTCTATCAGAATGCTGTATGTGACAGGTGTCTTAAGCTGAAGTATGTAATCTCTGCGCCACTAGTGCCACCAAACAGAATTGCAAAAATAAACGTTGTTTTCAAAACAGCTTTCTGAATATGCCTCTCGTCTGCCGTTGGTCAAACAAAGAGATAGATCTGCCCCCAACTCACGTCACTGGTTGAGCAATGTTTTTGGGGCAGGTCTATGCAGGCCGCTCTAAACAAACACTGACATTTTCAATGCACCAGAGAGAAAAAATGCTTACAATTAACCTAGGAATGGCTTACTTATAGTTGTCTCTGCATATTAAGCTGGGATAGGAGAAAGTATTTTAACACAGAAAAAGTTACATACATCAACTTTAAACAATATTCTTTTCCCAGTATATCTATGACATCATGCTTTCTTCTTATTGGCAGGTTTAGTCGAGGTATGTTTTATTGTGGCAATGGCTGAAAAAGCGATTAAAGCTTTCTCTTACCTTTAAACTTGAGTTTTTGTCCTAGCTGTGACAAGCGACAGGACATTTTGTCGATCACTTGGTCTATACTGTTGCTCCGCCCACTGTGAAATCTCATGGTCCAAAATCCTGTTCCACATAGCTGTGTATTAAACATCAAATATCTTCTGACTGGGGCCTGGGTAGCTCAGTGAGTAAATATGCTGACTACCACCCCTAGAGTCGCGAGTTTGAATCAAGGGCATGCTGAGTGACTGACAAATTGGCCCAGTTGCTAGGGAGGGTAGAGTCACATGGGGTAACCTCCTCATGGTCGCTATAATGTGGTTCTCGCTCTTGGTGGGGAGAATAGCGTGAAGCCTTCACACGCGCTATGTCTCCGCGGTAATGCGCTCAACAAGCCAAGTGATAAGATCCGTGGATTGACTGTCTCAGACGCGGAGGCAACTGAGATACGTCCTCTGCCACCCGGATTGAGGCGAGTCACTACGCCACCATGAGGACTTAGAGCGCATTGGGAATTGGGCATTCCAAATTGGGGAGAAAAGGGGAGAAAAAAAAATATTTTCTGACTGGCTTTGATTTGTCACGTCGCAGAGAAGTTTTGCATTTAGTGTGGACAGACAAACTGCTTGTGTTTGGACACGATGTACCGCTGGTGTTTTGCGCATAGCTTTTATTATATTATGTGTTTTAGAGTGGCTGAAACACTGTATTGTTCAATCAGGATCCAGAACCGGAACTACCAGTTTTAAAAGATACTTTCTTTCAAGTCAATTCAAGTCATTATTATTCAGGAAATCATGTATTAACAAAAACAAAAATGAAACTATATATATATATATATATATATATATATATATATATATATATATATATATATATATATAATGTCTTACAGTGATCATTGTGTAGTTTGATTAAATATGATTGTAAAATGTGAATAGAAATTAAATAATTAAATAATAATTGTATTTAGGACCCCTGTGAGCAAGCTGAAGGCGACTGTGGCAAGGAACACAAAACTCCAGATGTTGGTTAATGGAGAAAAATAACCTTGGGAAAAACTCACTGTGGGGGCCAGTTCCCCTCTGGCTAAACAACATGAATATAATGCCAATATTAGTTATTTGTGTGCAGTGCAAGTCATGATTTTAAATTTGTAAATTAAGTATAAATTAAGCATTAACATCCAGTGTTGTAAAAAAAAAAAAAAAAAAATTTAAGATTAATGACTAATGTCTTTGAAGTCCATCCTGGATTAACTGCAGAAGTTCACATAGATGCATTGTCCTTTGTTAGTTGGCTGAAGGCTTTTGTTGTCAATTAAATGATAGTCTATGTATTCCATTTCAAGAGTGTAGTCCATCAATAGACAAAGGTGATGCAGGCAGAGATTAATGAGGTGCATCGGAGTTCAACCTGCAGGTCATTTCGGTGAGGTTCGGTGGGGTCCATTCTAAGTCCAAGGTTCAGGCAGTGGCATATGTAGTATCTGATGTCTTGTAGTTGGAGTTGGAGTTCATCCTCTGAAGTCGAAAGACTGAAGTGATGTCTGGCTAGCACCAGCTGTAGTTTGTCGTCATCTCCCAGCAACACGTAGCAGTGGAGTCCGACACCAAGCAGGAACAGAGCTGGATCTGGCAGGCTCTGGTAACCTTGGGATATGAATCCTAAGGTTGAGACATGAAAACAAATAGAATAATGTTAG
This sequence comes from Myxocyprinus asiaticus, assembly GCF_019703515.2. Classification (NCBI taxonomy): domain Eukaryota; kingdom Metazoa; phylum Chordata; class Actinopteri; order Cypriniformes; family Catostomidae; genus Myxocyprinus; species Myxocyprinus asiaticus. Next base: position 17,580,451 of record NC_059379.1, read on the forward strand.
CGTAGATGCCATTCTATTTAATGCAGATTTATAGATCATGATGGATGTTTCTGGTTCCGGCAGACCTAAGTAAAGCAGCCTAATTGTGAGTTGAAGGATAAATTAGGTGTATGCCTGGCTAAATAGATGAGTCTTTAGTCTAGGCTTAAACTGAGTGAGTGTGTCTGCATCCCGAACAGTGTTAGGGAGACTATTCCATAGTTTAGGAGCCAAGTATGAAAAGGATCTACCTCCTTTTGTGGATTTTGATATTCTTGGAATTATTAACAAGCCAGAATTTTGTGATCGTAATGAACGTGATGGAATATAGCATTTCAGAAGGTCATTTAAGTATTGTGGAGCTAGACCATTTAAAGCTTTGTATGTAGTTAACAGAATTTTAAAATAAATATGAAATTTAAAAGGTAGCCAATGTTTCGACGATAAAATTGGGCTAATATGATCATATTTCTTGGTTCTAGTCAGCACTCTGGCAGCTGCATTTTGAACCAATTGAAGTTTATTTATTAAACTTGCTGGACATCCTCCCAGTAATGCATTACAATAATCTAGTCTTGAGGTCATGAACGCATGAATGAATTTTTCGGCATTAGCAATAGAGAGCATGTGTCGTAATTTAGCAATATTTCTCAGGTGGAAGAATGCTGTTCTACAAACATTGGAAATTAGATTTTCAAAGGACAGATTGGTATCAAATATAACACCTAATTTCTTTGCTGAAGAAGACGACGTAACAGTACATCCATCGAAAGTTAAATTATATTTTAGCGGCTTATTTTTATAGGTTTTTGATCCAATCATTAGTACCTCTGTTTTGTTGGAAGTGAGTAGAAGGAAATTTCTGGCCATCCAGTCTTTGATTTCATTGATACACTCTGCTAATTTGGAGAATTGTGAATTTTCGTTGGTTTTATAAGAAATATAAAGTTGGGTATCGTCTGCATAATACTGGAAACTTATTCCATGATTCCTGATAATATCTCCCAGGGGGAGCATGTATAAGGAGAAAAGCAGAGGTCCTAAAACTGATTCCTGTGGCACTCCATATTTAACCTTTGTTTGATTTGACAATTCCTCGTTTACACAAAGTGGTAGCGGTCTGATAAATAGGACCTAAACCATGCTAATGCAAGTCCACTAATGCCAACATAATTCTCCAGCCTATTCAAGAGAATGTCGTGATCTATCGTGTCAAAGGCAGCACTAAGATCTAAAAGCACTAGAAGAGAAATGCAGCCGCAATCAGATGATAAGAGCAAGTCATTTGTGACTCTGATAAGTGCAGACTGTACTGTGATGGGGCCTAAATCCTGACTGAAATTGTTCATATATTCCATTTCTCTGTAGTAATGAACATAGTTGGGAGGACACTACCTTTTCTAGTATTTTCGACATAAATGGTGGATTTGAAATCGGTCTGTAATTAGCTAGTTCTCAAGGATCAAGCTGTGGCTTCTTAATAAGTGGTTTGATAACTGCCATTTTAAAGTTTCTTGGGACATGTCCTAAGGATAGCGAGGAGTTAATAATATTAAGAAGAGGTTCTGAGATTACTGGGAATACCTCTTTTAAGAGCTTAGTTGGTATTGGATCTAACATACATGTTGTGGCTTTTGATTTTTTGATCAATTTTGTTTGCACTTCATGACCTATGACAGCGAAGGATTTGCTCGTGAGCAATATTATGAGACACTGTTTTCATCCAGTTCTTCTAGACTTTTTGGCTTACTGAGTATGTGAGACAATTCTGGAAGATTATTATCTTATGAAGCTATCTTTAGTGGTAGAATGAGATCTAATGTTTAGTAGCCCTACCATTATATGATGTTTATCTTCATTTTTTATTTATTTTTTCAAGTTTGACCTTAATTAAATTTTTTTAAACATTTTTTTAAACCTGATGGGGTTTCCGTCAGCTACATAACAAAATATTCTTTCCTCTTTTCTTTGTCTTGGTCTGACTCAATTGATGTGATGTTTGGGAAATGCCCTACGTGTACACACACATTGACAAATATACTCCAATGGTCTTAAAATGACTAAATGTGTCTGAGTCACACTGCAGTTGATGTGTGATGTGTATGTTGGTTTGGGTGTGTGCATAAAGAAGTGTGGATGTGTTTGAGTGTTTGCTGTTTGGTGGTTTGGGGGAGTTGGTCAGTCGGATTGACCGTTCAATGTTTTGTCTACACCACTAGCTCATTGACTAATTCTTTTATTGATCATTTTGTAGATTCAAACATTTGGACAGTGTATGTGTGTGTGGGAGAGCGAGTCACTATTACATACCTGAAAATCCACACAAGACCTGTACCCAGAGGAAAATGTTATTGCTCAGAAGTTGCTCATTTATAGCTCAAAAGAATTATTGGAGGTCTCAGTTGTTTCATTGAGGTATCAACTTGTCTCAGAACTGTCTCAGAAGATTCTTCTGAAATTTCTTAGGAGTAAAAATAGACACAACTGTAAACAATTGTTAACATGTGGTATGAGTGCAGAGCTGTTAAATGTGTGTAGCAAGAATGTAACCAAATATTGGGGGGTAACTTGGTCCAGATAATTTTGTCTTCCAAAAATTTGATGACAAATATTTGCATTCATATTGAAATCTCTGACTTTTGGCTGTGGACTTTGGCATTTTGCCAAATCTGAGCACAGAGAAACAAATGGAATAGACAGAAGAATGGATGGAGAGACATGAATGAAGATCTACAGCCTCTATTCTCAATTCAACACTGAAACACATTAAATAAAATTATACGTATCGATGAACAAGAAAGAATAAAGTTTGGTTTTATATTTAATCTAATGCATTTGTGTGGGTGAGAGAGAGAGAAATCCACATTTCCTATTGACACAGGTGTGTGGTCGTGTCTGTGTATTCTCACACAACAGTTTGGTGCTCTCTCATTGTCTGTGTTAATTTTGGTAGGGTTACTGTGACGGTGGGACTTTCCCTCCCTAAACAAAGTGTGTTATGTTTGCGCCTAAATCTAGCATGCTGACCATGTGCGGCACTGAACCTTTGCCTCTGCTTATGAAGATGAGTATTGAACAGATGCACAGATAGAGAGAGGCAGATCTGATGCAAGCACAAGGAGGAGGTGAGCGAGAGAGAGAGATAGATAGTGAAACCGTACAAGGGAAGGTCCAGGTTAGTGAACCATATCTGCAGGTACAAGACTGACTACCCAGCAGGCACGACAGATGTTTCCTCTTTATGTCTACGGAACAGTAAAGCAAAAATGCACATGCACATGTACACACACAGACACAAAGTCTAGGATTGCACAGACACAGAACAGGCTCTTATAATGCATGAGTGCAGTAACATACCACCCATACTTTCATGAACAGGTAATGCACTGCCATGAAACATGAACAAACTCACAGTTTTAAAAAAAATTCTCTCTCGAACACTTTCCCTGCATCCAAACACGCATACTTCCGTATTATACAGTATACCAAGCATTATGTCAATTGAGGAGTATGTCTGAATCCTCAGTATTTATAAAACAATAGACATGAAATATCCAGATTACTTAAGTAACTGGGTCACGGAAGAAAGAATGTACTTTCGTACTTTATAAAGAACGTACTTTATTAACGGCCGAGAAGTACTTTCTTCATCAAATGCAGTACATACTCTGACAGTATGCAAAATCGGATTTATTTAGACATATACACCCTGAGGCAGTGTGTGTGTGTGTATGTGTATTTGTACACAGTTAGCTCTAATGTTAGCTAAATATGACAAAAACCTCCGTATATCGGCATTTGGGAATGTTCTTAATTGGAAAAAATATCCATAAATAAATTATATATTTTTTTGTTTTTTTATTATTCTAAAAATGCAAATAGTTATCTTTTATGTGGGTTAGGTTTAATCAATAGTTTTTATAATTAACTTCATATAAAAACAATAGATGTCAATGATATGTGCGCATTTAGATAACTAAGTAAATGTGTGTATGTACAGTAGAGTGTTATGCCCGTGAATGGGGTTGGTCTCACCTCAAACGTAAACAGATTAAAGTGTGTTCTGACGTACTGGCTGCACAGATGAGGCTGCATGCTCTGTTATCATAGCGCAGGTATGATCACACTCTCTGACCTTATTTAGAAGAACCCAGTTGCACTGAGCAAGATTAGCTCAAAATACACTCACACACACATGCAGACACATACACTCCTATGAAGGCCAGACACATCATGCACGGTCACATGTAAGTTCTCAAAGTCACCCATGCTCAAATTCACACACTCAAATTCACCAATTCCTCACTATGCGTTCTTTCCCCTCTTTGCATATCAATGTTAACCCTTGTTTTAGCACTCATAAAAACCTGTAATCAACCTATTCAAGTGTGTGTGCATTAGCGATGTGTTATTGTTTGACATGCTGTCTGCCTCAATGAATAGAAGAGGCAACCTGCTGCGACTAATTAGCTTCTAAGTATTGGCTGGATAATGATGCCCTTGTAAAGAGATGCTGCTAATCTTGGGGAATAATGATTGCTCTTGTGAAATGTCTGAAGTGTCTGTGATACCCTTTATGTTGAACCATGTTAATGTTTTATGTTACAGATAATTTTGTATTCACCTTGTCTTCCAATTATAAGTGAAAACAGTAGGGATGGGCGGATGGATACTAAAGTATCGATACTTCCGATACTGATGTGGTATCAAGAATATCAATCCTCACATAAAAATATAAATTCTGAAGTTTTATTTTTAACAAGCGATCTTATTATTTAGATTACATAAATATTAATGCATCTCATAAGCTTCGAAGTGGAAAAAAAAGAATTATATTAGCGAATTGTTGTATGGCACCGGAACTATTTATTCTTCTGCTCATCTTGATGTGTAGAAATGCTAAAATACACTAGCAGTCAGACAGCACTCACCCTTTCAGTCATAGCGCTCATTCAAAGAGGGAGCAGTGCTTTCCTGAGGTAATGACAGAAAAACAGCATCTGGAGTTATTCACCCTAAGTAATGACAAACCTAGACGTGACATGTATTATAATGGGCTTGTGTGACCATTTTTACAGGCTTATTTAAATTCAGAGTTATTAAAACATTGATAATAATCTTTAATCCTCGTTAATAAATGATACCCTTATGAAAACTTACCATGGATTTACAGTAGTAATATTGTATTAGCCATGACTATTAACCATGATTGTAGTAACCATGTAGCCAAGTACAACTGTGTATATATTGTATATTGTATATGTATATTCTTTTGTTTATTTTGTCTCCTTTTTGACTGTAAATATCTTAGCACTCCAATTGGAAACCACCTGTTTTTGTCACCTTTATTGGAATAAACACCCTACACTGCATATTTTTGTCTCCACGTCATTTTTTAACCTCCTTGACCACCAGTACATTCCTAACACTCCCAGTTTTAAAGGTATAGCCACAAGACGTAAACAAGATGTGTGTTAACATGATTTTCGTGTGAAAAAATCACTTACTAACCTTTTCTGAGTAAAGTTATATCCAATTTTACAACTTTTTTGCCATAACGACTTAACCCTGTAAACCCTTAAACCCTAAAACAAGCGTAAAAACAACAAATTAAACAATTTTACTACTCAAATGATACATGAGTTTTAACAGAAGAATTAATATTGACGTTGTCAACTAATGGTTTCATCCCTACTTTGGTTTGCTGGTTAGCAAGTACGGTTAGCCAAATTCCTTGTGGATTGCTATTAAACAAATATGAACAAATATTTACTTACCAAGTTTGACGATGGTGGAAGATATTGGTACTGGTGCAGATAAGCCCACCAAGATGGCTGACAAACCTCCTCTGTCTGCTTCTCTCTCCAAGAGATTTTGCGCTAAATGTCATTAAGAACATATCATTATTGAATGACTCAACTTAACAAAATACTCTGAAACTAAACCTCAAAATATTTTTTTACATTGAAGTGCTTTTCAAACCCTTCCAAAAATGGGCCCCATTTACTTCCATTGTAAGTGCCTCACTGTAATCTCGATTTTTTCTGTTTTAAAAGAAAAGGAGAGACTTATTTTTTTGTGGTTATCAACAGTATGCCATACATGCTGTTGATTGGATCTCAACTTGCATTTAATCTGGAATATTCCTTTAAAGTTGTAATTCACTTTGTTGGGGCTATGACCCACATGGACTCCACAGACTTTATTTGCATTTCCTTCATTGATTTTGGGGGGAAATCTGCAGAATTGTGCAGAATGGATTTAATCAGGTGTAGAATGGATTTAAATAGGGAAGGGCCAATGGATTCAAAAAGGGAAGTCCTGTCTTTACTAAAAGGGCCAATCACATTTTAGATACAGAGATCAGCTTTCAGTCAACTCGAAAACGCACATGTGGATTAGCTGAACCAGCTTAATAAATAGTATTTTAGTGTGATCTGAGCTAAAGAAGCACAATTTATGATACCATTGTTATCAGATTTTACTGCTGATTTGAATCATGTCCTTTATCATAAGCTTGACTATCTGCTTTAGCTTTCGCCATTCAAGTAGTTAGGAGCTGTACTTTTATGCTGCTTGTTTACAACGAAAATAGCTGCCCAGCCTGTCAGGGGAGCGTTCCAAAGATGGCCGCCAAGTGGACTGAATTGCCTTAAAGGGACTTTGGTTGAACTCAGCTGAGAGTTCAAAATTTGTATTGGTAGCTGAAAGCATTATAAAATAAGCCAAAATATTTTATAAACAAGTTCAGTTTCACGGGTGCATCATATTAGTCTACTTAGATTTTCCAACTCTGTTCCTATTTGGCATTAGGAAAGGAGACTCACGCCACATGAATGCTAAATGCTTTGCAAACTGGGGCACACAGTTTTCAATCTACCTCTGTTCCCTCGGTTACATCTCCTTTGGAACAGGTTGCCCCCTACAGCCCAGAGCAGACTATGCAGCCCAAAGCCCATCCTTTGAATCAGCTGTGTGCTTTAAAGTTAAACTCAGCCCTCTGAAAACAGACACATGATGATACTGGACGTATGCGGAATCTGAGTCTTTCTCTGGAGTGAGTCTGCACAGTCCCTAGATGCATAGAGATGTGTGCGGTGGTAGGCTTTTGTTTGATGTTATGACTCTGTCTTATTGTGGTTAGTGTGCATGAGAGAAAAGAATGCTGGGTGGGGATGTGGTTTGAAGATTGTGACACTGTGTTTGTGTGTGTTTAGCAGAGAAAAAATTTTGTGCGTAATAAAGGATTGACATGCAGTCAGAACATGTACGGTCCAAAAGGGTTTACTGGGTTTTTCAAGTTCTGCTTTGTTCTTTTTTAGATTTCGTACAAGTCTGGTGCGAGATAAGAGCAGAAGTGTGTGTTTGTGTGTGTATTGAAGCTTTGGTTTATATATAGCTCAGTTCTACTGCAGTTCTAAGTTTTTCTGAGTGTTTTTAGTGCATTGCTATGTGGTTGCTAGGTGGTCACTAGTTGGTCGCTTACTGGCCCAAGAAAAAGAGTACACCCCTAAGTCTGTATGATATTCTGGTCCATAGATATGGCTCAGGTCCCTTCTTCAGTGTAAGTCTATGGCCCGCCAGGCCAAAACCATCCAATCTTTCTTGTCTGTATCACAAATGAGTTTGCACCAAAGTATAATACTTACGTATGAGTAAAAGTTATAGTGATGCTTACCTTTGCAAACACCACTAATTAGTTTTTGCAGCTGAAAAGCAACAATACTGTACATGCCTGTTGTAATGAAGGTAAGAAAAGCTAACAGAGATCTGTCGTTATGGCCGAGCCACTCAGTGAGAGTGTTATGATTGGACATTCCACGCATAGCTCCTCTCATCAGGGTTGAGGCACTCTCTAGAGGCACTCTCTCTCCTTGATGAACAAACGAACAATAAAACCCAACCGTCCATTCTTACTGTACTTCTAAAACAAACACCCATTCTCTCTCCACAAAACATAGCTTTGGACAAAAACACATTCCTAAGCCCAAAAGGCAACTGTGCAATGGAAAACCCAATTACAGGCCATTAAGGTATTTTTTGTTGAGATCAAGCACCTTGAATTTTCATATGTTGGTTTTGGCAGTCCTATGGGTGTACAACCAGTTACTTTCCATACAAAGGTGAAAAAAGACAAGACACTGCAGAGCTCAAGTCTCTGGGAGGTAAGCGTATCCGTCAATGTGATGAGGAAAGCATGCTGTAATTTACTGCTCTTGTGCCCCCTCAAGATCCCTTCATTGGTGATAAATCCCACAAACAGAATCCTGAGCAAGGTATCGGTGTGCCCCAGCGATTATTTTCTTAAACCACAAGCCACAATGATTAATATGTGCTGCAGAGAGAGACAGCACTGTTCCAGAAGAGACACACTCCTGAGAGATTTAACGCAGACTTCGTTCTCTTAGCACATTTCATTCTTACTGGCTAATTCTTTGCTCCTTCTTAAAATAGCAAACTAAGCAAAGGTCAGAAGATTTACAACTTTTTACAACTAGTGTAATGGTGAGTGAAAAAAAAAATTAGTTGTGTACAGATAAGAGAACATAAAAAACAATGTATAGAAAACAGCACAGTATACACATAATAATACACAGATTTACAAAATGTGAAAAGAACTTGTGTCATTTATACGTGACACACACACACACACACACACAAAAACAGTTTTACAATTGTGCAAAGTATTTACCCTGGCGGCCAAAAGTTTGGAATAATGTACAGGTTTTGATGTTTCGGAAGGAAATATATACTTTAATTCACCAAAGTGGCATTCAACTGATAACAAAGTATAGTCAGGACATTACTGATGTAAAAACAGCACCATCACTATTTGAAAAAAGTCATTTTTGATCAAATCTAGACAGGCCCCATTTCCAGCAGCCATCACTCCAACATCTTATCCTTGAGTAATCATGCTAAATTGCTAATTTTGTACCAGAAAATCACTTGTCATTATATCAAACACAGTTGAAAGCTGTTTGGTTCATTAAATGAAGCTTAACATTGTCTTTGTGTTTGTTTTTGAGTTGCCACAGTATGCAATAGACTGGCATGTCTTAAGGTCAATATTAGGTCAAAAATGGCAAAAAAGAAACAGCTTTCTCTAGAAACTCGTCAGTCAATTATTGTTTTGAGGAATGAAGGCTACACAATGCTTGAAATTGGCAAAAAAAAAAAAAAAATACTGAAGATTTTATATAAAGGTGTACACTACAGTCTTCAAAGACAAAGGACAACTGGCTCTAACAAGGACAGAAAGAGATGTGGAAGGCCAGATGTACAACTAAACAAGAGGATAAGTACATCAGAGTCTCTAGTATGAGAAATAGACGTCTCACGTCATCAGCTGACAGCTTCATTGAATTCTACCTGCTCAACACCAGTTTCATGTACAACAGTAAAGAGAAGACTCAGGGGTGCAGGCCTTATGGGAAGAGTTGCAAAGAAAAAGACACTTTTGAAACAGAAAAACAAAAAGAAAAAGTTAGAGTGGGCAAAGAGACACAGACATTGGACAATAGATAATTGGAAAAGAGTGTTATGGATCTTAACCCCTTTGAGCTTTTGTGGGATCAGCTAGACTGTAAAGTGCGTGAGAAGTGCCCGACAAGATAGCCACATCTATGGCAAGTGCTACAGGAAGCGTGGGGTGAAATGTCACCTGAGTATCTGGACAAACTGACAGCTAGAATGCCAATGATCTGCAAAGCTGTCATTGCTGCACGTGGAGGATTTTTTGATTTGAACTCTTTGAAGTAGTTGAAGTTCTGATTATTTTTTTAATAATTTTTTTCTTCAAATTGTAATAGTAATTTTTCACGTTATTAATGTCCTGACTATATATTGTGATCAGTTGAATGCCACTTTGGTGAATAAAAGTACCAATTTCTTTCCATAAGAGCAAAATCTGTACATTATTCCAAACTTTTGGCCGCCAGTGTAGTTTCAATGAGTAGTTATTAGGGCTGTGCTGATACAATCATATTTATCGATTTATTGTGATACATTTTCTCAAGATATAAGATGCAATAATTAAATATGTTTAAATTAAAGGTGTACGCAGTAATTTGTTCCCTATTAAAAATGTTGTACTCCCTAAGAAATGAATTGTGATTTTGAAACATATGTATAAAATCATGACCACTCACATGAGATGAAGACTCTAGTCATATCAGTAACCTTATATTGCTTTATACTGCTTTATTCTACATGAAGAGGGTCCCCTCATGGGGCCTGCAGTGATGGGCAGTAGCTCTAGTTTGAATGAAGTAGCTTTTCAGTAGCAAAGCTATATTTTTGATTAGGTAGCAACGTAGCTTTGACAAAAGCTACACAGCTACATCATGTCGCGTACCCAGTGTTTACCATCGGCAGTTTTTAATCAGAACTAAAGATGTCTGATTCACAAATGATTCGCTCATTTGAGTCGGTTCTTAACAATGAATTGGTCACACATGATATCATAGCAGTCTGAATTGGTTCATGATTCAATCTGAATGACTTAGAAAGCTCAGACGCACGCTGCTGAATTATTTAGAGCATCGCCAACACACTTATGGAATACTTTATAACATAGAAAATAAAGATAACGCTGGTTGCAGTAGATTTTTGTCTGTGATCAATGGAAACCAAACCTGCTAATGCGTCCAATGGTTTGCCAGTGATGAAGAAGGTACTTCTTCATTATTATTAAGTTCACACGTTTGCAGCTTGTGAATGCCTACATGAAAATGCATACAAAAGTACCATGGCATTACCATGTTTTTGGACATGTACCATTATCTGGGAGCACTATGACAATACATTGGTCTATGAATATGGCAATCATGCAGTATATCAAAGTACAATGGCAGCACCATGTTATTCTTTGAATTATCTTGAAGCAACATATTAATACAATGGCATGTGAGTGTAACCATATAACAAAATACCATGGTAGTATTTTGAAGCATCATATTATAAATACAATAATATGAATATGGTAATTACTGTATATATCAAAATGCCATGGTAGTACCATCTGATACCATCAGAAATCAAATTATTTTTGCCCAGATGTGCCCCCACACACAAGGAATTTGGCTTCTGTAGAGAAGCTTTCAGTACATACAGAAATACAACAGCTAGTCACAGAATTACATTCAAATTATGTTCAAACGGGTTTGCTCAGGTAGTAGTATAAATTTGAAAAATAAAATGGGAAAACTGTGGTTTTACTTGTTGAAAGCATGGGTTTGTGTAGGCAGTGTTGGGCAAGCTACTTATAAAATGTAGCTAGCTAAGCTACGAACTCAACAGGAAAAATAGTTAAGCTAAGCTGATACCTCCACTTCTAAAAAAGTAGCAAGTTACTCTACAAGCAACACGCCAAAAGAAGCTTGCTACATTTAAGCTACTTCAGTTTTTTTCAAACAGATGCACAGAGCATACTGTCATAGACAAAGCAGCTACCTAAATAAAATTACAGCTTCGCTACTGAAAAGCTACTCGAGTTAAAAACTAGCCTCGCTACTGAGAAATGTAGTTAAGCTATTAGCTTCGCTATTGCTGTGTATAGGTAGAATGTATAAAAATGAATTTACATGTGTTATTTTTACATGCACATACATTTTATATTGCACCATACAGTATACTTGTATACTGTTTTGCACTGTACTGTACCAAGGCTTTGATAAACAACATGTGAATAAGTCTTTTAAATGCTTTGTCTATGACGTATGCTCCGTGCAACTGTTTTAAAAAAAAAATGAAGTTAAATGTAGCATGCTACTTTTGGCGTGTAGCTTGTAGTGTAACTTGTTACTTTCTCTGTGTAGCTTTCAGTTTAGCTTATATTTTTCTGTTGATTATTTTATTTTTTTGAGTAGCTTGCCCAAAACTAGAGGGCTGTCATGTTAGGATCACATGACCAGCTGAATACTACTGGCTTAATCTCAGTAACCACCCTGTTATTTGGCACTTTTACTCATGGTTTAAATTAATCTGACTGTGAATAGTACATTTCCACAATAGCGTCGGTAACTGAAAACTGTTGTGTTTGAATGATGCTGCATCCAGGCCCATAGGTGTCAGTGTAACTCAAAGGCAACATGCATAAAAAAATTACTGAGTACACCTTTATTGTGTGTGATATGGTTAATAAGAGTTTGGGTTAGAGAAAGGGTTATGCTTGTTTTACCAGAATTTAGGTTCAGGACCAACAAAGAATGTTGTTCCAGTAACATGTCCTACTTGGCTAAATAACATCGCACATGATGCTTGTGCTTGTATAGCCTCTACATTGAGATTGAGAGAGCACAAGGAGTAGATTGGAGATCTTTTAATTGGAACGTTCTCAGTAGTAAAGACTCATGGGAAACCTGCCGCTCTCCTTTCTAAATGACAAATCAATAACTCTTGTCTGCCTTATAGTCTCAAGTGTCTTTTATCTGAGGTGTGTTTGAATGGAAGATAGTTCAATCCATTATTTAAAGACTATATTTGGCATAGCCTACTAATAACAAGCAGCTGAGATTTGTCCACTTGAGTTAGGATTCTGGCTGGAGTTTGTCTGTCTGCATCATTATTAATGTGTATGTGTCTGCCATAGGGTGCTTGCTTCATGTAGGGATTGCTTTTAGAGACATTTATTGGTGTGCCTTGAAAGATGTCACTGCAGTACTCTAGAGGGCATGAGGGGGCACCTCAAACATGTTTTAAATAGAAGCTTCAGAGAATCACCTGGAGTTCTGGGAATAGAGGCGGTATCACACAGGTACAGAGTAGCAGATTGGAGGTCAGTTTGTGCTCAGACAACATATTGCTCATATGGGTTGATTGTAAAATCCATAGACCTCTGGAAAAGTGTTTGACCAATAGGAATGTAGACTCATTAGGCTAATGGTTTCATAGACTTGAAATCATAGCGATGTGCATGCCATCAGTGCACACAAAGATCATTGAAAAAATTTGAGAAATGTTAATGTTTCTTTTTGGACAAGTGTGTGTGTGTGTGTGTGTGTGTGTGTGTGTGAGAGAGAGAGAGAGAGAGAGAGAGAGAGAGAGAGAGATTCTTTTAGGCAGGGGTGTAAAAATACTTAGAAATTATACTTAAGTGAAAGTATTGATACTCAGTGAAAATTTTACTCAAGGGTCAAGTTCAAGCGTCTAGCCAAAAACATACTTGAGTGAAAGTATTCACATTAAATTTACTTAAATATTAAAAAAGTAAAAAGTAACTTTTTTCCTAGCTAGAATAAAATCAAGAGAGGAGATTGTGTGAGACTCATTTTAACATTTGCATTACATAACCAACTACATTTACAAGCTTGTTTAAGTGTGGTCAAATTGAGTGGTGGGTTAACTGATGGAGTGTTGCATATGCGATACAAAGGACCGGGGTGCGAGTCCTGAAGAGCATGCGAGTCGACACATGAGCCAAAAGTGTCATAGAAGCACCACAACATGACGTGGTTGCTTCAGAAATGGTTTGTCATCTCACATTTTCTTTTTATGACACTATCGGTTAGGTTTTAGGTTTAGGGAGAAAACCTAACCGTTCGGGAGAACATTTTACTCACTTTTAGCGCCACACAGTGGACATTTCACCTCGGAACTGCCCTGAGACGTGTAATGAACCACATCATTTTATTTTGCAAAAACGTTGCCACAGTCACGCAATGTTCATTGCATGAGAGAGGGCACTCCTGAATTGCAATGTCAGAGCACCCAGCCCCTTGAGACATAGAGAAAGATTAAAAAAATATTCGAAATAAGCTTTAATGAAAGTTAGTAATGTTGTTGTTTTTTTTATTGTTTTCTCAGGTTTGCTACCAAACCTTGCTATTGAGCAGATGAATGAATTCAATAAAATTGATAATTAATATTTACTCAGATTACATTATTTTATTTTCATTATTAGCATCGTTATCATTGCTGGTTTTATAGTTATTGTTATAATTTATAGTTGCCTAACAACAACAACAATAATAATTTGGCAAATAGGGAGAAATTCATAGATATGATTGAATATGAAGGCAAGTGTAGAAATAAATGACATGTACACATTTAATTACAAAAGTCTTTTGCTATATATATATATATATATATATATATTTGCAAAGTGAATGATCATTTTTGACTTCATAACTGTCCAATCTTTAAAAGTAGCAGGCACTTAGAATAAGGTTTAGGACAAAAACCGTCAGTGTTTCTCACTTCGTGCTCATAGTTTTGAATGAAAACATCACATTCAGTCAGGAGGTCACATACGGTCTAGTTGCAAAAATATCTCAGTGTATCCGAAGATCAAATCAGATTCGAAATTCCACCTCTGCAGATGGTCGGAACTCCAACAGCTGCTGTGTGACACTCCATTTGAAATGGCTGACCTCTGGTAAAACCATTACGATTTTTTGCATTGAGACATTATTTTCAAGACACTGAATCACATTTCACCTAATAATTCTCATTACCGTAACATTTCTGGACATTTTACTTTTACTATTCCCATTGTTTTCAATCATAATTCTCATTACTGCTCATACAGTCTCTTTTTTTTTTTTTTTTTTATTAGCAAAACTTAAAGGCAGTACCAAGGGAGTGCTACTATGATGTATAAATATTTTAATTTGAATAATAGTCTATATAATTATTTTCCATGTTGCAGTTATTAGAAAATATCATAATGACCATAATTTTCCATGTTGGGGTGATGAGAATTGAGGTATAAAATGTGTGTAAATGTCATGAAAATAATGTCGCATTGTATTAAAATCTTAATGGCCCTAAAAATAGGTTTAATTTTCAAAATGCAAAATATTATTTCTATTTTGTTTCTTTTGATTTAGTAGGACCAGGACATTTTCTTGACAGGTTTTTTGAATCACCCTAGCATTTATAAAACTGACTACTAATCAGAGCCTTGACCTGGCGGTTGGTTATGTTCAACATTATTATTATTATTATTATATTTTATTAATATATCAACAAATTAGTCAAAAAAATTATTTTTTTATTTAGTTTAAAAATAATTAAATAGTTATTCATTTAGTTAATATCTGATTTTTTTTTTTAACTTTTTGACACAATGAAAAACAAAAACAAAATATTCTACTTTATTAATTTATATTATTAATTATTTTAGTTTAAAAATTTGGGTGCTGCTTTTTAGAGACCCACTAAATGGCATTTATGGGTAGACCCAATAGTAAGAAACCGATAATCAATTCTCAACTATAAAACAACTATACCAATGACAACTTTAAATTCACTGACCTTTAACCTCTCCGTTTTGATGCAAAGTTGTTAAATGTTTTGAGTTGCGCTTGTTTTTTTTAAACAGTCTGTTCTTCCTGTGCATTTGCACTCTTCTCCAGTTGTTTGTAACCGTTTTACTTTACTGCTCTAGCATAATGTGTGTGCTATTCCTTTCTCGGTATAATGTCTATTTAGTCACTTTTCCTGTGTGTACCTCCTGAAGGCTGTAATGAAATTTCTCTTGTGGAACAGCGGAACAAGGCTCGTGGCTGTTTGTCATGGATCACTCACACTGAGCTCGCACACTCGCCACTGTCCCTTTACTTCAGTCTTTTGCTGACTAGTTTCACCGTTTGCTTCCCTTGGCTGAACAGCCTGATAGGATTCACAACATCTCCTTCACAGGAGAGCAAATTGACTGTTGTGGTGATCTGTGCATCACGCACTTGTCAGGACTTGTGGTTGGTGAGCGATGAGCCTATCTCTATGATCGTGTGATTTTTTCACTTTGGAACAGACAACATTTTTTAACTCGATAAAACCAGTGAATGCTTTCCGTTACATACAGACACACCGCAGGCCTTTGCTGTGATCCATGACCTAAAAACCAAAAATGGAATAAGAGATGTAGGGAAAGAGGTTGAAAGGTGCGTGTATGTACAAGGGATGTGCAAAACTTCATATTTTCAAAATCTAAATATTCTAAAGGAAGCCCTGCATAATTATGCTGGTTTCGGGTTCACCGGATTGAGGTCTGGATGCCTTTCTTAAAGGGTGTTTACAGAAGATGCGTTCTTGAGTCCAAAAACAGCCCCAGGGGAATAGAATAAAACTCAGGGGTCACAAGATCTTAAACTAGTCAACTTTAGTAATCCACTACCATTGTGCCCCATTTCTAAAGTACGTGTTAAAAACAAGTACAAGCCAGTGAAATTAAAGTAGATTGAGAGAGAGAGAGAGAGAGAGAGAGAGAGAGAGAGAGTTGGTTAAAGATTGCAACAAAAAGCACAAAATCAGCTGAATGTAAATGTGCCAGATAAGGCTCGCAGAAGAGATATGGTTTGTGTGTGTGTGTGTGTGTGTGTGTGTGTGTGTGTGTGTGTGTGTGTGTGTGTGTGTGTGTAAATCTACAGCCAAACCCTCTGCTGACTTTGCTTCTCTCAAAGGAAAATTGATTTGGCCAGAGAGAGGTACTTAGATGAGTGGAAAAGAAGAATGACGGAGAGAGAGAGAGAGAGAGAGAGAGAGAGAGAGAGAGAGAGAGAGAGAGAGAGAGAGAGAAATTGAGAAAGAGAGGAGGTTAGGAAGGCTCTTTGGCACACCTTCCTATCCCTACGCTGCTCAAATCTGACCTGCTGTGTACAATAACCATTCACTGCGCTGACAGTGATAACCACTGACACTTTCTTGCGTAATATCCATTTAAAGTGTTTTCATTGGAAAAGGTACTTGTTTTTATGACAATTAAAGGGATAGTTTACCCAAAATTAAAGAAATCTGTTGTCATTTACTCATCGTCATGCTGTTCAGAAACCTATAAGATTTTCTCTCTTCCGTGGAACACAAAAAATGTTAGCCTCAGTCACCATTCACTTTCACTGTATGGAAAATCTTGCAGTGAAAGTGAATGGTGATTGTGACTATTATTCTACCTAACATCTACATTAGTGTTCAACGGAAGAAAGAAAGTAATACGGGGAACAACACAATGGTGATTCAATTGTGACAGAATATTTCATTTTTTTTTTTTTTTGGTGAAATACCTCTTTAAAGGAATATTTCAGGTTCAGTACAAGTTAAGCTCAATCGATAGCTTTTGTGTTAAAAAAAACTCATCTCTAGTTTACTTGAAAGAAAGCAAAAATTGTGGTTACACTTAGGCACTTTCAATGGAAGTAAATGGGGCCAATCCATAAATGCTAAAATACACTCTGTTGCAAAAGTTTAGCCATAAGATATAAATATTATGTGTTAACCTGATTTTAGTATGATAAAACTACATACTTACTTAATCAGTGTGTAACGTTTTATCCAATATTACTTTGTTGCCATGGCGATGCAATGCCATAAACCCTGTAATCGATTTTATTACACTAAAATCATGTAAAACAGAGATTTGATCACACTTAAATCATTTTAAAACTTATAATGTTTACATCTTGTGGCTATAATTTTAAAACAGTATGTATTTTAATGTTTATGGACTGACCCCAGTAATTTCCGTTGTAAGTGCCTTACTTCTACAAATTTAGAACAGGGGACAAGTCGAAAATATTTTCTGTGGTGATCAAAATTGTGCCACAAATGCTGTCGATTGAGCTTAACTTGAACCCAGATTTTTCCTTTAAGATCATACAGATTTCAGTGGTGGCCACTGACTGAGGCATATCAGAAATGCTTGATATTGTTCCCTGTAGCATGGTTAAAAAAGGATCTCTCTCTCCTCTTTTAACTGAATTTATAAATCTGAGCACTCAACTTCAATTTGATTTATGCACGCTCCATTAGAGGCCTTGTTCTGCCAGCACTTACCCTAACGAATGAGAACTTGTTAGGTGAGCTTACCACTCTGTCATCCACTGTTTTATTAGAATGTCAAATCACCCTTAGTCCAGCTTGCAAACACACACCCTCTCTCTCGCTCTCTTATACACATTACTAATTAAGGCCGCCTGGCCTGTTACAGAAAATCAATGGCGTTTTAGCTTTATCTTTCTCTCTTTCTCTATGCTGCAAAAATGAAGGTCAGTCGGTCCCTCCTCTTTCTTAAAAAAGTAAAAAGGCGTGTAATAGTTAAAAATGGCTGAGGAGAGTATAGTGTGCCATGATAAAACCTTTTTTTTTTTTTTCAGATTGCACATCTGCGAACCAAAAAAGGATATGTTTCCATTACAGTACTCTACTGTAAATGAGTGGTTCTTAACTGGCAAGTCAGGAAACAAAAAATAAATAGGTATGGTGTTTTTTCTGACATCAAATTTAAATAAAATTTTGTTTACTTGTGTACGATAAACACATTTGGTTGGGTCAGTATTGGGTCATCACTTGACGTCCAATGTCTTCAAACAAAACCTGTTAAAACCTTGCTTTAAATGACCTCACGATTACAGAACATTGTTTGTCATCTCACATGTTTTGTCATCTCACTTGTTCATCTCACATGCACTGATTGCACCATTTTCACACTGGACCATTTGGCCAGGTCTTGCACTGTTTTAGCACAATTGTGGTTCTGATTTATTGATTCAATCCTGAGTGATTCTTTGTCTTTTTTCTTTGGCTTATTGAAAGACACAGGAACTGCTCCACTACTACTTGGCATTTAATTGAATTATTCCCTGAAGTACCCTCAATCTCTCCACATCTCTTTAGTCATCTCTCCTACATCAACAATTGGTTTCAGCTGTGATCAGTGAATTTTCCAGAGGTGCTCTGTCTCTAATATTGTCTGTCTCTATCTTGTACTGTTATTTGCACCAACATCCTCTTCCCAAATCTTGAGGGTTTTACCAACTCTTCATCTTGCAAGCGATTCCATATGGTAGCATTCTCTTTTAAGTGTTGTGTTTTCTCTGTGTCTCTGCAGTAAGTAACTACAGTCATGTGCTGGAGGGCCAGTCGGACTCAGATGATGAAGATAAGCTTCACATTGTAGAGGAGGAAGGGAGTCTCCTGGATGGGGCTGACTGTGACAGCGTGGCCCCTGATGACGACCCTAACGGGGCTGCTGACCCAGACGGCAGATGGGATGATGGTAAACCCCACCCATTGTGATGTCACTGATTCCCAAAGATACATAATCGAACTGAAACACCTATCAATTTCAACTTAAGGTTCTGAAATCAGCAGGTTTTCTTTCTGGTTGCTACACTGCTTGAAATGTGAGGATTGAAATCCTTATTGTTCTTTTTCTCAAGCTTTTGTACAATTCATTCGTGCTTAAAGTAGAGACTTTTTCTTTGTTTTCAGCGTGCTATCTATTTTTGATTTGATAAACTTTCGGTTTTTAAAGCTCAATTACGGAAGATTGTTTGGATAAAATTTTACAAAATGCCATTACTGATTGAGTACATACTGTCAAAAAACATAATCTGTTAACTGTTTGGCAAAGTTCTATACTTGCTATAATGCTTGGATATGTTGTTTGGTAGGGTTGTTGAAGCTTATATTGCTTGTCACGTATCTACTTTGTCCGGTGAAGTTATATGTAACATGTTTACTAATATTCATGACTTCTGAGTATTTTATAACATTGCTGTAGTTTCCAGGTTCCCTAAGAGTGTGTGCCGCTGTTTACTCATTTCTTATGCCCCAGTTGCAGAAATGCACAAGCTATCACTTATTGTCCTTTTAGCATATTGTCTGTTTACAAGTCTATTTAAAAGTCACTATAGGTACAAGTTACTACAAGCTGGTTCCCCATGAAATGTATAATCATCTCAAGTTGTTTAAAATGTACCGATTTCATAGCAGTAATGTACATATTAATTTGTTTAGTGTGTAACCATCTATCTATTATAACTTTACTGCTAAAGAATTGGTTAATTAAACATATTATTGTAATTTTTATATTGCATATTTCTGCATATTATTTTCATGTTTAATAAAGTATATTTCATCCCCATCATTATTAAATTCTCGTTTTATGAATGAATTAATTAATAAATTAACATTACATTTATTTAGTGCTTTTCTGACACTACACTCAAAGCGCTTCACGTAGTGAACAGGGGACTCTCCTCAACCACCACTAGTGTGCAGCATCCACCTGGATGATGTGACGGCAGCCATATTGTGCCAGTACACTCACCACACACCAGCTATTGGTGGAGAGGAGAGAGTAGAGTGATACAGCCAATTGAAGAATGGGGATTATTAGGAGGCCATGATTGATAAGGGCCAAAGGGGGAATTTGGCCAGGACACCAGGGTTACACCCCTAATGGAGTTAATTAACAGAGATTCGGGAGGAGCATGTTAATTTTAATCTGATAAATCACAGCCCATGAGCAGGAGTATATAAGCTGCTGCTTACCTGCTTCCTGTGACAACTCTCCTGACATCCCACCTCCACCCCATCTCCACATATTCTCTAGATCCATTATCTAATCTGGACTAAAAATAGTCCGGGGGGGTAATCAGGACTCGAGTTGAGTCTCGAGCTCCGAGCCCTCCAGTATACAGACAGCAAGCCAAATACGTTTACTGCTTCAACACAAGATTACATTAACATACATACTACTGAAATCTTTACGAGAAGTGCCCTGAGATTTTTAATGACCACAGAGAGTCAGGACCTCGGTTTAACATCTCATCCAAAGGCTGGCACAGCGTCCCCATTATTATACTGATTAGAATCCACACAGACCACAAGGTGAGCATCCCATGCTGGCCTTACTAACAACTGTTCCAGCAGCAACCATAGTTTTCCCCAGGAGGTCTCCCATCCAGGTACTGACCAGATCAACCCCACTTAGCTTCAGTGGGTAACCAGTCTAAAGCTACAGCGTGATATGGCTGCTGGCTTTATATTTTTAGTTTGCAGTGTTATTGTGTGCAGTGCATATATGTACTATTGTAGTATTTATGTTTTTTTGTTTTTTTTCTCCCCCTTTTCTCCCCAATTTGGAATGCCCAATTCCCAATGCGCTCTAAGTCCTCATGGTGGCATAGTGACTTGCCTCATTCCGAGTGTGACGGAGGACAAATCTCAGTTGCCTAAGACTGTCAATCCACGCATCTTATCACGTGGCTTGTTGAGTGCGTTTCTGCGGAGACATAGCGCATGTGGAGGCTTCACGCTATTCTCCACGGCTCCACGCACAACTCACCATGTGCCCCACCGAGTGCGAACCACATTATAGCGACCACAAGGAGGTTACCCCATGTGACTCTACCCTCCCTAGCAAGACCTGGCTGGAGTCACTCAGAACGCCCTAGATTCGAACTCGCGACTCCAGGGGTGGTAGTCAGAGTCTTTACTCGCTGAGCTACCCAGGCCCCCATAATATTGTAGCATTATCAACTGAGGCTGTTCAATATAATATAAAATAATTAAGTCTTCCATTCAACTTGTATCAGCCATATCACAAGTTTCACCTCTTAAATTGATGTGTAGTACAATACAAACATTAGTGCATAAAACACTAGAATAATCATATTCAAATATATACTGCTAACTGGTGGTGGTTAAGGTGAGTTCCCTGTTCTCAATGTAAAAGCTTTGAGTGTAGTGTCATAAAGGGCTAGAAGTGTAAAATTCATTCATTAATTTATTAAAAATATGTAAATACAAGTGTTGTTTATCTTTATCAAAGCAAGGAATATTTTGGTTTTAAATGTTTAATCGTCTAACATAATATCAACTGGAAAATAGAACAGATGACTCTGGCTCTGAATATCTCCCAGTCATGATCACACACAGGCGATATCCAGGTAAGCTCAAATCATGGGATTCATCTGTGCAGAAGATCAGTGCCGAAACAACTCCTGTAGTGTTCTTCCACAAATTTACAATTTTAAGTTTTAACAACAGATGTCGCTAGAGAGCACAAAGTTCTGAGGAATTTAAAGGTGCACTCAGTAATTTTTTGAAGTATGTTGAATTGGCTTACATTGGCTTACACTGACACCTATTGGCCTGGATGCTGCATCATTCTAACACAGTAGTTTTTAATTACCAATGATGTAGAAATTCACTATGCACAGTAAGCCATGAATGAAAGTGTCCATTAACAGGGCAGTTACTGAGATGAAGCCAGTAGTATTCAGCTGGTCATGTGATGCTAACATGGCTGCCCCCATGAGGGCGCCCCTGCTCCATGCAGAATAAAAGAGCTTTTATAAGGATACTAATATGACTGAACTATTCATCTCACATGAGTGGTCATGATTTTATACGTATGTTTCAAAATTACAATTTGTTTCTTTAGAAGTAAAACTTTTTAAAAGAGGAAAAAAATTACTGAGTGAACCTTTAAGATTTAAGCTTTAAAAACTGATGTGTTTGGTGAATGCCAACTGCTTGTGATGATGTCTTTGTAATGTCTTTGTAATTTTCATACTGAATTGTGATCAAACATTCAGGTTTATTAATGAAAAAGTGAACCATAATTAGTGAATCTCAATCAATTTCTTTAAGATTGAATGTAGCTTCAAACGATCATAAAAAAAAAAAACTATTCCTTTTCTGCCTTGCAAGTACAGGTATTTCCTTCATGAATTGTGAACCTAGTTTTTATTGAGGTGATGAATTTTTAGTTCTATGTGGGAAATGAATGCTTTGGGATACAGTAGAGTTATTTTGCTTTCAGTGAAGGTATTTCTGCAGTGTTCTTGGGATAATATGCATTGCCTGCAGTGTGAGGATTGTTTATGTAGGAATAGGTGAACACACAATCTGTTGTGTGTGAGCTGCCAGGGTGCTATTGTGCATTAAGGTTAGTGTTGCGGGACGCAGACATCATGGCAGGTAATATACCGCCGATATAACCACGGCAACTGCTGGCACAGCAGCCCCTTATTCTCTCGGTCATTCAGTTTTCTCATTCGCAAGACTTTCCTCTCTTTCACTCTGTGTTGTATTTTCAAGTTCACCCCTGAAATTCGTAGGCCTCTCTCATTTTAATTTTTGTCAGTATTCATTCATTCCTCTCTCCTTGTTTCTCTGTCAGTTCTCTGCAGGACAGAGGTTCAGTGAAGAAGAAAGTCATTGTTTTTGGCAGAGTTTTTCAAACATTAAACACTTCACAGAAAGCCAAGTTAAGAGAGAGGGACTGCTCACACATGCTCTCTCTCTCTCTCACCCTTCTTTCTTACATCCATTCCACCTTCATCTTTTTGTAGTCTTTCTTTGTCCGCCTGTTGTTTCTTTGTTGTAGAGGTTTAAATGAATTATTGTTGTAAGACTCTGAGGCTTTCCCAGAATTCTTTGTGTCTTCTCTCTTTTAACATGTTTCAGCATAGGATCCAAGCACCTGTTGCACCTTCAACAATTCGAAAGCTTTTCTCCTTCCCATTGCTTCTCTGTTTCTTTGCCTGTTTCCGTCTCCATTGCCAAAGGCTCAGTTTAGCACTTGCAGTGAGAGGCCCAGATATATGATCCATTAGGAGGTGTGTCACATAGAGAAATTGGCCTGTCGGGATGTAATGTGCATTGTTCTCTGTTCTCACATGTCGTGTTTGAGTTATATACACTTCTCTGCCTAAGCTACCCATCATTCATAGCGCTCAGAGCTGTAAAGCAGCCACTAGCTATAACGGTTTAACACTATCAGTCTTGATCTCACTCTTGATTCAGGCTACCCCAGCATGTTATGAAAAATTCTATAAAAAAAAAAATAATAATTTAAAAAAAATGTAATTAAATGGTTATGATAAATCTGGCAAAATGTGACAATTTGTGATTTTTGTGTAATAATTTTTTATTTTACATTCAGCACCACTGTTGGCAAGAAACTATACAAGTATGCAGAAGAGACAGACATTCCCCAAACTACTGTAATTTTACACAGATGTTTTTAGATCTTATTATAAAATAACATATAAACCTTAATGGATTAAAAAAAAAATAGCCTACACTTAAAAAGATAATTTTAAGGTTTACGCATTTAAATTGCATAATGAATTGAGTAATCTTTAACAAAATAAAATAAAAAAAACTACATATTTTGTTATATTATAAAAAAATTATATAACAAATTTTTTTTTTTGAAATGCTTAAATCTTAAAAATTGGCTAAAATATTTTTTTGAGCATATAGGCTTTCCTGCTGTTCCGGACAGATGTTGTAGCTGTTGTTGTGTGGAAATCTTAACAATATGAATTATCTACTCCTTTATTGGACTTTTCAACATAATGTGAAAATATAAACACAGTTTGACTGTCTTCATGTAATCACCATAGGATACGAGACGATAAAGATACATTTTGGAACAGTGCCTCAGTGGATAGTGCATGCGTCACTACATATAAAAGGCTGTTGTCATATTCATCCTGATCTCATGATAAGTATGTGACTGTGCCTAGATTTTTGCAAAATGATATTTTGTGGTTCATGACATGTATCGCAGCATTTTTTAGGTAAAATGTCCACTGTGTGGTACTAAAAGCTAATTAAATATTCTCCCAAACAGACTAGGATTTTAAGGTTAATGCTCTATTGTGTTTTAAATCAACAAAACCGACCACCCTTACCTAAACATCATACTGAAGCCTAACCAAAAGTGTCTTAAAAGCAAATGGTAGATGGAAAACACAATTCCTGAAGTAACCACGTAATTGTGTGCAGCTTCTATGACACTTTCGGCTCATGTGTCGACTCGTGTGCTGTTTGGGATTCAAAAGTGGTCCTTTGCATTGCATTCACAAGTGCAACGCTCTGTCAGTTTGATTGTGTATGAACAAGGTTGTAAATGTAGTTGGTAATGTAATGCAGACTTTTAAATGTATTGCCTCACAAGTCATGCACTATAGATAAAGTGTTTAGATGTCATAAGATAGCATTGTGTGGGACAGAGTGATAATGAACTGATAATCTGCTATTTTACTCATTATTTGTGTGAAATGGAATAGAAATCAATGTTGTTGTAGCGCCTCTAGTGTTCACTTTACCAGGAAACTGCCGCTATACATACTGTACAGCGTGCAATGTAAAAATTGTTTGCAAAAATGTAGGTATAGTAACATATGGGAGACATTAATTAATATGTGTGTGTGTGTGTGTGTGTGTGTGTGTCGTGATTTCACGTGATCAAGGTAGGTATTGAGGTACGTGGTTATTGTCGGTATAAGAATATAGTCACCTGTTCACCGGGGGGGGGAGTGATAGAGAGGGGGTGAGCAGGGAAACCGTATTTTTTGTTGACTGCCTTAGAGCACAGCCTATTAGTGGCTTTTAGTTTGTCCAGCTATATAGTTAGTTAGCCGCTATATAATGTAATTCAATGAGACCAGGTTAGTCATATTCCGTTCCCCCTTTCTCTTCACTTTCCTCTCAGTTTTCCACTGTCATATCTAAAAAATGACATGGAATTTAGTTCGGAACTGAGGACAGAGTGCAACAATCACATGTGGGGGACACAATCACCTTTTTGTAAAATGTGTAGGGGTTGGGGGACATATCCACCACATTCCCTATGGTTGCTGCATCTTTGCCTACATCCTTCATGATTTTCCCTTTATCTTTATTTCTTTTTATCTTGACAGCGTTCTCTGTTTTAGAGTACCATCTTGTTTAGATACAGACTGACTCTCTGTGGTCTCTCTGTCTGTGTTTGTTTTAAAGCTACAATTCTTGTACACTCTTGTACCTCAACCTCCACTTTTACTTTCCCTCTGTCTCCTTCCCACTATTTTTCTCTGATTCATTCTTCATGATCAGATGACTGGCCTCTTGCTCAATGTGAACTCTCATATTTTGTGAGATGAAAATGGGTCACTCTCAGTCATTTATGGGGTAAATACTCCGTAAACCAATACATTATTACAGAGGCACGGAAAGCGATGCTGCTTATCCAGTTTGATATGTCATGCCATTCTGTTTCACTGTAATTTAAACACACGTTTCTTGAACAGGCATTAGGAGTTAGCCATTTACGTAATGCGGTGAGCACAGGCACCTAGCATAATGGAACAACAAACACGGTGGATGGTCTTTCCTAATTTTTTACTGTTGTAGAGGATTACATTCTGTATTTGACTCATAGGTTTTAAAGTGCATAAGCATATGGTGATGGAGTAATTGGTCACTGGGGAAGGTGGTGTAAGTGCCTGAGTCACAATGGAAATCCCAACAGAACTTTAATCGGGAAAAGTGAAGCATTGAATTCTGGGAAACGTAATCTTACTTGAGATTTACACAGTAATGCTGCAAAAAATAAATAAATAAATAAATAATAAGATTTGAGCAGAAAGTTTCTGGACCACATTCAGATGCCTTGTGAATGAAGCTAGAATTTTTTCCTGTAATTGGGATTAAAAATGGACAGTGCAATTTTCACTCACCTCAATATTTTTTTATTTATTTCTTTACAAATATCTTCAGTTTCTCTAGTTAATTATCCCAAATTACAATAAATCTCAATAAGATTATTTGCTGTCTTGAGTTTTTTCATCTATGTGAAATAATTCTAGCATGCGAACTAGCGTCATCCTCAAATCACACCAAGCCCATCACCGAACACTCATGCACTTTATCTGACCTTCAACCTAAATGTGTGTTTAAGAAGGTCAGGATGTCATACATAATCTGTCAAATGTGAATGTATGTATGTGTGTTTCTTCAGTGATCTTACCAACCACACTTATCTTATTTCTTTCTTTTCAAAGAAGGTTTTGGTTTGTTGTACAATCACAAGATAATCTCTGCCTGCCTCTATGAACAGTTTATTGTAAGACCTGAGGGGATATTGTCCCTCATAGGAAGACATCATAAGACTTTAATAATGTGGTGTAATAAAGTGTTGAGTCCAGATTGCAAGAATTTCTTGGAAACAGAGGGCTGTTGAGAGTGTTGTGTGAAAGATCACAAGAGAATGTAGAGATTGTCTTAGTCCTCAGTTGTCCAGCCTCACTAACATTCACATCTCTCTATCTCTGGCCCGCTTATAATATGCGATTGTCACGGCTACAGTTGTGCTGTGATGTCATGACTACACTGTGCTGCAATGGCTGTATAGTACTGGGTAAAGCATGGAGCAAGTGTTCTGTTATTCGTCTGTTCCTACACAAGCAGAACATCTCGCACCCAGATTTCAGCACAATTTAAACCTCTTGTGCACTTCTGAGAGGGAACATTTGTCATTGAAATCGATGGCGATCAAGGTAGCATTCATGGTTTTTCTATCTGCAAGTGCCAAGAATGTAGTTTAAATGAATATGCAAATGAAAGGGGGATGGCAAAGGGGGATGTTTTCCAGGGTCCTGTAATAAAGGAGAGCCCGCTAAACACATTTTTACACTGCCGAACGCATAAGTGGGGTGGCAATCCGTGAATTTTTATTTTTTAAGCAATGGTGCTGTATAGCTCCAATGTGGTTCTGATATGATATTTGTGCTTCTTTGCAGTGTTAACCTCATCAACAAAATTATTGTCAAAAACGTTCGTTGACAAAGAGTGTTTTGATTCCGTCAAGACGAAATCTCGACAGACAATAAAGCGAATACACAGGTGAACTTGAACTGTTACTCGCTAGTCAGAATGCGTAACTTGTGTTGTGAATATGCTGTTTCCACATTTAATGAAACATCCTAAACTGTCTAAAACACGGGAAACTGAGACCAGTCTTTAAAGCATAAAGAATTCACAATACATTAACTACTAAAAAGTAGCTAATACGTCAGTATATTCATTTTCTGCTATTATTTCAGAAGCTCAGGTTTTCAGGACAGTTTTAACATGTTGTTTATGAATCTTTAAAATATTTGGTTAAGGTTTGGTCTGTTACAGTTTGACATTTATTTTGTCATTTTGCTCATTAATGTTAGCTAAAATGTTATTTTCATCAACAAAAGTAAAATGGATTAAATTAGTAAATATAACATTACAGAATGTTTCTATACCGTGGTGAGAAAACCCTACGTCAGACAAATAAATAGTGTCACTGTGAACATCCCTTATGGAGACATCACTGCTGAAGTTGAGTGTACTACAGGGAGATGCAGAGAAAAAGAGGACAGGCAAAAGAATACTGACACACACAAAAAAATTGTCTTCATTTAGTTTTTTCCCCCCACATATTGCTGCATCTCTTAAATCGTTCCGACACACAAATGGGCAAATGTCCTCAGGTGTTTCCGAATGTTGTTTTGACTCGCTAGCGAATGTCATTAG
The DNA here is from genome assembly GCF_019703515.2 of Myxocyprinus asiaticus. Lineage (NCBI taxonomy): Eukaryota > Metazoa > Chordata > Actinopteri > Cypriniformes > Catostomidae > Myxocyprinus > Myxocyprinus asiaticus. The sequence continues at coordinate 17,608,501 of NC_059379.1, forward strand.
TTGTAATTGCTGACATTGCGGACTCATTTTGAGTGTACGCATGAGAGAGCGCATAGCTAAGGCACAGAACGGCGTGCTGCTCGAGGGCTCAGTTTTTCCCAAAGCCTTCACTTGTTCATTTGCAACTGTTAGTTGAGCCAATCTTTCGTTTGTGTGCAAAAGAGAATGAGATTACATTTTTCAAATTAAAGAAGCTCATTTAATCGGGAGGTTGAGCTTAGATTGTGCATTAAGCCCAAAATTTAATTAGCTGCACCGGAAACATTTCTTTTTTATTTGCATTTAATAGGTAAATGTGCAATCGAGGACTAATATGTGTTTTTGTGGGTGTACGTACGTGAAGCTCTGTGTATCTAAAGCTTGTATGCTCTCAAACCCCAGTGAGTATTTAGTTAATGTACTGTTGAATAGTAAATTCACCACACTTTTTATTCCTGTAATTCTTTCGGATGTTTCAAATTGCTCATCCATCTTATTTTTATGGTGCATTGGGCCCATATCCTGCAACTGTTTGACTGTTTACACTGCGAGCGATGCAACATGACAAAACTGGAATGACATTTGTAGAGAGCTGATAATAGTCTGACAAGAGGCAGAGGATTGTTTAACTCTTTATGTAAAAACTGTACTGCAATGCACTGAGTATGAGTCCTGCATTTAACTAATGTTTTAGTAGAAAAAATATGTATTGTGCACAGATGCATTCTTCAGATGTAATGCCAAGTGTTAACCGTGATGGAGCTATGCGTTCAAATAAATCATCTGAAATAAACAGTGGGCTATCATTGCCATTAAAGCGTTACTGACAGAAAACATATGTACACCAATCATGAGCATGTAACTTGTAATTTACAGCATCATAAACATACATTTTAATAACAAATTGCAAATGCATTTGCAATGCTGAAATAAGCACACATTATTTTTAACAGAAATAAACATAGATTAATTCATGCATACAGGTATTTACACCATATAAACTGAAGAAATGTAAAAATGTAAAACTGGTGGAATGCAAAATAAATGCACAGCATTCTAATATTATAATAAATTCACTTGAGTATGAACATAGTGAATTTAGGACAGGTCTAATTTTGATGCATCACTTGCTGTAGTTTAGATCCTGTTAGCAATTCAGTCTAACTGTTTGTGTTTTTTGTGTGTTGCAGTGAAAGACGAGTGCATGTCAGATGAGGATGAGAGGAGCAGAGATGCTTTGGTTGAGGAGATGCTCCAACAAGGAGACACGGCTGTCATCTTCCCAGAGGCACCAGATGATGAACCACGACAAGGCACGCCAGAGACAGGTGGACATGATGAAAATGGTACATACACACAGAAATACTTCCTTTACACATGTAAACACTCATGAAAAGTTTTGAAAATGTATTTTAGTTTCCTTTTTTATTTTTTTCAGTTTTGTGAATTGTTTATTTCAAAATGTTTTCATTTAATTTTTGATTAACAATAATAAAACAACCCCCTATCCAGGTATAACTCATAAAACAACCTTATATCCACTTATGAGCAAAAGTATAAACACTTGGAGACATATCGCATACTAATGACTCAGAAACTTCTATTTCTTTTACACCTGCAACACCTGAGCAAATCTCTCATACCCGAGCTAATTTCTCATGTCCCTGTTGCTGTGTTTGTGAAAGCGAGAAAGAAAACGTTTCACCTGACCAGAAGGAGAGGGTTAATACATTACTTGTTAACAGGTAATATGTTACCTGTGTGAAAGTTGGACAGAAACCCATCCAGGTGTCTCCTGTTCTCCATTTTAACCATAAAGGAACTGAAAATACATTTGGAAATTTAAATCCAGAATGTTATTAATAGTTAAAATCTGTCATTTTGTAAATATTGACATTTGTTATGAGAAATATTCTGACAAAGTTATGCCATGATTTGTGTGCTCAATAGTGTTGTTGTAATTAAACCTAATAATGTCTTAATGAATGGCACTGCCAACCCATTTAATCCCAAATTTTTTCTAGCTGAGTGGACACATATATTTTACTCCTTGGATAGCCCAATGAAAGAAATTGTATGTCTTTTCTAAAAAAAAATTTGAAAAAAGTTAGTGCAAGTATGAAATTCATACTTGGTCACAATAGTAACCGGTGGGAAAATACAGAGTAAGTGTGATACAGTAATTTTGCTCAGTTGCTCAATAGGACCCTATAGAAAATTGCAAACAATAAAGTAATAATTTAATATACTGTATACATTTGTTTTTTAATATCAAGCAATTGTGGGGGGAAAGGGACAAACCAAGAATAACTGCATAATTATTTTTAAATCTGCAAGTTTATAATGGGAGTCAGTGAGTCGCCTATTCAATAATGGGTCTCTGTATTTTCCCACCGGTCACAATTGTGACCACTTACATGTTTACTTGTCCTGTGAGCATGATTTATGAGGCAGAACAATTGTATTAATTAAGTCAATAATAGACCCTTTAAACATTATATAGTATACAAAATATGGTAGTTGTAAGTATATCATGACAGGTTTTAGTTGCTTTATTTCCTTTTATGGAGTTTTGACACAGACATAATCTTTAAAGGAACACAGTGGAATTAAATGGCTGTCATGTGACTATTAGCACCACTCATGTACATTTGTTTTACATGAAATCAAGATAGTTTGCACTGTCAGTTACAATTGACAACACTTTTTAGACCCTTCAAATTACAAACTAAATTTCGGTCACAATTGTAACGGTGGGATTAAATGGGTTAATGTCCCAGGGTGCTCTATATTAAAGTGACAGGAATGTCTCAGTGTTAGTGGCTTCATTATCCTGGTAAAATTTGCTGTCAGATCTTCTCTGGGTTGTTATTCCATTTCCCTTTTTATTTCAAAGGCTTCAGTATTATTTTCTTTTTTTTGAGGCATAATTTGTTCAGCCATGTAATTATTTCGCTTGTTGCTGTGGTACTCTTTTTGATTAACCAGCTTCCATTTCTTTTCTTTTCATTTTGGCTGCTGTTCTTCCTCGCTTCTTGCTGGAGATCTCTCAGAATTAAAGACCTCACCTAACCCGCATATAATTCTTCATCAGTACATTGATAACAGACACATGTTTACTTAGCTATCTGCATGAGGACATGCCATAGACAGAGGGAGTTTTTGGGTTCACTTAGTACACATGTTTACCTGTGTGCCACACAAATACGTTTAACTTTGTAAATTAAATTCTCTCATTTTAAAATAATGTATTTTGGTTCCCCTGTATTGCTGATTGATTGCTGAATTTTCTCATCATGTATCAAAAAGAGGGAGTGATAGGACACACACACACACTCTCTCTCTCTCTCTCTTCCTTCCTGTACTCATTTTTAATACGCTCCACTCTCATCTCTCTCTTTCTCTCTCTCTCTCTCTCAGGCACACCAGATTCGTTTTCTCAGCTCCTCACCTGTCCGTATTGCTCTCGTGGCTACAAGCGTTACACCTCACTGAAGGAGCACATTAAATACAGACACGAGAAGAGTGAGGACAACTTTAGCTGCTCGCTCTGCAGCTACACCTTTGCCTACCGTACACAGCTGGACAGACACATGACCGCACACAAAGCCGGCCGAGAACAAGTAATCTGTCCTTAAGAAGTAATCCATTGAAAATGTTTGTGGAATTAATTCTTAGTCAGTAATTGTGTTCATCAGTTTAGCAACAAGTGTTAAAAATGTTTTTTTGAAGAAAAAAAAAGGAAAAGAGAAAAAAGAAAAAAGGAGTACTTGTGTATTTTTATGAATACCATAAATTTAAAAACTGACTCAAAACTATTGGATTTAAGAAGTGTACAACTAATTCACAAGTGTTTTAGAGGCTACATGCCACTCATGCTTGACCTATTGAACTGTACTTAGTGTTTCTAAGAGCGCTAAAATATTGAAAATGACAGTAATGCTAACATTAAAGCTTATCTTTGTCACTTTTTTCATAAAACAGGGATATTGTTAAATTTACTAAACATTTGAGGAGCTTGTGCATCTACAGATACTTTAACAGCAGTATAAGTCACCCGAGTATAACAGACATTCTTTCTCACTTTCTTTAGCGGCATGTTACTCAGTCAGGTGGAGGAGGGAATCGAAAGTTTAAATGCACTGAATGTGGCAAAGCCTTCAAGTACAAACACCACCTGAAAGAACACCTGCGCATCCACAGTGGTGAGGACTGCCTCCAGTTTGCTAGAGTAGTGCATGTTATTGTTGTATGTGTGTGTTTGCAAGCATGCATACTGTATGTATGCATTTGTGCACATCTTTGTTCAAATTTGTAGGTCATTCAAGTACTTCAAAATACTTATCAAAGGCTTGCAAAAAGAGTTTTAGGATTGACCTTTAAACATTGTACACAGTGTTTTTGTTGGATTTACGGTTGGATTTTTTTATTTTTGAGGAAAAGCAGCAAATAGGTGAAGTATCTTTTTAATTTACTTAGATATTTTTCAACCATGCTTTTGAACACAGCAAAGCAAATTGAAGACCTTGTAATTGCCAAAAATTGTCTATTGTTTATGGTCTTGTAATTTCTGAATGGCGTTTGTTCTGTAGGAGAAAAGCCTTATGAATGCTCCAACTGCAAGAAGCGTTTCTCTCATTCGGGCTCCTACAGTTCCCACATCAGCAGTAAGAAGTGCATTGGCCTCATCGCTGTAAACGGGCGGCCACGACCCTCTCCCACCACTGGGGCTGCCAAGACCCCACAGTGCTCCTCCCCATCCCTGCCAACCTCTTCTCCTACAGCACGAGCCCAAGTCCGAGACAAACTGGACAACAGCAAACCCCTTCAGGAGCAGCTTCCCATGACACAGATCAAGTCTGAGCCGCTGGACTATGAGTACAAGCCTGTGGTGGTGGCCCCATCTACTAGAGGGGTAAATGGCATGTTCCAGGGTGGAGCTGCAGCCCCCCTCCAGGGTGCCGTACAGGCTGTTGTGCTCCCAACGGTGGGCCTGGTCTCCCCAATCAGCTTCAACTTGGGGGACCTGCAAAATGTGCTGAAGGTGGCAGTGGATGGGAATGTCATCAGGCAGGTGCTTGAAAGCACACAGATCAAGGGGCAGCAAGCAGGGACAGGAATTGTTGGAGCAGGAGGGGTGGTCATTGCCCAGGCACCCCAGCAAGTCATCCAGGCCATTAGTCTTCCCATCTTGGATGAGGATGGCAATGCCAAGATCATCATCAACTACAGCCTAGACCCTTCACAGGCACAAGCAGTCCTGCAGAGTCCAAAGAAGGAGCTGTTTCGGCCGAACACAGAGGTCTGCAAGGGTCAGAAGCTGCCAGAGGACCTGACTGTCAAGATAAATAGGGACAAAACTACCATCACTGTGGATGAGAAGAGAATGCTACACAATGACCCAACACATAAGCACTGTGGTAAAGATGGACATAGGGTAAACGGTAAAAATCTTGAGGCAAAGATGGACTTGGAGGAAGGACTGTGTCCTGGTAAGCCTCCACTAAAGAACCTTCTCTCTTTGCTTAAGGCTTACTTTGCCTTAAATAATGAGCCAACCAAGGAGGAGCTGGCAAAGATATCAGAATCCGTCAGTCTTCCAGCAGAGGTGGTGAAGAAATGGTTCGAGAAGATGCAGTTGGGACAGATATCTGTAGACCCCTCTTTGCCCTTGCCTGAAGATGAGCAGACCACTCCTGGCGATCTGGATGGGACTAAAGGGGATGGAACACCCAGACTGGAGCCGGATGAGCAAATGAACTCAGAGGAGCAAGGGCAGAGGGAAAGCTGTAGCCCAGCAGAGGGCATTCCAGCTGGGTTGAATGGGATTGAGAGTGCCCCTACATCCCCTTCACCACTAAATCTGTCCCACGATGGTCCCGTCCCAGCCAGGACTACTGAGGAAGGTGAGGGCCCCCTCGATCTCTCTCTACCAAAATCTGCTACTACATCTGCTGTAGCTAGCGGTAATGCTAACACTGTTTACTCGGCTCAAGAGGAGCCACTGAATTTGACTTGCACAAAAAAGGGACTGCTCAGCAATGCAAGCACCAATGCTGCCATATTTGCCAGCCAACCAAGTGCCAATCCCATAAACATCATGACCACTCAACTGCCCACACTAGTGGCAATCACTGAGCAGGGACAAGGGCAATGTCTACGTGCACTTACCACCACTAAACAGACAATCCTGATCCCACAGTTGGCCTATAGTTACACCACTACATCCTCCAGCCCAGTAGGAGGCGACACACCACAGAAGAACATACTGCAGGTCAATGGTATCAAGGTGAGGGCAGCACTTTTCACTCACTGGATGTTAGCTTGAGAGTCCACGGTATTAACCCTCATATGACAAAGCCATAGACTCCCTCTAACAGATGGTTTTTAGACATAAATCTTAAATCACAATTAAAATTATTCAAATGTATGAATGTCAATGCAAAATATCAAACTAAGCAGCATCTCCAAACAAATGATGTTAGATATTTTCTCAGACCTAACTGTACATTTAACTAACTGTTTACAGGGTCATTTTTTAATGAATAGTTCATGCAAATGCCCTAGCAGAGTAACCACATGTGTTGTTCATCACATTAAAGGGGACCTATTATGCAAAATTCACTTTTACATGGTGTTTGAACATAAATGTGAGTCGGCAGTGTGTGTACACAACCACCCTACAATGTTAAAAGTCCACCCACTCCTCTTTCTTATATTTCTATTAATCAAAAACAGTGTCTCAAAATGATCGGTTTTCGTTTCTGCTCTAAAGTGACGTCACTTTAGAGCAGGCCACACCCACGACTGGTGACGGACTCCACCCTATTATCATAGATCCTCCCCTGAGTGTTCTACACACAGTCTGCCATTTCTTTCCGCGCTGGAGCAGCTACGGTGAGAAGAATAATGTCTCAACTTCGCAAGCATCATAAGTGTTCTGTTGTTGGCTATAAAAGTGAACATAAAAAAAAATATATATATATATATATATTTATTACACATTAGCACATATACAGTGAAATTCTTTTTTTTCACATATCCCAGCTAAGCTGGGGTCAGAGTGCAGGCTCAGCCATGATACAGTGCCCCTGGAGCAGATAGGGTCAAGGGCCTTGCTCAAGGGCCCAACAGTGGCATCTTGGCGGTGCTGGGGCTTGAACCCCATGATCTTCTGATCAGTAACCCAGAGCCTTAACAGGCTGAGCCACCACTGCCCAAGTGGTGGCTCAGAGTCTTCATGTACTCAGAGCCAACATCAGAGCCACTGAAGACGCAGTGGACAAGTTTTGTTTTTGAAGCAAATGTGCCCCAAAACATACAAAAATTTGTTTATGTTTGTTTAAATCATTTTACACCGGACTGCTTTGTGAATGAGGATCAATATCGTGAAGGTTGCACGGGAAAGGACAAGTCAGGAAGCTCAGACACCATCAAAGTAAGGCTTTTATTTTCTGCCCAGCCTGCACACTCTCTCTAGTGTTTCCCTGGTTTACTCAGATAGCTTCACCAATAACAAAAATTCTCCATAAGCTTCTTAAAAGACATGCAGCTTTTTTGACATCAAGGACACACGCCAACACTGGACTGACGTGTCGTTCTCTCTCTGCTTCTGACGGTGGCGTGGCTGTTTATATGCTGCTCTCCCCAGCTCACTGGAATTAGAAACAGGTGTTAGACATAATTTAGCTCCGGTGTAAGCGCCCTTACCGCTTTCTCTCCGGACGGGCGCTCGACCACGCCCCCGCTGCCACAAATATAAAGCAGGATTTTCCAAATTTTTGATTCTCAAGCATGGATCAGTACCAACTGTTCGTGTTCCAGCTTTAGTATCGCACTTTATATTTTGTTAATGTTTGCAAATCGCCTTTCCGAATGTGCTTGTTAGCTGATTCCACGGCTAACGCAGCTAAAGTTCACGGAGAAAAGCGCTATGTCGTTATTTTTAATTTTTAACCTGAAAACGCTTACTGTCAGTTACCATTGTCTCTGATTGTATTCACAGAGACCAGAGCTGTGTAGTTATTTTTATGCTTACTGTCTGTATAATAATAGGGGGCGGGGAGCAGCAGCTTATTTGCATTTAAAGAAACACACACGAAAACAGCGTGTTTTTAATTCCACCCAAAAAAGAGGCATTTACAACATGGTATAATAAATGATCCGTGGGGTATTTTGAGCTGAAACTTCACAGACACATTCTGGGGACACTTGAGACTTATATTGCATCTTGTGAAAAGGGCAATAATGCTCAACTGCTGCAAAAACACATTAAATAGAAAATAAAATAGAAAAAACTTGTCGCAACATAAGTAGACTTACATGGACTGCTATAATTGACACTTTTCCCGATAAGTTAATAATAGCAGCTGTAATTGTAATATCAATTATTTATTAGATTAATTGTGCAGCCCTACTTAGGCTAGATTTTAAACCTAAAACCATACCTTTGTTATAATAATTTAAATACAATGACCTGTTTTTTTTTTTTTTGTCTCTCTTTATGCATGGCTAAATGTAGGAGGAGAAACAGGAGATGGGGTCAGAGGTCACCTCAACATTGGAAGAACAGACAGACTCAGACTCAGGGCCGACCAGGAAGAAAATGAAAAGGACAGAGAGTGGTCTGTATGCCTGTGACCTGTGTGACAAAATCTTCCAGAAGAGCAGCTCGCTGCTCCGCCATAAATATGAACATACAGGTGGGACACTCGCACACAAATTCAGTGGCAAAACAAAAATAAAAACATTCACACTTGCAATCACACTGAAAAAAAAATAGCCATGTAGAAAGTAGCTAGTAATTAATGGGATAGTTCACCCAAAAATTAAAATTCTGTCATCATTTAAAGGCCCTCATGTGTTCCAAATGTGGAACACAAAAGGAGACGTTAGGCACAATGACAGCCTAAATATTCACTTTTATTGCATCTTAATGCCATATACATAAAGGAAGTGAATAGTGACCAAAGCAAATGTTCTGATCAACAACTTTTGTATTCCATGGAAGAAAGAAAGTTGTACGAGTTTGGAACAACATGGAGAAAATAATGACAGAATTTCATGTTTGAGTGCACTATTCCTTTTAAGCTTGGCTTTTTGATGTTCGCTTATCAGTAAGCTGCCGGGCATTCCTAGGAATATTATTTAAAGTGATATTGAAGGGGAATTTATGACAGAGTATGCAGTATTGCAGCAATTTTACCTTTTATACAAGAAGTAGAACAGAATTTTAAGTTCCAACAACTTTAAATTACACGTGCTGGAGGGTGCGGCATGTTATTTTCCCTTATCTACTAGCCAAATACATTACCTTCTCACACCGAGCCCAAGCTGTTGCATCAGTTCTCTGTTAGTAATTTACACTCCACCCCCTTCTTCTGCTCTAAAAACATGAGAAGTGAGCAAAGCCAAGAGCAGGTCACCTCTCACTGTTAAGATACCTGGCCAAAAACAAGCAGCACTCATCCAAATGACATCACTGTGACTTGTGCAACCACAAGTTTCACTGTCTTTTCTCTTTGCCTCTCTTTCCCTCTTGATGCCTCTCTCTTTTTCTTCCGATGCCTCAGATTTTAAACTGTGCTTCCAGCCCTTAGTGGAACTGGCCTGTCTTGTGCACCACAGCTTGTTTTGATTCATTGTTTGGTCTTATTGTCCATGGATACATAACAACATGTAATGTAATTCTTAACGCTTTAAAGATTCAGGAGTGATAGCTGGGTGTGGGAGGATTTTCTAGTTCTGCATGTGGAGAAGTTGAGCTGTGTGACCATTCTTTTGGGGCATAGGCCTTAGTCAGGGTGTACACTATATTTAATTTGTCACGAACAAAAACAAGGCTTTAAGGGATGGTTATGCAGTCCATTTAAAATGTCCAACAGTTCCGTACCTGCGTGTTAATTGTTCAGCTGACAAAACATGGACAGTGCATCTTTCCACAAATATACAGTGGATAAACAGCCACTGGAAAACAAAACATTGTGAAAACTGACATGATGTAGGACCAAGGTCAGAAATTAACCAGGGCTTAGGACAAAAATGCCTAAGATAGGAATATGGGGGCAAAAAAAAAAAAAAAAAAAAAAAGCGCCCATTAGTGAATTTCTCAGTTTTCATAATATTCTATTCTAGACCTATCTACAGTAGTTATGGATTTAGACATTATAGTGGATTTTACCACACTGCAGAAAAAAAGAAAATACTTCTTAATTAATATTTTGTCTTGGTTGCCATTAAAAACATCCAAAACTCCAAACATAAAATTGCATATGATTGCTTTCAAAGAATATATCTTGAATTTAGTATTTTTCTTACCCCATTGGCAAATTGTTATGACTCTTTCTTGTTTAAAATATAAATCGAACAAAAATGTAGTAGTTTATGCTTAAACAAGAAAATTTTTTCAATGGGGTAAGAAAAATAAGCTTAATTCAATAAGTTTTTTCCAAAAGCAAATCTTATTACTTCATGCAGTTTTACTTCAATAATAAATTAATATTTGATGTTTCGATATTTTTTTTTTTAATTAAATTAATTTTGGATGTTTAGATATATTTATACTGGAAATCAAGACAAAAATACTGATAAAGAAAATTATTATTTGCAGTGCATTTCAAATAATTAGTTCAGTTTAAAGTATGATAAATTGATAGCATGCTGTTTTTTTATATGTTAAAAAAATATGCGTAAGTTTTACGCATTTCAGTTTCATAACAAATTTTAATCAAATTTAAATATCTAAGGTTTTTCATTTAATTTAGTTAAGGATTATTCAATTTGATCGAAATTTGTTTGAAAATTTAAATGCATAAATCTTAATATTTTTTTCGAGTGTACAGGTAAAAGATGCCCCCAAAATCTATTCCAACTGGCAAAGATTGCCCCTTAATAAATAAAGTTAATAAATTATGACATATTGAATAAACTGCACTTTCTTCCCTCACATCCTTGTTTTTGTTTGTGCCAAATTAAAAAGACATCTACTCCGTCGAAGTTCTAAAATGAGCTCTGAAAAAAAGGTGTTGTATTGTCCGGTGGTGTAATGTGAGAAGTAATCCAAGGAAATTACTAATAGAATAAAACTTCTTTACATCCTGCAGGTAAAAGGCCTCATGAATGTGGGATCTGCAGCAAGGCCTTCAAACACAAGCACCACCTGATAGAGCACCTGCGCCTGCACTCTGGAGAAAAGCCCTACCAGTGCGACAAGTGCGGCAAGCGCTTCTCCCACTCCGGCTCCTACTCGCAACACATGAACCACCGTTACTCCTACTGTAAGAAAGAGGCTCAGGGTCAAGGGCTGGGCCAGGGGACTGAGGAAGAGGACAACCCCGGTGAGGAGCAGCCTCAGACGGGCAGCGCAGCAACCACGCCTCCCTCCCACCTGGACTCAGACGAGCGGGGGAGTAGTACCAGAGAGGATGAGAGTGAGGAAGAGGATGAGATGGGCTCGGGGAGCATAGTGGATGAGGATGAGATTCAGGTGGTGAAGATTGGGGAGGAAGGAGGAGAGGAGGGAGATGAGGAGGAAGGAGAGATGATTGAGGGGGCCGAGCAAGAGGAGAGGGTGGAGGTCCGAGAAAATGGCAAGGAGGAGACGGAGGAGATGCATGGAGGTGAGAGGGAGGAAATGGAGGCTGACGGAGAAAATGATGGACAGATGCTGAAGGTCGTGGTGATGCAGGATGAATGTATAGAGGAGGAACACAGAGATGAAGAACAAACAGAGGAGGAGGAAGCCATGGACACAGGAGCTCTTGAACACATGAAGGACACGACAGAAAGAGCTGAGGAGAAAGAGGAGCCACCGGATGATATGAAAGACAGTGAAAATGAAGGAAACACACCCGTTATGAATGGAGACGTAAAATGAAGAGAAACCACAACTGTGTTTTAATGACTCTTATTCCTTACAACGTTGTTTTACAAAGTTACTAATTTGAATGAAATACAAAAAAGACATTTTCTCTCTGCAGATGTTACTCTCTCTTCCTGAGATATGACTATGTGAATGGTAACAGGAGAGTGAGGGGAGGAAAGAAAGATAGGAAGTAAGCAAGATTGCTCTTACGCTGCATTTAAGCCCACTACTGTGTAGAAAACCCCCAGGTGTGCCTGATAAATACAAACTAGTAACTTTTTCCACATAAAGACAATTTTCAGTGTTTGAGTATGGTTTGTATAAATGCGAAGTTTAACGAAAAAAATTACAAAAAAAGTGAAGCATATACGGACTGAAAGCTAGACACGTTTTGGCTAATAATGTTTTATTACTAAAACGCCTTGGGTCAATTTCTTTTATCAGTATTACTAATTTTTTGTCACTCTCAGTTTACCCTGAAAAGATGTACAGTTGGGAGAGAGAGAGATTTCTATACGTTTTTATTGCCAATGAACAAAACTCAGTATTTTCTTGCATTTGAAGGAAAAAAAAAATAATCCTGTGCACTACCATATTCCCAGTTTACCTATGGAACACCTATATGGGCCTTGTGTTGTTTAATGTCTACCTTCCAGTATTAGCGCCCCTATGCCACGCTAGCGTTTGCTGGCACAACATATATCTGTTGTCTCATTTCAAGATGGACAGTGAGCCTTAAATATAAAAAAAAGATTAATATGTTAATGGTGGGGGTGGCAGGGCTGGCCATTTTAATATCCGAAATTTTTTTTTTTTAAAGCCAAGACATCAAAGGAAAACCTTAGTAATCCCAGATGTTTGGTTTGTTTTAGACATTCTCATTAGTTTCCATCATGTGTCAGGTGATCACCAACAGTCCCTTCCCCACCCATCCATCCACCCTTATGCAAAAACATGCATGTTGAAAGTGCCATTGAATAGTGCCGTTGCTGTGACGCTGTCACTAGGCAGCATACTCAAGCGTGGGGCTCATGCTGTCTTCGTTTTTGGTAGCAACATTTTTGACCCCTGCATTGAAACCACTAGTCCTGAACAAAAGGACAAGACTGCCTGTTTTTTGATCAGTTCAGTAAAAGGACTACACTGCATCAAGAAATCAGGAAAGACGATCAATGAGCAAAAAGGAGAAGGAAAAAAAAATTTTCGGCCTTGAAGTATTAATTTTTCCCCTGTTTGGTGCACTTGTTTATCTTGTTCTCTTTATCTGCACGACACTTTTTCTTCAGGTAACAAAATGTAGGCAGATATGATCCATGAAGAATTCACTTTTAGTGTTTTTAGATTTCTTTTTGGTCAGCCTTTTTACCTGTCAGTATTAATTTTTGTCTCAATTGTATTGAAGTTGTTTGTTTTGTTGTTTGTTCAGTGAACATTGTGTAATGCGTTTTTTTTTTTTTTTTTAGTAAAAGCAGTATTACCGCTCCCATCCCTTACCAGTATAACTTTACATTTTTAGTTTTAGAGACCTTTTATATTTATGTGTCTTATTTTTGTATTTTCTTTATGGTTATTTATTACACAATGTAGTGTACAATACTGTAGTTTGTATTAATACAATAATATATTTTAGTATGAAGAATAATTTCGAAGATAAATAAATTCAAAGCTGGGGAAGAAACTCTAGCATTTCAAAGTGTTTTGAAATAGAAGAAAAAAGTATTATTTTGAATTTTTCAAAATGCATTGTTTGAACAAAACCCTAAAACCCCTAAAGTATATATGAAATGTTACCTTTTTCCATGTCATTCACTTTCATGTTACTGTCTCTTACCCCACTATACTTTAAAGCTACTGAACTTCTGAAAACTAATTGTATACTATACACGCATGATTCTTTGCTGTCATATCGAAAGATTGTCCTTAACCATGAAACTGTGCTGCCCTTTTGAACTAAGCCAAAACGTCATCAATGTTTGTTTTTTATGTTTGGTTGTGCCAATTTGTAACTCTCTTTGTCTACATCAATGCAACGCCTTTTATATGTCCCTCTTTTAACCTTTTTAGTGATAGCTTTTTGTTTGATTGTTTGTTTTATTTTGTTTTTTAATGACTCCCCATCTCACAATAAAATACATCAAGAATTTAATATACAGCACTCTGGTCTAGAATCCTTCCATTACTAGATCTTTAAATCTTTCAGATTTTTGCTTTAAAGAGCTGTAGACATAAGTAATTGGGTTTTGTTTGATTACAGTGACAGAAAGAATGGGAAGAGGAAGTTTATGATGTTTCTAAATCATGATGGGAAAACAAAGACATTTCACTGTGAATACAACCCCCCCCCCACCAGCCCCAAAATCATTGATTAGGATCAGGTTGCTGCGCAGCTTTTTTGGATTGGGAGCATGAATTATTAATGCGATGAAACACAAATCTATAATCTGACTAAAGTCTGAAAGTGATGTGATGCCTGTTCAGCCCTCTGCTGTATAGAGAATCTTACTGTGTGTGTGTATGTCAAAGTGCCATAAATAATTTGTTAAAGCAGAGTTTGTTGAGCTCCGTGGTACCTGACTGCATCAGATTTAAATGTCATTTTAGAAGAACACTCCTCATTTCCGCAAAGATTTACGCAAGTAAGTGTTTTGAACTTTGCTGTGTAACTCATCCAGCACCATTTGAGCTGGTCGTGTAGAGGTGTGCCATTACTTTTTGACTTATAGTTCTGCTTTTTAACATACAGACCTACAGCACTGCCTTTGTCCTTCTTTGCATTGTTCTAATATAGTTATCTTCTGTAGGTGTTGCTTGGAAAACGGTCATGCGTTTACATACTTTTTTGAGATGAGTGGCTTTTTCCATTCTGACCTCACTTGTAGAGCAAAGATGAGTCCCATTGGGTTAAATGGTGACTTCAGTTCACTTTGGTTGGACAGTCTGTTTAGATAGCCATCTGAAAATGTCTCAAATGATGTCTGATTCTCAGCTTGTGAGTTGACGGTGGGGAAACAAATAGTTTGGAAATCACTTTAAAACACTGTTCAAACTCATAAGCATCATCTGAGGGTCTCAGTAAACTCTTTTGATCTCAGCATGTTACAGCCACACTCCTCAGACCTGACCACAAGTGTCTGATGTTTATATAAGGCATTGCCCTACAATTTACTCCCTTATGAAGTTCTAATCATTTGCACCTGTGCAACAATTCACCTGATTCTAATTTTAGCACTTCTTGCAATGATTGCAATAAGGTTTACAAAATTTGCCGTTTCTGATCAGAGACAGGAGGAATTAGGCAGATAGAGAGCATTCTGGACAAAATGAGTGAAGAGAGAAACTACATTTTAAATGCTTATATGTAAAAGTCAATTTTGTCAATGTTTAGAAGTGAATTAACATATTAATGACCTCAAAGCTAACAAAATGTTAATTTCATTAGGTCTTTAATATCAACAGATCCAAATAACAAGCATCTATTAAAGTAACATGCTGTCACTAACAGGTTGATGACTGACGGGAGACTAAGATAAGACATGACCAACATAACTGCTGTAATATGAGCTCACTAACTGTGTGTCGAAAGAAACGGTGGAGGGTTATAAAATTATTGAACCTGTTACATGACCTTTACATCCTCTTTCTGTCTCAAATTGCATGTTTCATTCGATAACTGCCCCTTCGTCTTACAATCTGTACATTACTCATATTTTAAAATTAATAACAGACATCAGATACCCTGGTTATTGTGTTAGGAGAACATATTCTTAGGTGAAATGTATATTGACAAATAAGGTTGCCTGAGGTTAAATTAGAAATCTTTTTTAAAATCTAGTGTCACACAAGTGTCAAGATCCTAAATATTTAATCTTTTTGTCCAATTTGGTTTCATAAATTTAGAAAAACGTTTATAGTATTTTTTTACCAAAAAAATTAAAAAAATTAAAAAGATAGTAGTAATAATAATAATAATAATGACTTTAAAAATGGCATGTGGTAACCATAATACTAAAAGATATTAAAGGACTTTCCTTGCACCTTGTATATATAAAGGATATATGTGTGTACTTAAAGGAATATTCCAGGTTCAAAACAAGTTGAGCTCAATCGACAGCATTTCTGGCATAATGTTGATAACCACAAAAAATTATTTCGATTCGTCCCTCCTTTTCTTTAAAAAAGCACAAATCGAGGTTACAGTGAGGCACTTACAATGGAAGTGAATGGGGCCGAATTGTGGAGGGTTTAAAGGCAGAAATGTGAAGCTTATAATTTTATACAAGCACTTACATGAATTCTTCTGTTAATTTTAGTGTTTATTGACATTACATCGTCGTGGCAACAAAGTTGAACAAAGTAAAATTGGTTATAACTTTACACAGAAAAGGTTTGTAAGTGTTTTTATCACACTAAAATTATGTTTACACACATATTGTTTATGTCTTGTGGCTATACTTTAAAAAAAAGTGAGTGTTTTAACATTCAGAAATTGGCCCACATTCACGTCCATTGTAAGTGTCTCACTGTAACCTCGATTACTGCCTTTTTAAAGAGAAGGAGGGATGAGTCAAAATTAATTTTTGTGGTAATCAACATTATGCCACAAATGCTGTCGATTGAGCTTAACTTGTATTGAACACGGAATATTCCTTTAATCGTTAATTATGTTTAATCGTTAAACATATTTTTCAAGGTAAAATAAATAAAATATCACACATTTTTGAGTAAAGAATATCAAGAAGTTTTATTTGGGTTACACCACGACCTTAACAAAATGCACCTTTTCATAAAAATGTCAAAATAATTTAATAAAATATTTTTTAAAGCTTCACACTCAGTAATGAGTGTCTAAAGGTGACTTCTCTGTTTTATGGTTTTCATCAACATAAACAACAAAACGGCAACCTACATGTTGGTTACTCCACATGGTTTTGATTTGGTGGACAAAGTCTATTTAAAACTATTGTTTCACTGCTAATTTCATTATTTAAATGTTTTATATATATATATATATATATATATATATATATATATATATATATATATATATATATATTAAAAGATTCATCTGCGCTACTCATGTCAACATTTCTTTTTTCAAGAATTTCAGCTTCTAATGAGACTTTGAATTGTTGTCACATTGTCTCTGGACGGTTTCACCACATTACATTTTACTTTAAGCCCCGGAAAATAATAATGTTTCAAATAATTGTTTTGTGTGAAGTGTATTTTTTATGTATTTTTGAATATTTTAAATGATCTGGAAGAAAAAATGAGCGTCACGTCATTGACCCACATGCTGATCTGAGAAGATGACAGCATCTGTCCTCGGACACACTTACATCTGTGGACCTTTAGTGATGATGTCAAAGACAATGATTTACAGTAACTGGAATTCCCAATAGAAAAAAGTAGCATGCAGTCTGTGCTTTTAAAGGGTTAGTTCCCCTAAAAATGAAAATTCTATCATCATTTACTTACTCTCAATTTCATTTGAAAACCTATATGTCTCTTTTTTTTTTGTGGAACAAAAGTGTAAAAAAAAAAAATTGAAGAATGTTGACGCTGCTCTTTTTTGCCCCATACATTGAAAGTGATTGGTGACTGAAGCCACATCCACACAGCATTTTCACAAATCTCGGTAGATAAAAAAAATCTCTGAAGGTGTAAACAAAGCAAACTCCGTTTGTTTTTAAATAAAAGTTTGTTTTTAGTGTGGATGTGGCCTAACATCTCCTTTTATGTTCCACTAACAAAAAAATGATGATGCAGGTTTGAACAGGTTCTACATGAGGTTGAATGAATGATGACAGAATTTTTAATTATGGGTGAACTATCCCTTTAAATAACAAATGTGCTTCTAAAAACAAATTTTAGAGGTGATCTGTTGTCTTGCTCTCTCACTCATACACACACTGAAACACACTTACACCAAGCCAGATGGCTCAGGGTACAAAAATCAATTAGATCTCCACCCCAGGAGCAGAGGGAATGCATCCTGGGCGACCCCAGCAGCAGCCCCTCCTCAGGCCTAAGTAACAGAGGACTGAGTCTCCCCTTCTGCCTAATCACCTCAGCTCTAATCTACTTCTCTCCGCTGCATACACACTAACATCATTAGATGAGAGGGGGGAGGAGGGAAAGGTAGAAATAGGGCACGGTGCATATCTTGAACTGCATGAATCACCAAGCTCCTCTAAAAAACATAACTGAATTGTAAGAGCTACTTGAGAGAGGGAGACAGAGAAAGAGAGAGCTGTAAGGAACATCAAAACGGATTTATTTTGCACTGCAACCCTTGCCAGGAGGGAGGGAAGAGAATGTGTAGGTGGATTCTGGGAGAAGGATAATATGTAATAAAAAGAAATAAGCTGACAGTGAGTATTAGGATCGTGTCTAAGCAAGAAGGGCTAAAAACATGATCTTCATTACACCCTAGTGTTCATATTGCAACATTACAACAGATTTATTCATGGCCTCCATACTGAAATGTTTGAGAAAAAAATGTACGGAGCTTATTAGCAGTGTTGGGTAAGTTACTCTAAAAAAGTAATTAATTACTAACTACTAATTACATCTTCTACAGTGTAATGAGATTACTGTACTAATTACTCTGTCTGAAAGTAATTGCATTACTTATTATTAATTACTTTCTAAAAACCCTCATCAACCTTGACCAGATGAAAAATACAAGGATAGACATGAAACTTTTCTTTTAATTCTTTCAAATAAATAATATAAAATCAAATAAATTATTCATGAACTGGCCAAAGAATTGAAGGGGTCAGAGTTAAATTAGAAAACATATATTTTAACATTAGATATTAAATTTCGATTTTAAATTCACTAATATTTTATATATAATTGTTCTATAGTCTATTCAGTATTTAGCACAATTACATCATTAGTAACTGTAATTAAATTACTTAAAAATTAAGAGTAATCTCTTTACTTTTTTAATGAAAAAGTAATTTAATTACAGTAATTAATTACTTAGTAATGCATTACACCCAATACTGCTTATTAGCGATAGATTATCAATAGATGTTTTGCCATTTTGCCAAAGTTTTTTAACATCCAAAAAGTTACACATTTCACCTTTATTCGCCCAAGCAGTCTCGCTTGGGCGAATAAAGGTGAAATGTGTAACTTTCTGGATGTTAAAAAAAACTTTCTCCTATCCCAGCTTAATATACAAAGATAGCAATATGTAAGCCATTCTTTGGTTGATTTCCCAAAATGTGTAAACACTGTGGTGCTATCAAAACATTGCTCTGTTTGTTTGAGCATCCCACCCATCCTAACATAGCAACATTGGCTCAATTAATAGCGAGGGTTTGTAGCATGACTATAATTTTTCTGACCAATGGCAGACAGGGTGAGTGTTCAGGAAACCTGTTTGAAACAGTGATTATGTGGGCTTGAAAAAGAAAACATACTGTTCTACACTTTAAACTTAACAGGGTTTTTCCAAATTCCCTAAACCAAGATCAAAATGTATGACTGTAACGCCTCCTAAAGCTTTCAAGCTACATCCATCAAACACGGCACAGACCTTCAGACTGTTCTGACTCGGGTTGCTATGACTTTTCTTTCTTTTCTTTTTTTTCTCCCCTTTTCTCCCCAATTTGGCATGCCCAATTCCCAATGCGCACCAAGTCCTCGTGGTAGTATGGTGACTCGCCTCAATCTGGGTGGCGGAGGACGAATCTCAGTTGCCTCCGCGTCTGAGACAGTCAATCCTCGCATCTTATAACGTGGCTTGTTGAGCGCATTACCGCAGAGACCTAGTGCGTCTGTAGGCTCACACTATTCTCCTCGGCATCCACACACAACTCACCACGTGCTCCACCGAGAGCGAGAACCACATTATAGCAACCACGAGGAGGTTAACCCAACGTGACTCTACCCACCCTAGCAACCGGCCAACTGGTTGCTTAGGAAGCCTGACTGGAGTCACTCAGCACTCCCTGGATTCGAACTTGCGACTCCTGGTGTGGTAGTCAGCATCTTTACTTGCTGAGCTACCAAGGTGCCTGCTATGACTTTTCTAAATGTTTGGAATTACAGTTTTCACACAGCAGATGTTCAAATCTCAGAAAAATGCACTGATCTATAATATAGAACAGCATTGCTGATGCATCGATAAACTGCCAGCAGAAGATGAAGCCACCAGAGGTATTCAAGCAGCTGTCACAGTCCTGTCACCTTGTCAGGTTGGGTTTCTATCTGACGGGACTGTGGCATTATCGTCCCCTGTCTGTCTTGTGTTTCATGTACTTTCTTTGTGTGAGCGCACGGATCCGGTTGTTAGTGACCGCTGTGAGCGAGTTACCGCCGCGTGCTCTCTGGTGATGTCACGGTCTTGTCACCTTGTCAGATTGGGTTTTGTCTGATGAGGACCGTGGCATCATCTTCCCCTGTCTGTCTTGTGTTTCATGTACTTTCTTTGTATGAGCCCACGGGTCCGGTTGTTAGTGACCGCCGTGAGCGAGTTACAGCTGTGCACTCTCCGGTGATGTCATGGTCCTGTCACCTTGTCAGGTTGGGTTTTGTCTGACGAGGACCATGGCATCATCGTCCCGTCTGTCTCCTGTTTTGTGTATGTTCTTTGTTTGAGCGCACGGGTCCAGTTGTTGGTTACCACCGCGCACGAGTTACCGCCATGCACTCTCCGGTGATGCCACTGTCCTGTCACCTTGTCAGGTTGGGTTTTGTCTGACAAGGACCGTGGCATCATCGTTCCCTGTTTGTTTTGTTCCAAGCGTGTTGACGTTTTTGCCCTCATGTGTTTCAGGTGCCGCTGGCATGCGGAATCAGCGTTTCCATGGGAACCCTGATTGTTTCCATGGGAACACTGATCATGCCAACTTTCAGCTGCGAGCAGCACCTGCCCCTTGTTTGTTCATGCCTATATTAATCCCCTCGTGTGTCATGTCCTTGGCTGGATTGTTAAATGTCGTTTGATGTTGAATGTTAAATGTTGCTCAGTGTTGACTGAGTTTTTGAGCATTGTTGTTTGATGCTATGTACTAACCTCACTCTCTCTGCCTAGTTGGTCCTGTCTCGTGTATCTGTTGGTTGCCCGTGTGTCGGGTGTGTGATTGCCTTCCAGTTTTGCTGCATGTCAGCTGGTCTTCCACAGAGGATACCTCGTCTCTGCCCGCATGTCGGGAGTTAAGATCGCAGCTGGGCATTGTTCGGAACCTCCCTGAGCTTCAGCGGAGGATTCTACTAATCTGATCCTCAACCCAGTGACTGCTCATTATTTCTGTTAATAAATCCTTTGAACTGTTCCTCTGCTCTTGGGTCTGTTTGTTCTCACTATCGCCCATTACAGCATCAATATTTGTATGCCACAACTGAGCGACCTAACTTGGATCTTGCGGGCCCCAGTGCAAAGAAACTGTCGGGCCCCCCTCCTTGGGGGTCCTTGGTCATTTTTATGGTTTCTTTTGGTCGACCATTGCGGGCCCCCTCTCACCCCGGGCCACTAGTTACGCCCCTGCCCCAACTGCCATTGGACCTCAATATGACTGACAGCCGATACTGCCGCCGATATCTCTGACCTCTCCGACAGTCACATTTCACCCCTAGTGACAATTGAATTGTGAACAACTTTTACCTCTCCAAACCTCTTTTTCAGATCTTAAAAAGTCTGTATGGGTTTTCTAAATTGTCTTAAATGCAATTTATAATCTGAGGAATCTGTGGATAGTAATTCAGGGTGTGCTACTCAAGTTCCCAGCAGTGCACCAGAGCATGAATAAATTATGTAGAGTGCTATTAATTATTTTACTTTTCTCCTATTTTGTTTATACTGCTGATGCATCTGTTGTCACTTTCAGTTATTTATGTAATGATTATTAGTGTTCATATTATGCATTAATTGCATTTGGTTGACATTGTTAATGTGGTGTGTGGATTAAAGGGATATTTCACCCAAAAATTTAAATTCTCTCATTATTTACTCACCCTCATGATATCCTAGGTGTGTATGACTTACTTTATTCACCAGAACACATTTGAAGACAATTAGAAAAATATCTTAGCTCAGTAGGTCCCTAAAATGCAAGTGAATGCCGATTTCTCTTTTGAAGCTCCAAAAATCACAGACAGTCAGCATAAATGTCATCAATACAATTGCAGCGGTTAAATTAATGTCTTCTAAAGCGACACGATTGCTTTTGGTGTGAAAAAAGATCAATATTTAAGTACTTTTTTAACTCTAAATCTTCGCTTCTGGTAAGCTTCACGAGAGGGTGGAGATCATGCAGTCTCTCATGTGATGCATTACTGTTGCCATGATACAGACGTAATCTCACGTTCTCCTCTCGGTTGAGACATTCAGGATAAGCACACAAATGCACCATTGTGAGTAAAGAAACAGATGCAACTGTACAGCATTCCTCCCTCTCACTTGTAAACAGCACTGCTCTTCCGGCCGTGACTCACGTGCGTCAGTTCTCGCGTGTTTCAAATGCCAATGCCATTGCGTCACACCGGAAGCATGAATTAGAGTTTAAAAAAAAAAGAAGTACTTAACTATGTATCTTTTTCGCACCAGAAGCGATCGTGTCACTTTGGAAGACATTAATTTAACAGCTGGAGGCGTATACCACCCCTGGAGTCGTGAGTTCGAATCCAAGGCGTGCTGAGTGACTCTAGCTAGGTCTCCTAAGCAACCAAACTGGCCCGGTTGCTAGGGAGGATAGAGTCACCTCCTTGTGGTCGCTATAATGTGGTTCTCACTCTTGGTGGGGCGTGTGCGTGGATGCCTCGGAGAATAGCATGAAGCCTCCACACACGCTACGTCTCCGTGGTAACGTGCTCAACAAGCAACATGATAAGATGCACGGATTGACTGTCTCAGACGTGGAGGCAACTGAGATTCGTCCTCCGCCACCTGGATTGAGATGAGTCACTACGCCACCACGAGGACATAGAGCGTATTGGGAATTGGGCATTCCAAATTGGGGAGTAAAGGGGAGAGAAAAAAAATAAACAGCTGGAGGTATGGACGTTTACGCTTACTGTCTGTGATTTTTTGGAGCTTCAAAAGAGAAATCTCCATTCACTTGCATTTTAAGGACCTACTGAGCTAAAATATTTTTCTATTTTTCTTCAAATGTGTTCTGGTGAAGAAAGAAAGTCATACACACCTCATTAACCTCATTGTTTACACCAACCCTGCTTGAGCACATGCTAATCTGTGGCATCCACTATTACTGTATGGCGTCATAGTTTGAATTCAGAATCTCTGCCCCTTTGAGACGTCATAACGCCTTGAATTTGAGATGGAACGTCTTTCGGCTATATAAAGCTTATGTTTCTCCAGGACCAGGTCTGCTTGTCTTCGGGTGAGGACTCGATCGAAACCACTCTGGAGTGCAAGTTCTGCAAGGTAAATCAGGTGGAAACAGAGCCCCGGTACCTTAGGTACTTTCGCTGTAGCGAAACGTTTTAGCGACACGTATAACAAGTTTTGCAAAAATTTATATTGAGTATTTTTTCACTATGAGACCAGGTTGCTAATAGCGTTTACATGCGCTCCTCCACAATCGTCAAGATTAGAGACTATTTTGTATCATGTACAGTGAACGTTAATAAAAAAAAGAAATACATTTTTTTTAAATTATTATTCAGAATAATACCAATAATGCTTGCATTTAAGACTTTTATTATTACATTTAGAACCAAAAGTTATTACATTTTGGGCCTTTTTACATTTAGGACCGAAAGTTATTATAATTAGGGCATTTATTACATTTAAAGATGCACTCAGTATTTTTTTTAATATGGGATCTTGGACATACACTTGGACATACACATTAAATGTAACCTAGGGGCCTGGATGCAGCATCTTTCAAACCTGATTCAAACGCAGTTGTTTTCAATTACAGATGTCATTGTAGAAATCACTATTTACAGTTGGCTATGATTAATTTAACCCATGAGTTAATGTATCCAATAACAAGGCGATAAAGGAGATTAAGCAGGTAGTATTCAGCTGATCGTGTGATCCTAACATGGCAGCCCCCATGAGGGGACCCTCTCCATGTAGAATAAAACAGCTTTTATATCTCGATCTCTTATGAGTGGTCTTGATTTTATACATAGATTTTACAATTACAATTAATTTCATTAGGAGTAAAACTTTTTAATGAGCAAAAAAAATTACTGAGTGCACCAAAAGTTCTTACGTTTAGGGCCTTTAATACATACAGGGCACTCTACAACATCAGGTTACCCTAGGTCCTGATGACACTAAAACCGATGTATGTTCATTTAAATTGTAATTAAAATATTTTCCACCCATGCTTTCAATATTTGACTCAACCTTGCAAATGACATTTGCAAGAATTACCATTATTACAGCAATGCAACATCCCAAACATATCTGTTAAATAATTCAACAGTTATTTACAATGACTTTATATGCACTGAGAAGATAAATTAATCATACTTATTATTACAAATATATAATTTAATATAATTTATTGTTATCATATAACATTATTAATATGTTACAATTATAATTTATAAATATTAGTAAGTATTAATGATAATGAATGAATAACTTTATGAATAATATGATTTTAATATTTTATATAAAATGTATAATTAAAATGTTTTAAAAAGAAATCATTTTACATGATTTAATTCTCTCTCTCTCTCTCTCTCTTGCATTATTTTCATTGCTTGTAAGCTAAGAAGCAAATGCTTTGGCAATGAAAGTGTTTTATTAGTCATGCCAGTAAAGCACACTCTACTGTAAACTAAAACTGAACAATGTCTCTGAATGTCTCTCTGGTAGTACATCACACTGAACTGTAAAACTTATGCACTTATCTTACACTGCACACATATCAGCTATACTCTCAGAATGAAAAGACTGTGCCTCTTCCTCTAAAGGCATCAGAAGACATGAGCAGACATCTAAAGGTACATAATGCTAACTTGGCCCAGTCTTCAGTCAATTGTACTCTGGAAAAAATTAATCCGACCCTAATACATAATCAAATTTAGCTCTTTTGATTAATTTAAATTATGTTTTTAGCTATGTAGGAAGCTCTGCCTACACAGAGTACAAACCAAGCAACTTCATATTGGTCACTATTGTGAATTTGCATAAGTTCACCAAATTTGAACCTCAGGTATACATGAATTGGGGGGTTTCATTAAGATCTTTAAGAGACTCTGAGTGAAATTAATCCCCTGAATTAAAAAAAGAATTGATACCCTCCTCTCCATTCAAATTCCCACTACCTTCAGGAATTTGTATGAAGAATTCCCAACAGAAATGCTGCATGTATGAGCAGGCAACAACCTAACTGAAGTTTAATATTACAAGTACGTATCTCTCTCAGAGAGCTGTTATCTTCCCAGCAAAATTACACTGTAAAGAGTCTGCTACCCCAGATCATAAATCATCAAGAGCAAGGTGTGTGTGTGTTCTTGTTAAGGTAAGTGTGTGAGGTAAACTCATAGGAGCAGCAGTCATAACACCAGTGCTAACACTCTCATTTATCACAGAAAAGCACACACACACTCACATATCAAACCTATAATTTCACAGGCTTTAATTAAAAAGCACACAGCACTATTTATAAGTGTAATTGTCACTAAGTAGTACTAGTAAAAACGTTAGTTGTAGAAACACATATTATTAAGCCTTAGGGGTAGCGGGGGCTCTGCTAGAAGGCACACATGCTAATAAGCTGCTGACGGGGTCGAACGTCACTCTGAGGGCCTGAACAGTATTAATCAGGCTGTAAAAGAGACCCACCACACAGCTTCCTGCAAGGACACTGAGCGTAAATCAGCAGTTGGAGACAAACTAATGAACAGGTAGTGAGGGACCGAACCACTAGAGACTAGTGAAGAGGGGCATTGCTTTTAAATTACTGTCAGTCTTATTCACAACATGCCTTAGCGGGCTTCATCAAACAGCTATACTCCGGATACAGTCTTGGCCACCCTTCTGTATGGTTGAGCTGACGTGTGTTACATTTTAAAAGCTGCAGTCCTCTATATTTCTCATTAAATGGTTTCAAAGTCAACTCCTGTCTACGCTTTCAAATTCAACTACAACTTCTTTTAAAGTGATAGTTCACCCCAGAATATGAAAATTCTGTTGGCATTTACTCACCCTCATGTCATTCCAAACCCATATGATATTTTTTTTATTCTGTGGAACACAAAAAATATATAGAATGTCTCAGCTGTTTTTGTCCGTACAATGTAAGTCAATGGGGTCCAAAACTTTCTAGCTCCATAAAGGACGTAAGGGCAGCACAATAAATGTAGTCCATACAAATTGTAAGGTTTAATCCATGTCTTCTGAACCAATATGATTGCTTTGTGTGAGAAACAAACCAAAAATAAAATTTTCATTTTAGTTCACTTATTTGTAATAGAATGTTTTAGTAAAAAATGACTTGAATTCAGTCTGAATTAAGTCATATGGGCTACTTTTATGCTTCAGGGTGCTTTTTTATTTTTTTTTTTTTATTTTATTTCGGATCTTGAAAGCCCCTGGTCCACACAGACTTTCATTGTATGAAAAAGAGCAATGTGAACATTCTTCAAAACTTCTTTTATGATCCACAGATGAAAAAAAAAAAATGGCATATGGGTTTGGAATGAACAACATGAGTGTGAGTAAACAATGACAGAATTTTCATTTTTGGAAGAACTACCCCTTTAAGACATCTCTATTGTCAGTGGTACATATATTGTATATACACACACACTCTGTCTCTTGCTAGAGCTACTCTATAAAATTTTGCGCAGGGTTCTTCAGGTGTTTTCTGTTGCAGAATTTACAGGCTCTTAACGTTGGGTCAGATGATGGAGTACGGATAAACCAATCAGACTTCACCTACAGTGAGTAAATGGACGTGCAGAGGGGTCCATTATTTGTCAGGCTTGTATGATACAGCAGCTCTATATTTACAGCCTACTTAATGGGGTTGATTGTATTAGTGCCTGAGGAGGGGGAATAGCTCTATGCAGACATAGTATTTCCAGCTTTCTGCAATTACCTTATGTAAATCCTGAATGCAGGCGTCTATTTAAAATGCATTGAATTTCCCAACACAAAGCCATCAAGTCCAACCATGCGAACTTCATTAATACCGAAGCATTGGCAGATATCATTTCAAGTACTCCTATGATTACTTTAGCCAATGCCAATGTGCATTTGGGGTTTATTTTTAAGGATACTTGAGATATTTGCAAATACTAGTTAAATGAAGCGTGTAAGCACAGGAGGCTCTCATTCTATAGAGTAGAGCTTTAAAACATCTCAAGTGAGGATTAAGCACAGTTTTAGATGCCAAGAACTATAGATATTTACACAATTGTGTAAAAATGGTAATAAATAGATTTCAATAAAATGTTTGCAACCACTTTGTGCAACATTTGCATGGATGGTCAATTATTTCTTACAAGCGATATGTCTTGAACCCTGGTAATGTATCATTCTGCTTTTCTTAAAGCGAAAGTAACGGCAAACAAATGCTTATCAGCTGGTAGGACATTCCTATAAACGCCATTCAGGTTGCATTTGTTGAGATTTACAGCCCACAAATTCTGTTTACATTTATATGAAGCCCTATAAAGTAGTTACCCTGTCAAATAAACTGCCCACCCCATACATACAAATGTTTCTTGTGTCCAAGTTGCTATCACTGATGAATGTGTTTGGATTTTAGAAAACCTGGCTTGTTTAGTCTTTTACTCTTGATTTTGATCGGATGGTCTTGTTGAGCCAGGTTTGGCTTTTGCACACTTTTAATTTGTGACAGCAGTACAATTGTCCAGAGCTGCAAATGAACAAAATGTTTCCACGTTTTAATGAACACAATTACTCAGATTAGGTGGGGCTCCAGATCCCGAAACCACACTTGAGAATACACTGGACCTGATGAAGAAGAAATACAGAGGGGTCAATTATTGCTCAATGAAAGTCTACAGCCTTCAATATGTATGTGTGAGACACATAAACACATTCTTGGTCAGAATAAGCATCTGTCAATCATACTGGAAGAAATGAAGTAGCAAGTGAAAAAAAGAGTGTGAAAGATGCAGCACAGTGTTTCTATGTCGTCAAATTATAGACATGAGAGAGAAAAAAAGTCATGAATGTTTTATGGGTCATAATGGCTTGCTCAAATTTCCTCTCCAGACTTTGGCCTCCATGGACACACAAGACCAGGAGCTTTCCTGGCACCTCCACCCCATACACATGCAGCAGCATATGGTGTGCAATTCAGACAACTTTGGGGCCATGGCTGCTGTAGACTGTGGTCAGAGTTATAAATTATGGATATGAGCTAATTCTTGCTTTTTTTTTTTAAACATGGTTGCAGAGTTTTTTTGTTCTTAGCAGGTGTTTGAAATGATCCTTGCCCAGTTACGGTTCTTCCATTTTACCTCATATTGGAGGTGTTCCACAATAGAAAAACAGGGCAGGCAATAAAATAGTTAACTTGGAAACAAACATTAAGTTAAATACAATTAAAATGTTAAGTACGTAAAGCAATTAATGCGGCATTAATGGGATCAAGCTTAAATTCAAAAATAATCATAGTTTTCAAAACGGTTTCCCATAAAACTGGGGTAGAACAACATATTTTGCATTGCAAAAATTACATCACCTTTAATGAGAAAGGGCAAGGTACTTGTGGGATGACTACATTATCACTGGCCAGAAGTCAAAATTGTATTGACTAATATTTTGTAGTTGATAGCTCCTTGTGTTTTCAGTTTTAAAGATATGTATGTTCCATGGTAAAGAATTTAAACTGTTGTGGAGTTGCTCTGGTGCAACTTCCCAAATCCAGCAAGGTGCATGAAAAAAGTACTAGTAAAAAGCAAATCCAGAAACACTCGTGGAATGTACAAATTTAAGGAATAAATCTTCAATAAAAACTTTAAATAAAAGTTAATTCCTTATATTTCTCCATTCCATGAGTGTTGCTGGATTTGCTTTTTTTTTTTTTTCCCTTTTTGTTATTTATTTAAACATCAACAACATACATATTCACATCAACACAACCAACAACACAGCATACATACAGACATTATGCTTTTACATCGTGTACATATAAAGAAAAAAAAAAAGAATAACATCAGTAAATCATAAGCAAAACCTGATATCAGCATCAGTTCGTCCACTTAGTTATAATTGGTTTTGAAGATAATTTACGAAAGGATGCCACATGACAGTGAACTTAGACCCGGAGCCCCTTAGATTAAGTCTTATTTTTTCAAAACTCATGAACTGTACCACATCTCTGGCCCACTGTTTAAAAGAAGGGGGGAAGGACTGTTTCCAATTAATCAAAATCAAGCACCTTGCCAACAGAGAAGTAAAAGCTATACAGTCCAATTCACTTTTTGAGAGTAGTTTTTTCACACAAAATACCAAAGATGGCGGTTAAAGGATCTGCACACACATCTTTACAAAACATTCTAGAATAAGATACAAACATCTGTGACCAAAAAATAGACAGATTAGGCCATAACCAAAACATATGGTCTAATGTAGCAGGGGACTGCTTACACCTAGTACAGGTGGGGTCAACAGAGGAATACATCTTTGTCATCTTGGCCTTGGATAGATGAAGTCTATATACCACTTTGAATTGAATAAGGCTGTGTCTAGCACAGATAGAAGAGCCATGGATTCTATATTTAGCCTCATTCCATTCCTCGTCTGTCAGGCAGATATTAAGGTCCGATTGCCAGGGATCTCTTTGTGCATTGACAGAAGTAGATAATAATGATCTATGTTTTATATATAAGCTAGAGATGGTGCCTCTTTGCTCTGGGTCATCAGGAAAAAGTTGATCAATAGGGTATGGATCAGGAAGGGAAGGAAAAGAGATAAAATTCTTGCGTGTGAAATCGCGGACCTGTAGGTATCTGAAAAGTGGGCTTTAGGCATTTTAAATTGAGATTCTAATTGTGCAAAAGATAAGAAGCAACCATCAGCGAAAAGATCTTTAAATGTCAAGATACCTTTTTCTTGCCATAGCAAGAATGCCTGGTCATTCAGAGGCTGAGCGAATCTATGATTTCTGGCAACTGGAGCACAAATTGAACCTCTCTGCCATCCGAAATATTTGCGAATTTGGGCCCAAATCTGGACGGAGTTCCACACCATTGGGTGCAATGAGTGAGAGTCTAGACCCAGTGGTAAGGGTGAGAAAAGGAGGGCTGGAAGTGAGAAAGGAAGGCAGGCTGAGGATTCTTTTTTGGACCCATTCCGGTAAGTGATTTATGTAATGAACCTTGCCAGTAAGTCAGAGCTCTTAGGTTACAAGCCCAATAATATAATTTAAAATTTGGGAGAGCCATCCCCCCTGTTCTTTAGGGTTCTGCAGAAAACACAGACGTATTCTGGGGGGTTTCTTGTTCCAAAGATAAGATGAGATTATCTTATTTAAATGAGCAAAAAAAGATTTCTTAATTTAAATAGGTATAGTTTGGAACAAATATAAAAATTTAGGGAGCGTATTCATTTTAATTACGTTGATCCTACCAATCAAAGAGATGGGGAGCTTAGACCATTTTTCGAGGGATATCCTAGTTTGTTCCAAGAGAGGAGTAAAGTTGAGCTTAAACAGCTCAGAGATATTACTCGAAACAGCCACACCTAAATATGTAAATTTATCAGGGGCTACTGTTAATGGGTAGGCAGAAAAATAAGTATTTTTTGCTGCACGATTTATAGGGAATAATTCACTCTTAGAGAGGTTGAGTTTATACCCCGAAATGCAACTGAAATGCTCAAGTGCGGTCATAACATGAGGGAGAGAATTATGTGGATCTGTGATAAATAGAAGTAGATCATCTGCATAGAGCGATAGTTTGTGCTCTCTGTCCCCACTAGATATACCCTGGATAACAGAGGTTGACCTCAGCAAAATTGCTAGAGGTTCAGTCACCACTGCAAATAATAAGGGGGACAGAGGGCAACCCTGTCTAGTTCCCCTATACAATGGAAAATATTGTGAGCTAGTGTTATTTGTAATAACGGAAGAAAAGAGAGAAGCATATAAGAGTTTTACCCAAGTCAAAAAATTTGGACCCTCACCAAACCTCTCTAGACAGCTGAAAAGATAGCTCCACTCCACTCTATCAAAGGCTTTTTCAGCATCTAGAGATATTAAAATGTCAGGTATATGCTTATTTGAGTCAGGAGAATAGATAATATCAAATACTCTACGTATATTAACGAAAAGCGTTTTTTAATTAAGCCAGTCTGATCTGGAGCTAAGATAGAGGGAGAATGTTCTCCAGTCTTCGAGCTAGAACCTTTGCCAATATTTTACAATCCACATGCAGCAAAGATATAAGTCGAAATGAGCTGCAGCTCAAAGGGTCTTTCCTTTTTTAGGTAAAACCGAAATCGTCCCTTGATAGAATGTGTGCGGGAGGTTGCCTATAGAGAATGATTCCCTTTAAACATTTTTTAAAATTCTACCGTGAAGCCATCCGGTCCTGAAGCTTTTGAGTTTTGCATATTTAAGAGAGCTACATTAAGTTCTTCTAAATTTAGAATTTTCTCCAATTCTGCATTATCATCAAAGGGAATTTGGGGCATTTTAATGGAATTTAAAAAAAGAGTTAAGTTCGGAAGGACTATAGTCAATTTCAGATGAATATAGGACTGTATAGAATTGTTCAAAGGCCGAATTGATTTCTAATTCATCCTTTGTGACCCTGCCGTCATCTCTACGAATAGATGTTATAATATTTGAAGTTGAATATTGCCTTATTTGTTGTTTTCATATAATTTAGAGTGAGATTGAAGCAGAAGTCTTTCTGTCTGTTCGGATGTTATTAGATCAATCTCTGTCTGTAGCTTTGTTCTTTCCTTAAAAATTTCGGGTGAGGGCTTGATTGCAAGTTTCAAGTCTAATTGTTTAATCTGATTAGTGAGATCATTTAGTTGCCGGTTTCTTTTTTTCCTCTCCAAAGGTGAGAATGAAATTATTTCCCCCTTAATATAAGCTTTTAAAGACTCCCAAAGTGTAGCTTTGCTGATGTCTGGGGTATCACTGATAGATAGGAAAAGATCAATTCTATTATTAATTAAGTCCACAAAGGATGAATCAGAAAGAATTAAATTATTGAAATGCCATGTCTTCCGAATTGGTGATTTGGGAAAAGCTCATTGTAATACAACTGGACTATGATCTGAAATTACGATAGATTCATATTTACAGTCAGTAACAGAAGTTAAAATTGTATCATCTATTAAGAAGTAGACGATTTGTGAATATGAACATTGCACTGGGAAAAAAAAAAAAAAGAGAACTGCTCAAGATTTGGATATAAGAAACCAGGGATCGGAAAATGTATACGTCTCCAAAAAAGTATTAATAAACATGGTGGATTTAGTTATGTTATAGGCCGTTTTTGAAGACCGATCCATAGTGGGGTGGAGCACACAATTAAAGTCTCCTCCTAGGATTCATTTATGTGTAGTCAAATTGGAAAGACTGGTTAAAAAAGATTTTATAAACAATACATCGTCCCAATTAGGGGCATAAATATTGGCTAATATCAGGAGAACATTATATAATGAACCAGTTACTATTACAAATCTTCCCCCTCTATCAGTTTGAACATTACTCACGCAAAACGGGGTGTTCTTACTAATAAGAATCACGGTCCCTGTGGATTTTGACTGGAACTCTGAATGATAAATTTGCCCCACCCAGAATTTTTGTAGTTTAGAATGATCAACTGATATTTAGTGAGTTTCGTGGAGAAATGCTATATTTGCCTCCAGTCTCTTTAAATGGGTAAGGATCTTATTGCGCTTTATAATGTGGTTAATCCCTTTCACATTCCAACTCACAAAGTTCACTTTAAGTGATCTGTTATTATGTCTCAGGTTTTACAGCATTGTTTAATGGGAGAAAAACTGATGTGTCAACCTCCTTCTGAAATGTATCTATCAACTGTACACAATAGCACATATATACATGAGCAAATTTGAATGTCGAACAAACACCTTGACCCCAACCCACCCACCATGCTGCTCCCCAAACTAGAAGCAAGAAAACATCCCACATGTAACTAACTTTCAACATTCCCAAACGCACTGGACTTCTAAACGCTCAACGTCCAGAATATCCTTTAACACACAATTTTTTTTTTGTCTTGTTGAGAAGAGAGTTTCATAAAACAATCTAGACTAGTCTCAGGGGTCCTAAGAAACTATTCAGAAACACGTGCATCCATTTTTGGTTTGATATGTTGATCAAAGTAAGCCTCTGCCTCCGATGGTGATTTAAAAGAAAGTCTAGTGTTATCAAAAGTAAAGTGTAAATCTGCCGGATGATGGATGCCATACTGCTTTAGCTTGAGTTTCACAGAGTTAAAGGCAGCTCTTTTTCGGCTAAGTTCGGCACTCATATCTGGGAAAATATGGCGCGTGTGCCGTGAAATGTAAGCTCACTGCGCTTCCTGGAGGCTTGGAGAATCTTGGCCTTATCGGAGAAGTAGTGCAGACGAACGATCATTGCTCTGAGTCTGTCGCCGGGACGGGGCTTTGGTGCGATGACACGATGAGCGCGATCTAACACCACTGATTGAAGATCAGGCAGATTTTCACCTAGCACCTCTGAGAAGAAGCCAGACATGAAGTCAGTAGGCCGGCCATTCTCCGCATCTTCAGGTATGCCAATTATCCGCAGGTTTTGGCGACGACTCCTATTCTCAAGGTCTTGTTGTTGCTCTTGCAACTTCTGTATTTGGTCTTTCAAAGTTGAAACTGTGGTTTCCAATGATTCTAGCGAGTCGTGGTGGGAATTGAGTGTTGTTTCCATACTGTCCATAATATGTTTCATAGTATCAGACATAATGGTTTGCTTAGTCTGAATGGAATGAATTTGCCCCGCTATCTCCAGTTGTAGAGCATCCATTTTGTTTTTGACCTCTGATCGAAAGGTTTCGACAATCAGTCCAATCTCTGAACAAAAACTTGCCATCTCTGTTTTGATGGTATCTGCCATCTGACTGCGGGAGGATATGCAGGAGCGTATTGTCCTCTGGTGTCAAAGATAGCTCCGCGAGGTTGTTACTAGTGCTGTTAACAGCGGCTTCCATGCTAGTTTGCTTTAGGTTCGGACTGTCGAGCCGTGTCTGTCTTGTCGTCGATTTTGTCATGTTTTTGCTTGTTATTTTGAAATAAGTCGGTTGACCATATATGCAGGGTGTTATTAGGGACAAAGTTATCTTTTTTCAAAGTATACTTAAACGTATTTTAGTGCAAATAAAATAAAATTATTTGAGAGCGCAGGCAAAATGGGACTACCTCCTCATCTTGCTGCCGGAAGTCCTGGATTTGCTTTTTACTAATGAATTCAAATTGAATTACATTCCATATCATCAGTTCCCAAAATATCACAATGAAAGGCAATGGCAAATGAACAATAAAAATAAACACTAGAACAATAACTCAGTTATTATCACTTTAATATTATCCAAGATTGTTTTTTTTTTTTTATTATTAGGATTAAACATCAATTTCAGAAATAGCAGTTAGTCTGAAAATTACATTCAAAATGTGCAGTTCACAATGCGTGATGACAATTTCCCCTTCCACATCCTATTTAAGCAATTAATATCTAATACTCATTTTCTTCATCCATACATCAACAAAATTAGAAACTATTTTTCACTTGTTATTGACACGCAACTTCAAAATATCACACTTCAATTATTGGTATCATTTTTGTGCAACAGGTTCAAGTTCTTTTTGAAGTAATCTGTACATTTTTTCTGAATTTTATTTATTATTTTAAAAGAGACAGACAGAAGGCGTTTCCATGTGTACCTTCAATTAACACTCACTAACAGTACTATTTCCAGCACCATCCTGTTATTTGTTGTCAGTTCCTTTCCATGCAGTGCTCGAGCGGGAAAGAGTAGATGAATACTGTGTATTGATTTTAAACATATAAAGGCCTAAATGCCAATCTGAGTATCTCACATTTCTTTTTCCAGTAAACCTCAAGAGATATGAGGGGGAGTGAGAGAGGCCTTGCTTTTAAACTACACATAACATATGGAAAATAACCTGGCCCTCTTATACTGTTACACGATTCAGCACAACACAGTCCTTTTATTCCAAGAAAACAACACAGGTTAGACCTCCACAGGCCTCACAAACATGACACCTCAAGTCCTTATATTTCATTAAAGGGATGGTAACTTCATTAAAAGGCAGAGTTTCTTAAAGCTCTGAGATTTCTATTGGATGACATGATGGACAGAGTGAGATGAGCATGTCAGTTATCCAATAGTGTAAAGTACTGAAGAACTCTGAGTGAACTTTAGGAAGGTGTGGATGGAGGGAAAATATGGTACAATTGGGTGAAGAACACTCTTACAGCAACAGGGAAGGTTTCTTTGAATCTTTCCTATTTGATTAAACTGGGGATTCCTGCACTAATACTGATTATTAACCCTTGTCCATATTAAACGACCCCATTGTCCATAAGTCCATATCCATTGTCAAATAATACTGCCTTCTAAATACAGTGCATTTTCAGCTTATTCCACAGGTGGGGAAAAAAGTAGAAAAGAAATTCCAAGCTTGGGATAGCCCGGATAAAGTCAGATCCTTGTCTGAAATCAATGAAACCCAAAAATCAGGTCTACTGTCATTTCACTGCAAAGAACTCAATCCAGCAAGACTTCAAAGCATCCACTTAGTCCACAGTTTTTATGCTAGGGATCAATACTGGCTATATAGTCCATTCCAGTGTCCAATTTAGGAATTATTCCCATCTTCCAAAAAGAGTATATCATGGGGACTAATGATCATCCATAATTGTCCAAAAGTCCATCCAGTTTATTCTAAACCAAGATCAAAGATACCACCACCTCAGGAATGATAATCCAAAGGGTAAAATTCAAAGGAAGAAATGTGTATATCCTCAAAACTCCCCACAAAATATATTAAGTGCATAAAGAACCTTCCTGTATTTATTGTTCTTGTTTATATCCAGTCATAAGTCACAGTAAATCCATGTGTTTCTGTTTATATCTTCTTTTAAGCTTGTTCCACAGCAGTGGTGCATTATGTGTTACAATAAGCTTGTCTTTGTTTTCTTATTGTGCAATGGATACGAGACGTTAACGTTTCAAAGGATTCATTTTCAGGTGGCGTCACTTGGAGATTCGTTACCTTCCAGAGATTTCTACCTGCCAAAAATGTTCTCATACTCTAGAAGGATGAGTTCTACAATCTGGTTCTGATAGACCATATAAACGGCCATATTGCCAGTCTCAATTTCCGGCCGCAGCAGGGTTGGCCCGAACACGATAGCCACGCTCTGGGTAGTCATCCTGTTCACCTCGCCATGATCTATCACCCTACAAAACAGAGAGAAAGGAAGATTCAAAAGCACATTCACTTCATTTATGTTCACCGAGTTGCTCAATTTGTTCAAAGGTGACCGTCATAAACGGTACAGCTTCATCTTTTGCTAATACAGAGTTTCCACTTGTCTGACAGAGAAATTATACAAGGTGAATATGCAGCAGGTAAATCAAAATTCATTTAGCTGCAACAAACAAATGTACCCCACATTCAAATGCTGTGTTCCCAATGGCACTTATTTTACATTAGGAAAAAAAATGTTTGGGGTATTGCGCTGAAATTACACATATACAGATCCTTTTTCCTGCAACGGTGAAATGTCAGCCCGTAATTTTACTGGAACATTCTGACTCCATCCTCCATTTTGAGTTACAGTGGACCGAAAGCCATTTAAATGCAAATGGAGGCAAAGGCAAATGTCATTGTGCATGTTTGATATTGCAATTATGATCGGGACTCAATACCAGTCTCGAACTACATTCAGAATTACACAGTAAGGCAACGTAGGGAAAATGAGTCACTCTATATGTAGAGTTTTCTTTGTTTATTTCCCACTTAATTTTAACTTGTCAACTCAAAGAAGCCAGAAATAAGTGTATTAAAAGTGATGGCCTCCTAAAATACAAAATTTGAATTTGCCTTAAAATTATGCAAATGAACAGACACATCTTAATGTAGTGTTGCCATTTTAGCTTGTTCTCTGCTTCATAACATGTAACTCTCACTCATTTACAGACATGGGACAGTTTGACTACGGTGTTTACAATACTGAGTGCAAAATTAAGGTGAAGGAGACCTGAACAGACCACACAAGACTTTTACTTCATAAACGTAAATCTAAAAAGAAACTAAAAGAGTAGATTCAGTAGTGGATTAGCAGCTTGCTGCCAAATCTCAGGTAAATCACACATTTTTGCTTTGCCAGTTATTGCCTCTTGACTCACACCAGCCTGATGCCTGTAAAAAAGACCCCAGCAAATGGTGTGAGCTAATATCATTGTTTGAGCAGGTACATTTATTTATTTTTTTCATTTATTTAATTATTTTAGACATAGGCAATCAGCTGTTCAGATGAGCAAAGCCCACAGTCAGTTCACTGACAATCCAATGCATATTGCACACAAAATTAGCTCAAATCGCCAGTTCCAATCTGATGGGCAGGCTTTATGCAACTTCTGTGGGTAAAGGAATGCAGGTTTTTATCAGACAGCCAGGAAACAAAATTGTGCTTATGAAGAACCTGGCTGCTACTTCGAGCGGTTCTGAGGAGGAACTAATGACTAGACGTACAAAAGTTTGCTGGGCTAGTAACTCACCTATATATCTTTACAACATATGCAAAGTTTGATTTGAGGTGCTTAGTAGACATTTATCTAGATACAGTATGCATTTGCAGAACTGTACATTCCACTTTGTTATTCGAGTTATATCTGCAACAAATTTGGCACTTATTACTTTTGGATGGACTGCATTCTGAACACAAAGTCTTTTCACATTTTTCCACTAAATTCTTTTGCAGATTTCAGTGCCAACTATTGTTATATCATTGATTTCAGATAAACATATATAAACATTATAAACATATAAATGTCACATAAGAACAAACAAACTGTTGTTGGTTGATTTACATGTCAATCAGACTGTCTTTTCTTTTCTAAGTGGGCAAATCATTGCTAGAATAAGCTGTAAATTGGACCAGACTTTATCCCAGTCAAAAGTCAGTTTCTACAAGACTAAATGACACCTACTACAAAGAGTCTGGAACCTCAGTAACAAGACATGGCATGCAGCTTGAACATAACAATAGCCATTTCAACTGCCATGTGAAGCTTGATGCCAACTTGAGTCAAGAACTGTTTACACTGCCTGTTAGGTAATTTAATTACATTCTTACTGCATGCAGCATACAATCACAGACAGTCACCAATGGATGAACAATTTGATGACCTATATTGCAGTTCAACTATCCTGTATACAGTTGGGGAAACATCTTTGTTAAACAAGGAAAGAAAGAAAGTCATACGGGTTTGGAACAAAATGAGGGTCAGTAAATGATGAAAGAAGTTTAACTTTTGGGATAGTTCAGGATAGTAAAGGGATAGTTCACTCAAAAATGAAAATTCTCTCATCTTTTACTCACCCTCATGCCAACACAGATGTGTGACTTACTTTCTTCTGCTGAACACAAACAAATATTTTTAGAAGAATATTTCAGCTCTGTTGGTCCACACAATGCAAGTGAATGGATAACAAAATTTTAAAGCTCCAAAAAGCACAAAGGCAGCATAAAAGTAGTCCATAAGACTCGAGTGGTTAAATCCATGTCTTCGGAAGCTATATGATAAGTGTGGGTGAGTAACAGATCAAAATGTAAGTCCTTTTTTACTATAAATTCTCCTCGCTGCCCAGTAGGTGGTGATATGCATGAAGAATGCAAATGCCCAAAAACAAAAGAATTTGAAAGTGAAAGTGGAGATTGATAGTAAAAAAGGACTTAAATATTGATATGTTTCTCACCGACACTTATCATATCACTTCTGAAGACATGGATTTAACCACTGGAGTCTTATGGATTATTTTTATGCTGCCTTTATGTGCTTTTTGGAGCTTTAAAATTTTGGTATCCATTCACTTGCCTTGTATGGACCTACAGAGCTGAAATATTCTTCTAAAAATCTTCATTTGTATTCAGCAGAAGAAAGAAAGTCATACACATCTGGCATGAGTGTGAGTAAATGAGAGAATTTTCATTTTTGGGTGAACTATTCTTTTAATAAAAAGCCCTTCATGTTCTCCCACTGTTTCTGTCACTTTTTCTTCTACTTTGTCTATTTGTCAAGACAATCTCTCTCTCGCTCTTTATGGCTCGAGCATCACACCCCAGTGCCAATGGCAATTCATTAAAAGGATGTGGTGTACAGTCTCTTCCTCTATATTCCTGTCCCTCTCTGCTGCTCCACATGTCTCCCTCTCTCATAATGATATAGTTGGCCAGTCTCCAGGTCTGTCCCAGTAATGGATACAGTGAGATAACTCGATAGAGGCTTGCTGTGCAGATCACGGACCACACCCTCCTCACCTCCAACAATCACACACATTATAAAGCACTGGCCTGAATCAATAATGAATGATGATGTTGAGGAATGGAAGGCTTATTAACTCAATAGAGCAAATCCCAGCTAAAAAATAAATAAACTACTCTATCATGTAACAGCCTTGTGAATTATACACACACACACACAAACACACACACACACACACACACACACACACACACACACACACACACACACAAACACGTCCATTAAAAACAGTGGCAGGAGCTTTTCCTTACCTTTTCAGGTGTTTGAATAAAACTTTCATTGTTTCATGATTTGGTTTTGGCAATTGTTTGATCAAGTCTTTTATGGACTGGACTCGCTGCTTGTAATCTGAGTTTTCTGAAAATGAAGCAAAATAAAAGAGAGCAGGATTAGGATACGGAGACACAGCTGGGAATTACATGAAAAACTATTCCCAGATCACACTGCTCCATCTTGTGGCTGATGCTATATAACCCTATGCTGAATGTGTAATAATAAAACCAACAGGCCTTATTCATGAAACACGAGTAGAATGAATTTCTGCGTATGACATTTATAAATCCATTCTTACGTATATTGTCAATTAACATAAGAATGGTTTTATGAATTTATTTTGTTCATACTTTTTGACCAATTAATTTCTATGATATTTCCAGTCGTTCGGATTATTGCATAAGGATTTTGAAAATCACTTTATTGAGACTTACGAAGAGCAATTACTAGCCAATAATTTGCACTTAGACGATGCCTGAAAAACTCTTCATAAAGACATAAAACTAATAATTTCTTCAACCAACCATTTCCGAGACATAGCTAGTAACACCTTTGTAGTTCATATTAAACCTAATTATGTCTGCTTGCATACCAATCAAATAAGTATTTCGTAAAGGAACTTACTGATGGCATCGACAAAATCATTAAAGGATGCGTAGGTGAAAAGGGGCTCTGGAAGCTCCCGGAAAAACATCTTCAGAGCACCTGTAGTCACATGAATGTCTTCCCATTTATTGTCATCCAGATTCACTTTTTCATCTGCAGATGTAAACACATCATTTACACCAATTCAGATCAAAGAATGACACAGCAAATCAGACTGCCATACAAGATGAAACTTACCCAAAGAAAATGAAGCAATTGTACTACTGGATAAAATATGAAAATAAAAATATTTGTCCATTGTCAGTGTCCATCTACTTGTTTACACTATATCTTCTAGAGAATGAGATGAGTGACACCTTTTTGAGAGATACCACTTTATACAACTACATTCATTCAGACACAAGAGTCCTTACCGTGATTGACTGCAAAGCGCAGTTTCTGGATGACTGCCAGGTTTCCACTGACTCTGTACAAGCCATCAACATTCAAGCCTGAGCAGAAAAAAGAGAAATGGGAGAAGAAGTCATTGTCTTTGTTTAACAGCCTGTTCATATAGCCGAACAAAATGTTGCTGCCTTAAATTACACCTCTTAAATTGAATGAACTGCATTGTATTTGCATTGAAATCAATCAGTTGATCAAACAAATGCAGATGGGTACCTGTACTCTCCACATGCTCAATGCACATCTTGACAAAGTTGGGTATGGAGGTTCCCTCTCTCTGACACAGGGAAGTCAAACTGCAGCCAAACACCTGATCTGAGAACAGACAGTAAAATGACTACGATTTCAGCTTGTTTCTCATCAAAACCAATTGTATGCCTTCTGAAGACTTGGAATATGACATACGAGTCCTTTCTTAAGCTTTAAAGCGAGTCACTATCAACTGCCATTCACCAATCAGCAAAATCCCTCTTTAGTGTTCCACAGAAGAAAGCAAGCAATATGTGTTCGGAACAACATGAGGGTAAGTAAATTATGACAGAATTTTCATTTGTGGGTGAACTATTCCTCGAACAGCTCTATACTAGGCTGAATGTTCACATAACTGTGTGTATTACCTTTGATGTAGCCCTTGTCTCGGACAGCCTGTAAGGTGGGTCTCCGTGTGAGAAACTTTTTTAGCTTGACTCTTGTCTTCTTCTGTTCAGAGGACTCCATACTGGAGGAGTTCTTCACTGCTGCACAAAAACAAGCATTCATAAGCAGCTCCAGGTGTGTGTCAGAATACACAAACCTTATTGTGAAGTTATGATGTGTTTGTGTGTGTTTGAGTGTATAGTACACCTCTTTTCTTTGAGTCTCTGTGTTCTTTCTCTTTGTCTTGCTTCTCAGTTCCTGGTGATTCAGGCATGTCCTCTTCAATGGCCTCATCAGACTCCCATGCCTACAGTGTGCACATAATTACAATGTGCATGTTATTTATTAGCAATTTATTTGTTTATTATAAACTAACTGCTTGTACTGTGTGAGTGTGTATTTCACCCACATGTGTGTTGATGGTCTCAGCCAGGGCTTTGTACCAGTCATTAATCACACTGTCTATCTCTGATTGGATCAGCAGCTCTGTGCCCACTCGTGTCTTCAGCTGGAGGGGTCAAAGTTCAGACTGAAGTTAGTGGGATCATATTAGGCAACAGCTTCAGTTACCGAAAAAGCAATGTGGAAAACTGATATTTAGGGTTC
Source organism: Myxocyprinus asiaticus (assembly GCF_019703515.2). Classification (NCBI taxonomy): domain Eukaryota; kingdom Metazoa; phylum Chordata; class Actinopteri; order Cypriniformes; family Catostomidae; genus Myxocyprinus; species Myxocyprinus asiaticus. Next base: position 17,650,403 of record NC_059379.1, read on the forward strand.
CTTAATTCAATTTTATGACTTTTCAGTGACCTTTCCAGGTGTTTGCGGTTACTGGATACAGATTTGTAAAATTAATTTGGATTCAGACTGATTTGCTAATCAATCATTTAGACTAATTTGTAAACCGTTGTGACAAATCTGAAAAAGAATTGACTCAAAAGAAAGATTCACCTACAAACATGACATAACTATGTCTTGTGAGCATGTTTCATCCTCGCAAAAGCAATATCTAGCTCATGAAATATTTTAAAGCAGAGAAAACTAGAGGGAAAAAAAATCATAATTCACAGTAGAAACTTCGATGACTTTTCTAGGCCTGGAAAACACAATTTTATAATTCCTTGATATTTCCAGGGTTGCAGTGGGAACCCTGGGCATTATCTAACTAACAGAAAATGTTTCCAAAAATTGAGAAATTCAGCTGACTCTCACCTCAATAACATGCTTTTTGCTGGATTTCTCTTTGGATGCCCACTCGATTGAACCTCCTCGAAGATCCACTGCGAATTCTGGTTTGGACTGGTTCCCTCCAAACTTGGATTGAATAAGACAGTTTGCATAAGTATACAATCTGTATCCTGCCACTCTCAATAAATCATTTTTTTTTAGGTGTTATTCAAGATTCTCTTTAGTCCAGTGCTATTAAACATTAGCTATATTCATATTCCTGTGTCAAAAGTGAGTTATGAAGCACACAGCATTTTAGGTGTCAATAAGTTCTGGGCGGCAGGGAATGTCCAGTAATATTAGAACAGATTAGATTTGATTGTAAATGCACAATGCACAAACCTCATTGTTTCATTATTTATGGCCCAGATTTGCAGAGCACTCTGTATACAGTATATGCCTTGCACAATGCTAAGCTCCATTTAATATCTATTATGATAATCCAAATTGAACACATTTGTACACATTCTAAAGGCACAAAAAACTATTTAGTCTTAATATGCAGAAATGCATGCAAGCAAATAATGGCTTCTCACTGCATCCATTTTCTTTTAGTATATCAAATATCTATTTCTAGAGATGGTAACATTTAAAAAAAAAAAACACCCTCTTTTGCTAGAAGAACCCAATTTAAGCACATAACAGGGGGACAAAAAGTGTGGCAGACAGGCAGAAAGCAGGACGTGCAGTTAATATGAGAGACAACCTGCCCTTTCCAGCTGATCTGAAAAGATTTTCGCATTACAACTGTAATATGTGCTATAAAGCTTTCGGTCTGAATGAACTTTTGTCAGTTGAAATAACATCAAATATGAATTTAACTTTAAAATTATTTTTTTTTAATCATTTGCTAAACTGTCAGTAATCAAATGATGAACTGCTGTCATCTTTAAATCAGGAAAAACTGTTCCTAGATCAGCTTAGCGGGCACATTCTGTCCAGAGAGGTTGACACATACAGAGGGAGCCCGGACACGCCTACAGTGCGTCTTATAGGACACTGCAGGACGGGGCTTAATCGAACGCTTCCAGTTACTTAGCAACGAAAGGAGGAGTTCAGGGAAGGAACCATTGCGGCAGTATGACTTTGAAGAGACAGAAGAGATGGAAAGAAGAAAAGAAAAGAACAGAAAAAGAGTGATGATGCATGAAAACTGTCTCACGACACACATGGGAGATATAAATGAAAGAGAGAGCAAAAACATAGTAAGAGAGGTGAAGGTGCACTCAGTAATTTTGTGTTTATGTTGCGCTTGCCAGTATGGCAGCTGTCTTGGACTTATACTGACACCTAGCGGTGTGGATGCAGCATCACGCAAACGTTTTCGCAGTTAGCCATGATTAATTTAATTTATTCAATGAACAAAAGGGTTCAACAACAGGGGGTTTACCATGATAAAATGGCTGGTCATGTGATCTCATAATGTTGGCCCCAAGAGACAACCCACTCTATATGCTATAAAATTGCTGTTTTTACTCTACTAATAAGACTGGAGTCTTTATCTCATGTGAGTGTACAGTACATACAGTATATTTTACAGTACCATTCACTTCTGAATTCTGTACAAATTTTAAATGAGGAAAAGAAATACTGAATGCACCTTTAATAATCTAAATTCTAAATCTAACAATTCACAAGATAAAACTGATACAGTTACACTACAAAAGCATCTAGTTCTGTTTTCGTTGGAACATGATCTAAAAACTGAAGTTGGATGCAGTTTGCATGGTGTACTCTGGGATAAATGCAGCCATAACTTCAGCAGACTATAGGAGAACCTTCCAGTATTCAAAATATGTAAACTGAAATGCTGTCAACTGTCATTACAGACTAACAAAGTCAAACACTAAACATTTTTCAGGAGGAAAATTCCACAGCTGCCACAGTGAATGGATCCTTGTAGTAGAGCCTGACAGGAACACATACCCAGCTAGTGCCGGTGCCCTGACCCTTTGCAAAGAGCAATGAGGATCCCTGAAGGACAGTCCAGGTGGAGGCCCAATTCTTTCTGCAGGACACAAAGACAACAGAGCAAATCTGTGTCACAGTTCTAAATAACAAATGATAGAGGACGAATGGCAATCGCAAAGTAATACAACTGTGATTGGTGGTCACATACAACATGGGAATGCTTCTTAGTATCAAGTATCAAGAATCTTTGGACAACGCATTTGTAAAAAAAAATGTCCCTTCTAATTTTTTTGTTGTTGTTGCATTTTTCTAACTTAATAGCCTTTTCTTTTTAATTACAAATTAAATTATCAGCATAACAATTTGAGTAAAAGGTTAAATAAAAAATGTATATGAATTTCAGAATTTCTTGGTATTTGGCAAGTTTGTGCAAAACCTGATGCTTGTTATCCCAGCATGATCTGAGAATGTTCCCAAGAGTGTCTTGTATGCTTCAATGGAAGCAAGGAAATCTGACCTTTTGTACAGAGGAGTTAACATGGGCAATGTAATGTGCTTATTTGATTAGTGACCTAGAAATAGTGCAAAATCTCAAATATTTCTTATTCATTTTACATAACTTATGTGTTCTCAGACTTTTAAACCCCACTGTATATCTAAATAATAGTGATGCATAAGATTATTATTATTACTGTTTTATTAAATACCTAAAAAATATTACTATTAACATTAATACATACCTTTTTTTTCCAATACAAATTTGTTTTAATATGCAACATACAGAGATGCAGTCTTTACCTGACTTTCTTGCCATGTTCAGTGATCTTGGTGACATTGAGCACACCACACTTTTCTGAGGGCTACGATAATGAAAGAGAAATGTACACATCAATGAATTATATATATTAACAGAAAACAAAATGCATTTTGCATGGTTCATACTGGATATTGTTTGTGATTTATTTAGCAAATGATACAGTGAGCAGAGACTGATATGTTAATGCATTGTATGAAGCATGCAGATAAGCACACAAATTAGCATGCATACTAACAGTAGAGGAGTGTTTTGGTGAAGAGGGGCAGGAGTCTGATTCAGGAGAGATCTGTTTGGCATGTACAGACTCCTGCAAGTTTAAAAGCAGAAAAAGCATTGTTACACCCTCAGAAGAATAGAGAGTGAAAGAATGAATGAAAAGAGATTAAATCCAGTCTGAGGGTGGTTTACAGTCTCCTAACATAAAAAGACAGACACATCAATGTTCCTTGATGAGACAGGCAATTGTCAGTATTGTAATATCACTCTAACCGTACATGTCCACTGGCACGGAGTGAGCAGGTGTTTTTATTTCTTCTCTACGGGAGCAGAGCAGCGGACTGGGGTAGACAAAGCGGTGAGAGACCATCAAAAAGGTGAGAAATGCTCAACTTAATGAAAGTGAGAGGCAGAAATTTACGGGCTTTGGCTGCGTTAACAAATTTTATTAAATTAACAGCATATGTATCCTTTGGGCATTCTCTAGTTTACATTTTTTCCAACTGTAATCATGCATACAATGATTTTATTGACTGTTTACTGAAAGCAATCAAAGACCATCCTAAATACAACCACACTCATTTTACATTTTACATACACGCTTCAAAAGCGCCAGTCCAATAGCCATGGAGCGTCATGGCGAAGATTCATTCCGCACGAGTGGACATGTAGAGTGAGTCTTGACATGCAATTAATTATTTGTATTGACAAAGGTTTTGTTGACATGCTAGTGAGCAAATGACACACTTCTGAGTTACATGAAGCATTAGTACTGTATAAACACAGCAGACACAAACATACAAATAAGCACACATATGCACCCTCACACACCCATACAGATACATCATCAAGAGCAAATCAACAACTGCACATTTCAATTTTCAGCAGCTTTTGATTAACCGATTTATTTCTTTGATTTGCTAGAAATCAATTTCAATTTGAGAAGCGAAGAAATCAAGAAGTCTGTAATCACATCTGATTGGTTACTGCATAATGAGGTGACTAACTTTTCTGTACAGTGACAGGTCGAAGCCCCTGGGGAGGCAGTTAAAGCTGAACCATCTGTTTTTGAATGGCAGCTGGAATGAAAACCATTGTGCAACATTATATCAGGCTAGTTTTGCTCAATTTGATGTCAGTGCACTTAACTAAAGAACCCTTATAATCAAAGAACAAAATAGGAAACTATGAACCACATTAACCAAAAATTCAACATATGAGATCTTGGATTGTTTAAATCCTCATGCTCTCCAAGAGGAAATGTTTTTGGAGTTGAATCTGCAATGGCATCTGGGTGGAGGAATAAATGACTTTGACAGGAGAGGAAGCCTCCTAATTGGCTTTTAGGCAACATGCTGACTTCCACAGAAAAACACTTGGGAGGGCTAGAGATTTACATGCATGAACGTACTAGTCAATAAAAATAAATAGCATAAAAAGCTTAACCCAGGTGATTATAAATATCAAACCTGTTGCAATTGCATGTGTTTTCATGAGAAAAAAATATTACACAAGAGTATCCATTACTATATTCAGTGGCGTAACTTGGATCTTCCCGGCCCCAGTGCAAAGAACCTGTCGGTAATTTTTCATCGACTTTAGGGCCTGCGGTCGTTTTTACAGTTCCTTTTAGACAACCGTTGTGGGCCGCTTCTCACCCCGGGCCCTAGGGCGGCTGCCCACCCTGCCCTTCCTGTATTTACACCCCTGACCATATTATTAGGACTGTGTTTGTTGAATTTAGGTTCATGTAAACTAAATAGTGCAGGATGATACACATTGCAAACAAGTCATGATTCAGTACACATAATGCATCACATTATCATACATTTGAATATCAATATTGATTGATACTGAAGGATCTAAAGTAATATCTGCAATACTGTAAGAAAAGATTTGGGATATATTAATATATAATTGCATCTAAACAACTCTAGTGCCACTGAAAGTAAGACTTGTTACATAGGTGTGTACTGTATGTGTTTAGAGGTGTACCTTGTCACTGATGTCCAGCACATATGTGCTGTGTCTCCACTTGGTCAGGACAATGGGCTCTTGCTGTTTCCTCTCCAAACTGTGACTCTTAGGAGCTTCTTCTGAGTTTGGAGGGGAGAGATTATACTGGAGAGAAAGAGAGAGAAATCATAGGTGATACAGAGATTAGTGATGTGATGAAGTGGGCAAACAAACACTAAATCAGCCAACACAACCATTTAAAGCACAGAAATAATTTACATAATTACACAGGTAGTAAACAGTGCCATAAGGAAAACAGAAGAGGTTCAAACTGTAGTGACTAGAGTAACTGTTACAAAATTCTAAAGAATGCACAAATGAGTTCTGAGAATGACAAGAACACACTGAAGCAAAGAGCCATTCGGGTACCTCTCTCCTCACCGTCCACAGCACCATGTGTGCTCAGATCTCCTCCTTCAAACATAAGCCCATCCCAACCCACACAGTGCCCCAGAGTACACCATATGTGCATGTGTTGGGGTGAATGGGAGTAACAGTTTGTGCGTACAGGAGAAAAGTGTGGCCAGACAAACAGGGTCCAGTATTGTCTGGCTGCACTTAAGACACTGATCTCCATTAACCAGATTATAGAATCAGGATTACTTTTAGATTTTCCTAGTAAACATCCTACCGCCTGGGCCAAAACTACAGCTAAAGCAGTCAATGAAAACCATGTGATCTAAAGACAGAGAAGACTGTCAGGGTATACCTGTGAAAATAGTTAACTATCTGTGAACTGTCTATCTGAGTGTGCAGCTTACTTTTGGTAACTCCCATTCTGAGCGAGATCCGTCGGCGCTGTAGTAATACGGCCTTCCTTGCTCATCCACGTGTTTAATCCACTGCAAAAGAAAGAAAAACCTCTGTTATACTGTGCATCATCTATTACATGAAGAGATTTCTTTGTGTAAGCATCTCTTCCCAGCACCTTCTCATTAGTGTATTCAGACACATAGAGAGTGTGTCCATGTTCATCCAGTTCCTCTGACCAGCCTCTAGGGGGCGATCCATACTGACTGTCTGACTGACTGGAGTGAGTGCTGAGACAGTTCTCTTCGGATGACAAATGCTGGAGAATAGGAGAGAAAAGATGGAAGACAAAGCAACTCATGAAAACAAATACTTTTAACTACATGATAATAGTATTAATAATTTGATAAAAAAAAATCTATTAAATTATACAGGCTATTTTTTTTAATTAATTGATATTACTTAAAGGAATATTCCAGGTTCAGTACAATTTAAGCTCAATTCACAGCATTTGTGGCATAATGTTGATTACTACAAAAATCAATTTTGACTCGTCCCTCCTTTTCTTAAAAAAACAAAACAAATAAAAAGACAAAAATCGAGGTTACAGTGAGACACTTACAATGGAAGTGAATTGAGTTTAAAGGCAGAAATGTGAAGCTTATAATTTTACAAATGCACTTACATTAATTCTTCTGTTAACACTGTATTATTTGAGCTGTAAAGTTGTTTAAATATTAATTTTTACAGTCATTTTTGGGTTTCAGGATTTGTTGACATTTTATCGTCATGGCAACGAAGTTGTAAGATTAGCTATAACTTTACACAGAAACGGTTAGTTAGTGATTTCATCACACTAAAATCATGTTTACATTCATATTATTTATGTCATGTGGCTATACTTTTGAAAAATTTAGTTTTGTTTTTGTTTTGTTTTTTTTAATCCCCTTTTCTCCCAATTTGTAAAACTCACCTCAATCCGGGTGGCGGAAGACAAGTCTCAGTTGCCTCCACTTCTGAGACCATCAATCTACACATCTTATCACGTGGCTCGTTGTGCATGACACAGAGGTGACTCACAGCATGTGGAGGCTCATGCTACTCTCCGCGATCCACGCACAACTTACCCACGCCCCATTGAGAGTGAGAACCCCTAATCGCGACCACAAGGAGGTTACCCCATATGACTCTACCCTCCTTAGCAACTGGGCCAATTTGTTTGCTTAGGAGACCTGGCTGGAGTCACTCAGCACACCCTGGATCAAACTTGCAACTTCTGGGGTGGTAGCCAGCATCAATACTCGCTGAGATACCAAGGCCCCAAAAATTTAGTATTTTAACGTTCAACAATTGGTCCCCATTCACTTCCACTGTAAGTGCCTCACTGGCTCTTTTAAAGAAAAATAGGGACAAGGAAAATTTATTTTTGTGGTAATCAATATTATGCCACAAATGCTGTTGATTGAGCTCAACTTCTATTGAACCCGAAATTTTCCTTTAATGTAAAAAAATTACATTATTAAATTTAGTTAAATAATTCATCTTTGTTTTTTTAACTAATAACAAATAACTTTACACATTGTTTTTATTTAAAAATTCTGACTTATTGGCATAAATGCAGCATCACCTGAGAAAGTTTTCAGTTAACAATGACATTTAAAAATATATATATTATATACAAGTATATTTCTAAGCCTTGATTAAGGTATTCCGTAACCAAAAATGTCTGAAAATAGGGCTGAGATTAAGTAATTATATTCACAGCAGCCACCATGAAGAGGCGACCTGCCTTAAGTAGAATAATAGCTTGTCTAGGCAATTGATACACTGAAGTCTTCATCTTCTTTGACTGTTAATTTTAATCATATTTGTCAGAAATATTGTTAATTTATTTAAGTGTAATTTTTCCCCCCCCCGAAGTTAAAAACTTAAAGGATTAGTATGAATTATGTCATTATTTACTCACACTCTTGTCACTAATGAGCTGCGCTTCGGTGACTGAGGTTGTTAGTCCCGAACATTCTGCCTAAAATATTTTGTGTTCCACAGAAGAAATGAATTCGTAAGCGTTTGGACCAACATGAAGGTAAGTAAATGACAGTATTTTGGGTGAACTATCCCTGCAATGCACCTTCAACAGATAAGATTTTAACTAATAAACAACAAAACATAGCATGTCGCCAAGTATTATGCCCAAATGAATACATATTTCACCACTAGATGGAAGCAATGGACAATAAAAACCTGGAACTTAAGACACATTTGTCCTTAATGTGCAAGGCAAACATTTTATGCACTTAGACAGAAATGATCTATACAAACACTTACAGAACTAGAATTTTACACAAAAACATTTTGCCACGTAAACTAATATGCACACAAATACTACACGAAAATTCAATGCGCCACTCTTTTCAGCACAGCAGACTGTTGAAGCTTAAATAACCAAACAGCATTTTTCGAAGGCTTAAATATAGACTGAAGACCTACTTCAACTCTGGCCTAGTTCAAACTTTCACATGCACAAGCATAATGGGCACATACACTCAAACACTCACGGAAGCACAAATACAAACCAGTGCAAAGACGAGGTGTTTAACAGATGTAACATGATCCTCTATTTGCATGTTTTCTCTTAAAGTGATGCTTGCGTTCTTCACGTGTTGATGAATATACAATTTGTTTTCTACTTGATGTAAACACACTACGGCACTTGTTGAGATACTGTTGTACAGTGTATGTGTGTTTGTTACCTCCATGTCCCCAGTGTTGGACGTGTCCCCGCGACTGAGCCCGTTGTCTCGTGAGCGGGGCGGTTTCCAGGTCCTCTCCTGAGTTGTGCGGTTATAGTAGAAGTTTCTTCCACTCAAGTCTTTGTGCGTCTCCCAGTCGCCCAGGATGTGCAGAGGGGAGGAGGAGGGCACCGAAGGGAGAGAGGACTGCGAGATCTTCAGCTCCTGGAGGTTTGTGTAGACTGGGGACTCTGATCGGCCCTGCCCGGTGGGAGATATGCTCTGTGGATAAAAGAGATTTTTAAAAATGACTGTGTAGAGACTGCACTCAAAAAAAAAGCTATTTCTTGCCATTGTGATATTTTAAAGCAGAGCAAATCTAGAAATATTTATAATTCATAAAGTAATTTCCATGACTTTTCCTGGAAATTTCCTGGAAATTCCTGGTCTGGAAACTACCATTTTAAAATTCCCTGATATTTCCATGTTTTCCACTTTGTGGGAACCCTGTAACTGCGCAAGGTATTTCTTGAATACCTTTCTGCATAAACACTTCATTTAGTAGTGCTGACATATGCCTGTAAAGATAACTGCAATCATCTGCTAAAAAGAGGGCCAGGAGAAACAAAAGCAGCAAATAAAACTGTGATTGATTCTGCCAAGCATTGCACAAACTCTGAGAGGGATCCAAAAGTCATTTCCCCCCTACAAATGCCTGCCAATTATTTTATTGATGTGCTCATGCCGACAGCTGGCTAAACTCTCATACTTTTCATTCAAAACAAGTCATGTTTTAAATGAGAGCAAAAGAATGAAGAGCATTTAATAAACTCAGCATGGAAATATTTGCATAAAATTTTCCAGGAGAGAACAACAGGAGAATGCAGTATTTCCATGTTCCAGACATCACATGGCACAGAATAACTGCAACATACAATGACCATCTGTTCTCAGCTAAATCTAAAAGAGTCAGCTCTGATTTGAATACAAGTATCAGCCCTGACAGATCTGTCAATAGTGTTTTTTTCTGGCTTGAAAAATGCTTAATCCTTCCTTCTAAACCTTGATTTAGAAGAAAGGTCTCATCTTAAAATGACACAAAAACTGAATTAGCATAGAATCCCAAATATGGATCATGAGGAAAAGAGATGACATCATGATTTCAGAAATGTAAAGAGATTTAAGGACCACTGACCCCATAAACACAAATGTCATAGGTTAGATTCTCAGCAAACACATATGGGGTGAATACAGGTAAAGTGGGACAACTGGTAAAGTGGGTCACTTCAACTTAATAATCTTTATCATTGTGTATTTTCCTCCATTACTAAAAATCAGCATTAACTCATCCTAAACCGGTTATGACACCATTAAATATTTTAAAACAACACCAATGGCAAACTATCAGGAAGTTTCCCACTTTATCTGTATTCACACTACTGAAACAATGCATGACTTAAATACCACGCAAGTCAGTTTGGATGAAACTGTCTGCTAAATGAATTCATGTAAATGCAATGATAGTAGCAGTATTTCAGCAAAAAATGTCTCGTAAAAAATAAAATACACACAAAAAAAAGATTTTTCCTGCTTGTTCAATTTACTCAATTAAAATGAACTAAAGCAACACAATTCAAGAACATTTTGTCACAACTTGATTTCATTGTGTCCTATACTGTACATTTCAATATGTAAAATGGAAGTTTACATAATCCATTTGAGTTGGGACTACATGAATACTTTTTGTGGTGTTAATGTAGCTTTGATTAAAGAGGGCAATTTATTTATATTTCCGGGCATTCTTTGCATGGGACTGGATAGGGAGAACAAGTGATGAAATTAAGTATTATTAAAAATAAAAATAAAATAAAAATATCCATAATCAGAAGGATCAGACCTGTGTTCTAAAAGATAAACTTGTGCAGAACATGACACAAAGCTGTGGACAATGCAACAAAGTAATGACTCTTTGCTGACCTTTAAAAAAAAAAAAAATCAGAAATCCTGTTTTTTAATGGAAAGGCCTGTTGGCACACACCTCAAACTGTCGGAGTATTTGGAGGGCTAATCTATTCTGTCATGCATGGAAATATATGAACCTTCCTGTCATACTGAAATATAATATCAACCTTCATTATAGACTCAAAGCTACTCCAACATTGTGCTTGCATGGAGATGGGCAAAATGTGCCAAAAGCGAATCCAAATATTTAATTTCTCTCATCCAAACACATTTTTTTTTTCATCTGGAGATGAAAACCAAATAAGTAATTGTCTAACTATAAATACTAGTGTAACTAACATCAAAGACAACATTCTTAACTTGAGAATAACAAAAAATAACAAAATAAGCTTCTGCAATGTATAAACAGAGTAGCAAGAGCACAATTCAAGTCAAACTTCACCTGCTCTCTTAAAATAAAGAAGGACTTCCAAACACACTCAAGGCACAGAGAAAAATAAGCTACATCAAAGAAAAAACAAAAACAAATAAACAAACCAAATAAATAAATGAAAATAAAAATATTTAACATAATATTATTATGTAATATTAAAACATTGTTGACATCAAAAGTTACAATTTGCATTGAATATTCTTTCACCTTCTGAGAGGAACTCATGCTCGTCTCCTGAGCTGTAGGTTGAAATCTTTCTTTGTATTGTGCTCTTCAATCAATTGGAGATCAAACTCTCCAGCTCAATATCTGCATACACTCCTCAATCCGTTTGCATATCTGTCCCTCTCTGGCTCTCTGTCTCATCCACACACATACATCCATAAAAGAACAGCACTTTGAATATAGAAAGCCTAGCCCGCACTGAATAATTATTTCACAAGAAAGGTAAAGACCTGAAATGAGCCCAAACAGCAGTGACCAACAGAAGTCATGAGCTCAATACACTCACAGCAACAAAGAGGAATGTATTCAAATCCATGTTAAACCACACACCACCACGTGGAAATCTGTAGAGCACATCCAAGAGGAAATGCACAGCACACACATACAAAATACACTGTAAAAGCTGTAAGTGATGCAGCCCATGAGCCGATGGACAACTACAGCCCAAAAGATGAGACTCATGATTCAATGAGATTCAATCAAGACAGGTTGTAAACTCTGAATGTGAGTGTTTTATGCATGTCTACATGGGCAAATTGAGAACTTGCACACTTGAATGCTGCTACATGAGACAACAAATTTGTTTTATTTTATGAAAGGTGGATGCTACTCTCTTATCGTGGAAATGTTTAAGATTAGATGCTCAGATATGGATGCTAATGAAGTGCTCTGTGGTTATCTCTCAAACCCACCCCACTTACACAGTGATCTGAAAGCTTTTGTCAACTTTTCATGAAGCAAGAAAGACATCCATTCTTCTATCTCTCGATGAATCATCATCCATTCATCCATCATCTTCCAACTGTGTTTGAGTTCATTATGTCATATATATATATATATATATATATATATATATATATATATATATATATATATATATATATATACACACACACATACACACACACACTGATCAGCCACAAAATTTAAAACCACCTGCCTAATATCGCGTAGGTCCCCCTCTTGCCGCCAAAACAGCTCTGACCCATCGAGGCATGGACTTCACAAGACCTCTGAAGGTGTCCTGTGGTATCTAGCACCAAGATGTTAGCAACAGATTCTTCAAGTCCTGCAAGTTGCAAGGTGGGGCCTCCATGAATCGGACTTGTTGGTCCAGCACATCCCATAGATGCTCAATCGGATTGAGATCTGGGGAATTTGGAGGCCAAGTCAACACCTTGAACTCTTTGTCATGTTCCTCAAACCATTCCTGAACAATTTTTGCAGTGTGGCAGGACGCATTATCCTGCTGAAAGAGGCCATGAAGGGGTGTACGTGGTCTGCAACAATCTTTAGGTAGGTGGTACGTGTCAAAGTGACAGCCACATGAATGCCAGGACCCAAGGTTTCCCAGCAAAACATTGCCCAGAGCATCACACTGCCTCCGCCAGCCTGCCTTCTTCCCATAGTGCATCCTGCAGCAATCTCTTCCCCAGGTAAATGATGCACACGCACCCGGCCATCCACATGATCTAAAAGAAAATGTGATTCATCAGACCAGGCCACCTTCTTCCATTGCTCCATGGTCCAGTTCTGATGCTCACGTGCCCATTGTAGGCGCTTTCGGTGGCGGTGGACAGGGGTCAGCATGGGCACTCTGACCGGTCTGCAGCTACGCAGCCCCATACTCAGCAAGCTGCGATGCACTGTTTGTTCTGACACATTTCTATCATGGCCAGCATTAAGTTTTTCAGCAATTGGTGCTACAGTAGCTCTTCTGTGGGATCGGACCAGACGGGTCCCCACGCGCATCACTGAACCTTGGGCGCCCGTGAGCCTGTTGCCGGTTCACCGGTTATCCTTCCTTGGACCACTTTTGGTAGGTACTAACCACTGCCTACCGGGAACACCCCACAAGACCTGCCGTTTTGGAGATGCTCTGACCCAGTCGTCTAGCCATCACAATTTGGCCCTTGTCAAAGTCGCTCTGATCCTTACGCTTGCCCATTTATACTGCTTCCAACACATGAAATTCAAGAACTGACTGTTCACTTGCTGCCTAATATATCCCACCCCTTGACAGGTGCCATTGTAACGAGATAATTAATGTTATTCACTTCACCTGTCAGTGGTTTTAATGTTGTGGCTGATCACTGTATACTGTACATGCATATACAGTACACTGCAAAATTGCAGTAAATATTTGGTGACCACCACTATGCCTTAAAAACAGCACCAATTCTCACAGGTACACTTGCACACAGTTTTTAAGGTTATTAAAATTTATATTAAAAAAAACATATTTTTTGCATCCCTCTTGCATGCAATGTTTATCATTTAATAAAGAGGGATCAAAAATTGCATTTAGTTTTTTATTTAGTACTGCCCTGATGAAGCAATTTGACAAGATATTCATATACAGTATATTCCACAAGACAAAATAATAAATAATCCTGCTTAAATGTTTATATCCCCTTCAGTCTTAATATGGTGTGTGGCTGGTGTGTGCAAAAGTATGCACTTAACTGCATATAGTGAACTGTGTAATTTCTCCACCCAAGCAACACCAAATTTGCAAACTTCACAACAAGTCTCCCAAGTACTCATACCAACCGTTCCACCTGCCCTCCTTCTAACATGGTTCAGTCAAACAGGTAGTTCTGCCCCAAACTTATGCCATTTGCTGTGCCAGAAGTTGACATGTTGGGTTACTCTAAACAAGAGAGAAATGTTTTTAAAGTGACAACTAGTTCCCATCCACGTTTCGCGCATTTTGTTATTGACAAAGTGAAAATGCGTAAAAAAAATATTTGCAAAATTTGCCGTCACCTGGCTGTTTCCATTCAAATGGCCTTTTATCGATAAAAATTATGTGCGTGATGACGTCATGCTTAAAAACACTTTGTCGCATAAGTTTTGGTTTATCGCAAAAGAAATCTGCCCTTGAGTCGTTTCCACACAGAAATGTGTGTATATCGTTAATTGTATACCTTTCGCCTCCCAGATGTCCCTAATTTTTTTCCCCCCCGAAGTCTTTTCAAAATGGGAAGAGTATTGAGACAATTCATTGAAATTAGCTAGCTTACTTTCATCATAATTTCACAAATAAATGCAATCAGAAGACGAGGAATTGCAATCAAAAGGGAGCAGTTGCCCTTCTGATAGGGACTGTAATATTGGTCCTAATGTTGCGCCTATCGCAGGTTGCCTCCGGTTCTGACCCAAAAGCGAATTGTCATGGCCCTGTTCAAGCTGGCAACCTGCACCAAGTTGTTGGGGAAACTTTCGGTCTTAGTATAAGGACCATCCATTGATGCTGTGTGCACAGCTATTAAAGAAAAATTTATGCAGTGTAATATCAGGGTTTACATATGATACATTCCTGATATTCAATAGGCTATTTTGAACAATCATCTAATCTAAAGCATCGCCATCACAACTGCATTATGTCCCGCATATTTGTCCAGCAACTTCTAATGACCAACTGAACTTGAATGTCATCTAAAATCAATTTTAGCATCATAATGCAATGTACATTTTCTAACAAATCTCAGCAAATGTAATCAGAGTTAAAGAGGGTTAGATTTAAAATATTTAAAAGTTTTAGAATGTTCAAAAGCTCGTTTCTGAAAGTGAACTCAGCATTGGACAAATAGTTCTGATAGTTTATAGTCTTCAAAAAAAGTGTAGAACATTCTCAGAATGTCATTCAGCTGACTTTTTTCATCTACAAAACAGGGTAAGGCTAATTTAAGTGTGTGTGTAAAGAAAAGGCAATTATATAGGCCTAACAATATAATTTTTTCATTTGGTAATTTATTTATTTTTCATTTAATCTTTATACATTTGGTAATTTATTTTATTTAGTACAGCGAATTTTGCCGGTATTTTTTCAAAAGTAAGCTAAAAAAAAGGGTTTTATTGAATTGGTTTATATGTCAGTGTTCCAAAAAAGCACACTGAAGCTTTTCTCCTAGTATTGTGTATTTATTTTTTATTTAAAACATCTTTTTTGTACTGTGGGCTAATTCCATGACTGCCGTCTATTATTTTGAATGGTGTGGAAAAGCAACTTTAATAAATAAACGGATGGCTTCCGTGATTAAATTAATCGCAAAGAGTGGCTATTCATTTGTTCTCCGTGCACTTGTCAATGACAGGTGCATGATACAAGATATCTGTGTTGGCACTCCTGGAAGTGTCATGACGCAGGTGTGTTTGCAGCATCAGATCTGTGCAGGTATGCCGTTAAGACCAATCCATAACAGTGCGAGTAATGCTTCACGTACAATAAATTGGCTGTATACCTTGTCGTCATGATTAACACAGGCTAACGATTGGGGTAAATTTTGTCATGTGACACTATATTTTTGTGTTAATGCCAATTTTCTTGACAAAAAGTCTTTCAAAACCAGTTTTTCGAGATATTTGAAGTATCGACATAGAGTTTATGCACTAGAGTTAAATGGAAAAATATTATATTGATAATTTGCGTTTCCAACGGCTATATCGGTAAACATTTTGATGCTCTACACTTTTTGTCACAAAAAACCCATGGATGGAAATGTAGTTATAGTTAGATATTTTTTGTGCACATTAAACTGGGATATGAAAAACTAATTTAACAAAACTGGGATAGGAGAAATTATATTTTACCACAAAAATGTAACACTGCATCAGATGTCATTCCATTCTTCTGATTGGCCACTAGGAGGGTACCTCAATCTATTTTATCCTGTGCTGAACCAAATGAAGGGATAATTTGCAAACATGGCAACCAGCATTCCTTTGCCTCCTTAGCACCTAATAACTTGCAGTGTAAATGTGTGTGTGTGTGTGTGTGTGTGTGGACTATATGAGAGAAAGAAAAAGACAAAAGTTAGGTGCTTTTTCCTAAGACTGCACATTATACAGCTTGTTCACAGCTAATAACCAAATTAACGAATGCATGAATGATTAAATAAAATAACTAAATGGACATGAAATAATGATTTGGGTTTAAATAATTTCAATAGCTTACTTGTAGATTAGCTTAAAGAGATAGTTCACCCAAAAATGAAAATTCTCTCATTATTTACTCACTCTCATGCCATCCACAAATTAAAATTTTTAGATGAATATTTCAGCTCTGTAGGTTCTCACAATGCAAGTTCATTCTGACCAAAACTCAGGAGGTCCAAAAAGGCAGCATAAAAGTAACCCATAGTGGTTAAATCTATGTTTTCTGAAGTGATATGATAGGTGTGGGTGAGAAACAGATCAGTATTTAAGATTTTTTACCATAAATATCCAGACCAGAATGTGAACATGAAAGAGTAGATTTACAAAAAAAAAAAAAAAAAAAAAAAAAAACACACAAATATTGATCTGTTTCCTACCCACACCTATCATATCATTTCAGAAGATATATATTTAACAACTGGAGTCTTATGGCTTACTTTTATTCTGCCTTCATGTCCCTTTTGGACATTAAAATATCTGGTCACCACTCACTTACATTGTATGGACTAACAGAGCTGAAATGTTCTTTTAAAAATCTTTGTTTGTGTTTTGCAGAAGCAAGAAAGTCATACACATCTGGGATGGCATGGGGGTGAGTAAATGATGAGAGAATTTTAATTTTTGGGTGAAATAACCCTTTAAAGCTTCTATATAGAAACTTAGCACAATTATCAATTATACAGTTTATCAGTCATTATGGAAAAAGTGTTGAACACAAAATGCAACGACTGGCCAATCAGAATCAAGTCTTTCAGAGAGGTTCCTTTAAGGTTATGCTTGTACACATTTACAGTACTTAAAGACCTGACTGTGCCAAGTGGTAACATACTCGAAGATAGTTGCATAACATTATAAGTGTGAGCTGGCACTGAGAGAAGGAGAGAGGAAAAAGACAGAAACTAAGAAAAACACGACCTTATTGTGAACTTTTGTCAATGTATTATATGCATGTGTGTGCCCACAGTATTTAACTGTCCTAAATATACAGTATTTAGGACATATCCTTCATGCTTATATTTTCAATCCATCTTATTTCCCCCTTTTTTCTGTTTCTTCAAAACCCTCTTCCATATTTTCTCTCACCATCAAGACCTGCCTCTCACAAAAAAACAAACAGGCCATCTCCATATATCCCTCTGTCTTCCTCAATGACCAAGTATGGATGACCAGCTTAACCTACATTTCCAGCTGAGTGCCTGCAGTCAGGATGCATCTGCTCAGCCACACATTAGCACATCTGTGACATATGCAGACCCATGCGGGCACAGCCACACAGTCACCTCCCCCAGGACCCCTGAAGCCACATCAATGTGTGTGCTCTTGTGCATGTCTGCTCAACCAAACTTAGGGGTCTATCTGCAGTATGAGACCACAGTATCTACAGTAAGTGTGCACTGTTGGACACAACCACAAACACACTCTAACCAATGTGTAAGGCTATAAGAAAGAGGAGTGATTTAGTGGGCAGCAGTCAGCAAACTTTATAGGGAATTTTAGGTCTATTTCACACCTCAGTGAGTTCAGCAGTGCTCAAACTCTGACAGAGAGACAACCAATTAACCTTTAGGTCTTCGGCACACAGCCTAATAATGCGTGATACCACACACACAAAAACAAGCCACTCTACACTAATTGCTGATGCAGACAGTTCCCATAAGTCACCATAAGATTATGAAATCTCAGTCAGAGCAGGAGGCAGAATTGTTAGATCATTCAAATGCAAAGGTTTCCAGTTACCAATGCCATTGTAGAAATACACTATTCATTCATATTATCATGATTAATATAATCCATGAATGAAAGTTTCCAATAACAGAGTGATTAATGTGATTAAGCGAGTAGTATTTGGCTGGCCATGTGATCCATGAGGGGATCCTCTACATGTAGATTGAAGCACCTTTACAAGGTTACTGATATGAATGGAATCTTATGCTCATGTAAGTGGTCATGATTTTATATAGGGCTGCACAGTTACAGAAAAATAATCGAGATTACAATTACAGCTGTCACAATTATATAATTGTGTAGTGTCAATTACAGCATTCCATTTAGGTATACTCCCATAATTGTGACAAAATCTATTATTAGCAAACATATATTTTTGGGCCGTGGTTTGCATGGATGCAAAGGCAAATCACAGGCATTTAAATGAATCTAAAGACATATCAGTAATGCTCACTATCTAAATTTTACTGTGTATAATTTATTCGAAATGTGAATAACACTTTGTTTTTCATGCAATTAAACTAATAATGCAATTCAGTAATGCAGCTCTCAGCTTGTTTTGATGCAAAGTCCACATAAAGAATATGGCATGCAGCTGCCCCAAACAAAATAAGTATTTTAATGTAAATTCGAATAAATCAAAATGACTAATCAATTACAATATCAAAGGAAATAACTGGCAATTATGTTAATTTTAATCATGTTTGAAAATTACAAATTTCTTAAGAGAACAACATTTTTTATGAGGAAAAAAATTACTGAGTGCACCTTAAAGACAAATGTGCTAAACTACATATTTTCAAATCAACTAGTCAATTGGCTGCCTAAATGCCTAGTCAGCCAATCAGTTTCGTGACCAAATAACCAATGAGGTGTGATGTTTTTGACGTGTCGCCATATTGTATTTATGCTCTGTTTAAAGTTCATCAATGATTTAATTTTGGTCTGTTCTTCACACATTGTGATTGCATGCCTTCAGAAGACTTGGAATATGATGCACAAGTTGCATTAACAACTTTTATGACACTTTTGGGAGCTTTTCCTAATCTTTAAAGTTTCACTATCAACTGCTACTGTATTGAAATCAGCGATCATGACATTCATTAAAATCTCTCCTTTTGTGCTCTGCAGAAGAAATAAAGTCATATAGGTTTGGAATGACATAAGTAAATAATGGCACAATTTAAACGTTTGGCTAAACTATTCTGTTAAGGAAACCCTGTATACAGTGCATCCGGAAAGTATTCACAGCACTTCACTTTTTCCACATTTTGTTATGTTACAGCCTTATTCCAAAATGGATTAAATTTTGTGATTTTTTTCGTTTTTTATTTTTAATAAATTTGCAAAGATTTCAAACAAACTTCTTTCACGTTGTCATTATGGGGTATTGTTTGTAGAATTTTGAGGAAAATAATGAATTTAATCCATTTTGGAATAAGGCTGTAACATAACAAAATGTGGAAAAAGTGAAGCGCTGTGAATACTTTCCGGATGCACTGTAATTAGGCTGGTCTTAGGTTCACCTGACCCTGATCAGATGTGTTTCTCAGAAGGCTTTCTTTCTTCAGTGGAACACGATAGTATTTGGTTTAGTCACTATTCACCTTCATTGCATCTTTTGTTCCAAACAATGAAAGTGAATGGTGACTGAGGCAAACATTCAATCTAACGCTCCCTTTTGCGTTTCACGTAAGAAAGTCAGACAGGTTCGGAACAACATCTGGATGAGTAAATGATGCCACTAAAATATATAAAAAAAACTAGCCGACCATCGTAATCCTTCTCTTCAGTGAATATGTGTGTTTCTGTGAGTAGCTGAATGATGAATGTGTAGGCGTATGTGTTTGTGAAAAACCTGGGGGCGGTGTCCTTTGATGGTAGTCCCAAATCCTCAACGGCAGACGGTGCATCCTGCAATGGTTGCAAAACCCTCTTTTGTCATTGGTTCCCCTCATCTCCCCAAAAACCCTCATTTATTATTCAGAAATGTTAGAGAGGACTCCTAGTGAGTAACAATGTTCTCACATTTCTGAGCCTCAAACCTGCATGTGAGAGTGATGTGTGTCCCATATCTTCAGCATACAGTTTATGTACACACAACTCTCATTGTGAATCTAAAAAAATTGTCTATTCGAGAACTTTCTTCAATGTAAACAACCACTATGGACATTATTCTGGGTTTATTCCATAGTTGTTTTGACGCCAATGACAACGAGACAATGAGAAAGTTAATTCTGTTCAATAGGGCATACTGTATTAAAGGGATAGTTCACTCAAAAATGAAAATTCTGTCATCATTTACTCATCCTCATGTTGTTTTAAACCTGTTTGAATTTCTTTTCACCATGGAACACAAAAGGAGATGTTAGGCATGAATGTTAGCCTCAGTCACCATTCACTTTTTATTGTATAGGGAAAAAATCAATGAAAGTGAATGGTGGCTTAGGCTAACACATGTTCCACAGTAGAAAGAAAGTCATACGGGTTTGGAACAACATGAGAGTGCATAATGAATTTTCATTATAGGGTAAACTATTAGTTTAAGGAACACTAGACTGTTTTATGTGTGTGTGTGACATGAGTTGTAGTGATGATGCTTCTGGACAGAAATGACTCTTCCTTTATAAATTACTCTTCTCCCATCCCCCTCATACCTCTTTTTGTCATTCTTTCTTTGTATTCTCTATGTGCTGAAGGATGCGAGGGCTTTGAAAACTGCGCCTCTGAAAAGCTTAGCTGCACTGCTAGGCTCTGCAATGTTTTCCTCCCCAAGTATATATTTTCCACTGTTTATATATTTGTCAACATATTATCTTTTCTAAGAGTGTTACCGTCTAATCAGAAAAGCAGTCTGTAGTAAACGCCACCTGGGGGAAACTACTAATCCTGGCCTAAGATCATTGGGTTGACCTTTTAGGGATAAACCAACTCTTCCCTCTGTTGATTTATGTAAGGGATTTGCATTGACATGACCTGCAGTTTAATAACTAACTAGAATTAGTGAGTCAAACAACTACCTTCTTGCTTTCAAAATAGTTTCGATTTTCCATTAACAAGCTATTTTATGCAATATAAAGCAAAGAAATACAACAGAACATTTCCATGAATTAACAATTCATTCATTGAATGTCTCAAGAATGTCAGATGAATTGCACAGTCATGCCTAAAACATACATTTTGAAGCAGCTGTTTGTTTGGTTTTTTTTTGTTTTGGAAGTTGCTCAAAAAGGACTACAACTACCACAAGGATGTGAGTTTACATGCTTGACAAAATGGACAACCACTGTGGTCCTTACGTAGCAACTTGTTAGCAGCTTACATTTTCACAAAACACAGCTGCTTCAAAAGTTACGTTGGATGTATGACTGTGTGTAATTATGTTGTAGAACAAAACATCAAAGTGTTTTCATTTAATATTAACTAACACTTGACTTTACTCATAAATCGAAAACTGTTATTTTATAAAACCCATTGGAAATTCCATAGGGAAACAATGGCAAACCAGCCTTCTGGATTGGCCTTCAAATAGACATCATGACTGAACAGTTCAACTGGCAGCTTTAAAGTAGCTTCAAAGTGTGGTTGGCTACTTTTGTTAGCATCTAGATGTTCAACTACATATACAGTTGTGCTCAAAAGTTTGCATACCCTTGGAGAACTGGTAATATATGTACCATTTTTAAAGAAAACATGAGTGAGCAGGCAAAACACATTTCTTTTATTTCTTATGGGATAATTAATTATAATTAATTATAATTATAATTTTATAATTTATAATTATAATTATAATTTTCTTTATTTATCACACATTATACATTTGCACATATACAGTGAAATTCTTCTTTTTCACATATCCCAGCTAGGCTGGGGTCAGAGTGCAGGGTCAGCCATGATACGGCGCCCCTGTTGTCCAACCTACAGTTGGATTCATATTCAACTGTAGGTTATAACAGAATGGCACAATCATAAAACAAAACATGGCAAGAGGGAATAAAAGGAAATGACCCCTGTTCTGCATACCCTTAGTTCTTAATACTGTGTATTGCCCCCTTTAGCATCAATGACAGCATGCAGTCCTTTGTAATAGTTGTCTATGAGGCTCCAAATTCTTGCAGGTGGTATAGCTGCCCATTCGTCTTGGCAAAATGCCTCCAGGTCATGCAAAGTCTTTGGTCGTCTTGCATGAACCGCACATTTGAGATCTCCCCAGAGTGGCTCGATGATATTAAGGTCAGGAGACTGTGATGGCCTCTCCAGAACCTTCACCTTTTTCTGCTGTAACCACTGGAGGGTCAACTTGGCCTTGTGCTTAGGGTCACTGTCGTGCTGGAAAGTCCAAGAGCGTCTCATGCGCAGCTTTCGTGCAGAAGAATGCAAATTGTCTGCCAGTATTTTCTGATAACATGCTGCATTCATCTTGCAATCAATTTTCACAAGATTCCCCGTGCCTTTAGAAATCACACCCCCCCAAAACATCAGTAAGCCACCACCATGCTTCACAGTGGGGAGGGTATTCTTTTCACTATAGGCCTTGTTGACCCCTCTCCAAACATAGCGCTTATGGTTGTGACCATAAAGCTCTATTTTGGTCTTGTCACTCCAAATTACAGTGTGCCAGAAGCTGTGAGGCATGTCAAGGTGTTGTCGGGCATATTGTAACCGGGCGTTTTTGTGGCATTGGCGCAGTATCTGGCAACTCGACCATGCAGCTAATTTTTGTTCAAGTACCGTCATATTGTGCTCCTTGAAACAACCACACCGTCTTTTTCCAGAGCAGCCTGTATTTCTCCTGAGGTTACCTGTGGGGTTTTCTTTGTATCCTGAACAATACTTCTGACAGTTGTGGCTGAACTCATTCTTGGTCTACCTGACCTTGGCTTGGTATCAGGAGATCCCCGAAATTTCCACTTCTTAATAAGTGACTGAACAGTACTGATTGACATTTTCATGGCTTTGGATATCTTTTTATATCCCTTTCCATTTTTATAAAGTTCCATTACCTTGTTATGCAGGTCTTTTGACAGTTCTTTTCTGCTCCCCATGGCTTAGTATCTAGCCTGCTCAGTGCATCCACGTGAGAGCTAACAAACTCATTGACTATTTATACACAGACACTAATTGCAATATAAAAAGCCACAGGTGTGGGAAAGAAAATTTTAATTGCCATTTAAACCTGTGTGTCACCTAGTGTGTCTGTAACAAGGCCAAACATTCAAGGGTATGTAAACTTTTGATCAGGGCCATTTGGGTGATTGCTGTTATCATTATGATTTAAAAAGGAGCAAAACAACTATGTGATAATAAATGGCTTTATATGATCACTATCCTTAAATAAAAGACAGTTTTTTTTTTTTGAAGTTTGACAGCAAATGTCATAGGATGGAGCCCACCAACACGTCAACACATTGGGAAAAATCACAGACTATAAACTATACCCATTTATACACACAAATCTAAAATAGCTACTGTCTCTCACATTTGAATATATGCACTTGTATACTGGGGGAATCCCAGAGTTTTACATAAGAGGGAAACCCCATTATTGCAGTGCAATTCAGCTGCAGGTTGTGAAAGAAAGTGAAATAAGCAAACACAGCAACAACTCTGGAATATCTGGAAATAAAGCGAAGCAAGGGAGTATAAAATAGCAAAGTCTTTCTCATATGCCATGTTTGTTATTTACACAGGCGTCATGGGAAAATTACATTGCTGTGGAGAAAGCTGCTTACTGACCAAGCCGCATGTTTATGGGAGTAAAGAGTACGCCACTTATACAGTGCATGTAAACAGGAGCATTGTTTTCTTGCAATAACCCCCTTTCTGGTGTCCATGTAAACCTTGTCACTGATGACTTAACTGTGGTTTGGGTGGACACCGTGCAATCAACCTACTACATAAACTCTCTGTTTCACAGCTAATCAATAACTGAGGACACATTTTATTAGAACCATGCAGCACAATATTTAATTCATGTAATATGTGCCAATCCAATGCTTCTGTCTCAGCAGACACCCCTTGGGAAGCTAAGCCCCCTGACTAATGAGAAAATCCTTTGTTAATTTAGATTGTGGTATTGGCTCTTGTTGATTACACAGTAGGTTATAAGGCTGGACTGAGAGAAAATAGCAGTGGTGTTGTTAGCAGATTGAGTTAGCAGTGGCACATCCAACACCACAGTGCTTAATTCACAGTGGGAGAGCTAGCATGCTAGTTCAAGGGGTCAAAGCTAGTATGTCAGTTTTATTTTTCCCTGAGATCCAGTAAAATTATTGGCAACAAAACAGTCATAATTTAGTAACTTATAATTCTAGAAGTCCATTTTCCACAATAACTCACACCCTAAAAGACACGTCAACCCACCTCCACCCACTTTTAGAGAATTCCTAGGAAAATAATTTCCAGAATGTTACATCACCTAATTAATATTCATAAGCCAAGCTGATAAGGTTTATAATGTGCCCTCCCGCTTTAGATCGTTCCTACGCCCCTGCTCCCAGGTAAACACCATTTTTGCAAGTTGTGGATGTATGGAAGCTGTTTTTGCAGTTTAGTTTCGATAAAGGGTCTTTTCGGACTGTGGAAGAAATTTTGGGTTTTACAAGTTCAAGTTTGTTGTCATAGTACAATGACCTCTTATTTTAAAAGTTTAAGGAAAATTGGACACCCCTTTAAACAGACTGCTCTCTGGAGGTCGTGGGCTTGGTGGCACCAAGTCGTGCAAAGCCAGATTGATCTATGCCTGGGGTGGGATGAGGAGGAAAGAGCTGGAAATACTGTCTGATGATAGTACTGCATGCTAATAACATAATATGATATTCATTCATTCTGCCTAGTTGAATAGCATGGCTTTCCAGCAATTAAATCATAGTATTTCCCAGTGTGCTTTCAGCAGTAGACAGTGTGTTTTGCTTTGAAACTTTAAATTCTGATTTATTCATTATATTCATTATTCATTAAATTCATTATAGGATGTGTTTTGAAAAGGCTAACTTTATTACCAAAGCTCAACAGACAGTGACAGGAGAGGCTCTGAGACAACAAACCTTGGGTGGTTTTATGGGGATTATGGTGGTCTATTTTCAGTACAGACCAAGAAACACAGCCCACATCCACACTAATATGCTTTCAGTTGGAAACGGTTTCCAAACATTATTGTTTTGCAAAGTACGTTGTACTAGAGACCATTTTCGAAAGGCTCTATTTTCAGTGAGGGAAAATGTTGTTCTAGTTTGGATGAGAGGTGCAAATGTAGCCAAATCAATGTGTTTCAAACCAAAGATGTATTAGTGTGGACATGTACACAGTTAGCAATGAAAACTCCAAGTTGCGAGAATGGCTGTGCTTGAAGTTTGATTTTATGTAACAACAAATATCTTTCAAAATGTAAAGTTTAGATACTTATGCTCCTATACAGACTTTGTTATCAATAAATCATAAAAAATAAAAATAAAAATAAAAAATTTAATACACTTCCAATATTACAGCTGTGCCTGCAGAGTCTTGTGTGTTGTGTGCCAGTACAGTAGCTCTTTTACCGTTTATTCAGAGTAGTATTACTCACAGATTACACTAAAGGACCAGATGTGGAGTCAATATTCAGTTATCATGCATAATAGTGTAATAAAATGAGATTACATAATGTGTTTTGATCTTATCTGTTAGCATAAAAGCAAAGCCTTCAGGACAGATATTTCACTCTCTCTCTTTCTCTCTTACACACACAATCACAGACTGATGATTTAGACAGAGTAGATTTATCTGAACTGAAACTGAAGCAGATAATCTTATCAAGGTGAATCAAATTTGTGTCAGGCCCAACAGTAGTGTCAGCCAAACACCAACAAAACACAAATCAGATGCAATTATGCTATCACTTGTTGTTAGTCTTAGCAAAATCCAATAAAATAAATCCCAATTGCGCGTGCTAGACTGATCACATTTAGCACATGGCTCATTATCAAAAGTGTCAAGACACTGTGGTGCACATGCTGTTCTGGTTCACCGTGGGCCATTTACCCATGTGTTGTTCCCATTGTTGGTTCACCACCCCCCTACACACAAGCGCAGCAGGGTTAGCGAAACGTCCTAGGTGCTTGCAGAATGTCTGCCACATGGACTAAAAGAGACTCAGGCTCTTGGTACAGAGCACACAATAGCTATTCAGCAAGAGTTGCCCTGAGAACAACTCACAATGACTCAACAAAGAAGAACAGAAAGATGAATAGACAGAGAGAATTGATTCAGGAGAGACAGAGACAACAAGGATTTTCAAAAGTCAGTTGCTGAACACAGGCAGGGTTGAGCAAAGAGTTAGGATTCAGAAAGATTTAGGAGTGCCCTCAGAAATATTAAGAAAAAATATGGTATAGTGACAATAAAGTGATTTGATTTTGATTTGAATAGGAACAAACTTTCAAACTTTTCATGGCAGAATAATACACTACGTTTGATGCAAAACTTTAAGAGAAAAGGCATTCTCAACTCTCAATGGAGCAATATGATTCCATATGTTACGGGTGGAGAACACCCATGCTTGCCCTGGACAAGACCTTCAACTACAGAAATAGACAGATTACAATGTGTCTTTCTTACAATCCCACATAGGCAAAACTAGTGTACTGACAGAACAAAGAATAAGTGTAAGGGCACTAGTACGAATGACATGAGTTAATCAGTTAAATGATGTCAATGGCTACAATGGCGCAACCTGTAGCTGTTTTCTGCCAACGTAATCTCAGTGTTTCTCTCCTTTCAGAAAAAAACTGGCATAATCCTTCTCTCCTACACATCTTCATTCACTCCATGTCTTGGAGGTCAAGTTATGTGTGGTATTTTACCACAAAAAAATGGGTTTGTTCAAATCACTAATGCTTAAGTATGAGCAATAACATTAGTAGGCCGAATGCTTGCCTTAAACACCATAAAAAATAAAAATATCCATCTGCAACAGACCTTTTTCTACCATATGACATGCCACAACCACAAACACACCATGCCACACTCCAAACAGAGAACCAGCCCCACTTTACAAGGCTTCCTATATCGCATAGTTTATCTCAGCATTCTCATTTTCCCCTTCATTGCTCAGGAACTCACCAGGTAGTGCGGAGATCGAAGGTAAGAGAACAAGTTTCTTGTGGATGTGGGGCCGAAACCAGCCCACACTGAGAATCGAGGACAGTCCTTCTTGTAGCGAGAGGGAAAGGGAGCGAGACAGAGAAGATGGAAGAACAACAGAGAAATAAGCAATCGAAGACAGGACAGTCATGGCTTTCCAACCCAAAGCCACAGAGGCAGGAACTAGGTGTTTAAAGAGAGAGAGAGAGCATCTTAAGGAGTTAAATATAGCAGCAGTGAAGTTCTCTATATATAGGCTCACTCATTAGGACACTGTCCTTAACCATTTTAGACTGGGTGAGTGATAGAAAGAGTAAAGCAATGGGTGAGAGAAAGCAGGACGGGTGGCCTTGCACACTGAAGGCCTGCCAGCAGTTCATTGGGGTCAAAGGTCATGGTACTAGAGGTCAATGGAGATGCAGTTCACACGCTCCACAGAGGAAGGGTGGGATTTCACTCGCCACGGTTCCTGTTCATGAATCCATTTGTGTCAGGGTGTAAAAGTGTTAGGGGTGTGTCACGAGGAGGAGGGCGTGGCCGGGCCGTAAGGCTGCACGGCTGGTGCTGAATCAGCTGATCAGCGGGAGAGCGAGATAAAGGGGAGCCAGTGACGACAGTTCGAGAGAGAGAGAGAGAGACGCACGAGGCCACCTTGCATGTGTGTCTGTGTTTATGTTTGTTTTATGTTGAGTTTCTTTTTAAATCGTTTACTTTTCAGCTGGTTCCCACCTCCTCCTTGCCCGTCCTTTACCCTTTACAGGGTGTTTACACTGAAAGCGATTAAAGCGCTGGAGTTCGCCAAGTCACTGCACTATTTGTTGCTAGTAAGCGTTCCTGCATAAAGTTGAAGTCTGCTAAACTTTGTCACATTGCCAATGGTCACTGTTGCTCGTGTTGCCACAAATCACCAACTCGCACTGAAAATAAATGACTTCCAGTCGCTTTGTCACTACATATCGCTGTCAGTGTGAACACCTCTTAAAGGTGAAGTACTGGCCATTTGGCTCAACTAATGGACTCTCTAATCAAATCAAAACAGCAAACAGCACAGTAAACAGTGCTGAAATCCAATATGGCGTCTATGTTGATAACATCACACAGCATTGGCTATTGTGCATCTTGTGACCAAACATTATGACATCATGACATGATCTAATGAGGTTTGATGTTATTGACATGTCACCATATCGGAAGTCAGCACTGTTTACTGTGCTGTTTGCTCTTTTGATTTCATTTGTTTTGAGAGTGAGTAATGTCTTAAATTACAGTCTAGGGCTAGTTAACTTGGTGGCCATCTTGGCAACACCCTATGTACTATCACCCTATCTACAGCTCCTATCTACTTGAATGGGGAAAGACTAAACTTTCGAAAACTGTTTGCGAAGATTGTGTTTTAAAGAGCACCTATTATGGTTTTTCAAATATTACCTTTCATGTAGTGTGTTATATAGCTGTTTGTGAATGTCAAAAAGTCCGCAAAGTTTCAAAAATCAAAGTCCACGACAAATGGAGTTTTTGACTCCCAAAAGAAAGACCTTAAACGAGTCGTTAGTAATTCCAGACTTACTTCCTGTACTAACCTACATAATTTGGTAACAAAAAAACCCGCCTTTGGTCTTCATTGACTGCTCGCAAAGAGCTTTGACCCACCCTCAAACACTACACTAAGCGGTAGACCAATCACAACAGACTGGGACATCTGACCAATCAGAGCAGAGTAGGCTCTCTGAAAGGAGGAGTTTAGAATTAATCCTTTAGAACGGATCATTGAACAAGTCGTTTTTGACACTGGGAAAAAAAGGTAATGCTGCAATTTAAATTATGAGCAAATTAAAGTGTTTTTTTACCTTGGATGCATGTAAATCTATTGTATGAGACCTTTAAAACAAAATCAGGCACGTTTAAAAACCATAATAGGTGCTCTTTAATAGTATATTTCAAATCAGAAAACAAATCTAACTACAACGGCATAATTTTGCTTCTTTAGCTCAAATCATGCTAAATAAAATAAATAATTATTGGTACAGCTAATGCGCATGTGCGTTCTGGTGAATACAAGGAGATGCATTTACCAAAAAGCCGAATGGCTCAAGTAACTGAAAGGTGGGACTTTTTCCCAACCAGACTGATCTCACAGTGTAACCGAAAACAGTAAGTTGAATTTTCATTAGCTAAAATCAGTTTATCGAAATGCGCCAAATGAGAGTTGTAAAGCGGGTTGTTTTCAGCTGTACAGGCTGTAATACAGTGAAGAGCAATGCATAATCTATAACCGTACCCTCCAACCCAAACACTAAACCTAACCATCAGTGGAGTAAAATGTAAGCGGGAAAATGCAATCTCTGAGTCGTGCACGTCACCGATTATGCAACGCTATTACTTCCTGGTTTCAATACAGGATCCAAACACCTTTAGGTTACAAACTGGTAATTACAAGGGTATTATGCTATAAATGTGCTTTATGAGGACATTTCTAGTGTCCCCAAAATTAAAATCGCTTAAAATGTTTTTTTGAAAATGTAAAAATGCAGAAAGTTTTTTGTGAGGGTTAGGTTTAGGGGTAGGTTTAGGAGATAGGATCTATAGTTTATACAGTATAAAAATAATTATGTCTATGGAGAGTCCTCATAAGGATAGCACCATCAACGTGTGTGTGTGCATGTGTGTGTGTGTGTGTGTGACTATTACAAAGTCTCTCAAAATTATAAGACCCCATTAGGTTCAACGACTCAACCCTCAAAATTTCAAGAGCTCTCCGCTTCTATCCCTCTATTATGCACATTGTCCCTCCCTCAAGGTGACCCACATACAGTAGCACTGTCAATGTGCAAACATCTAAATGTTCTAATCAACTGTGTGGTTTATGTTAAACCAGCATTAAAACTGTCATGCAATGCACCAATCTCACAACACTCATGTAAACTGCTCTACAAATGCAAAACACAGTAACTGAGTAAACAAGGAAATTTAGAAAAATGGCTTCAAAGTTACTTGGTTTCTGTAGACTTCATGTAGATTTTTTTTCCCCGCATTTTCACTAAATCTGAGCATAGTTGAGCCAAACTCATCTGTCACAGGACATGTCATAGTCTAAGAAACCCGGCCATTACTTAATTTTTAGAAAATGTGTTCTACATTTTGCCTCTGCAGTGCAGTACAGTTTATCTCGAAGGAATTCTGCCAGAAGGCACCACAGGGCTTATTCAAAATGCTAATTCAATTATTCAGCTCTACATAAATGAGATAACTTCAGAGGCGTCATTCTTATGCCTCAGGTCAATAAAAATCAATTGACCCAGAGAGAGAACATAATTTACAACCCACACAGATCATTTTCAATCTAGGACAAGGAGTTCCCTGCAGAGAAAACAATGCAGGAAATGATTCATTAGTAATATGAGATAATGCATTTCAATGTTTGTGTCCTAACATGTCAAACTGTGGTCATCAGGACTAGCTAGAGGACTAGCAGTAATAAAGTTCTAGTTAAATATGTTGAGACTAGCTTGGCTGTTTCCTGTGGTTTGAGGGGTGTTGTTTGCAGAGCTGAGGTACAGTACAAAAACACAAACAGACAGAGAGAAAGAGTGAAAACATCATAAGTGGAGACAAGCTGCAAAATGCAGAAACAGTCACTTTGTCAGACTGAGAGGAAATAATACCACTGTGAGGAACAAAAAGGCAGACAAAGACAGGAAATAAAGTCAAACAGAAGTGTTGTCTAGGGTGCAGGTGACAGACGGCAGTTCACATAAACAATGTGGGTTAAAATGGCCTAAACAACATACACAACAGTGCTTTAATCTCAAAATAATGTACATATTCAGACACTCCATTTTGGACAGGTAAAGCCATGTAACAGTGTTCTTAGAATGTATGCAAAAGGAAAAAGGCAAAAAAACAAAAACAACACATGCTGTCAAAGTTCTGTCAAAACTAAAATTTATGACCAAAATCGAGTCAGTGAGAGACCGGTGAACAAAGTGAAACTTTTTCATAATCTGTATTTGGCTGGATAACCCAAACACATTGAAGCCTTTTTTCTTAGTTTCAGTGTTGGTGTAGTTACTGCATTTTGGCTTTGTAGGGCAGAACAGTACTGACTGAATCTTTTAGTATCGGGATAGGGCTGGGCAATATATAAAATACTCATGATATAATCACAATGATTTTGCTTATGATTATGCAATATGCTTATTACCATGCAGTGGTTGACCGATATAATCTCAGAGGCTGATAACTAAAATTTTCCCATTTGGCCAATTTGTTTCTTGAGGGGGCGCCGAAAATTACCTGCTTGCATGTGAAGCGACGGAGACATGTAAACGACCAGTCATGGTTCATTTTGTTGTTATGTGCCATCTTAAATATAGTGCTAAATAAGAGTTTATAAATGTTTTAGCAATTTTATGTTTGTTATTTCCAATATTAAATTGTGTGATATATCGGCATTGTATTGACCTCTCTGCTCTCTGCTTATCTGCATCGGACATTAAAAAACCCATATCGGTTGACCAGTAATCATGAGTATCACGATTATTTACATGTGCTTTTTATTTGGCTATTAAGTTTCATCAAAAGCGCGTCATTAGACTAATTTCATGATCCATCAGGGCTTCACAATTAATCAAAATAACATCAAAATGGTGATATGCTCATATGTGATTACTAAACTGAAAAAAGGCTGCTATAAATGACAGATAAACATGGTCGTGCATGCTTCAGAATAATCGGTTGACACGCTGCTCATGGTTTAAGCACTTTTAAAGAAGTTTACATGCATTGTGAAAGAAAAGTACTGCAGGTTCAAGCATTTGCACAATTCAAACATTAGTAAGTGCTAAAAAAAAATTATACAAATCTACAATTGCGGCACAGTATAACAGAAAAGGAGGAGATGACAGCATTTCACCACACGTGGAACACTGTAAACTACAAACAGCAATTTCAGTATCAAAATAAAAGCTGCCGGTGAAGGTGAAGTGTCAAAATAAAAGCTCTATATGAAGGGGAATTAAAAAGGAAAGAAATATATAAATTTATATAAAAAATAAATCTAATCCTTAAAATAATAATGATAATTCAGTATTATATTACAATAAAACTGACTGGGTCTCACAGTAATAATGTAGTATTATGCGTGTATATTCAACTGGGTTCCAAAAAAGTAGCAGTAAATAAGCAGTAGAAATAAGAGTAGTTTTTGCACACCTTGTTCATTCACAAAAAAAGTTTTAGTAAAAACAGAAAAATTAAGGTAAATAATGCTTTTTATTAAGTTACTATGCATCACTGTATATAAAATATAAATATAAAAGTGCATACAAATGAAAATGATTGGATTTTATTTTCCCTTGTGTTTATTTCCCCTTTATTTAGTGAAAAACTGTGGGGAAACATGCTTTTATTATTTAAAAAAAGATTTTTAATCAATGCCTTTAAAATACTGAATCTACTTGGCTTCAGTGGCTGTTTGGATGAAATGATGTTTCCTCTAATAAAAAATAAATAAATAAAAAAAATCACTTTTGAGCCATTTCAGAGCAAATACATAATTATCGAGATATACATCGCATATCATCAATAGGCTGAAAAATATTGAGATATAATTTTTGTAGCCATATCACCCAGCCCTTTATGGGGAGGAGGGACAATGTTCCTTTCTAGGTGACTCAGTGAAATATAAGAGAGAGAGAGAGAGAGAGAGAGAGAGAGAGAGAGAGAGAGAGAGAGAGAGAGATGGTTGGGAAATGAGGGGTGAAAAGGACCATTGGCTGTGACAGTGTGTTCCGTTTCACATCCGAATTTGGCACTGACAGATAAGACAGTTCTCTGCAGAGCACCCTGGCGTCCCCACCCTAGAACTGAAAATTCCATTATTGGAGGAAGAGAGAGAGAGAGAGAGAGAGAGAGAAAGAGTGAAAGTGGAAGAGAGAGAGAGACAGAGTGAAAGTGGAAGAGAGAGAGGCATTCGCTAAAAGCTTCCACATTAGCAATGTGTTTAAGTTCCCTCTACAAATGGATGGTACACCTTCTAGCTCTTAGTTCTATTTGAAAAGTCAGACTGAGAGTTAAAAGGGCTAGTTCACCCAAAAAATGAAAATTCTCTCATTACTTTTGTTTCCTTTATGTGATTTTTCAGCTACAAAAGGTCTGATCACCATTCACTTGCATTGTATGGACCTCCAGAGCTGAGATATTCATCTAAAAATCTTTGTTTGTGTTAAGCTGAAGAATGAAAGTCCTACACATCTGGGATGGCATGAGGGTGAGTAAATGATAAGAGAATTTTCATTTTTGGGTTAACTATCCCTTAAAAGGTGAATTAATTTCTGCACCAATTGCGTCACCAAACGGAACGGCAAAAAACGTCACTGTTTTCAAACAGGTTTCCTGAACACTTTAAGGCAATAAGTAGCATGTGAACGATATATCAAACATATAAATTATGTCCATGAAATAATATGAATGGATATTCTAATCACAAAGTCTATGCAAACTTTTAGGGATGGGACAATTTATAAAATTTTGAACTATTGCAAACTAAAATAAACAACAAACCATATACCACATTTTTATATTTTCAAAATTTCCATATGATCATAAATGACCCATCAAACATCAAAATCTCTCCATCCCTTTTTTCTACACAATTTACAGGGTTCACACAAAGTCCTTAAAGTGCATGAATTTATCTTTTAGATTTTAAGTCCTGGAATACCTGGAAAGTCGGATTATTTTGTTGAAAAGTGCTTTACAGTGCTTGAAATAAAACTGAACTTTCTTCTGTGTATTGAGTGTCCTAAGATGAGATTCACACATTCCACTTTCATTGAATAGTGTGTCTTTTAATATCCATTCTGTTCTTTACAATCAGTTGTTGATTAAAAAGTTAAAAGAAACATTAATTGTAATCACACATAGCACGGATGCAGTAAAAACTCCTAACTCGTTAATAACCAAAAAACATCTGTGACGCTCATTGAACTGCCACCATTCTTAAAGAAACAGAATAATTTCACTGCTTATTTAAATTAATGCAAACTCAGTGGATCCTTTGAACTTAAAAACAGTACTTTTTGTTAAGTTTTACAAGTAAATGACAGGAACTGTTTTGCATTTGTAGTAAAAAATAATAATAATAATAATAATTTAAAAAAAGTTATTCAAACGTAACTTTTCATGATTCAGGCTTTGTTTAAAGTGGAAGTAACGAATCGTGAATTTAGTACCGTGAACTGAAGATTAATTGATTATCAAAATAATCGTTAGTTGCAGCCCTACACATTTTACAAGTACACTACCGGTCAAAAGTTTTGAAACACGTACTCATTCTTTATTATAATTTTTTTTTTTTCACATTTTAGAATAATAGTAAAGTCATCAAAACTATGGAATAACATAAATGGAACTATGAGAATTATGTTGTGACTAAATAAAATCCAAAATCAATCAAAACTGTGTTAGATTTTAGCATCTTCAAAGTAGTCACCCTTTGCCTAGAATTTGCAGACATGTAAACTTGACATTTTCTCAACCAGCTTCTTGAGGTATCCCACTGGGATGCTTTTTAAACAGTATTGAAGGAGTTCCCATCTATGTTGGGCACTTATTGGCTGCTTTTCTTTATTATTTGGTCCAAGTCATCAATTTCAAAAACTTTTTTTTAATTACATTTTTGATTTATAATGAAATAAATTTATATGTTGGCACAATTATATTTTTGTCTACAAAACTCATTTCAAACATTTAAGCATACACCTTCAGATCAAAAGGTTTTTAAGATCATGAGAAACATTTCGGCCTTATCTTTTTGCCGGTAGTGTATTTACAAGAAATGTACATTTAAGTTTTATGTTGGTTTGGCAAAAAAGTATTTAAGCTCATACTGTAGTCGAGCTGCCAGCTTGGAACATTTTACAAAGAGCTGAATTTGAAACAGTAACAGCTCATGTCATTGTTATTTATGCAATTTCATGACACAAAGCTGAAATGTGATTATAATAATGATGACAAATAAATTATAAAAACACTTAATATACACCTCTGCATACTAATCAGCAGTTACAGAAATACTCAAACCAGCCTCTCTGGCACCAACAATCATGCCACGGTCCAAATCACTGAGATAAAAAATGTCCCCTTGATGTGAACATTAACTGAAG
This sequence comes from Myxocyprinus asiaticus, assembly GCF_019703515.2. NCBI lineage: Eukaryota > Metazoa > Chordata > Actinopteri > Cypriniformes > Catostomidae > Myxocyprinus > Myxocyprinus asiaticus. The sequence goes on from NC_059379.1 coordinate 17,685,863, forward strand.
CTCCTGACCCATATCTGCATGATTTTATTCACTGCACTGCTGCCACATGATTGGCTGATTAGATAATCACATGGATGATTGTTGGTGCCAGATGGGCTGGTTTGAGTATTTCTGTAACTGCTGATCTCCTGGGATTTTCACACACAACAGTCTCTAGAATTTACTCAGAATGGTGCCAAAAACAAAAAACATCCAGTGAGGGGCAGTTCTGCAGATGGAAATGCCTTGTTGATGAAAGAGGTCAACAGAGAATGGCCAGACTGGTTCAAACTGACAAAGTCTACTGTAACTCAGATAACCACTCTGTACGATTGTGGTGAGAAGAATAGCATCTTAGAATGCTATTCTTGGCGCTGTTTTGGCAGCACAAGGGGGACCTACACAATATTAGACAGGTGGTTTTAATGTTGCGGCTGATTGGTGTGTGTGTGTGTGTGTGTGTGTGTATTGGTGGGTTTTTGTTAAATGTGAACCAAAATCATCACAATTAAAAGAACAAAAGACTTAAACTACTTCAGTCTGTGTGCATTGAATTTATTTAATACACAAGTTTCACAATTTGAGTTGAATTACTGAAATAAATGAACTTTTACACGACATTCTAATTTATTGAGATGCACCTGTGTATATATATATATATATTAGTATGCAAAAGTGTATATTAAATATTTTTATAATTTGTCTTCATTATTGTTTATATCTATATAGCCTATAATTTATTTTTTTCCCCCACAAAAATATGTCCCTGAGTTAGGTTAGGAATAGAAAGGAGTTTTGATATTACTGTATATATGATGAATATAGACAACTTTTTTTAACGTTCAGTTGTATGTGATCTTTTGTTATAGAGAAAGGTTTATGTGAATCTCCTATTATTTGAACTTTGAGCATTTATTTTGTGTATTAGAGAATGTTGTTCTGATGAGAAATTATAATTTGCACTCTGCTCAAACATTTTTCTAATTTTCTGTCATACTTTGTCGAATCAACATTATATCAAATCGCTAGTTCACTAGTTCGAATCCCAGGGCGTGCTGAGTGACTCCAGCCAGGTCTGTGGCTGGAGTCTGTGGCCAGGTCGTGGTCGCTATAATGTGGTTTGTTCTCGGTGGGGCGCATTGTGAATTAAGCGTGGTTGCCGCGGTGGATGGCGTGAAGCCTCCACACGCGCTATGTCTCCGTGGCAACGCGCTCAACAAGCCACGTGATAAGATGCGCAGGTTGACTGTCTCAGACGCGGAGGCAACTGGGATTCGTCCTCCGCCACCCGGACTGAGGCGAATCACTATGCGACCACGAGGACTTAGAGCGCATTGGGAATTGGGCATTCCAAATTGGGAGAAAAAAAATGTGGTATATGACCTGTGTCCTGCTAAAATCATTGAGTCACATGACTGTGGTCACCTGTAGCTATACAGGCTGCAGAGGTTAATACTGTAGTTCATTAAAAATGAAACTTTTGTCATCATTCACTCACTCTCCTGTTGTTCCAAACCAATATGACTTTCCTTCTTACGTGGAATGTGGAGATGTCAGGCAGAATATTAGACTCAATTTTCACTTTTATTAGGTCTACAATGAAAGTGAATGGTGACATTCTGCTTAACATCTCCTTTTGTGTTCCACAGAACAACGTAAATCATATGGGTTTGGAACAACATGAGAAGCAAGTGAGTAAATAGTGACAGAATTTTCATTTTAGGTCGAACTATTCCTTTAATCAAATCAAAGTGCAATGAAGTAAAGATTAAACATCACAAAATGACTGCTCTCTGCAATGTTTTCAAATAAGACAATGAATTTGTCGAGTCTGTGTGTTTACGTCTCTTCCAGGATCTCATGTGGTGTTCTAAAACATCCTCTTTCTCTCTTGTTCTGTCTTACTCTTTGTCCCACCCACATATCTTGCACAAAACACAAGCGTTTTTCAACTGTCATCTCAAATTCTTCCTTTGACATTCTCATTCTCTTGCCCTTTAGCCGAATGACTGGAGGAGAGTATTTCATATGCAACCGAACGGCAAAGAGGCATAGAGACTCTATTATATAATGTGGCTTTTGTCAGTCATTCAGTCCCTTAAAGACCACTGCAGTCTCATTCTCTATGTCTGTAGTGACTTTACCTGCAATGGCCTTAGATTCACTGAGCAGCTCCAGGACTTTATGCTAAAAGCAGACATTTAATTCAAGTTAAACTGAGTGCTGCTGTTTCAAAGAAAATCAATGTGCTTTTAATGCGTATCGGAGTGTTTGTACTTCTTTAAAACATATAATAGCCTTTAGTTTAGGTCACAGCACTGAAACATGACTTGCTACTTGGTATTTCTAGTCAGAAGTAGATGGTATAAGGGGGTGGGACATTGTCATACTAGGAAGCATTTGATTGGACAAAATGAGTGCAAGGTGAGTCATCAATATTTTTGGACTGTTTTCTCCATAAGGGATATTTAAAATGTTTATATCTGCTTACATTTTATTTTGTCATTTTCTAGGAAAACACAAGAATGAAGTCTCAAAGCTAATAGGCATAGACAAAAAGCCATAAAACTATTTTGATTTCATGAGGTCTCTGACACTCAAATGGTCAAAACACCTCTCAACCTTGTACTAAGACTAAAGGGAAAACAGGGGGAATGTACAACATCTTGTAAGAGGAACAGACCACAACACAAGAGGCTCTTTCAGTGTTTGCTTTGGCTCTTTATGCTCTCTTTGTCCAAGTATAAAGGGGCATTTTGGGGCACCCACTGCTTACTGGCACATCCACCCATCTCTTTCTTTCCAATGGCACAAGCAGACATTAATGCTTAACAAAGTGCATGGAGAAAGAAAGAGATATTATTAACCTCTCCATAAAGGGCATAAGAGTAAAAGAATAGTGAAAGGAGGTAAAGAAGATGGAGCACTGTCCTACAAGCGCCATTTTTGGGTAGGCATCTGGCATACACCAAACCTACTAGAGCGAAGAGGACTGGTCAGTGAGACTAAAGTTCAAATATATACACAGCTTGTATATACAGATAAACATGTTAAGAATTTAATTAAACCATGTTGCTTACATGTACTGAGAGTGATTGTGTATATGTGTGTCTCACTGCCCTTAATCCAGTTCTTTTTTTATCTGGCTTTTATATGGGGGGGTGGGTTGTGTTCGGAGTAAAAAAGGAAGTGAGTGAGAATAATGTGGAAAAAAGCTCAGATGGAGCTTTTGACGTATAGGAATGCGTCAGATCAGTTTTGAGGTTGTGGAAAGGCCAGTGTCAGTATGAAATCAAGCAGGAATAAAGTGAATTGAATTCCTGAAAGCACTGGACTCAAGGCATCTCTCTAAAATTATCATTAGTCAACAAAATGTGTTGCAGCAAATGCTGAAATGTTCTCAACTTCTTTCTTCGAAAGCATCACTTTTGCAAACTCTTGCATTTCTCTACGTCATTTGGACGCTTAAAATCAATGGACTCACAACGTTTTGTAAACTCTAGTGTGCAGGCGCCCATATTTACAGCTTGTGTAGCGACTGGAACTTAAGAGAAATTGACCCCATTTACACCTGGTATTAAGATGCATCTCGGGTGATCCGATCACATGTGGTCAGGTGAGATAAAGTACATCGCTGTTTACACCTGGTCGATAAAACGAGTCTTCTGTGACCACTTGTGTTCAGATTTTGAGGGGAGGGTCTCTGATTTCATGTCGACATACATCAATCACTATGTCAGTGTATTACTGCATGATATTAAAGTGCAACAAAGTCAGAAAAGACAAAGCGTGAAAAACCACTGTGTTGTTTCTCCCAGATGCATCTGAATTTTAATTTAAGCACAAATACAAACCCACGAGCAGAATTATCCATTATTTTAGTGGATTACCTGTATTAAAGGAGCTTGAGATGTTCGTGCTTCTCATTAGTGTCCCTGCATGTTGATTTTAGACACAATAAAGAAGATCCGTGAAGTTCTCGTGATTGTGTATGTATTCTCTTTTATTTTTATTTCTCCCCTTTTCTCCCCAATTTGGAACGCCCAATTCTCAATGCGCTCTAAATCCTCGCGGTGGCGTAGAGACTCACCTCAATCCGGGTGGCAGAGGATGAATCTCAGTTGCCTCCGCATCTGAGACCATCAATCCGCGCATCTTATCATGTGGCTACATCGTGGAGATGTAGCTCGTGTGGAGGCCCATGCTATTCCCCACGGCATCCACGCACAACTCAACACGCGCTCCACCGAGAGCGAGAACCACACATTATAGCGACCACGAGGAGGTTACCCCATGTGACTCTACCCTCCCTAGCAACCGAGCCAATTTGGTTGCTTAGGAGACCTGGCTGGAGTCACTCAGCATGCCCTGGATTCAAACTTGCGACTCCAGGGGTGGTAGTCAGCGTAAATACTCGCCAAGCTACCCAGGCCCCTATGTATTCTCTTTTTTTTTTTTTTATTCGATCGGATGGTTATTTCCTTTTAAAACCGATCATAACCGGCAAAGTTTAAACTCTTGTTGTAGCGCAGTGGTTGATTGATAGGTGAGGTGTAGTGCTTCACTGCTGTCAGGGACGCATCAGGACAGATTAGCATTTACACCTCAAATACGATGTGGTCACATGCGTTTTTGACTACCTTCGTATGTGGTGTTTTGTGATCTGATCACAAATTTCTTTTGACCGTTTAGTCCTGTATTTAGTGCTGAACACATGCGATCAGATCACACGAAACATATCTTAATACCAGGTGAAATGGGGTCTATAAATTATGCTCTCAAATTATAGATCTGTAATTTTTCCCAAGAGCACTGAAAGAGAAGTTAAATTGTCCATTGTCCAACACCAGAAACCACTCAACATTAGCGAACCAGAGGGCGATGTAGAGGACATGTTTATGAGCATTAGTTGGGGGGCATCTTGTTGGAGGATATCCCCAAACTGTCACTCTCTCTGACATGTTTCTCATCACATATGAGAGATTACAGTTAATTTTTAAAAGCTGCTGTTTTGTTTCATCAAGTGGCCCAAAGAGAAGAAAGGCTCTGAACATCTACTTTATCAGTGATTCGCAAATGTTTTTGCTTCAGCACCCAGATTTTACTGTACATTGGACATTCTACAAGTGGTACATTTTAGGGCTGCTTGATTATGGCAAAAATCATAATCACGATTACTTTGGTCAATATTGAGATCACGATTATTTAACATGATTACTCATCGACTTTCGAAACATCATGCATTTATTGAATTTTTTAAAAACTTGTCTTTTTAATATTGGATTTCCTTGGGAGCCTGGGTACCTCAGTGAGTACTGACACTGACTACAAACCCTGGAGTCGCGAGTTCGAATTCAGGGTGTGCTGAGTGACTCCAGCCAGGTCTCCTAAGCAACCAAATTGGCCCGGTTGCTAGGGAGGGTAGAGTCACATGGGGTAACCTCCTCGTGGCCGCAATAATGTGTGGTTCTCGCTCTCGGTGGGGCGCGTGGTGAGTTGTTCGTGGATGCCGTGGAGAATAGAGTGAAGCCTCCACATGCGCTACATCTCCGCGGTAACACGCTCAACAAGCCACGTGATAAGATGCGTGGATTGACGGTCTCAGATGTGTAGGCAACTGAGATTCGTCCTCTGCCACCTGGATTGAGGTGAGTCACTACGCAAAATGAGGACTTAGAGCGCATTGGGAATTGGGCATTCTAAATTAAAAAAAAGTGGATTTCCTTGAACTTGAAATGTAAACTGCACTGGGTAGTGGAGGACTCTATTGTCATATGATAATTATTTTATGTTATGTATGGTAGTCACATAAAGGAAAGCCCCCATCGCCACCATTAACAGCAGGGATGCTCATAGTTCTATGGAATGAGATCTACTTTTTCATCATGTTATTGCAGCAAGATCTACCATGTACAATAAAGGCTATACATTAGTCGCAATAACAACATTTCAGTAGTCGGTAGTGAAATTTTACGATTCTCAATACCAGCTTCAAAACCACAACAAATAATAACACTAACTAATATGTTAATTATGGAAGAATGGTTTCAAGTTCTTAAGTAATTATTCAAGACTAGTAAACAGCCAGTAATAAAATAACTAAAACAGCAATGAATAGAAATAGATTAAAAATAATAGAACAAATCAAGAAAATTCTGTGCTTTTTTAACAGCTTTAAAAGTTTTTAACAGAATAGGCCATCAAGTATTCAAGTAAACATTCAGAATGAAATGCAACATAAAACTAGTACTGGTCTTCACTGTATGATTATAATACATGAATACTTTTTAAAGCAACTACAGTTACTCAGTCAAGAGCAGTGGGTGTTTTTTCGTTTTCTTGTTGTGGTTGTTTGATTATTATAATGACACACTAGACAGCAGCAGGTCTATTAGCTTACATTTATACTTACAAGGCCGATTTTCTTTATAAGATACACACAGTGAACGTGTCACATATATTATGATTCACTACGAGCATCACGTTATCTTCTAGCTGCAGCAAACACGCACGAGTGATGAGCGTCCCCGCCAGAGTGTGCATCAGCCGGGAGAAGATTCAATCTCTCCCCCGGTCGCTTCACGCAACTCATAGATGCGGTGCTGACTGCACAGACAAATGCCAGTTTCGGAGTTTATTATCATAACCCACTTCCTATTATTTGAACTTTAATAAAGGATACTTTAAAGATATAACACCGCAGTTTCATTAAGAAACGGAATGCGGCACAATAATCGTTTTATCTCGATTATCTTGTTTTCATAATTGTTGGAAGCCAAAATCGTAATTGAAAATAAAATTCAATTAATCGCCCAGCCCTAGTACATTTACATTTTACAAGTGGCAAGGCAAACACAGTACCAAAATTTGTTGTCCCTAAATGACATTGTAATTTACCTTAATGTTTAACAAGACTCAGGAAAATTTAATTTTCATGCTCTTGGAAGCCAATAATTCACAACACAAAACACAATGTGGTCAGAAAAAACATGTTTAGCCTAGTTGCAAGTGAAATTGGTATTGGTCTGTAGTCTGCGAAGTACTATGGGTTGTAATTTCTTTTAATTTGCATAGTTTTGTTTTCCGAGCATGAGGGGATGTAACACAGCCTGTCAATATTGGCATCTGCCTTATTAAGCTAAATGTAGCTTCAAATCAAATGACAGATGAATTTACACAAAAATACTGTAAAGCTTGAATGGATGCACAACCTTTGACATCAACAAAAAATATTTTAAAAAATTAACACAACTTTTTTCTTTTTTTTTTATACTAAGAATGCATGGTTATATGGTCAGTTGCATTTTATTATTTGCATTTAGCATTGTTTTGTGCTCATTTTCTGCAACTCTTAAGAACAGCTCTGACTGTTACCCACCAGGTGAGAATCGCTGATCTACACTACAATAAACTGTTTTAAATTGGCTCTTACACAAATATTAACACAATCCTGATCTGCCCTATATGACCGACTGATCTGACATCATGTCTGTGTGCTATTGATAGTGGGTCATTTCAAAAGCATCTTTATGTAATAGTGAGATTATCACATCTATAATCCACAGCTCACAGTAGCAAATTGAGGGCAACAAGGGTCAGCCATTGAATATCAAACAATCAGAAAAACAGGGATTTTATTCAAGAAGAGCCATTGGGTAATACTGACAGTGTTACAGTGTCTGTGTGTTTAAGAAAGTACATTGAAAGGTCAAAGGTCTGTCTGACACCGAAACACAAACACATCACACAGACACAAACTGGCACCCAAATATACACATGCAGCAATACTGAAAGTGCAAACAGAGGGCGGACAGAGGAAGTTCTGCAGACAAAGGTTCTTCAGTAGTTACTTCCTGTGTCCTTCAGCCTCAACAGAGTCACAGAAGCTGGCAGAAAGTGTGTGTGTTTGTAAGTGAAAGCTCTGGCTACAAATGACAAAAACAATGACACTAACAAAATGTCTTTGGCCAAATTTGAAGTCCTGAATTTTTTTTTTCTTTTTTTTTTTTTTTGGCTTGTAGAGATTTTTTCTTTTTTTTGCAATACAATAATGAGAAATAGGGGAAGATTTTGCTTAATTAAACTTTATGTTGTCTTACAGTCATTTTGACCGGGTTGACTTCTTTTTTTTTCTTACGAATATTTGTTTTACTTAATCCAATTGGAATAAAATTCAATGTGGACAAAAAAATGTGGACCATTTTCTTTACATATTTTTGGTTTTATTTAACTTTGTTACACTTGTGTTCCCGGTCAAAAATGACCAGCCACTGGAAATGAATGGATTAGACTACAAAATACAGAAATATTAAGTGTTCAGGAGCATCCCAATCCTTCAGATGGGCACATATGTGGATGTGTGTTTGCACACACAAAGTCCTCGGACATGAGTGCGCGCGCGCGCGCGCACACACACACACACACACACACACACACAAAACACACAATGTGTGCTCAGCACACTTTTGTGCATCTTCTTTCCATGTACACTCTTTGAAAAATATTTCAAAATCTGCTTAGCATTTTATATTGTGTTTGGGCTTGTTTGAATCGGGATAGTCTGCTGTAAGTAATGATATGTCATTGTCTATGTAATGTGTATGGTTCAGGATGAAATAAAGAAAAACATGACAAAAGTCACTCTTGTTTATTATATTTATTTGTGTCAGTTGGAATTTCATACATTAATACTCACTGCAGTTTGGCCTCTGAGTGAAACAAATTTCTTCATTGCATTCTACTTGTTAAGACCTTTCCAATGATATGTAATACATAGATATCTCATGTTTTTTATGGTTTTACCAACTCTGAATATAATTGTTGTGATAACAAATTTGCAAATGATGAGAACAAAAAAGTTCTTATTTGTCAGCAAATTAAAAAGCGCTATTTACTCAGTTCAAGTAATCATTCTATCAATTAAAATATATATTTTTACAAATGTTCAAATGTTTTGTATGTTCAAAAAAATTTGTACAAAACCTAATTACCCAAAAGTTATTAAAAAGATCTAATGCAATATCTTGTGATAAAATATGCAATATAAACAATCTTAGTGGGATGGTCATTTTTGACTGGGAACACAAAATGTGTTAGCACAAAATGAACAGCACAAGGGTTAACAATTCTTCACAATGCAAATTTTACTAAGCAAAATATTATTTTCTTATTTCTTTTTGATTTTGAAGCTGTACAACAAATAAGCATACTTAAGAAAACTTTACAACTGTGAATAAATATTCTCTTAAATTGACTGTATTGAGAATGGGATTTTTTTGCATTACGGTAATAAGAAATTAGGGAGAAAATGTACTTAACTATCATATAACTACAATCACAATGCAAAAAATCTTAATGTTCCTACAATACGCTTCATTTTGTTTTAAAGGGGTCATGAAATGCTCTTTTTTTTTTTTTTATTTGTTTTTTTTTTAATCTTCCCTGAGGTCCACTGATAATGTTAGTGAAGTTTTCCGCACTGTACTTTTTTATCTCTGTCTAAATGCTCGGTTTTGGCCTTAGCTCCTCCTTTAAACGTCAACGTAAACGCCCACTGTTCTGATTGGCCAATCGTGCAGCCCCTCAAATACAGCAATATTTGAAATTCAATCGGAAGAGAATGAACAAGCCCACAATATTATTAAACTACATTTCAAGGGTTACATCCAGGCACATTCAAGGCACATCCAACACATTACATCAGAATATATTAAACTGCTCATCTCAAACACAACTGGACGTGAGAGGCGTTTTGCGTCAAAAGCAATAGAACCCATTTTAATCAATGATGCTGTCTACCATGGAAGCGTCCGCTGCAGTAAACAGTAAACAGATCTCCCATTCTATTTTGCGCTAACACTACTACTGCCAACAACACCACAAATAAATGGTTTAGGAAGTTTGTGTCGACGCGCCTGGTGTAGACAGCCTCAAGCCGTCGCGTCAATGGATGCGCCTGGTGTAGACAAGGTTTCAGTACCATAAACTATCAACTATCAACAGTCATGACATTTGAAATATTCATGAATGGAACTGTTTACTTACATTTTTGATTGGGTCCAATAGTATTTTTAAATGCCCCATCCTTCACTGAAAATTCCATTGCAAAGCTTGTATTTTTTTATGACTGGTTCTTACTACTTAAACTACTTACAAGCAATCCATGCACATACATAGTCCAAAGCACAATGAAGACGCACGCATCCTGTTTCCGATATCCTCCTGTACTGATGCACATCGCCAGAAATGCATCATAACAGTTAAAGATGTCCATTTAGTGTGTGTTTAAATACACCAACAATTACAGTAGGTTTTTATAGTAGAAAGACCTCTAATATGTCAAAATATAAAGGAAAAATTGATTCCTCATGACATGACCCTTTTAAGCAAATATGATTTGGGGGTAAAATACTTTTTTACCTTGACAGGTTTCATGATATTCACCTAGCTACTCCTTCGCTATTCAACCTATGCCAACATAAACACCTTTCTGCTTTGAGGGAATTAAGCAGGTGTAAATCATCCATGCTGGAAAGAGACATCAAACATAGAATGGCCTTTCAAACGCAGCAGGACACACAACACTGAGCCCTCCATCGCCACAGTGATGATATCCATTTCATTAATGAACCCATGAGGAGAAAACAGAGAGGAGGAGGCTAATCAGCCAATCAAAATCAAGGAAAGCAGGGGCTTGTGGCCTCGTACTTCCTGTCCTTTTGACACACACACACACACACACACACACATATTGACAACTGATATATTTAGACTATTTTCAGCACATATAGTATTCACTGGCAGGGAATTCCCAAAAGGAAATAGAAATTCATGGATACGTTTGCAGACTTCACAGTATGTGTGTACATTTTCAGTCTGTGTATCTTGTTTACATACACCTGTGTAAGCATATAGGCTACTAAGAGAGCACTTTGATTTGTGGGAGTTTTGATTGTTTGTGAGTGAAAAGTGTGCAGATCACTCTGGATCATTCTACACTACTGGTTCACTATTGTTACTGATGCACATCGGCTCAGCAAACCGAGGTATGGACCTTTCCCTCTGACAAAAGCACTCATGCTCTAGAGGGCCACTTCTATGATAATGTCCCACATCATCAAAAGGTCATAAAGTCATGTGAGGACAGGTTATCTCAGTTAAGTCAGTGGCATTCTTTTTTTCCCTCTCTCTCTGTAATGTGTTAGATTTAATCTTTCTCACAGCAAAATGTTACAGGGGTCTTGCAATTGCTCTGAATATATTTAAATGAGTTTGTGAGATGAAAGAAGGGTGGCAAAGATTGTAAAGAGTGGAAAATTATGCCTGTATAACATGATGTTTACCACATTACTCTTCCACGTTTTTTTTTTTTTAAGTAGCCAGTATACAGTTTACTGTACAGTAGCATGCAAGTATTTCATTCCAAACACAGTCTGTTTGTGAGGTACTTAAAACAGCTGCTGTAAATTGCCATGAATGCATAACACCAGCAAAACACCACACGCACAAACCAATACTCTTCACTCAAAAAAGGATTTGTGTGTTATATGTGACTTCCATATAATAAGTAGTGGTCAATCGATATATCGCTGAGGCCGATAAATCTGACAATATTCGGACGATATTCAGACTTTTTTCATTATCGGCTTCGGCCAATACATTTTCCTGTTTGGGTAATTCTTCTTCTTGAGGGCACCGAAAATCGCCTGCTTGCATGTGAAGCGACTGAGACATGTAAATGACCATTCAAGGTTTGTTTTGCTGTTACATGCCATCGTGTTACTACAATAAAAGACCAGTGTGCAACAGTCTAATTTAAATGGTCTGCATATCAGAGCCACGGCAGACGTGTTTGAGCTCGTAATGTTGAAGTGTTCAACTGTTTCACTCCCCCTCTCTCTCCTCAACAGTTCCCTGTAACTTTTGTTACTGCAACTGTCTTGTCTAATGATAAAAAGTCAAATATCAATAAAACTAACATCATATACCATCTGCAAATATGCGCACATCTTCTTTAAACAGATGCAATAAACCAACCTCACACAACTTGAGCAGATCCAGCATCCTGTGGAGCACTCATTTATTTACCTCTAAAGCATGTATTCTAACAGTCTCTCCTCAGCAGTTCCCTGTAACTTTTAACTGTCTTGTCTAATGATAAAAAGTAGGGATGCACCGATACCACTTTTTCTCTTCCGATCCGATATCGGAAACTTCAGTATCGGCCGATACTGATCCCAAGCCGATACCAGTGTTGTTTTTTTGCATAATCAGTTTAGAATATCTTTACATTATTGTGTGGAACTAATTGGGAGCTCTCTTTAATATGAAAAGAAACACAAACCTTTAACTACACATTATTTCAATATAAATGTATAGCTTATTAAGAAACACTTTATTATTAACTAGTATACTGGATAATGTAGCAGCAAAATTAACAGTAATTCCAGTCTTCAAGTCTTCAGTAGAAAAGAAACCAGTGTTTTATTTTTGCCTTTATCCAAACATGTTTCAACTTGCATCTGGACTTTAAAGGATTCAGATCTATTTAATTTTAATTTAATTGTAAGACATCAGTCCACTTTTCATTCACACAATTATTTTTGGAACCTATTCAACTTAAATATTGTTATAAATTGTAAACAAATACTAATGATAACAATAATAAATTGTTATTAATATTATTATTATTATTGACTTTTAATTTTAAATACAACAGTAATATATTTAAATCGTGCACTTTTAAAACCCTCATGCTTTTATTTTGACATTCTAAACTCTCCAGGAAGTCAAGTATGTGTCTGTTTGTAGGCAAGTTCACAGTAGTTTAATTAGCTTCTTATTCAAATTCTGGTAAAATGCACCTCTGGTGCCATTCTAAATGCATATAAGTGAACCGAACTATTGAGCGTCTACATCTGAGATGCTGTTCTTGAGTAGCACTCAAATATTGCGCATCACTGTGAAGGCTAAAAATAGCCACGAGTGCATCACCAGCCTGTGCGTGAGTTTGTGTCAACAGAGCAGCACCATTCACTAACGCGCTGGCGCTGCGCATTCTATATATTTACTTATTAAACACAGCCTTTTGTGATTCACAGAGCTATCGCACGTCTTCAAGTGGCTTTGAATAAAATGCACAAGTCATTTTGGCCGTTTAAACTGTCAGGAGCTTGAGGTTCGCGCTGGATCTGCACAGGCGCATGAGTGCAACCAAAGTCTTTCTAGCAAGTCAGTCCACTGTCGGCCATGTTTGGAAAGACCAAAATCTCCAAAACGGTTGGTCAAGATTATGATCAAAGAACATATTTCAAATCAGCAGTAAAATCTGACAACACTGGTATCATAAATAGTGCTTCTTTGCCTCAGATTACGTTATAAAAACACAATTTTCCCAGCTTTTATAGCTAATGCCTATGTGCATTCTCGAGTAGATTGACAGGCGATGTCTGTATCTAAAAGGTGACTGGCTCTTTTACCTGTAAGGTGGGACTTCCTATCTATGACCGTTCGCTGCAGTTGGGTGTTCTAATTTCTCCCATTCATTTTAATAGAAATGGCCCGTCTCTGCTAAATAGTCTCTGGTGCAACTTCAAAGTAAAAACGCTTCACGTGTGCTATTAGTAAATGTCATATTCACTATGCACTGTATTTACAATTGGTTTGATTCTGTATTTTTTTAGTAAATGTGATTGTTAACGTGGACATGCCATCCATGGTTGCTGGACTACTGTATGTCCTGTTATTTCCTTCTTCCTAATACATTAACAATTTCTTCAGTGCAAATAATTTACTAAAATTTGATGACTAAACAGAAATCAGAAGAAACTGCTATCTACCATTTAAAACACTATATTATTATTTTTTATTATTTTTTTACAAAGTAAAAATGTAGTAAATATAGTGCTAAAATAGTTTATTATTATTATGTTTTTAGCAAATTTATGTTTATGTTATTTACTATATTAAATTGTGTGAAATATCGGCATTGTATCGGCCACCATGCTCTCTGGATATCAGCATTGGCCATTAAAAAAAAAACCATATCGGTCGACCAGTAATAATAAGTGATTTAACAATTAACATAGGATAATAAGGATATAATATTCAAAAACTGATTGATTAGCCTTGGCATTAACTGTCAAGGACAATGTTTCCAACAAGTCAAAAACCCACATTAACACAGTGATTAACATAATAAGCATGCTCATACAAATACGTTACTGTGAGACAAAGTCAAAAAATTGTCCCCAAAAGTGAGCTAAATCTGACACAACCTCCCTTTGGGAACATTTAAAGATGTCCTATTTTTAAAAACAATTAATAATTAAAGCTAATAAGGTTTTATAATCTAAAAAACAAAATCTAAATGTTTTCTTTTAGGGTTATTTGACTGTATATTAATTATAATTAGCTTCATATAATAGCACTACAGAAATCTACAAGTCCCCATTTAAATAACCTAGTAAACGTGTGCGTGCGTTAGAATGAGAGAGATTCTAAACTTACCACACCCTCTGGACACATTCTGTCCTGACAACATCTCAGCTGTGCTTATCAACGGCAGAGAGACAGAATGAGTGAGACAGATGCACTGACAGCAGGACAGAGAGAGAAAGAGCAATCTTTGATACTTTAGTAAATATTAGATTAAGGTAAACTGCACTGTTGTCTGCCCATCAGAATCAGCAGGCCTTTATTGGGTTAGTTCACTGGTGTGTGTGTGTGTGTGTGTGTGTGTGTGTGTGTGTGTTGGAACAGGAATGAGAGGAATGCTCAGGGAAGGAGCTACAGGATTCGGACTAAAGCAGAACACAGACACTTCTAACACTTTTCTGGGTTCCAACAGACCTTGTCACATCTAAGCTTAACAAACCAGGCAAAGATTCAATACATTGTGCTGCTGAGAACAACAATGAATGTCTCAAAGAATATAACGTCTTCAAAACAGGTGCGAATTATTGAGAGCAAGCGTTTTATAACCAGAGAAGCTTTGTCTGTATTGTAGGAAAGAAAGAAAAAAATGGGGGAGTTGTGTGTTACAATTCAATAGTGACATAAACTTAAGCCTCTGTTGCATAAGTCTGCAGACAGAGAACAAGTCAAAATAGGAATAATCCATGACATCATGTACACACACACACACACACTCGCAGAGATAGAAACACATTAAACAAGCTGAAGTATAATCTAAACTGCAGACAATGACAGCTCACACAAAGGAAAACACCCAACTGAGTGGAATGAATTAAATTTTGTGCAGCTGTCCGTTACAAAAGCACCAGTTCTGATATAAAAGCTATTCATTATCTTTTATTAGAGGGGTGACATGCTACTAATCCCCTAGTCATGCGTGCATTTGTGTGTTATGATGGCTTATTTAAAATTATTTGAACCTATCATAAAAAAGGAATAAGGAAAAACACACAAAAGCAAAATGGGAATAAAAAATTGAGAGTAGGAAAGTGTGTGTGTACTGTGTACTGTATTTGTAGGCCTGTGTGTGCAAATCTGCTTTTGGGGGTGAAGATAAAGATGGGGCATAGAAAAAGGCGAGAAATTGGGGTTCTAAATCCGCCTTCTACAGGCTAATCTGGAAATTGATTTGGACCCCAATCCTTTTTGAGTACAGAAGCTGACCGTTCAAAAGTGTTTAGGGGGCATCCAAGTAAGGATGGAGAAAGAAATAGAAGAAATTAAAGAAATATTTTTAGATATTCAAGCTAAGCTATACTGACAGTCGATTACCACAGAAATTAATTATGACTCATACTTTTTTTTTTTTTTTAAATGAAAGTTATGCTCTTAAACTGGAAATTGCACATGGCCCCAAAGACTCCCATTGTAAGTGCATTTCTGAACACATATTCCCCCACCCCAATATAACATTCAAGTAGAAATTATTTTCTGTGGTAATAGCGCACAGTCTGGTTCCAGAAAAAAAAAAAAAAAATCTAAATCCCATTAATTTTTTCCATGTGGGGATTGTTTATTAATAATAACTTGTAAATCTTTAAAGACAGACCTACTGTGAGCTTTGAGGTTGTTAATCAATGGTATATCCTGGAGAACTACACTACCCATGATCCTCTGGTGGAATATATACCAATCAGAGAGTCTCGGCAAACAAATCGCAGCAAACAAGTCGTTCTCCCTACAGTCTCAAACTACTTACATATTTGTACTGTACTTATCTGAATATTTTGAAATATATTTTAACAACTTTAAATCATCATTAATGTTTTTCCATCGTTTTTAATTCAATTACGTGATTTGCAGTACTTCATGGGTTGTAGTTCATTCCTTCATGAAACACGTCAAGTACACAGTCTTGTACCTTTGTCTTTTTTTCCGATTTTCAAATATGTTTTTGCTTGAAATCAAAGTTTGTAATGTTGTGATTCACCTCAGAGCTGGATGGTGTGGTTCATGGCTTGCAACTATTTTACTCTGTTGAATCCCTATGGATAAAATGAATGGGAAAAATACTTCTGAAAACCAGACAGCTAAAAAAGTGGGCAGGCACTGTTGCGCTATATTGACAGAATACTACAGGTGCTGCCTATAGAACTTGAAATTAATCTGGAATATATATTTCAACTTCTTAGACAGTCAATGTTTTTGAAAAGTCTTGGGAAAGAAAATATTCTTTGTTTATGAGGGATAGTTGCTGTCACAGGGCTGAATAAGTAATCACATGGTTTAGTATTAGCAGCTAACCCTGATGGACAAAGCCTAAAACAGACAAATCCCTTAAAAGCCAAGTACTGTATGTTCCTTTAAAAGTGTATGTGTGAGAGGTTAAGCAACTGTCTGGAACCTGATTTTGAGAAGCATTGCGATTTCTCGCATTACTGAAAAACAAAAGGAAGTGGCTAGAAATCTAGAATCTAGCTGATAAATTATCTATTCACTCAATGTTCTCTAAATCAAATCCAGGGTAGTCCCCTCCATCCCCCCATATTAAAGCTCATCAGAAGATCAGATCTGCATACAAGCTACAGGTTTAAGACTCACTCAGAGGAACATGCTGATTCTCCTTGTACATTGTGATAATCGGATGGCTGTATGTGTACATCTCCATCTCACTCACACATGCACCGACTCAGACAACCACAAAAAGGGGGCAACAACATGATCCAGCCAGATATGACCTACTTTCTATTCTCCAACAATCCCCTTTGTTCCCCCAGCAGTACCCTCTTTCAGTCCAGAGACAGAAAGGGCAATGGGGGATTGAGAGTATTGGGGGAGGAGGGTAGCAACAAAGAATAAACAACCAATTTCACACAATGCACCATAGGACACTCAAAAGCAATATAAATCACACAAAACTACTTACTACCTACTTTAATGAACCCCCATAATGCAGAGCCGCTTGACACCTCTTAAGCACTGGATAAATATAATCCATGTATTTCATGTGTCAATTTGCAACTCAGAATATTACTCTAAGATTGAAAATGGATCCAAAATTGTTGCTTTTAAAATCAAATAAATGTGAAGTGTGTAATTTGTTCTGTTAAAATTATTTCCAGCTAAATATACAGCGATAACTAAGTAATTCATAGGTTGATTTCCCCGAAGAGTGTAAACACGTTGACTCTGTAGCACTTTCAAAACATTGCTCTATTTATTTGAGCATTCAGACCAGAAGGGCTGGGCGATATATCTAGTATTCACAATATAATCGTGATGATTTTGCTGACAACATAAATTAAGCAATATCATGAATAGTGTAAATATTTTAACGTGCTTTTTATTTGGCCACAGCATTTCCTAAAGGTGTCATCAGAGTAATTTCACGATCCTTCAGGACAATTAATCAAAATAACATCAGAATCAGAATCCAGTCATATTTCAATATTAAGATGCATAAGGCTGTGACTTTAAGACACGAATACATTTTCTGTGTGCGTTTCAGAGAGAATAGGTGACGCACTGCTCTGTGTGCACGCGTGGGGCTAATAATAAGGAGCTTGCATGATACGCTGTTTTCAGAGATCTCGGAGAGGTTCACGTGCATTGTGAAAGCAAAGTGCTGCAGGTTCACGCAATTGTGCAATTCCAAAAAAGTTTTGTTTTTTTTTTTCTCCCCAATATGGAATGCCCATTTTCCAATGCGCTCTAAGTCCTCGTGGTGGCATAGTGACTCACCTCAATCCGGGTGGTGGAGGACGAATCTCAGTTGCCTCTGCGTCTGAGACCGTCAATCCACGCAACTTATCATGTGGCTTGTTGAGCGCATTACCACGGAGACATAGCGCGTGTGGAGGCTTCACACTATTCTCCGTGGCATCGAGGCACAACTCACCACGCGCCCCACAGAGAACAAACCACATTATAAAGACCACGAGGAGGTTACCCCATATGACTGTACCCTCCCTAGCAACCGGGCCATTTTGGTTGCTTAGGAAACACGGCTGGAGTCACTCAGCACGCCCTGGATTCGAACTCACGACTCCAGGGATGGTAGTCAGCGTCTTTACTCGTTGAGCTACCCAAGCCCCAATTCCAAACATTTGTAACCACAATAAGCTATTATACAAATCTAAAAACATGACACAGTATCAAAGAAATGAAGGAAATCACAGCGTCTCACCAGATTTGTAATGAGGAACACTATAAACTGTCAAATAAAAACACTGTCAGTGTTCCGCCAAAATTAAAGCTCCAGGTGAAATAAATGTTCCTATTTACAGAAATACATTACTATTGTATAAATAAAATCTAATCCTAAAAATAATAATTACTATTATTTAGTATTATATTATAATATTGAACTTGACTGGATTCTACAATAATAATTCAGTATTATATAATTTTCAACTGGGTTCCATAAAAATCAGTGAGGGAATTAATTCACAAAAATGTCTTAGTAAAAACATATTTAGGTAAATAATGTTTTTTATAAGGCTACTTTGTATCATTGTATATGGTGCTTATAAATGAAAACAATTAAATATAATTATTCCTTGTGTTCATTTAGTTAACAATTTGGAATATATTTTTAACTAGATTTTCAATTCATGCATTAAACATTTTGAATCTACTCGATCACTATGGGCCCTATTTTAGAAGCGCTAAGCGCAACACTGCTTTAATCATAAGCGCAAAATCAATGGGCATAGCCATGAAGTTTTGGTATTTTCATGAAAGCATGTGGTATGTCTAGGCACAAGTGGGTTTGATGAAATTGCGCATACAAATGGGCTGGGTAAAGTGTAATTTAATTCTGAGTTTCTTCTCCAGTTATTGCACCGACAGCGTTCTACTCTATAATCCACTCTCTGTCAATCACCAGTGATATAAAAAAAGACAGCACATTTATAAAAAGTTGGTAGTGTAAATGGACTGTATGCAATGAATTAGAAGAATAGAAATACGGACTTCTGTTCTTTTGTGTATTAACTGCATCCTTGTTGAATGTCAGGCAAATTTCTGACAGTGACATGCTCCTTTATACGCATGGAAAATGTGTTTCTTTTCAGGATTTGGATTTAAGCCCCATTAAATTATTGAGAATGTAGGTATTTTATTTTATTTAGCGTGTTACCATGGAGAATAGCTTGAAGCCTCCACATGCGCTACGTCTCCGTGGTAACATGCTCAACAAGCCACGTGATAAGATATGCGGATTGACGGTATCAGACGTGGAGGCAGCTGAGATTTGTCCTCCACCACACGGATTGAGGCGAGTCACTACGCCACCACGTGGACTTAAAGTGCATTGGGAACTGGGCATTCCAAATTGGGGAGAAAAGGAGAGAAAATAAAAAAAAATAAAAAAAATACCTACATTCTCAATAATTTAATGGGGTGTAAATCCAAATCCTGACAAGGAGCACATTTTCCATGCGTATAAAAGGAGCGTGTCACTGTCAGAGATTTGCCTGACACGGAGTCTTCTACACCACCACGACAGCACATTTATACACAACATCATCCATGCACAACTGACCACGTGCCCCACCGAGAGCAAGAACCACACATTATAGTGACCACGAGGAGGCTACCCCATGTGACTCTACCCTCCCTAGCAACCGGGCCAATTTGGTTGCTTAGGAGACCTTCACTTCACTTCTATCGGTCAATTTTGAACATTTTTATTAATTTACTGAAACTTGAAAAAAAAAAAAAAAAATTATTACAATTCAAACTAAATGAAAATATAATCAAAATAATTAAGTGGTAAAAAAAAAAGATCATACCAAATCCAAACATTTTACTCTCTACAACTTCTTCCACTGGGCATGCAGTGACTAAAAAAAATAATCACTCTATGACAACAGGTGGAAAAATACCAGTACCAATTAGATCATAAATACAACTGTAAATATAAACATAATAATAATAATAATAATAATTGAAACATAAAATGTTCCACAATATTTTCCGAGTTTGGACTTGAACTGTATTACCACCTGCTGATGGAATCTCCAAACTGCAAATTTAGAAACTGAATTTAGACACTGTGCTGAAAACAGGTCATTGCGCTAAGATGTTTTAAAACCATGTCTATTTCTCCGGAAAACAGCAAATTGCACTTTAAGCAACTTCAAATTGCACTTTTTGCTCACACTCACGAAAACAGAGCTCTATGGCTATTTAGCTGAGATAATGTTTCCTCTGAAAACAAAAACAAATAACTTTTCAGTCAAATCAGAGGAAATACATAATTATCAAGATATATATAAGATATAATTTTTTTAGCCATATCGCCCAGCTCTACTGACCAGCCAGACCCAGCAACACTGACTCAACCAAAGGTGTAGGCTATGTTTGGGGTGGTCAAATGGAAGACTGGGGGAGTGTTCAAGAGATCTGTTTGAAAATAATTTTTTTTACTTTGAAAAGCCCAAAGAGTGTCATATTTGGCAAATGTGTATGTTGTAATGTCAATAAAGCCTTCATCTTTCTAAATCAGACCCTATGACCACTGCAGAGGATGAGAGGAAAGACATTCTCCTGCTGAATGAGTGACACTCATCCAAAACACGGTATGTAAGAGGAGAGAAAACACTGTAGCCTCCAATTTAATCAGACAGTGGAAAGGATCCTTAAATGTCAGAGGTAAAACTAAGGGAGGGAGAAAGGGGAACGTGTGAGGAGGAAATGTTGAATTAGCCTTGTAGTAATTGTTGGAACAGCATGTCACAAAATGAGATAACCGGTCAAGGGATGTAGAGAAGATGAGAACATTTCTGCAAACATTAGTGCTGGAAATGCGGAGAATGACATCACTGAAAGTGATAGAGTGTTTAGCAGGGAGAGAAAAAATGCTTGAGAGCGTGGGTGAGGAAGAGGAGAAGGGTAAACGTTATTCGTTCTTACCTGCATGTGTTCGGTAGAGCTGCTGCTGAGCTCATCTCCAGAATCAGAGTCATTTCTAATTTTTTCCAACCCATTTCCTGGTGACACGCTCCGATCCGAGTCGAGTGATAACCCACCTGGAAGTTTCCCCTGGCAACCTTGCTCTCTTGGAGGGGATTCCGCCCGCTCTTGTGGCAGTGTAGGGTTGCCATGGTGATAGTTATGATGGTTGTTGTTGTTGTTAAGTAGAGTCAGCTCAGCAACAACGCTCTTCATCCCCGTGTTCTGATTGGTATCCCGCAACAACATGGGCAGAGTGTGTTGCCCTGGCAATGGGGACGGTGTTGTTGAAGGAGGCGGGCGCCCAATGCTCGCCCTTTCCGAGGGAGCGTGTTGGTTGAGATTTTCATTTGATGATCGGCACTGGCTGATTTCTAGGATGTTGGGGGGTTTGGCACGTGGTTTGGGCGGTGGCATGAGGGCTCGTCTGACCTCGCGTACATACTGGGCGGGCACGTAAAATGCTTTGGTGCCATCCTCCCGACGAACCTGCCACCAGTCCTCGTTGGTTTTACGGACCAACATGTAGCATTCTCCTTGTCGTATGGAGATGAGTCTGTCTTTAGCCTTGTATTCATAATCGTACTCCACCTCAATATAAACCTGCCCTGGGGTGATGGGCAGATCATAACGCCCATCCCGTTCCGTCATGACTCAAACTGTTTCTGAATAATCTTGCGTTATTCAGAAGGCGGAATCTAAGTGGATCCACATCTCTTGCTGTTATGTGTCCACACGACCCTGCAGGAAGAGAGAAGAATGAGTGATTGCTAGCAGGGTGTGAAAAGACACACAGGGTGTGGAAACAAACATTGATCTGATAGAAAGTAAGGGTGCTTTCACACTTGGTTCAATTGCTTAGACTGAACCAGAGTTCGTTTCCTCCCCCTGCCCCCGCTGGTCTCTGTTCACATCATATATTTTGGGTCCGAACGCGTCATCAACGTGAGCACATGCGGCAGCTGTTTACCACTGTAACTAGGTAACAATTCAAGAAGACATCAGCTTCAATGTGTTATTGAAGTTAGGGATGTCAATTTTCAGACATTTCATAATCGATCGTCGTGGAAAGTAACGCTCAATTAATCGTTAACATTAACAATGCAAAACGCACATGGAGGATTCCAAATAATATGTGAATGCAGCCTATTGTTTAAATATAATTTACATTAATACACTTAAGAAATGCAAGTATTGGCATCTTCTTAAAATATTCTTAGTTCAGTGTATTTTTATACATTTAGGCTGTGTCTAGTACAAATTTGTAAAATGTTTAATTACTGTTAATGAATTAGTCTGCTCTTAAATTTAAGTTGTATACAAAATATATCACTTCATCAAGGGATATTTCAGTCCTTTGGACTTATTTTTTATTTTTTTAAATCATAACACGCTGCGTAAAAGTAACATACCATTTCTAAGGTGACGATGGTGAGATGTCAGCTGAATGTACCTTTGTGCTTTACAGGTGATCGCTGACGTAATTGTAGGTTGGGATGAAACAAGAACATCAACAGTGCTTGTCATGTACTTTAGTACACTATCACGGTGTGTGCAGAAAACATTAATGTTCATTTAAAGAGATGCTCCAACACTGTTGACATTGAGCCCGCTTCGTCTCGCATCTGTGCGTCTTCTTCTGTAAATCGGATAATGACATGCATCCAGCAAGCACCCTCTAGCGGCGGGTTATTGTATAGATAGCCTTAACAATGTCTGCGGGCTTAATCGATCAAATTATTAACGACAATTAATCGATTTTCAATCAATCATTAACATCCCGAATTGAAGTATTAATCTCGTTGGATGTACCACCAAAATTTTACATGCTCAGAACAGCACTTGTTTGTCTACCACAAATGCACTGAATGTGCAGTGATATGAAGAATATAAGTGTCTGCCGCAAAGCCGCGGATGCATTGCAAGAGATTTATTTGGACACAAGCAGGTATGAGAAATGCATTACACCATAATAACTGCGATCGGGAGTCTGCAAAGACACAAATTATACTTCATCAATAGCGGTTCACTTCTGCAATTTGATATAATTGCCTTCATATCAGCAGAAAACTGATATATCGGTCGGCCGATATTATTGGCCAATATTAGCCTTTCACCGATATAACGGTATCTGCGTATATGTTTACCAATATGCGCAGATATGAAAACTTTTTTTCAGAATATATAATGCAGAAAACAATGCTTTAGAATTGGTATCATAACGTAGTTTGTCCAGCAGAGCGCGATCCGACTCCACTGTTTACAGATCTGAGCTGACGGTTCTGCAGACAGGGCAGAGTTAAGCGGTGCAGAGTTAAGCAGTGTCTTCTCGGTAAGGTGCTAACTAGTTTGTGAAATACATACTGGAAAGTTAATAAAAAATGACCCCAGCATTTTCCGTTTTTAATATTACTAATATAAAGTTAAACCTGTCCCTGACAACCATGTCACTCATGTCTGTTTGCTGTTAGCCAGCTATAGTTTGTCAGTGCAGTAAGTAATGTAACAGATTGAAAGGTAAATATCAGAGCATCTTTTTGCAGCTCAGCAGACAACAGTTCGGTGGTGGATTGTGTCTGTTGAGTGTTGATTTCACGCTACGCTGTTACCTAGTTGGTGAGATGCAATGCCAGTCCATCTTTTACTCTCCGTGACAACAAGCTTATAGCTAACTAGCTAACCGCATAGCTACTTTCATTGTTTGTCAGCTGAGTGGAAGCTAATGTGTAAACAAGTATTCACCAATCTGTTTTGTTCAGGATTCACAGTTTGGTACCCCCTTCAACCAAACAATTCCAGTCATTGCATTTATAAAATGTAATATTTAAAAGTCTGTTTTTCCAACGTTGAATGTTTCCCCTAAACTTGTATAGCAGAATACAGTGTAACACCGCTGCTGCTGTTTATCTCTTGTCTCGGCAGGTGTAAATGCTTCTTGTTTTACAACCTGCCAATAATTGACTGACAGTATTAATATAGTCAGCATTTGACTGATACTAAACAGTACTACTGGGCAGGGTTGCTCCAGCTATGCGCAAGTTCTCATGTAAGTTAGGACATAAAGTTCACACTAAGGGCTTAGTAACTACTAGTTAGTTTGTAACTAAGTCAGTGCTTAATTTGGTTGCACCACCTTAAGGCAAGGCTTAACTAGTAGGTCGTAAGCTCTCCGTAAAGTAATGCGTAGTCGCATAATATGACGTTTACCTGTATTGATCCAATAAGCAGCCTTCAAATTTGTACACAGAAGTATTAAAAATCTGTGTATTTCAGTTTTATCTCATTATGGCTGATGTTCAAACTTTGTTTGCTCACGTAACTGTCAGCTATAATAAATTATATCCCCATTAAAATATGATACGTAATAAAAGCACATTTGATAAATAGTATATTTGCCCTGTGTAAATAACAATAAATAGGAACTGTATCTAAAATAAATGAGGAGTGATAAATAAATACTAATACAACAGGCTGGAAAAATAGACATTTATGCATTTTAATATCTGCACCGTTAGAACAGTTTCATGTTGAAGAGATGTTTAAATGTAAGTTTTTTCTCTCTCTCATAAATGTAAATGAGTGTAAATGCCAACATCATCATATACGTCGAAAGGACTGAAGCCTGTCACGCAAAACATGAGCTCATTGATGTCATTAAATGAGTCTGCTTTTTTTATTCCATCAGTTACTCCTGGTCGGAGGCTGCCGTATATATTTAGTTTATACGTAGGGTTACGTCCTACATAAATTTAATGGTGCAACGCTCAAATATTTAGTAGTGCGTAAAGTGTGACTTAGTGCCCATTTACGCCACAACTAGACTAAGTTGTAACGTACGTGTAGCTGGTGCAACCAGCGCCTGATGTTTATTTAGCTATTTATTTTATTTGAATTTATTCTTTATTTAAATGGTCAGCAATTGACTGATACTAAACATACAGTACTGATGTTTTTTAAGCTATTTATTGTATTTTTATTTATTCTTTATTTTCTCAGTGTTCATTTCTAGAATTTGTTGACAATGTATAATAATAATAATGTCAAATATTCTTTGATAAAAATATTTAAGAAAGCAGCCTTCTGAGTACCTTTGCACAGTCATATTGGTGCACAATCCACACAGAAAAGATCTGTTTTCATTCCAGCTCAAAAATTAACTATATCGGCCACCATATCGGTAATCGGTGAATTTTCCCCCTCTAAAATCGGTATTGGTCTCAAAAATCCCATATCGGTCGGGCTCTACTTTCTTCTGTGGAACACAAAATGAAATATTAGGCAGAATGACAGCCTCAGTCACCACTCAATTTCATTGTCTGGAAAAAAAGATGAAATTGAACTTGATGGTGACTGAGGCTCTCGGTCCATAGCATTCTTCAGAACATTTCCTTTTGTGTTCCCCAGAACACAGAAAGTCAATCTGGTTTGGAACAACAAGAAAGTGAGAAATGATGACAGAATTTTCCTATTTGGGTAAACTGCCCTTTACAGCATAAGTGTAACTGTACTTTCCAGCGTTGAGGGCAGCCACATGGTAATCTAATCACCTGTGAGGACGCCATGGCAACCAACATTTCGGTAATCCAATGATCAAATTACAATGACAGGTCTCAAGGAACACTGCTCTCCCTCTCACTCTCCCTCTCTCTTCTCACACATCCACACACAATGACAATGACAGAACTTGAACTGAACTTGAACATCTCTTTGCCCTCGTATCCCTCTCTTACAGATATGTACACAATCGCCCTTAAGCATTCCTGGATTAAATATACAATGTCATGTTCACATATGGAGTTTAAAGACGATGGATCTTGACAACCTTGTGTCAGGTACAAAGAGCGGCTGGATTCACTCTCATTTCTCTGATTCCTCTGTTCTTTTAACCCTTGTGTATAAGAAGGTGCAAAGTACCACCAATCCTACATGTCTCTATTCTCAGCCTCAGGTGGCAATGCCCACAGTCCGTCCACTAAGTGCCTGGGTAGGGTTGCACCAGCTGTGCGCAAGTTCTCACATAAGTTAGGACGTAAAGTTCACACTAAGGGCTTAGTAACTACTAGTTAGTTTGTAACTAAGTCAGTGCTTCTTAAGGCAAGACTTACTAGTAGGTCGTAAGCTCTCCGTAAAGTAATGCATAGTCGCATATTATGACGTTTACCTGTATTGATCCAATAAGCAGCCTTCATACTTATACACAGAAGTGTTAAAAATCCATGAACTTCAATTTGATCTCGTTACGGTTGATGTTCAAACCTTGTTTGCTCACGTAACTGTCAGCTGTAATAAATTATATCCCCATTGAAATATGATACGTAATAAAAGTAGATCTGATAAATAGTATATTTGCCCTGTGTAAATAACAATATATAGGAACTGCATCTAAAACAAATGAGGGGTGATAAATAAATACTAATACAACAGGCTGGAAAAACAGACATTTATTCATTTTAATATCCTATATATATTTTGAATGTGTTGACA
Source organism: Myxocyprinus asiaticus (assembly GCF_019703515.2). Lineage (NCBI taxonomy): Eukaryota > Metazoa > Chordata > Actinopteri > Cypriniformes > Catostomidae > Myxocyprinus > Myxocyprinus asiaticus. The sequence goes on from NC_059379.1 coordinate 17,712,698, forward strand.
CTTGACACCAGGTGACGCACCCTGAAAACGGCACCGTTATATCGGTTTCATGCTGAAGAGAAGCTAAAGTAAAAAACATTTTCTCTCTCTCTCTCGTAAAATGTCAACATCATAATGTATGTTGAAAGGATTGATGCCTGTCACGCAAAACATGAGCTCACTGATGTCATAAAATATCAGTCTGCTTATTATTCCATCCGTTACTCCTGGTCGGAGGCTTCCATAAATATTTAGTTTATACGTAGGGTTACGTTCTACCTAAGTTTAATGGTGCAACGCTCAAATATTTAGTACTGCGTAAATTGTGACTTAGTGCCCATTTATGCCACAACTAGGCTAAGATTTAACTTACGCACAGCTGGTGCAACCAGCCCCTGATGAATACTGCACCCAAAAATGGCAATGCTCTAACCTGACTGGTGGACTGTAGGCCTACATAATCACATCTTATTACATTAGGATGGAGAGAAATGATAATTACAAAGTCCACACACATGTTTGCGAATTTGACTGTTTTCTGTATAGCTGGTTGCAGACAAAACTGCGGTATAATTATTTGAATGAGAATTTTCCACACCAGTCTACTAATGTGGTATCAGCTTTCAGATAAACCCAACCAAACAACACATAAAAACAAAATTAAATGTGGTTCATAGCATTACATGCCATTCAAACAATTTCTTCCTCTCTAAGTGGGCGGTTCTTGGCCAGAATAAGCTGCAAAGTGGACAATACTTCATGCCGATATTCAAAAGTTTGACTACATGGGACTAAACTTAAAAAAGCTATAAAGTCCCACTTTTACTCTTTCCTAACTCACACCACTCTTCGTACTTTTACTAGTTAATTCACATAGTCTGTCCTCAAACAATCCTCATTTGTTAAACGCCGAAAGGTTTACAGTACATTTAGAAAGCAAAAAATATGACACAACCTGCTCAGAGAGTGTGAAGCTATATGTGGTGCAATCTCAAATTCCACATGTGGATTTGATGTGACATAAGGCAGCTCTCAAAATAGCCTTTGAGGAAAGGGGCTGATAGAGGTTGCTATAACAGTAAGAAACTGAATAGGACCTACTGCACACAGACACACACTAGACTGATCGCTCCTCTGAGAAAACCTTCCACTGTTCCACAGTCATGCACAGAGCTTGTCATACATACATCTCACAAGCAAAATGATCTTTGTACATTGGTTTACCATGTCTTTTTTTTAAAATGTTCGTTCCATTCGGTTTAAAAATATGTTGCACTTATATGCAGGACACAGCTGGCTTTCATCAAAAAGCTTGAGGTTCATAAATCTTTTGATTATGAACTGGGCTTTGCATTTATGAACTCTGCCATATGAGGTTAGGCCTATGACTCAAGTCAGCTTTTCTATTTCTCTCCTATGTATTACAAAGTTTTAACAAGCTTCTAAAGATATTTTTAGACAAAATAATGAGGTACATCATCACTGAGCCAGTCAAAGACGTTTTAAAACAATGATTTTGTTTGTTTTTTTTTTTTTCATGATAAAAATAAACCAGTAGATGATAGGGCTGGTTATTGATACTGATTTCCTGATTTAATTCAATTCACAAGCTCTCGATTCGATTCAGATTCTTTTCATTCAGATTCAGATTCTTTTGGGTAAAGAAATTCTCCCTTTTTTATACAGGGGACCTTCTAACTTATTACATTATACATTTTACATATTTCTTTTTCATTTGGTCACATTTTGGCTTTATGTACAAATTCCATGTATTCTATTAATAAATATAATATCTTAAAAATGCATATAAACTGTATATACTATATATATTATCATGTTTATTATTTACATGTATAATTTGAAGTATTTACAAGAATTTACATTGATATGTAGAATATGTGCTTAAACAGTCTCTTTAAGAATAGTGACAGTTCAGAGAGCATCTCACAGAAGAGTTTTGGTTGAGCGCATGTTAACGAGAGTGGAGTAAGTGGCAATAAAAGCTGCGAGCTTCTGCCTTGAACCTGAGGTAAACACAGACCAATTGTATCTAAAGAAAAGTCAGCCTACTGTTTCCAGTTTCGCTGCGAGATTAGACTGGGCAATAAGGGCTCAACAACAAGGATTTTTGCTGCTGGCTATCTATATCCCTTCAGCTATTATTATGTGGAAAACATTACCGACTTATTTATTATTTTTAACTCATTCTAACTGATGTTTCTAGACTATCACAAGCCACTATCGGAATTTCGACAAAACCACATCTTAAGCTAACCAGCTAGATAATTTTATCTTGGTGACATATTTAAATCAGCAGAATTCACAAAAGAACACTGTTTAATTCATCATAGAAAACCATTGGGATCCTCATGAGAAAAACAGAAATTAAAATGCAGCCTGTTGCTTGAGACCACGATGGTTTCTCTCCATTTGAGCTGGTCTACTCAGCAGCACCAAGATCCACACTCCTCTTCCACTAAACAAGCGTGCTTGATTTAATCAGTGTAGAGCTAAAGACAATCCACTCTCCCTCCATCTTCACATTCCGCACTAAGACACATGCCAACCTTGGCAGAAACCAACTCACATCCTTTAATTTCTCTGGCATAATAAATCGAAACCTATACTCAAATATACAGAGGTACAAACAACAAGAACAACAAGCATAATGTTTCTTTAAAAGATTTTTTTAAAAACACAAATAAATAAGGAGCAAATGCATGAAAAAGAGTACTGGTAAAGTGCAGCTTGTAACACACTGTAGATTACATCTTAGCTCTGTGTGTGAGATGATACTGTGAGAAATACTGAGGTCAAATACGGGCACAAGTCAAAATGAACTTAAGAACGTACTGAATTAATAGCAACCATCTGGAAGTCTTATAAGGGAACAGAAAGCAGGGCTGGCTAATCTGTGTGCGCTGTGAAACAGCTATTTATAAATTACATTTTTCCATCGCTCCAGCGTGTTTACCTTCCCCTGTGGCCCAGGTTCTCGTCCCGCGTTAAACCAGGAAGTAATCACAGTCGCATAATCAGTGATGAGTGCAATTCAGAGGTTGCATTTTTTCTTCTAACATAACATTTTTACTCCACTGATGGTTAGGTTTGGGGGGTACACTTTATAAAAATATACAGTTTATTCTGCATTCCTCTTCACTGTATTTAAGGGATAGTTCACCCAAAAATTTTAATTCTCTCATGATTTATTCACCCTCCTGGCATCCCAAATGTGTATGACTGTCTTTAATCTGCTGAACACAAATGAAGATTTTTTTTTTTAAATATCTCAGCTCTGTAGGTCCATACAATGCAAGTGAATGGGTGCCAAAATTCAAAATCCACATAAATGGAACATAAAAGTAATCAATATGACTCCAGTGGTTAAATCCATATATTCAGGCATGATATGATAAGTGTGGGTGAGAAACATTTAAGTAATTTTTATCATAAATTCTCAGCCCAGTAGAGGGCGATATGCATTATGACTGAGAAACACCAAAAACAGAAGAAGAAGAATGGGAAAGTGAAACTGAAGTGGAGATTGACTGAGCAGGGAGGAGAAATTATAGTAAAAAAAAAAATTAAAAAAATTTAAAAAAAAAGGACTTAAATATTGATCTGTTTCTCACCCACACCTATCATATCACTTCAAAAGACATTGATTTAACCACTGGAGTCATCTGGAGTACTTTTATGCTGCCCTTATGTAGTTTTTGGATCTTCCAAATTTTGGCACCCATTCACTTGCATTACATAAACCTACAGAGCTGAGATATTATTCTAAAAATCTTCATTTGTGTTCAACAGAAGAAAGAAAGTCATACACATCTGGGATGGCATGAGGGTGAGTATATTTACATTTACGCATTTGGCAGACGCTTTTATCCAAAGCGACTTACAGTGCCCTTATTACAGGGACAATCCCCCTGGAGCAACCTGGAGTTAAGTGCCTTGCTCAAGGATACAATGGTGGTGGCTGTGGGGATTGAACCAACAACCTTCTGCTTACCAGTTCAGTGCTTTAGTCCACTACGCCACCACCACTCCACGATGGTGGTATATGATGAGAGATTTTTCATTTCTAAGTGAACTATTCCTTTAAAGCCTGTACATTAGAAAACAACTAGTTTTTGGCACCCCTCCATGGACACTACATCCGGAAATGGCGCTCACACATACCCATAAACCCAACAACACTTACCACTTTGACCACTGGGGGCAGCTTTTCACATTTTGGTAAGTACAAACCAATTTTAGCTAAAGAAAATTTTAGCTGTTTCCGATTTCACTGTGAGTTCAGACTGACTTATTCTCCCGTTGTAATCTAATAACAAACCAGTCTGTCTCTCCCCCTAAAATGAACCATCCTAACCAGACACCATGAACCATAACCTTGAGCTAAATATAGTCCATCTGTCCCTCAGCCAATTACATCCATATTTACACAAAAGAACATTTTGAAAGTGATACACGGTTAAATATATCTGTCTCACTATTATATTATGGTATGTGTGTTTTGGAGGAAAAATGCCCTTCAAATATCTGTGATAAGTGAAGAAGACAACATACATATTAAGGTAACCATAAACCATTTATTTATCAACACACACCAGTTGGGGCAACCTAGTCACTCAACAATCCACATCCACTGTCCCCAATTCATTCTAGATCAGTATTTGTCACATCCTTGAGGCCTGTGCCACAAGCACATCTCCCAAACTTGAAACTAAAAATCTATGCTCAGTTCAAAACTATATCCCTGCATTATAATGGTATTAAAGCAATATGACCTCAGAAGAACTGCTTTAGGGAACTCTTATCAACACTTTTTTAAAAATTGCTCATTAAAGTGAGCAAACAGACTAATTCAGTCAAAAAAGTAGCACACAGAAGGATTGAAGTCTACCATGTGCCTCCCATTTGGGGACTTGACTGCTAACCAAACTGGAGCTTCTATAAACAAGGAGCAGATGGAAGGCTTCCTATGGGTGCGAGTGTGGTGTAGCTGTGGCCAAACCATACAGAAATTACTATCAGCTCTCAAGTACACATGCTGCAAGATGAGTGAGACTGTCATCCCAACAGAAATCCCATTTCTCTTTGAAAGGGTAGTTGTCATTTCTATTCAATGTGACTAAATCTCATAGACTGCATTCAAAAACATTGTCAGCTTCTGTAGAATGGTTTTATTTTGTTCGACAGCAGTTTTGGACCGACTAGTTTAGTTTCAAGTGATCTGTAAACAAAGTAGTGAAAACAAGTTGTCCAGTAAACGTTACCTGATCACTACAAGAACCTGCACTTTATGTCATGCCGTTTCTGTGTATACTATTTATAAATCTATTCGTAAATGGTCAATTAACACAAGAATGGTTTTATTATTTATTTTTGTTCACACTTTTTGACCAATTAATTTCCAAAATATTTCCATGCTTTTTCTGTGATTTTCCAAGTCGTTCAAATAACTGGATAAGGATTTTTGAAAATAATTTTATAGAGATCGCATTTACGAAGAGCAAATTTTAGCCAATGAAACATTTCCGAGCAGAGCTTAAATGAAGATTTTTAGAAGAATATCTCTGCTCTGTTGGTCCATACAATGCATGTGAATGGTGATCAAAACTTTGAAGCTCCAAAAAGCATTTTAAGGCAGCATAAAAGTAATCCATAAGACTCCAGATGTTTAATTCATGTCTTCTGAAGTGATCCACTTGATTTTGGGTGAGAACAGACCAAAATATAACTCGTTTTTTACTATTAATCATGACATCAGCAGTCTCATTGGCGATCATGATTTCAAGCTCGATTACACTTACTAGCGCCATCTAGCACTCAGTGCATGCATCAAGCACTAGGAAGTGTAGTTGAGCTTGAAATCATAATTGTGCCTATAGATTGTAATGGCAAGATGTACAGTGAAAAAGGAATTATATTTTGGTCTGTTCTCACCCAAAACCCTCAATACTTCAAACAAACACTCAGGGTGGACAAAACCAGCCAGCATAAAACGGATTGTTTTTCTAATCTACTGAGCCTATTAGCAGCCTGAACACGAAGTGACCTTACAGGCAACTTCGTCTTACCAAGGGAGCACCTCAGAAGTTTCAGGAGGGCAGGGCATATGGAAAATGTTCATTGTTAGTTCATATTAACTAAAGTGGTTAAATAATGTTGAATAAAACCTTATTATAAAGTGTTATCGGATTTTTCAACCACATTGTTCCCTAAAAAATGACAACTCGCTGAAACAAATTAAGTGTCAAAGGGAAAAATAAACAACATGCCAACAGCCGAGACAAATTCTGTACCCATAACTTTGATCGTTCGGTCTGTTTAGACTAATGACAGCTTATAAGGCCAATTACAAGCAATAAAAACGGAGCAAATACAACTTACACATATCGAAGCCTAATCCACATAAATAACTTCTCAGAAATGTGCTTAGAGACCAAATGCGATGGAAAACCCTGTTACAACACATGCCCGCAATTTAAAAGCGTGATGGGAGTATTTTGTCGCAGCACGAAAGCAAGTTCCCTAACACAGATCCAAAAAGCGGCTTTCGTGGTTGGCCGCAGTGTGGCCAAACCGCTGTGCAACATACAGACGCAACAATACAACTCTTTATGTTTGCAACAATGCGCCTTTGAAGCATATGAATGAACGCAGAATATGCCCATACTGACCTAGGGTTCAGGCTGATCCGGGAGCGGCAATACCCGTTACTTGGAAAATCTTTGAAATTATAACTTTTCCCGGTCTGTACTTGCTGTCCTCGGCACTTGTGTTAAAAGCTACTGCGCGGCAGCAACACAAAACACGATCTGGCCGCCTCGCTTCCAATCGCAATCGGTCTCAGCCGGTGGGTGCGCGCCCGCGTCACTGCACGCTCCCGCCCCCCTGTGAACCTCTTTTGGACTGTTGATGCTCCTGCATTTGCTGCATTAGGTCCTCTCGTGGTAATGCAAGGCTCTTCATCCCCCTTCTGTTCAGTGAAAGCAATACAGGGCCGTTTGCATACTTTTCTTTGCAGGCACCTACCAATAAATACTTTTAAGGGTTCATTAAAATAGCCATTTAATTTTAAATAGACAAATAAATAATAATTAACCCTTAAATGCATGGGTATTTCAACAAACATTATTACATACTCGGGTCTTTAGAGACCTATCAGAAATGGATCTACAAAATGCCCAGAAAGTGCAACATTTTCAAAACATTTTCAAGACAATTAGAAAATAGTAGAGTAGAATATATTCTGATCCATTTTGATGCTTTATTTTTTATCAAAGAGATGCTGCAACAAATCAGGACAAATCTAGAACAGGAATTATTGCTTTCACGCTGAAATTTCATGAGACGCAATTGGCTGTCAAACATATTGAGCTACACATAACACATAAGATACACAAAAGAGTCTAAATAGACACACAACTTACATGATTTCAGTAGTTCACACAAGTGACAAAAGCTATATCATACTGTTCATGTGTTACGCTTGCTATAATTTACTTCCATGTTGTTTCTTAATCAAATAGCATTGTCAAATGTAAATCAAGTAAATCACTAAAACAACAGCACCAAGTAGCTTGCATATAATGTATATATGTACAAGCATGATAATTCAGCATTGTTGCACAGAAAATCGACATGATATAGAAGTCATTTGAATGAATATAGAACTAAATTGTCTTGTAATATACATACATACATATATATATATATATATATATATATATATATATATATATATATATATATATATATATATATATATATATAGTAAACTTATGAAAAAATATTAAATGTAAAAAACTATGATTTATTGAAGTGCAAAAAAAAAAAAAAAAAACACTATTTCATACCTAGAGTCTCTAATGACCCTGTACACTTTTGGTACTTATAAAAATACTATCCCCACAAGGATAGTAAAACCTGAGATCACCTACTTTGTGGGGCCCAGCCAGCGGTCCCCAATAGGGAAATGGTTTATTAAACATACTAAACGATGTTTTTTTGAAAATGTAAAAATGCAAAAAGGTTTCTGTGAGGGTTAGATTTAGGGGTAGGGTTAGGGGATAGAAATTATCGTTAAATCTGTATAAAATCCATAAAATGCATGGAAGTCTATGGAGAGTCCCCACAATGATATAAAAATGTTGTGTGTGTGTGTTTGTTTATATTATATTTAGAAGAGAAATGTTGAGGAATACTAAAGAGGATGAGGGGGTGGAATGAGATCTCAGGTCACTAAAGACCCGAGGTATGAGTTTAAGGGTTAAATACATTTTACTACATTTATTTTATGTGCTACATTTGTTTTGGTAAAAGAATTAAAGTGAGTTATAATTCATAAATTACAGTAAATAAATTATAATAATTATCTGGATTATTTCTGCTCACTGGATCTGAAATTCAACAAGCTATGACCACAGACATTGTGAAATAGGAATAGTTTCTTCCTGACCTTTTCTAAAAATATTATAGAAAACGAGTATCGATAACTACCTCAGGATGGACCCTAAAACATTTACCCCTTGAGACAGACCTTCTATGAACTGTGTGTACGATTGGTCCATTGCCTTGATACTTTACAGGCTTATTGTTATCCTACATGCTGATCTGGAGTAACTTAATCACATGAAGGCCTTGGAAAAGCATTAGGGAACACAATTAGCAAAAGACCAACTGAAATTCTGTATGTTCTACAACATTTTGCACATTACAGTAGCTGTGTTTAATAGCAATTGTTATTTTACTGTATAGATAGACAGAAATGCATAGGTGATCCAGCGCAGTTGGTCCTCTGCACTTATTATAAAATAAAAGAATATGAAAGTAGAAAATCAGTTTTTATACCTAGCAAGTTAGTTGTTCACAGTTAATGAATCACATCTTTCACAATTTGAAACTACAGAACTTTTGAATCTTTATTTATCCTATTTTATTGGGCCATTAATGTCAATATCACCAATGAAATTGAATGTATTGAGCCAATAGAGTGTGACATTTTACTGTTCAAATTCTATCGATGCCAGCATCTTAAATAAATATGCCCTCACAATTTTATTGTACTATAGGCCTATGTATAAATTGGCATTTCTCAAATTGACCCTTCTTTCTTAATTTTTATGAAAGATTCATTTAAATTTGTTTACAATAATTACTTAATATTTTTATAAAATATTAAACATTTCTGCACAATATTTTATTTAGGTTTTTTTTTCAAGTGACGGTTATAAAAAGCTTGCGTTTTATTCGCTCTTATTCTAAAATAACATCCCCCACAGAGAACCTGAGGAAGAGAGGAACTTCCGGTTCTGAGAGGAAGCAAGTGCTTGTAGTCTTTCGTTGTAATTGCTGTAAGTTGAAGACTGTACAAAAAACTACATTACCCATCGTGCTTCTCCAAAGAAAGTTGAACGGGTTGGTGGGAGTGTACGGCAAAGGATTGTAAACACAGGCTCTTTTTTATGCTGTCTGTAGGGTTTGAATGAAAGTGCGTATTTTGATAAAAGGAAACAAGTCCGAATCAGATAAAAAGGGAAAGGTGTCAATTATATTAATGATACTGCTCAAAAGATAAACTATTACAGGGTGTTAATACGTTATTATATAGTCTCAGTTGTTAATCTCGTAATTTAAAATATGTTATAAGGGTTCGAATTTCTCTTAGACTTTGTTTGCTTTTTTTATTGGGCAGCATCTGCTATGGACTTGTCGTTGCGCAACGCCAAAAAGTTCGTCCATTTGGATTTAAAAGGGGCACCTCCTAGAATTGGCTACCTAATCGAGGTACAACCACTCACATGCATTGTATTCTAATGCATTACAGTCTAATTAAAGCTTTAAGGTTGTAACTATTATTATGTTCCCTTAGTTGATCCAGTTATTTGCTGATCTTGGTGCCAATGGCATTCTCATTGAGTATGAGGATATGTTTCCCTATGAAGGAGAGCTGAAAGTTCTTCAGTCTAAGGCTCAGCCTCCATACAGGTGAGCTATTGAGTGTATTATTATTATTTGATCAAATAACTTATTTAGTTTTGCTTGAAAGTTTGACTGATAAAAATACTTAATATCTATTCAGCCGTGAAGAGATCATATTTATTCAGCGTGCTGCTAATAGTCGAGGGCTGGAGATCATTCCACTGGTTCAGACGTTTGGACATTTGGAAGTAACTATGGAATTGATATTTGTCATTTACACTGAGAAAGAAAGGCCCAGAGATGTGCATTTTTAAATATCAATTCAGATCAGCATGTTTTCAATATCACCATACCTTACCATACATACTGTAAGTGACTATAGTTATCTAAAAACAGTTTTTCCAAAGAATCAAAACTCTCCATTGATTTAGAAATATGTAATCTTAATGTTTCTCCAACAGTTTGTCCTGAAGCACGAGATCTTTAGAAAGCTGAGGGAGGTGGACTACTGTCTGGGCACACTGAATCCACACTGCAATCGAGGAGTTAGGCTGGTGCAAGAGATGCTGCGGCAGGTCATGCAGCTCCACCCTAAAAGTACCAGCCTACACATCGGAGCAGATGAGGTACAGACCAACCCTGTACTAAAGAACTCATCAATCAATCAGTCACTGAAAAGAGCCAAACATGTTAAATGCCTTTGCTATGGTGCAAGTGCTTGTTTTAAATGGGTCTGTTCTATTGATAAATTGACATTACATTTACATAGGTGTACATACTTGGTCTTGGAGAGGAGTCTAAACATTGGTTAAGCACTCCAGGTCACAGTGTTCACCAGCTGTTCCTCAGTCATGTCATAAAGGTGGCAAAAGGCATTCAAGAGAGTTTCCCCAACCTTAAATTGATCATGTGGGATGATATGCTCAGGTCCATGACCCCCGAGACCATCAAAGGTGAGCACTTTACACATTTATTGGCTGTTTTTGGAATATGTGTTCAAGAGGAAATTATTCAGTATAATCATCATGCATGTATATGCATTCATAATTGCCAACAGTGATCAAATTGTACTGTAAGTGAAGCTTTTTAAAGAAAGAAGTATTTTGCAGGTGGATCTGGAAATTAAAACAAGGAACAAGGCAACAAACACTTTTCTTCGGTTCTTTTTTGTTTGCTTAAATGAACCTCTCACCTCCTTACTCTTGCTACTTTTACTGTTGATTCGACACTTCTCTTTCTACGTTTGTCATTTTCAGTGGGCCAAAGGTCTGACTAAATTGGCCCACATCCTACCTTGGGGCAGTGGTAGCTCAGCGGTTAAGGCTCTGGGTTACTGATCAGAAGGTCAGGGGTTCAAGCCCCAGCACCGCCAAGATGCCACTGTTGGGCCCTTGAGCAAGGCCCTTGACCCTATCTGCTCCAGGGGCGCCGTATCATGGCTGACCCTGCACTCTGACCCCAGCCTAGCTGGTATATGTGAAAAAGAAGAATTTCACTGTATATGTGCAAATGTATAATGTGTGATAAATAAAGAAAAATTATTAATAAAAATTATATAAATTAAAATTATATTAAATACTATACATTTATAAATATTATGATAAATATTAATATTATAATAGTATAGTATTATAAGTATAATAGTACTTATACAATATATAAATATTTTATCTATTGAATCTACCATAGGAATATAATACCAAGACCAAATCAGACCAAATCTTTTGGAAAGAATTTAATTAAAATTTTGAACAACATACTTTGGTTTCATTATATTAAAAGCAAATATATGATCTAATTCTAGAGAGTGGACTTGTTGGATTGGTGCAACCTATGTTGTGGGACTACTGCCCTACTCTGGATGTAGATAACACTGGTATGTGGGCTCGACAGTTCTATACTGTTATTTTTTTAAATTTTATGAATGTTTCAGGCATGCAAATGCTTGATTATCATGAGTAACCACAAGTAGTTTTAACATTTACCTCTTCCAGTTATGCTAATGGAAAAATATAAGTCTGCCGGTATGTCACAGCAATGGGTCGCCAGCTCTTTTAAAGGCTCCACCGCTGTGTACACATGTGTAACCAACACTCAGAGGCATGTGGACAACCATTTGCAATGGCTCAAAGTGGCATCCAGCCTGTCAGCTGGCATTGAGATACAGGGAATTGCCCTTACTGGATGGCAAAGGTTAGGTGACATCCTGACTATCACTAGAATGCCAGTCTGCTTGATGGCCAAGATAACAACATGTATGTTTCTTTATGCTTAAGATATGACCACCTTTCTGTATTGTGTGAGCTGATGCCTGTGGGCTTGCCCTCTCTGGCTTCATGTTTACAAACTCTTCTGCACGGTCAGTCTCTTTGAATTGAACTCATCTCAGTTTCTTTTTAATTAGTTGAAAATTGGGCAATTCAGTTAACCCGCAGAATGATGCTAATTTATTATTAAAGATTAATGATGCTAAACACACTACACTATTCTCTGTGATACAGGTAGTTTCACTGAAGAGGCTCAAAAGAAGGTGACTGAAACACTTGGCACTGTGGAAGTAGGAGATACAGAGAGGTACCTTACTTTCAAACTCGTGTCCTAAAAGAAAAAAAAGGATTGAGTGAGTGGAACACAAAGAAACCCCAAAGGTTACTTTAAAATAGATTAATTTACAGCTTATTTTTTGGCCTCTGTGTCCCAGATTGTCTTCCAGAACGTCTTCCTCCTTTGTTGGTGCGAAACTAGCAGAACTTATAGTGAAGTTGACGTCTATGCTGGAGACTGCAGAACTGAGACATTTTCAGAACAATATGTGAGTTTAGAGCCATTGGAGTCCTGCATTTAAAAGATGGTAAAATCAAACTTCTAGCTAGATTTTCACTAAACTCTTGTATTCATTCTTGCATAATAGGTTTGTAAGGGGCTGGTTCACACCCTATCACAGACAAAAGAGGATAATTAGCCCGCTTATCGCACAACAAATTACGACACAAGCAAAAATGTAAGTCTTTTATTTTGAATCCCTTACAAGTATTTTTAGGACCATTAACAGAGCCTGAATTCAAGATATCATTCTGTCAACAGTCCAGATTCAGGAGTAAGAAATATCTATGTTTTTTCTGCTCATCCAACAGGATTCTTGATGCTGTGGAGTGCAATGTGCAAGAGGTGAGGCAAGAGATGTGTTTACTGTATCCAGACTCTACAGTTCAGGAATGGATGGACCAACATGTCACCCCAGCAGTGGAGCCTCTGCAGAACCTACTGAGAGACATGGAGTCTGTTTTAAATGATATGGGACTTTGCACTTAAAATATATCTTAAAGTTGGTCAAATTTGGTCATAAAGTTGGTTCATGTGAATGAAACAAAAGAAAGTTGGTCAGGATGGAATGTGTGCTGCCAGATGAAAAACAGAAAGAAACAATTAACAAAACAAATAAATAAAAAAATAAAAAAACACACAAATGGATGCTTCTGAAACAAAGTGCAAAACAATCTTTTTTTTAATTTTAATTTATATAAATATAAAAAGTGTAAATGTAATGCCATCCCAGATGTGTATGACTTTCTTCTGCAGAACACAAAGATTTTTAGAAGAATATCTCAGCTCTGTAGATCCATACAATCAACGCAAGTAAATGGTGGCCAGAACTTAGAAGGTCCAGAAAGCGCATAAAGGCAGCATTAATGTAATCCATAAGACTTCTGTGCTTTAATCCATGTCTTCTGAAGCGATATGATAGATGTGGGTGAGAAACAGATCTATATACACTACCGGTCAAAAGTTTTGAAACACTCATTCTTTATTATATTTTATTATATAAGTCATCAAAACTATGGAATAACATAAATGGAACTATGGGAATTATGTTGTGACTAAACAAAATCCAAAATAAATCAAAACTGTGTTATATTTTAGCATCTTCAAAGTAGTCACCCTTTGCCTAGAATTTGCAGACATGTACTCTTGACATTTTCTCAACGAACTTCTTGAGGTATCACCCTGGGATGCTTTTTAAACAGTATTGAAGGAGTTCCCGTCTATGTTGGGCACTTATTGGCTACTTTTCTTTATTATTTGTTCCAAGTCATCAATTTCAAAAACATTTTTATTCAATTTTAGTTTTATAATGAAATAAATTAATATGGTGGCACAATTATATTTTTGTCTACAAAAATAACACTTGCTTAAACGTATGCTTAAATTTCAAACATTTAATCATACGCCTTCAGATCAAAAGGTTTTTAAGATCATGAGAAACATTTCAGTCAAGTGTTTCAAAACTTTTGACCGGTAGTGTATATATATATATTTTTTTTACTACAAATTTCCACTTTCATAATGCAGGGAGGGGAATTTATAGAAAAAAAGGACTTGAATATTGATCTGTTTCTCACCCACGCCTATCATATCACTTCAGAAGACAAGGATTAAACCCTTGGAGACTTGTGGATTACATTGCATTGTATGGACCAACAGAGCTGAGATATTCTAAAAATATTCGTTTGTGTTCAGCAAAAGACAAAGACATACACATCTGGGATTGTATGAGGCGTAAATGATGAGATGAACTATTCCTTTAACTTAACACAAAATTGTAATGTTGAGCTAATTTTACGTGTTCACTATATGAAATTAAAATGGTTATACTTCTGATACTGCTTGTTAATTATTTTTTATTTTTTTCTGAAATAAATACCTAAAATACATTTTGGACTCTTATTTTGTCGTATATGGATTATTTGACCGGGAAGTGATATGTTCAGTCTCACCCATAATATTTGTAGCTTACATGGGTCGCTTGAATAAACAAAACGGATCACTGTCGCGTTTTTGGGAATTATAAGATATGTCGCCTCTCGTGAGCGTTACTAACACATCGCAACGCTTTTGTCGTCGTTACCAGCGCGTTTAAACCCACCCCGTTGAGCGCGAGAGCGTCGTACAGAGCGCTAAATAAAGGAATTTAGTTGCTGATCAAGACGGAACTGACAGTTTGGGCTGCGAAAATATGGCAGAGTTGCACGTTGAGCTCAACGCTACTGGCATCATCGAGCAGAGCGAAAATCATTGTGAAATCAGAGGCTCCATGAATGTGAGACTGCCTTCGCCCACTCTGGTGATTCCTTCGCCCCGGAGTGGCTTGTCCAGTCCCGGGGTCTCCGGTTCAAGAGCAGTGATTGGGTTCCCAATGAAGAGCAACCCCAGTTCCCCATCGTCAGAAGCCTCAGAGAAGCCAGGATCTCGGTGGGTTCGGCTGAATGTTGGAGGAACCTACTTTGTCACAACGAAACAGACCCTGTGCAGGGACCCCAAGTCGTTTCTATCTCGATTATGTCAGGAAGATCCAGATCTGGATTCGGATAAGGTAAGGGCTCTATTTACCTTATTAATTTGAGCTTATTCTGTCTCTTTGTTATTTGTGCTGCTCCACACAAGTTAAACAGTCACCTGTCGTTTCTGATAGTTTTATCTTTATTCTGGCTTAAAAGAATAGTTCACCCAAAAATGAAAATTCTCTCATTATTTACTCATCCTCATGCCATCTCAGATGTGTATGACTTTCTTTCTTCTGCTGAACACAAATGAAGATTTTTAGAAGAATATCTCAGCTCTGTAGGTCCATATAATGCAAGTGAAAGGCAGCATAAACGTCATTCATAAGACTCCAGTGGTTTAATCTAACCAGTGGTATGGCCCATCCATAGCACTGAAGCAATCCAATCTGTTTTGGTTGAGAACAAACCAAAATGTAACTCCCTTTTCTCTATAAATCTTGACACCAGCAGTCTCCTTGATGATCATGATTTCTAGCTCGATTACATTTCCTAGCGCCATCTAGCGCTCTGCATATGCGTCAAGCACTAGGAAGTGTAATCAAGCTTTAAATCACGATAGTGCCTAGAAGCTGCAATGGCAAGGTGCACTGTGAAAAAAATTGTAGTATTTTGGTCTGTTCTCACCTAAGATCAATTGGATTGCTTCAGAAGACATGGATTGAATCACTAGAGTGGTATGGATTCCTTTAATGCTGCCTTTATGTGCATTTTGAAGCTTTAAAGATTTGGTCACAATTTACTTACATTGTATGGACCTACAGAGCTGTGATATTCTCCTAAAAATCTTCATTGGTGTTTTGCAGATGAAAGAAAGTCATACAAATCTGGGATGGCATGAGAGTGTGGAAATGATGAGAGAATTTTCATTTAAATATTTGGTTGAACTATTCCTTTTTTGATGACAAATTTACAGTTAACCCTCTTAATTTTAAAAATGTATTTGCATATGTAGAAATTAGCACTAACCTATTTTAATAAATGCTGTTCATTGTTAGTTAAACTTAACATTAGAAAATTGGCAAATTAGGTTTATGTGTATCATTTCCATTGCACCCACCAATGCATGCTCGCAGATCTGCAAAATCTATCACTGTTATTCACAGTTTAGTTAAGGATTTCCTCTCTAACTCTAAGGTCTAAATCCCTCTAGATATAGCAACCCCAGTTTTCAGTTTAAAACCATTGAGCACATGGTAAACTGTTAAAATATAAGTTAAAATCAAGCCACATCTCTTTTGAAAAAGCTGTAGTGTCTGCTTTAGTTTATACCCAGAATTTCTGAAACATTCTGCATGTAGTTCTGGACAATGGATGAGCTTGCACACTGGGTTCTAGAAATTTTAACTCGCTTTGTATTTAGTTGCTGCCTTGCCTGGTGCTTTGTCAAATGGAGACTGATTTACATAAATCTAAATTAACAGCATACCATGTGCTTAGTTAAGACAGTGATGGTAAATAATAATAAGAAAACTATTAATTGAAAACAAGGAACAAGAAGCTCTGTTTACACTGTCAGTGTAAAACATATGTCTTTTCTCTCAGGATGAGACAGGAGCATATTTGATTGACAGGGATCCCACATATTTCGGACCAATCTTGAACTACTTGAGGCATGGGAAATTGATCATCAACAAGAACCTTGCTGAGGAGGGTGAGATGAACTGGGCATTCTTCCCTTGAAAATGTCATAATAGAACAGTAACGACCTAGTTTCATTTAGAAACATAATTTTTGCGGAAAGGGACCACAGTATACTCATCTAAAAGTTAATTTTCTGCAGGACTGGTGGGGTATTGAAAGGCTTTCAGTCGGTGTCCAAAGAACTGTCACTTTCTCTCAAAGATCTGGTGACTGCAGTCACAATCATTGATCAAAATTGTGTGACAATGACAATTAAATGTCTGCATCATTATGTTATTTTGTACCCGTTTTGTCTTATGGCTGTGTTATTTCGAACCATATCCTTTTATTTTGCCGTGGATGTAGCATTATGGCTTGAGGCTATGTATATTTCTGTTTACAAAGCAGTATGAACACTACATGATAGATTGTCACTGATTCTCTGGCCACTGCAGGTGTTCTGGAGGAAGCCGAGTTTTACAACATTGCATCACTTGTGAGGCTGGTGAAGGAGAGAATACGAGACAATGAGAACAGAACGTCTCAGGTATGTTGGAAGATAACAACAGATTGAGCAAGACACTTCATGGGCTTGTTTTTTGGGAATCGAATAATTCTAGTATTACTTGACGTACAAGAAGGAACTATTTTGTTTTTTAACTTCAAGCAGTCTGTGCCCAAAGGGAAGGGTTCTGTTCATCGGAATAAGAAAGGCCTCATTCTAAGCCCTTCTGGGACAGAAGTAAACCAAATTTGAATCAAGGTTCAAGTGCGCAGCTACTTGAAGCTCAACCTCATAAAACAGATTAAAGTAATTGAGGTGAAGATATTAACGAGTACAGACTTATAGACATGGTTGGAGAATTTGCTTAAAGGAATATTACATTCCAAAATGAAAATTCTGTCATCATTTACTACCCACACTCAAGTTGTTCCAAACCCTTCTTTCTTAAAAACACAAAAGGAGATGTTTAGAAAAATGCAGAATTCGCTGATTGGTTGCTCTTTTCCATACAACATAGTGAATAAATACCATATATTTTCCTCATATGGAAAATAGTAGTATGATGATTCTGTTTGATCTCATTTGGTTTTATGAAAAAACTAATTCATATGGGTCTGGAGCAACATGAGGGTGAGTAAATGATGATGATTTTGTGAACTATACTTTGGATGTTCCAACACCTGTGCAGCTTCATACAATCACTTATAATTGTTCTGTTTTTGCACTTAATGCATTTTGTTCATAATTCATGTACAGTATTTTTTGTTTTCAAGAGTGGTATTGTTTTTACAGGGCCCTGTGAAGCATGTGTACCGTGTATTACAATGTCAGGAGGAGGAACTTACTCAGATGGTGTCCACCATGTCAGACGGATGGAAGTTTGAACAGGTAGGTTTTGGCTTCTCTCCCATCCCTCATTGTCTGGTGCTATCCACCAATATTGGCACATCTTATGTCTATAAATACAGTCTTTAATTATAGCACAATACTGTACACTTACAGTATACTTTTGTAGGAAAGTGCATGGAAACGGTTTGTAATATTTGGAGAACCACAAGGGTTCACAAACAGTTATTCGGCTATTTATCAGGAGTGGGGACTCAGGAATAAAGAAAGTTTATTGCAGTTGATATGTGTCAAACACTTCTCAAAATAGAAGGGAATAATTTGCAAAGTGAGCCATAAGCCTGAATAGCACAATACATAGGTTTTCAGATAATAAAATCAATCACATCAAAGTCAAACAGTAACTGTCGCTACCTGTAACATAGTATTCTTAACCAATGGAAAATACGTAATTTAAGTGCCAATCCTGAAATGTGCTCTGCCAAGTTCACATTTCCATGCTGCAGCAAACTCTAGTGTTGTTATATGTGTGGAGAGTTACACTGCTGTGGTTTATTAGCCTTAAATGGTTTAGCATTGAACTTGTTGTATTGTTGTATGTAAATATGCACACCAGAGCAAAAGGGAAAAAAACATTGTCTTACCCTGTATCAAGTGCTGAAACTTTGCTGGGTGAAAAACAATCTGGAATCATGTGTAACAGTCACATGAAGTCCCCTTTGCAACCTTAACTTATTCAGAATGTTAATTCTTTGTGACACCTGTGCTAAAAATAGCTAGAAGCAATGCAACGAGTAAAACAAAACACAGATGTCTTGAGACACATTTAAAAAATGTTGTAATTCTTTATAACTTGACGCTGTGTATAAACAATGTGCCGGTCCTGTGTGAGACGCTAAAAAACAAAGAGATGTGGTGCAATGGTCAAAGACTTCTGTCTAGCATGTTTACCTAGAAAAACAATTTAAAAAAAACAGCGCAGACACATGCAAAAACACATGTGAACTGCCCCCCTAACTCACACTTTACTTGAAAAACTGACCCGGCGATGTGTTAGGTCCCGTCCGGCTCAGGTTGGGTTGCAGGGTGCAAAAATGCAGTTTGGAAAATCAAATCAAATCAAATCACTTTATTGTCACAGCCATATACACAAGTGCAATGGTGTGTGAAATTCTTGGGTGCAGTTCCAATCAACATAGCGGTCGTGACAGTGATGAGACATATACCAATTTACAATAACATCAAATGAACACAGCACAATTTGAACATCTGATATACACATAATTACACTCAACAATATACAAATAATAACATACACTGTACAGTATACAATACACACTATATAGATACACATTATTCAGTAAAAATAAAAATATATAAAAAAGTATATATAGTAGTAAATATAGAATGTACAGTATTGTACTGTATTGACATTCAGGCTGCCGGTTGATAGTCAGTTGTTAAGAGAGAACATAATATAATAATAATAATATAATTTATGACAGTCCAGTGTGAGATATAAGAGTAAGAGTAATAAAGTGCAGTGCTGATGTATTTTGATTGTGGGAGATCAAGAGTTCAAAAGTCTGATTGCTTGGGGGAAGAAGCTGTCATGAAGTCGGCTGGTGCGGGTCCTGATGCTGCGATACCGCCTACCTGATGGTAGCAGTGAGAACAGCCCATGGCTCGGGTGGCTGGAGTCTCTGATGATCCTCCAAGCTTTTTTCACACACCGCCTTGTATATATTTCCTGGAGGGAGGGAAGCTCACCTCCGATGATGTGTCTGGCAGTTCGCACCAACCTTTGCAGTGAAAACGCCCTATATAAATGGAGACATACAGAAGATCTCTGGATAGTCTCGCTATGTCTTAATTTTTTATTTTTATTTTTTTTTAAGTCAAACCTTCAAATGGCCCTCATTTTTTAAACCAAAGAAAACAACATATTGAAGATGCATGCATGTGATGTTCTTGAGTAACAGAATACAGTATGTCTACAGCTGTGTTTGAGACTTACGTAAGCAAATATTTTTGCCCTGTTTACTATGCTATGAACTTGATTTGACTTGTCTCTCTCCAGCTCATAAGTATCGGCTCCTCCTATAACTATGGCAACGAGGACCAGGCAGAATTCCTGTGTGTTGTTTCCCGGGAGCTCAACAACTCTACTAACGGAATTGTTATTGAACCCACTGAGAAGGCAAAGGTAATGTGAACTTGACAGAAGTTGAAATTGATAACTGTTGGGTTTATCAATGCCACCAAGACAAAACATTTTTTTTTTTTTTTTTACAAGTTGCCTGAAGATTTTATTAAAAAGTAAATATTTGTATTAATGTTCCTCAAAGGTGATGTGTGTAATTTTTTCTTTGATAAAATGCTTTCTCCTATCCCAGCTTAATGTACAAGTATTCAAACCCCGAAAAGTGTAACACAATGCCTCTGTGGCACTATCAAAACATCGCTCTGTTTGTTTGAGCTTTCCAACCACAGCATCACAGCAACAATGGCGCAACCAATGGCGTGACTTTGGGATATTTACATTTATGCATTTGGCAGACGCTTTTATCCAAAGCGACTTACAGTGCACTATTACAGGGACAATCCCCCTGGAGCAACCTGGAGTTAAGTGTCTTGCTCAAGGACACAATGGTGGTGGCTGTGGGGATCGAACCATCAACCTTCTGATTACCAGTCATGTGCTTTAGCCCACTATGCCACCATCACTCAGGACAGAACAGTCTGACCAGTGGCACACAGGGGGAGTGTTTTGGAAACCTGTTTTAAAACATTCATCATTTTTGCTATTCTGTTTGGTCATGCTAGTGGAATAGAAATTACACACTTTACATTTAACTTCAATAAATAATTGAGCAAAAGATAATCTTTTGTATGCCTCATCGTGGTGCTTATATTTCCCCTGCAGATCCTTCAGGAGAGAGGGTCCAGGATGTGAGGAGCCTGGTGCCTGAGCCCACACAGATCTCCCAACTATCACCTCCTTTCTCCAGATCCTCCTCCACCACACAGCTGACTCCAAGTTCATCAGCCCACCACCCCTCACCTCACCCTCCCCTCCTCCCTTGTGCCTTTCCACTGTGGGGGTCTCAGTCCCCCTCCTCCCTGCAGTGCTGCAACATTAACCAATCAGCACCATCACTAACTATCAATGCTATTATCGACTAATCAAAAGTGTGTGTGAGGTTAAACCTCAGACCACCATCCCTGATGCAAGACTGCTCAGAGAGGATTACAGGGAAGGATTTATCATTCTTCATCATGCTTATTTTTGCAGCCTTCATTATCATCATCATCCTATCCAAGTCATTTTTTCATCATTTTTACAGCTGCTGGCTTTAAAGTTTAATAGGGTTCAATTGCCCCGGTTAGCTTGGCTGTGTCCATATGACCATAATCTCCTCAGGACTTCCAAAGGCGTGCAAGATAGACAAAGCAGAACTCGCTTCCCCTGACCTTCATTACAGCTTCTCTTAACAAGCACATTAACTTACACTGTAATATTAGCAGTCACATTCACTCTCTGACTGATCGTCATCATTTCAGTATTTATTTCCCATTGCCTGGTGAGACCGAGAGCACAGCAGATGGTGCAATGGAGAAAACGAAAACAGCGGCTTTTAAACATGCAGTATTTTGTCTTCAGAGTGGCATGTTCCTTTTGTTTATTCTACTCATTTACACGTCTGGAGAGGAGAAGGGAGAACTCATACTGCCAATTGTCCGGTCAGATGCCCCACATGTATGTCCATTGCAGTGAATCACAAGATGCCTTGCATTTCTGATTCGCTCGTGTTGATTTCGGTCATTCTGGAAATGATTTTTTATTTTTATTTTTTTTTGCCTTGTGGCTACAGATATTTCAATGCGTCTAAACAGGAAATACAAAACAGAAGAAATATGTGGTTTTAGGGCATAAGGATTACGTATATTAAAAACGTATGTATTATGAGGAGGCTCAATGCAGTTCATGTAATTGTTGATATCTGTTTCATAGTGGTTGATTCTTGTGTTTATCAAAATACGTTTCTCTATCTGAAAGGGGGTGGTTCTGAATCAACCTTTAATGTACTTTTTTTAATACCTGGTCACCGAGATGTACATTTTGTTTGTTGTGTTTTCCTTCAAACTCTGTCGATGACTGGAAAAAAACAAAACAAAAAAACAGGAGACTTCTGTAGAGGTATCAAGCCTACATAGTACAGGTAGTTCAGGAGACTGTTGTTGGCAAAATGTCCACAAGTTTTGAGTCAGGGCAAAACTGCTTTAGTGGCTGTTTGTTAGTTAAAGCTATCCATATTTGACACTTTTCTGACATTTTAAATTATGACCTAGTCCTTCCTGTAATACCATAACATTTTGGCTATTTAACTGTTTAACTCATCCTTTAAAATAAGTCTTATCTCTACAATGGAATGTTGTTGAACGTAAAGGGCTCCATTTATTGTGGACATCAAAAAAAAATATTATGTAACGTATCACTTCAGGTAAATCATTTTATGTTTGCTTCATTTTGACATCGATGCTGGCATTTTGTCCTCTTCACTGGTTGCCCTCAATGTTTTACGCAATTCTTCTCTCCAGTAGCAGATAAATGTTTATATATACTTTCTAATTCAACTGTGTCTACAGAAGCGATCCATCACAAATGGACAATATTTGGAAATATGTCTCATTAAATAGTATCGTCCAGGCTGTATAACGCATGCCTGAATTTATAATTTTTTTGGTTGTTCATATCTATTGATAAACTGTCGATTGATCTAGGGGTTAGTCTCATGTACAGAAAGCATCATGTACATTGGCACTGATGTTTTTAGGGTCTGCAGTGTTAAAGTGTTGTCTCTTTAATTGTGTTGGGGATTTTTGCCTCCTTATCACATCAAACTCATGTCTTTTTGTTTATCATATCAAGAAGACAATGTACTTGAGTTTGCGAGCTATGGTATGCTTGGTTTGCTCGTTTTTTGTATGTGATGGCTGGCCTTCCCTTTCTTTGGTTGTGCTGATGTTTTCCCTCTACTAGAGAGAGTTTATTTGTTCAGCCCCAATTGTTAGTTATTGAGGCTCCTATAACAGGACCTCCCCTCTGTCACAGGATCTTCTTGTACATTCCTATTGTTCACAGTGACCGATAGATTTCAGATCTGGTTTCAAATCAGAATCCTGGATTCAAAGGTGGCACTGTTAGTCTCTCTCCTTCCCTGTTGTTTGTCTAGTGTCGTGCCTTTGACCTGTCGTTCCCTACTTCTGTTCACTCTTAAATTACTCTTACAGATGGTTGAGAAGCAGACTAATAGAACACAAAGGTCCGTTTGTTTTTCATTTGTTCTCACTCTTAACAATCAGTTCTGTTCCTTGATTTGGATACTGAATGTACTGTTGAGCCCTTTTTTCCCAGTTTGTTACTGTTCTTGTTCCTGTAATTTATGTTATGTGCCTACCTATCTGTATTTGGCTTTTTGACTCCTGCCCAAATGCACTTTTTTTTTTATTTGGGCCCTTTATTTTGCACCTACTTGCATATTTGCTGTAAATCCTAGATTTTTTTTTTATGTTCTCATTATATGGATTTGTTTTTAGGTTTTGTTTTATTTTAAAAGTTGAACCCTGATACATGGCATAAGAAAATGCCATTTGCAGTCTCAAGTTTTATCTTCGCCAGTTCGGGAAACTGATATGGTTGTCACGCTGACTGCTACTTCTTTCCCGAAAATGTACAGCACTTGAGACTGTGAGACTTTGTGTCGCTTTGTATCTTCCCTATAGAAATCTGCCATTGTCCTTTACATCTTGTGTCCCATCTGAATTGTTTAGGATCAAACAAAAAGACATATATAGATTAAAAATATATTTTCTTTGTGGGGGAAAAAAATTGTGAAAAGATATGTGCTATTCTAAATATCCAAGGGGTTAAGGGATACATGTTGTGAAACACCAACTTGGAAGCATGCAATGTGTTGAGTATATACAGTAATGTCATATGCTGGGATTTTGTCATATTGTAAAGGTAAATTGGTGCATGGACAGTTGACAGATGGTATTAATAACATTTGAGAAGTGGCGCTTAAAAACTGCTGGTCTGCTGCTCTCGACAGAAAATCCTGGCCCTAAAATGTTTATTTTTGTTTCTGTTTTATAGAAATCAATTTAATCACACACACTACTATGGAATAAACTTGCTTGCTAAGGCTAAATATGCTTATACAACACTCTTTGTATTTGGTATAAAGTATATAGCCTTCAACTGATGTTTTGGAAGTAGGCCAGAAGTGCAGTCCTCTGTCAAAGTCTTTTATAAAAGTGTTAAAAAAAAAAAAAAAACACACCTGCATGCTTTTTTATACAGTACACACACATTTTAATGTGCTGAAAACCTGCTCTTACATCAGATGTTTTGGGTGTATTTCATTGTCAACAGTATTGATGTAAAGTGTCAAATATGTCACTAGACTTTGGAGATTGTGGAGCTAAGTGTTCTGGAAATGAATAGTTTTGATCAGACGGTCCCTAATTTTTTTTTCTTTTTCATTTTTGAAGTTTGTCTTCTGATGCAGTTTCTTGCAATGTACAGATTGCAAAGATATAATGTATGATTTTTATCATAAAATGTGTTTGTGTTTCAAAGTTGTGTGGTGCTCATTCTTTTCAGTTGTGTATATTAGAACAAAATATTAAATATAGGGTTCCCTCACCTTTTGAGCAATGAATTTCCATGACTTTTACAGTCATGATTACTGAATAATGTTTTTTTTTTTTTTATTATTATTCCTGTCTTAGAGATTGCACTCAAGAGTCATTTCAAGCTGACAAAATATGTCGGAGCTGAGCATAACTAGAAAAATGTACATGTTCCCTATTTAAATTTCCATCACTTTTCCATGCCTCGAAATCACAATTTTAAAAATCCCTTATTTCTATGTCACATTTCTATGTGTTTTAACCTAAAAGCTGCTTAAAATTAGTCTGAATTGACATTAAAGATGACAGTAAATGGTATGTTTCCAAGTGTGTTTTTCATTTATGCATTTGGCAGATGCTTTTATCCAAAGTGACTAACAGTGCCCTTATTACAGGAGTTAAGTGCTTTGCTCAAGGACACAATGGTGGTGGTTGTGGGGATTGAACCAACAACCTTTTGCTTACCAGTTCAGTGCTTTAGTCCACTACGCCACCACCAGTGTAGTAGTATCAACTCAGTTCTAATCTGTTGTTGGGTTTAACTCAGTTTTAACAATCATAAAACTCTGTATGAATGGCTTTAAAGGAATAGTTCACCCAAAAATAAAAATTATCTCATTTACTCATGCTCATGCCATCCCAGTTGTGTATGATTTTCTTTCTTCTGCTGAACAAATTAAGATTTTTAGAAGAATATGTCAGCTCTGTTTGTCAGACTGGTCTGTTGGTGACCAGAATTTTAAAGCTTCGAAAAGCACATAAATGCAGCATAATAATAAGCCATAAGACTCCAGCTGTTAAATCCATGTCTTCAGAAGTGATGTGATAAGTGTGGGTGAGAAGCAGATCACTATTTAAGTCCTTTTTTTACTATCAATCTCCACTTTAATGTTCACAGTCTTCATGCATATCGCCACTTATTGGGCAAGGAGGAGAATTTATTGGGGGAAAAAATTACTTGAATATTGATCTGTTTCTCACCCACACCTATCATATCACTTCTGAAGACATGGATTTAACCACTGGAGTCGTATGGATTACTTCTATGCTGCATTTATGTGATTTTTGGACCTTCAAAGTTCTCGTCACCATTCGCTGGCATTGAATGGACCAACAGAGCTGAGAAATTCTTCTAAAAATCTTCCTTTGTGTTCAGCAGAAGAAAGAAAGTCATACATATCTGGTATAGCATGAAGGTGAGTAAATGATGAGAACATTTTCTTTTTGGGTGAAATATTCCTTTAAGAAACTAGCGTTTGAATAAAGTCTGTGGGCTGTATTTACTTAACTACGCTACCATACCGAAACCCGCCCTTCAGAGCTGCACAAAGCGGATGAGAGAGAGACGCTCTGGGGGAAAGGTGAGAGGAAATGCCATGCCATCGCCCCGGTGCTCAAATTTCTCTACGTATAGACTGCAGTTAAAGGAGCCGTTACCACTTCCATTTAGCCCTCCTGTTAGTGGTTCAAGATGTGAGAGTACATGCTGTTACATTCGTCAGCTTTTGCTCACTCGGTTAGAGCTGGAAGCCGCTTCCACTCGGAGTGTCTCCTTTATGGAGGTGGAATTGTTTCATATTAACATACAAATGGAAAGAGATTTATTGAAACAAATCTAGTGCCAATATATGTATGTGCTTAATTCCATGCACATCTGAGAGCTCTGTGACACTGGTCTCGCCCTGATAGTAAAACGAAGCGTGATTGGATGAAGATAGAATGTGCTATGATTGGTCCGAGTAATGTGGCCGTTATCTGATTGGCTTGAGTAGAAGATGGGTGGAGTCCACCTATTTGTAGATTTGTGTGCACATCTTGGGCTAGATTTGTTTCAAAATCAACAAATGCGTGTAGCGACCTGCAAATGTCCAGGAAGCGATCCACAAATAAATGCGCGCAATTCACAAATGAATGCTGGACAGTGTTGTGGTTGTGAGTTAAAAATATATATTTTTAAATAAAAAAAATTTATTTAAAAATCTCATTTTATTTATTTGTGCATTCACTTGTTAAACGTAATTCACGTGCAATTACATATATTTGTAAATCTCATTCTTTTCATTTGTGAATTCATTTAATTTTTTTGTGAAACTCCTTACATTTATTTGTGGCTCTCATTCAATTTATTTGTGAACCAAGTTTCTATTTGTGAATCTCTTTCGATTTGTATGTTAACATGAAACAGTTCCATCTCCATACTGCTACCGCTGTTATGACAGTGTCCGCTGCCTCAGCATAGACGTGGATAGCTGAAAACGCGCTTAAAAGGTGAGTTTGTTATTTCTTTGAATTGGCTGTTCAAGTGGCATGTTTACAGTGGTTGAGCATAGCAATACGTCTTTTTCGATTCTAATTGGGCTGACAGCTGGATGAAATATTGACATTTGGCTCACGAGAGAGACAAGAGACCCCGATGATTCGGATAAATGCAGGTACTTTTAACATAGGCTAGTCTATTAAAATAAGCTTAAGATGTTTTTCAAATGTTCCTGTATCTGTGGTCAGTGAGCGGTCAAACACGTCTTAATTTTTTGTTTTGTTTTTAAAGTGTGTTTTCGCTGTTCTTAAAAAAAAAAGAAAGAAAGAAAGAAAGAACGAAAGAAAATCATACCTACGTCCAAGCTTGCTCTTTATTTTCTTTGTCGCTCACTTAGAAAGTCGCTTCTTCCGGAACAACATACACGACATTTGAATAGTAAACAACATAATGTTCAGTTCACCTCAGTTGGAGAATAGCTGAACAAAGAAACACTCCCACTAACGCCACGAGAAGAAAGTAGACATGATTTTGACAGCTCCACTCTTAGGGTAATCTAGTGCACACCTGTGTGTACGCACACAATACATAAACGTGTGTGTACATAGGTACTGATAGTGTGTATCGACTTTTAGACATACACTATATTGCCAAAAGTATTCGCTCACCCATCCAAATAATTGAATTCAGGTGTTCCAATCACTTCCATGGCCACAGGTGTATAAAATGAAGCACCTAGGCATGCAGACTGCTTCTACAAACATTTGTGAAAGAATGGGCCGCTCTCAGGAGCTCAGTGAATTCCAGAATGGTACTGTGATAGGATGCCACCTGTGCAACAAGTCCAGTCGTGAAATTTCCTCGCTACTAAATATTCCACAGTCAACTGTCAGTGGTATTATAACAAAGTGGAAGCGACTGGGAATGACAGCAACTCAGCCACGAAGTGGTAGGCCAAGTAAAATGACAGAGCAGGGTCAGCGGATGCTGAGGCGCATAGTGCACAGAGGTCGCCAACTTTCTGCAGAGTCAATCGCTACAGACCTCCAAAGTTCATGTGGCTTTCAGATTAGCTCAAGAACAGTGCGTAGAGAGCTTCATGGAATGGGTTTCCATGGCCGAGCAGCTGCATCCAAGCCATACATCACCAAGTGCAATGCAAAGCATCGGATGCAGTGGTGTAAAGCGCGCCGCCACTGGACTCTAGAGCAGTGGAGACGCGTTCTCTGGAGTGACGAATCACGCTTCTCCATCTGGCAATCTGATGGACGAGTCTGGGTTTGGCGGTTGCCAGGAGAACAGTACTTGTCTGACTGCATTGTGCCAACTGTGAAGTTTGGTGGAGGGGGGATTATGGTGTGGGGTTGTTTTTCAGGAGCTGGACTTGGCCCCTTAGTTCCAGTGAAAGGAACTCTGAATGCTTCAGCATACCAAGAGATTTTGGACAATTCCATGCTCCCAACTTTGTGGGAACAGTTTGGGGATGGCCCCTTCCTGTTCCAACATGACTGCGCACCAGTGCACAAAGCAAGGTCCATAAAGACATGGATGAGCGAGTTTGGTGTGGAAGAACTTGACTGGCCTGCACAGAGTCCTGACCTCAACCCGATAGAGCACCTTTGGGATGAATTAGAGCGAAGACTGCGAGCCAGGCCTTCTCGTCCAACATCAGTGTCTGACCTCACAAATGCGCTTCTGGAAGAATGGTCAAAAATTCCCATAAACACACTCCTAAACCTTGTGGAAAGCCTTCCCAGAAGAGTTGAAGCTGTTATAGCTGCAAAGGGTGGGCCGACGTCATATTAAACCCTATGGATTAAGAATGGGATGTCACTTAAGTTCATATGCGTCTAAAGGCAGATGAGTGAATACTTTTGGCAATATAGTGTATATTGTATCTCAGCAGCTGTTTTCATGAAGCTGTAATGGTTTCTATGGTGGATTTTGCCACATGCACACTTCCCCCTCCTCTGGTCTATCTGAACATGGAAAGTAAACAAAGAGGAGTTTGACAAAGTCATGCTAGTACTAACTTTCTCCAGTTTTGTAGCTCTACACAATGTTTTGCATTGTAGGGTACACCAGGTCTAAACACCCTGCTGGGGTAAAAGGCACATTTGATTTTATTTTCTCCCAAAAACACTAAATAGCAACACAAACTGCTACAGCACTTTCTTAAACACCTGTATGTCTCAATGCACTGCAACATTTTCCTGATCCATGAGATCATAGCATGTAATGTGTAAATGTGGTTGATTTAATATTTTTTTAATGTTGCAAATTTATGTAGCTAATGAAAATCTCTGAAATTACCACATTGAGACAAAATACTTGTTTGTCATTTTCAGTTTTGTTCAAGGTGATTAAATAAAAAAATATTTAAAATCTGTCCAGTAAGTGAAAGGATAGTATTTGTGATAAAAAGCCCCCCTGCAAGGGGCTAAAGGTCCCCATAAAACACCTTGTGGTATGAATAGATTTATTATGAATAATGTTCAAATTGGGCTCACACTGACTCATCCAATCACAACAGAGATTAATTTGTTTGTAGAATACTTACTTGAGATGTTATGAAATGCCAAATTTGATTGAAATTTACAGAAAATCACAATATTTTCTGAAGTGGTTATTTTGAATAAACGTTATCTTAATTTGTTACTCAAAAAAAGCTTCTTGCTGTCTTAAAATCATTTGCATGAGTTAACAAATTTTGCACTGTAATTTCCCCGTATAGCTACACAATATCACTATAAATACCCTGGGGGCCTTTTACCCAAATGCCACCTTTTTTTTTCTTTAATTAATTTTTTTTAAAAACAACCTTCTGTTATTATTTCTTTTCACACAAATTATGTTGCTCCATCAATATTCAATACAATTATAATTATAATTTTTTTCAATCTTGATACACATTATGACAAAAAAAAAAAATCTAATTGTCCTTAAGGTGTGTCTTTAGCCCTGTTGTAACCTATTTACTATGTTATTACTGCTGTTTTAACCTTGCACGGTCAGTCCTAAAAAAAAAAAGTCCTTTTTTAAGTGATTATTTGTTTATTATGGTTCTTGTTTCATTGTATAGGGGGGTTACGAGCACATTTGATTTAAATGACATGGGATATGCAAGAATGTGTTGCCCTACCCTCCTGGCACAGGTGGAAAAACCCAGACAGCAATGACTTTGTTACCTGCAGATAGGGACAAAATGGCACCTCAGCAACCTTCCAGCATGGAGAAACAGACTGGAGAACCATGTGAGCATGAATCTGAGGAGGAAGAGAAGGAAGGACCAGGACCACCTTTAGATGAAGTTGAAAAGGCCACCACTGATGCTCCGGATGGAGGCTGGGGCTGGGTGGTCCTGCTTGCTACCATCCTTGTCTTAGCATTGACACTGGCCTTTCCCTCCTGCATTGGCATCTTCTATGTAGATCTTCAGAAAGAATTTGAAGCCAGCAACAGTGAGACATCTTGGGTGCCATCAATAATGACAGCAGTTCTACATGCTGGAGGTAAGGATGTAGAAGAGTCATTTGGTGTTTAGAAGATTTTTAGCATGCACTATTCTAAAGAACAGCCCTCCTGAAACAACCTCAATTTATGTGCACATAAAGAGTAGATTGAGGATTGTCGTATTACACTGTAAAACATGGTAACATGCAATTGTTTCCTTAAGGATCTATTTCTATTTGATACTTAAAGATTACTTTTATTAGTGAAACCTAATCTTGTCAGGTTGATTCAGTCAAATTAATTAATATTTCTGATTAAATGAATGAATTAACCCATTTAATTTAGATCTTACCACACAAAATAAATAAAGAAATAAATTTAAAATAAACATTTGTTAACAAAACTTTTTGTACAGTGTGACAAGTCTTCAGTTTTCTATAAAGTATGTCTTTTCTAATTGTTGCTTTTGTAGCTGTTATACGTAAATTATATCATTATATCATTATATCATTGCATACAAATATTCAGGCAAAGCACCTCTTTGTACATTTAAACTTGTGTTTAATCTGATTTTATCCTCTTAATTAGGAGCAGAGAGCAGGTAATTTGGTTCTGAATGCATCATCAATCTGTTCACCGAAAAAAGTTGTAAACTTTTATTTATTTTTATTTTTTTCAAAATTAACTGGCTTGCTTCAAATTCAAAATAAATATTATTTGATATTATATAAAATATTATTTGATATTAATATTATTATTTATTCTAAATGAACTTGAATACATTATGTTACAGAAATTGTAAGGGTTAGATCAAGTAGAAATAGATCCTTAAGGTAACAGTTTTATGTTACCACTTTTTACAGCGATAGCTTTGAGGAATCTTTTGTGATATTAAGAAGGCTTTTGGAGTAAAGAAAAACTAACATCAGAACTTGTTTTTTTCACTTCTCCATTGTGAGAAGGAAGGTGTGGTCATTACTTGATATCTTCTCTGTGCTCTGTTAATTTAGAGTGGTATTGCATACATCAGTTTAGCCTGTAAGAACATGGTTTACAGACAGAGACAGTAATTAAAAATCAGGGTTCTATTTGCAGTATCACAGTGATATTGGCATATAATGGTGAGAGAAAGGTTGTGAACCCTCTATAATTTTCTGTAGGCATGCATGCCTGTGAGATGATCTTTCTCGAAGTCGTAGTAATAACTAAAAAGGAACAGACTGATCCAGCACATTTCAGTGTTCCTCTTGTGCTGCCAAATGTGGATTACCTGGAATAGTTGTGTGTTGACATTTGCTTAGCATATTTTGAACAAGGCAAGTCATTATTCAAATGTTGTGTTCAGAGTGGGATTATGCTGGAGCCATGGAGTAAGCCACCATAAATTCAAGCTTTTTTATTTTATTTATTTTTTACCTTAAGCATTGTTCTTCCAGGTCCTCTTTGTAGTGTGCTGGTGGAACATTTCGGTTGCCGGGCGACAGTGATGTTTGGGGGAGTGCTGAGTGGTGTGGGGATGGCCGTCAGCTCTTTTACACGTTCTATACTCGAGTTATACATCACTGCGGGGGTCATAACAGGTTTGTATGGTTGATCTGTAGTTAAAAGAGCAGCAAAAATGGTGACATAAAGAGATGAGATTATATAAAATATCAGCCCTCTTGGAATGTCACAAAGCTCTACACTCTGCAGGCTGACATGAATAAGAATATGATTTCAAATATGATGCAGTTATGACTTAAGCAGTATGAGACTAAGATTGTGCCTAACATCTTCTTTTGTGTTTCGAACAACATCAGGAGGAGTATTATTCATTTATTTTTTGCTCTGCCAACAAAATTCTTTTGAAAGTAATAAAAGCGGAACAAGCATTGGAATTATATGAAACAAACGTAGGCCACATTCACACTAAAATGTTTTTCGTAAAAAAAAATTGTTTTAATGAATTTTTATGTTAACACCTCCCATCCACACCAGGACTGCATTTTCCTTTGAAAATGCTCCCAGTAACCGTATACTTAGGAAAATGATGACCATAGGCAGGATTGGGAGGGTTACTTTTGAAATGTATTCCACTACAGATTACAGAATACATGCTGTAAAATGTAATTTGTAACGTATTCTGTTAGATTACTCAAGGTCAGTAACATATTCTAAATACTTTTGATTATTTCTTCAGCACTGGTAGATTTTTTCACTTGTTTTGACTATAAAAACTCTGCCAGTACAGTAAGACAAAATACACATGTTAAAAATACATTCTCAGAAAAACCTAAATATCTTATGCAGTGTTGTTTCTAAAACATGATCAATCAAATTTATCTTGTTTTAAGGATTTTTAGATATTTTTACAGGAAAACAATTCAAAAATTATTATCAAGAATATGATTTTTGCCCTAAGATCAAAGGTCTTACTAGAAAAAAAGGAATTATGATCCAACGTGAATGTTGTTGATAAAAAAATATGATCGTGCCTGGTAATGTGCATGTAAAATGGCTAGAAATAGCATTTTAGCTTAGCATAAAGCTGACAATTTACACAAGGTTTATTTCTATTTCTTCTGCTCCATACTTACTTCAAACTTACTTCTCTGTCTGCTCGTATGAATGTAACACATCATAAGAAAGTGTTTCACCGCTGTTCAAATGCACTTTGGATCGCATCATTTATATGTATAAATATTTTCCATCTGAAAGGACTAAATATTAAATGAAACAAATGACAATAAAATGCAAAGTAATCTCTTCAGTAATCAAAATACTTTTTGAATGTAACTGTATTCTAATTACCAATGATTTAAATTGTAACTGTAGTGGAATACAGTTACTTATATTTTGTATTTTAAATACGTAATCCCATTACATGTAATGTACTCCCCAACCCTGACCATAGGTAACTGGAAATGGAGTTTTCAAATAAAAACAGATTTGTGTGGTTGTGGCCACAGACAAAAAGAGTGATGCAAACAGTGACATTTCCAGTTCTGTTATAAAAACTATCAGTACTTTTGGAACTTTTGTTCTGTTGTATACTGCAGTTATAATCATTTTATTGTTATTAAAACATTGAACATCATCAGTGTATGGTAACTCTTAAAATTAATGGTAAATGCAGACTCTTTCAACTTATGTAGATAGTTTGCAATTTAGTTAGCACATTAGTATCCTTTATATAACATGCAGTATAATAGGTAATAATAATTTATGACACTGTGTTTGCTTCACAGGTCTGGGTTTCTGTTTGAGTTTTCAGCCTGCTGTTACCATCCTCGGTTATTACTTTGTGCGCCGTCGTCCTTTTGCCAATGCAATGTCCTCCACCGGCACTGCTCTGGGCCTGTCTACGTTGCCATTTTTAGGTGACTACCTTCACAGTGAGCTGGGCTGGAGAGGGAGCTTTCTGGTTCTTGGTGCTGTGCTACTTAATTGCTGTGTTTGTGGGGCTGTTATGAGACCACTGAAACCTCGCAAACCCAGAAGCTCCAAGGCAACGAGGAACAGCCCAAGATCCCCAGACAAAAAAGGACTGAAAGAGAGCATACAGAGAATGTTTCAGAGTTTAGTATCCTTCCTCAGATGCCACATGGCCTTTGACCTGTTCGGTAGTAACCTGCGATTTCGGGTCTTCTCCTTGGGCATCACCTGGATGATGCTGGGGTTCGTGGTGCCGCTTATCTACCTGGTTCCCTATGCTACTGCCCATGGCATGGATCAGAGCCAAGCCGCCCTGCTGCTCTCCATCCTGGGCTTTGTCAACATCTTTGTGCGGCCTCCCATCGGAGTGCTCTTCAGCCTGCCCTGGTTCAAAGGCCGACACATCTACGTGTTCTCAGTAGCACTGTTCATAAATGGACTCAGTAACAGTATTTGCTGCATTGCTGCCAGTTTCCCGGTGCTCTTAATATATGTGCTGACTTACGGGCTGTCTATGAGCGTGATTGGCTCGCTGATGTTCACCGTACTAATGGACACGGTTGAGATGAGTCGATTCCCATCTGCTCTCGGCCTGCTGTCTATCATGGAAAGCGTCACACTGCTGATTGGGCCTCCTCTTGCAGGTAACATGAAAATCCTGTAGCTGCAGAACTTCAAAGGTTAGGTGTAATGTAGATGGACAGTGCCATGTCACTGCCTTTATATGTATAGATCAACCCAAACATGATCTATATGCTTCTAAACTCCAGATGCCTTGCTTTAAACAAAGACAATTTTAAATGCGGTCATGCTGGTCTTTCAGCATCTGTTCCTGCCATAGACTTAAGACACCAAAAGATTTTAAACATGCAATGGACAACTTTTTGTAACACAAACAGGATAGTTGACATGTAATACTGCCCTGCGGTGTGTTTTAAACAGTATTTTACTAATTATTTTCTAATTAGAATTTATTCAGCTTTTATTACCTCATATTAATTTTGAGACCATACCCTGTTAAAAGTGGTAACCTACAATTGTTACCTTAAAGAGCTATTTTTACTTGATCTAACTCTTAAAATCAGTTTTGTTGGAGTAACCGAATTAGTTCAAGTTGATTCAGTGAGGTTAAATAATAATTTTGACTTGAATAAAACCAGTTAAGTTAGATTTTATCACATGAAGTAAAACATTTTTAGGTTACCCACCAAACATTTTTAAAGTACATGGGATATTTGTACATAAAAAATTATTTTTCACCCCGTCTGACCATTTAAAATGAATTGGTGAAGGACATTTTAAAGAAAAATCACAGAAAAAAGGTGATTAAAGGAATAGTTCACCAAAAAAATTTAAATTCTCTCATCATTTACTCACCCTCAGGCCATCCCAGATGTGTATGACTTTCTTTCTTCTGCTGAACACAAATTAAGATTTTTAGAAGAATATCTCAGCTCTGTTGGTCCATATAATGCAAATGAATGGTGACCAGAACTTTGAAGTTCCAAAAAGCACATAAAGGCAGCATAAAAGTGATCCATATGACTCCAGTGGTTAAATCCATGTCTTCTGAAGCAATATGATAGGTGTGGGTGAGAAACAGATCAATATTTAAGTCGTTTTTTTTACTATAAATCTCCACTTTCAGTTCCACATTCTTTTTTTTTCTTCATGCATATTGTAATCTAAAGAATGTGGTAACCTCTAAATTAAGAGACCACATTATGTTTTTACTTATTTGAAAAATGTGATTTAATCTTCTATTGCAAAAGCACTAATCTGGATGTGTGTGGGTTTTTGTAGGAGGGGAGGCTGTGTTCTGAGGCTGGTCAGATTGACCGTGATGTTTTCTCACTTTTGTTCTCTTACACAGTAATTTCATTAGTTGGGCTAAGCACAACCTAGGAGCTTTGAGTGTTACTGACTGAGTACACACATTTTTGGCCTAATGTTCGCCACTGAACTACAGCCACTCTATACAGCCATGCATGACTCATGTTTTGGTGGTTTACTCCAGAATCATGGTGACATAGCACTTTTGTTACTTGTGGATCAGGAGGACTTTTAAATTGAATGTACAGTACTGTGAAAAAGTCTTAGGCACATTAGATGTTTCACAAAAACATTTGTCTTTAGATGGTTATTTTATATCAATATAAATTTTAGATGTCCAAACATTCCTTTTGCAAATAGAATAGAAGTAGAACGAGGAGTCCTCCAACAGATGGTATGACCCCCACAGAGACGGGATCACAACATCATAGAGTCAGAAGCAATTGAGACTAAATACATAGAACTGTGGCAAGTTCTCCAAGATGCTTGGAACAACCTATCTGTCAGCAACATTGAAAACTGAGCAAGTGTACCTATAAGAATTGGGCTGTTTTAAAGACATAGGGTGGTGGTCACACACACAAAATATTGATTGATTTGAATATTGTTTTTGATGTTTACTTCAATTTGTATGAAGTTAATTGGTCTATTCATGACATTATTTTTTAAACTCAAGGAACAGATTAAAAGAATAAAAATAAAGGTGTCATGACAGTACTAAACATTTTTCACAACTGCCTAAAACTTTTGCGCAGTATTGTACCATTATAAAGATTTTAAAGTTAAAGGAACAGTCGTACGTCCCCATTAAAAAAATTCTGTCATCATGTACTCACCCTCAAGTTGTTCAAACCCCATATGACTTCTGTCTTCTGTGGAACACAAAGGAAGATGTTTGACAGAATGACAGCCTTCATTTTCATTGAATGGAGAAAGATGCAGTGAAAGTGAATGGTGACTGGCACATTGCCTAAAACTGCCTCGTCTCATGAAATTTAGTTGAACATTGCAACGTTTTTGCAAAACTGAAATTACGTGGATTCATTACATGTTTGGCTGCAAGTGAAATGTCCAGCGGTGGGTGTCAAAACCAAGCGAAATGAGGTTGTAATGAGACATGGTTTTTAAGGTGAATTTTAGATGGAGGTTTTAATAAGTAAAACATACCAATAGTGTTTTAAAATGCAAATTCGAAAAAAAAAGAAAAGAAAAAAGAAAACACATTAAATG
The DNA here is from genome assembly GCF_019703515.2 of Myxocyprinus asiaticus. Lineage (NCBI taxonomy): Eukaryota > Metazoa > Chordata > Actinopteri > Cypriniformes > Catostomidae > Myxocyprinus > Myxocyprinus asiaticus. Next base: position 17,749,809 of record NC_059379.1, read on the forward strand.
AAGCAACCAAGTCATTTTGTGTCGCTTCTTTGCTATATTCACTTGTCTGTGGCTGGACTCGAACCGTGGCCATTGAGGTTAAAGTTTAACACTTTTCCAGGTGAGCTACCAAGCAAGCTAATGATATAGGAATAAGTGTGTATATGTAGGTGGGTCTGTAATATGTGTTAAAATGTTTCTTTTTTCAAATCATGCATTAAAGCAAAATGTTATGATATCATAATATAGTGCGGGTGAGTAATAGAATAAAAAAAAATTTATATATAAAATCAGAATTAGCAATTGTACTCATGATTTGTGTGACAATGATTAAACCACACAGTTGTTGTAGCACCTCTAGTGTTCATTTAACCAGGAAACTGCAGCGAAACGTAGAAAGCAGCACGTACAAGTCAGTTTGCAAAAATATATATAGAGAAACGTTCATTCGATGAGACCAGGTTGGCCTAAAATCTCAGTCAAACAGGTTTAGAACAGCATGATGGTGCATAAATTGAGACAGAATTTTCATTTTTGTGGTGAACTATGCAAGGCTCAAAACACTGTAAACAAGGACCTCATAAGACTGTTAAATGTAACCATATTTCTATACATGTGTTACAGGAAGCCTCGTGGACAGAACTGGCTTGTACACATATGTGTTTCTGGCTTGCAGTATCTCAGTGGCATTATCAGCTCTGTTCCTAATGGTTTCCTTTTACTGGTTGGACTGTCACGGTGAATCCCAGAAGGACAATTCAATAGCTTCTGGGTCTCCAGCTAAGCCTGCAGTTACTCTGCCCACAGTACAGTACAGCAGTGTGCCTACAGATGGGGACAAGACGAATGACCCGTCTTCAGAGACAGAAAATGTCACTGATATATGACCTGCATCAGAATCAGACTGGGTTTATTCATGTTTAAATTGTTACCTATATCAGGTGTGTTACAGCTCATGAAAATGTATTGTATGTATACATTGAAAAGAATAGTTTACTCCGTTTCTTAGTAACACAAAATGGGTTGTTTTTAAATATATCATTTCAGTGAGTGTCAAACTCAAGATGTTTTGTATCTTGGTATACTGTATGACACTGTAATGCTTTTCTAAACGTTCCGGTCTAGTGAGTTAAACTCACATAAACTCATGATGTCATGTCACTGGTATGCCTTGTGCTATCTAAATGCCATAGTACTATAATGCCATCTTTTTGGTTTACTGTAAATTAAAGGCACTGTAAGTGACTTTTTAATACCATGTCATTACTAACTGACAGATATGACTGAAATAGGTGTCCTGAGAAATCTCACCTGTCTCTGTGACAGCCCTAGACTCTGCAAACAGCAAAAAAAAAAAAAAAAAAAAAAAAAGAGTCAGGTGAGTGCTTTCTCAGCCAATCAGAAAATGCTATCTGCCTTTTATGTGTTTGTGTTTGCTTACGTGTCTTTGGAGTGCAGAGTTTTGGATAGAGAACTGGTGGTTTACAGGTTCATCCAATTCAGTTACCTAGTCGTCATGGTAAATCACTTATAGTAGCTTTAAATATTATAAAATGAACCTTCATACCTGAGAAACTTGAAGCTATTAAAAGTCAGGAATCCATCATAGCTGATTTGTTTCATGCCATGCCCACAAAATCTACACTCAACATCTCAATATCTACATAACTACATTTCAAGTTTTTAGCAGACTCAATATCTTTTTGTTTATTCTTTCTCAGTTTTATCACAATACAATATATTATGCATTGTGATTGTATCATAAGCTCCGTACACTGAAAGACATGCATTCACTGTCTAAAAAAAGATTGTTCACTTTATGTTTTACCTTTACACATTCTATTGCCAAAGTGTAAGAAAAGAGATTGTTTGATGAATTAGGAGAAAATCTAATTATGTTTATGTTTTAGTAAAGTTGTTAATAGCCTACTACACATGAGCATTAAATGGCTAAAGGTACAGGACTGTGCAAAAAATATTGATATTTATTTAAAATAAACATTTAAAGACAAATTTTTGTGAAACATCTACTGTGCCTAAGGCTTTTGCACAGTAATGTTAACCCAAACACATATACAATGAAACTTGCAAATGCAGAGCAATCACATATCAAATACAGACTTTCTTTTCCAGTTTTCAATGGGTACTTGAATATGATTTGCCCTTAATACTTACAGGAATTATGTGCTCTTGTGGGGTTGTTGGGTTCATGGATTAGTACTGCGAGTGCTTGAACAGCGAGTGTTCAAAGGGCCCCTTTTTATTCAATACAGAATAAGACATTTCACTGTACACCGATTTATATGCAAGCTAGCTGTTACCTTTTCTCATGTAAGCTGTTTTGGTCTTGTCAAAGTTGTGCTGTTGTTTTGTCATGTATATCAAAATGTATATTACAGTGTATTTACTACAATAATAAAGTTTATTTATGTTTTAAAGGCAAAGATATTTGAAATGTTAGTAAAGATTTCGCTCTGCTGTCTAATTGCACTCAATTAACCAGCAGCATTATTTTACTTATTTTTATTTACCTAAATAAACATCCCAAACCAAACAGGTTTTCCAAAAACTCCCCCATATTCCATTGTTCAGGCAAACAGGTTTTCCCATACCAAACTCTGTCTGTCAACTTCTGTAAACTTGGATGAGAAAGCAAAAAAAAAAAAAAAAAAAGAAAAGAAATGACATAAAACACTTCACCTTTAAGACAATAACAGAGGTTTAAACCAGGGGCCCCTAGGGGTTTGAGATTTTCATGGAAGGGGGTCAGTGTGTAAAACAAATATAATTTTCTTAAAAAAAATTATTTTTTTAAAAATCAAACATTTATCTGTTAGGTATTTGTTAGTTGCTTTTATTTTGAATTTACAAATAGTACAGGGGATATAAATACAGTAAAAAAAAAGCCAGCCTCATACAATATTAAAATAATTAAGTGAATAATTGAATTAAAATAAAGCACATAAATAGTAATACACAAATATAAAACAACAATAATAAATAAATTACAAAAATGAAAATATGAAAAACACAAATAAATAAATAAATACACCTCCAGATTCTTATCTAACATGTTCAACTCTTGAACATATCTTTGTCCTTCATGATATTCGAATTATGCATATTTCAACAGCGCTCCCTGCTGGTCACTTGAAGAATATTCGACAAAGAGCGCCCACTGCTGGCCACTCTGAATATCCGACGACCGTCTAGCCGTACAACGTCACGATCGGTCATAAACTAAATAAAAAACGTAACAAAAACAAAAAACGTTGTTGGTCCACACTAGCTCGTTTTAAACAAACCGAGAGCGTAGTAAATATTTTATAAATGTTATAAGGTAATACTTATCATTCGCATGCGTGCTGGAACTGAAAAACAACTTTGTCAACGCCCACAACCGCGAAAGTGAAACCAAAACAATGCAGCGGTTAAAAGAACTTGGTACACGCGTTGTATGTTGTTTTAAGCTATTATATTTATAAGCCGTTTTGAGTTATGTGCATGAGCAAGAAAGGAGAAACTTCGGAAATCACGTGTATCTGATTCATGTTTATCTTTTCAGTCTGGTCACGGTGTAATATTTTAAGATGACTTCAGAGGCTCAGCCTGTCTCCAGAGCTGCGTTAGTAGCACACATCTATCTACTGTGCTGTGATCTCGTTCTGTGGGCATGTGTGTGGACTGCACTGCTGTGGCTGGATGGAGAGGGCAGTTTGGACTTACGGTGCCTGTGGGCTTTCAGGACCATCAGCTGGGCTGTGCTTTATTCACATACCACACATGTTGCTGATAACAGTGTTCAGCCTCTCCTTAAGCGCTGGGTGACTTTACAGAGCTTCCAACCTGCAGTATTTGACAGTGTTCAGACTGTGCTGCAGGGGATCGTGAGGGGGTTCAGTCCTGTGCCTGATCCTGGGATGGTGATCCTGAGCTCTGTAACATCTACTCTGATTTATATGGTGTGGGAGATGGCCTACCCACATGGTGGATCAGTTAAGGGTGCCAGAAACCAGAAGAAGGATGAAGAGGCCAAGACACTCCTGATGAGAGTGATTCGCTACTCCAGACCCGATTACCTACATCTAGGGGCTGCCTTCGTCTTCCTCAGCCTGGCAGCGCTATGTGAGTGAATCTAGTTTATGTACAAATTAAATCAGTCCTTACCATTAAAGGGGTCATGGCATGCCTTTATTTTTATTATTTGAATATGTTCCTTCAGGTTCACTTTTTAATATTAGTAAAGTTTTTTTGCACACAAAACAGTCATATATTTGTAAAACATGGCCATCTGCCACCCTCATACTTACCCTCTGTCAGAATCAGAAACGCTTGGTTTTGGTGCTGCCTCTCCTTTAAGACTTGACATTAAACGCCCACTGTTGATTGGCTCTATGCTCTTGACTGAACTGAGCTCTCCTTGCCATCTCACTGCTACTGGGCTTGCTTCGGAAGTAAAAGGTAAAGTAGGTGTTGATGTGTTGTTGTTGTGGAGGCGGTCAGGTGCAAATGTCTACCACAGTGTGACATCACAATGTGGAGGAAATAGACAACGAGTCATTTTGGCAGCTTGGTTTCAATGAATGCTCTTTTTGCAGTGAGGAGGAAGTTTAATTTAAATTTAATTCCTCATGTCATGACCCCTTTAAAGTCAACATGAAATCAGTTGTTCAATAAAATCAAGTCCTGCCCTATATTTACATCCCAAAAATATGCCCATACATCTCAAAAATATGTCACATTATGGAACTTAAATGGGTTGCAAAAAGGCTGTTTCATGTTGACTTTTAATTTGGCCCCAGATATGAATGTGTAATATATACGTACAACCCCAATTACGAAAAAGTTGGGACAGTATGAAAAATGCTAATAAAAACAAAAAGGAGTGATTTGTAAATTATATTCACCCTTTGCTATATTGAAAGCACCACAACTACACATTATATGATGTTTTACCTTGTGAATTTCATAGTTTATTTTTTATTTTTTTTATGTACTGTAATTTCAAATCAGATGATTGCAACACGCTCCAAAAAAGTTGGGACAGTCAAGTGTTTACCACTTTAATATCACCGTTTCTTCTAATAAAACTTATTAAGCATTTAGGCACTGAAGACACAATTTTCTTAAGTTTAAAAAGTGGAATTTCCCCCCATTCATCCATTATACAGGTCTTCAGCTGCACAATTGTTGGCATATTGTGCGCTTTATAATGCACCACACATTCTCAATTGGAGATGGTCAGGACTGCTGGCAGGTCAATCTAGCACCCGCACTCTCTGCTTATTCGGCCAGTATGTGGTTTGAAGTTGTCCTGCTGAAAATGCCGGGACATCTCTGGAAAAGACGGTGCTGGATGGCAGTATATGCTGCTCCAAAATTTGTACATATTTGTCTGCATTAATGGTTCCCTCACAGATAAGCGAGTTACCCATGCCATGGGCACTGACACACCCCTGGCCCATATAGACACTGGATTTTGGACATGACGCTGATAACAGCTTGGATGGTCCTTTTCCTCTTTGGCACGGAGAACACAACAGCTTTTTTTTTTTTCAAAAACTATTTGAAATGTGGACTCATCGGACCAAAAAATGTGGTTCCACTGTTCTACTTCAATCTAAGATGAGACTGAGCCCAGAAAAGTCAGCAGCACTTCTGGACAGTGTTGATGTAGGGCTTCTGCTTTGCATAATGAAGTCCTATGTTGCATCTATGGATGCAGTGGTGAGTGGCGTTGACTAACAAAGGTTTACTAAAGTAATCCCGATATCCATTACAGATGATTATTTGCTGAAGCATCTGTTGGCAAATTGACAAGTCTCGAATGATCGTTGCTCTTGAATGACTAGGCTGTTTTTGGAGGCTCCTTATATACTATGACACAATTGCCTCACCTGTTTAACATCTCCTGTTTCACATTGCCTTGTTATTTCAACTCGTCAAATTGTTCTTAAATTGCCCGTCTCAATTTTTTTTGGAGTGTGTTGCAATCATCTGATTTGAAATTATAGTACATAAAATTTTTTTTTTTTTTTAAATGTTTTTCAATTCACACAGTAAAACGGTATATTGTGTAGTTGTAGTGTTTTTAATATAGCAAAAGGGTGAATTTAATTTACAAATCACTATTTGTTTTTATTAGCATTTTTCATACTGTTCCAACTTATTTGGAATTGGGGTTGTACATGAAAAAGTATAATAATAAGCACATTAGCCTGAGTGATGTGCAAAGATCTGATTCAACGTAAATATGATTGTGTCTTTGTTATTTATTTTACTGAAGTACGAATGTGTCTAAATGTCTCTATTTTTGTAGTTGAGACATTTATTCCATACTGCGTTGGAAAAGTTGTTGACATTTTAAGTGGTAAATATCAGCATGATAACTTCCTGTGGGCCATTGGACTCATGGCACTGTGCTCACTAGGAAGGTAAGTGTAACATCATCCCTACATGAGCAATGTTATTTGGGGATAATTCACCCAAAAATGAAAATTCTGTCATCATTTATTCACCATCAGTTTGTTTAAAACTTTTCTTTTTTTGACTTTCTTCTGTCTGAGGAACACAAAATTAGATGTTAGGCAGCAGTTTGTAAAGGAATATTTCACCCAAAAATTATACTCTCTTTATTTATTCACCCTAATGGAATCCTAGATGTGTATGACTTTCTTTCTTCTACAGAACAAAAAAAGAAAGTTTTTTAGAAGAATATCTCTGTAGGTCCAAGCAATGCAACTGAATAGTGACCAAAACTTTGAAGCTCTAAAAAGCACATAATGGCAGCATAAAAGTAATCCATAAGACTCCAGTGGTTTATTCCATATTTTTTTTTTTTTTTTCAGATTAACTTTTTTATTGGTTGATTCTCAAACATAACACAGAACAAAGAAAAATTTACATGCACAGAGTCAACCATTATCCCCCTTAACCCCCATTCATTCCCTATCCCCCTCCCAATCCCCAACCCCCAACAAACATTCCTGTGGTCCAAGCCTTAGTATACAGATATAAACATGGAGAGAGAGCGAGAGAGAGAAAAGGGTTCTCTCCACATTGCCCTCACCAAGAGCCTTCCAGAAAGGTCATGTATTTGTCCCATTTCTTACCATATGCATTTAACCTACCAAGCTGTTTGTATGACATTTTTTAGAATGCCGCCACCCTGCCCAATTCGGTGAATCATTCTTGAAATGAGGGAGCGCCAATTGACTTCCATCCTCTAAGAATTATTTGTCTGCCAATCATTACACTAGTTTGGACCCAGCTTTTTGTATATTTGTCACATACTTTAATAACCGCCTCATCACCCTAGTCCATGTCTTTTTAAGCAATCTAATCGATTTTGAGTGAGAACAGACCAAAACACAACTTTTATTTCACTTTACATCTTGCCATTGCAGTCTCTAGACAAGATCATGATTTAAAGCTCAATTACAATGAAACTAAAAGTGACTAATGTTGTCATTCTGCTTAACATCTCCTTTTGTGTGCAATGAAGAAAGAAAGTCATGTGCTTTTGGAACAATGTAAGGATAAATTGTTACTTAAAAAGTAAGTTATGACAGAATTGTAATTTTTAGTTGAACAATCCCTTCAAAAGCAATAAAACTAAAGCCCTCTTGCATAAACACCCCAGTTTCCTGGACTAATATGATTATTTGTTGTGTCTTGAAGTTCTATGTTCACTGGTCTGCGTGGCGGGATGTTCATGTGTAGCCTCAGCAGACTCAACAAGAGAATTCGACACATGCTGTTCCAGAATCTTGTGAAGCAAGAGATAAGCTTTTTTGAAGAAAACAAACCCGGTATTATTTCTTCACTTTCAGTTTCAATTTTTCAATTCATATACCTTATTCTTATTCATGTGAGAACATTGCCATTATTTCACTATCATGACTAGGAAACCATTTTTCCTCCTTTACAGGTAGTCTCACATCACGTTTGGTCTCTGACACTGATAAGATGGGTCGTTCTGTGGCCATGAATGTAAATGTATTACTGCGGAGTCTGGTGAAGACATGTGGCATGCTGTTCTTTATGCTGCACCTGTCATGGCAGCTGACACTCCTCACGTGTATCGAAATGCCACTTCTTGCTTTCATTCAGAATTCCTACAACAACCTCTCCCAGGTAAGAGCGATTTGGTCTGCAGCAATTTCGATTCAATTACGATTCTTTACCTAATGATTTCGATGCATCGTGAAATCTGAAATTTGGTCACGAATCGATTCAGTCCGATTAGATTATTTTGGAACGATTCAGAATTATTTTCAGAAATATGCCGAAAAAGTTCTTTAAAAAGTTCTTCAGTAAGTTTTTACTAATCATTCCTAATTTAGACAGCACAGAAATGTACCACACTTGAGTCAAAGATGCATTTAGGACCAAAGAGGTTTGGCTTATGTGTGTGGCTGCATACTGTATGTTAACAAGATAAAATGCATTACATGATATGCATTATAGATATTAATATATTACATATAGACATAATATGGTACATATGTTACATGAATAATAGATATCCGATATGAATTAAGAATAACAATGTCTTATGCAGCATAATGACTTGATGCAAACAGACACAAACAGATGGTAAACCGTAAAATAAGCATAACTGATTTGTATATCATGTAACATTAACATTTATTGCACCAATAATTACATATGAAATGTCAAGTGCTGGCAGATAAGATCCATCTTTAAATCGAGCAGGGTCATAGAATGAAAACGATCTATTAGTAGCGTGTAAAGGCAGTTATACACGGGAAGTGGTAACCTATTCATTTTGGGATAGGGAGAGAGGCGCCCGGCTAAAAGGAGGTGCCTCTGTTTGTCAAGCTTGTTCACGAGAATTCAGTCACATTGTCATGCAGGACTGTTTGTGGCACACACCACGAAAGATCACATTTTTTTAATGGGTACAGGCGTTTATGAAATAACTGGTATAGGCGTTTATGAAGGTGGAGACGTGGAGGTGGATGGATTCCGGAAGAATCGTCGCCGGAGCAAGGGAAGCAGCTGCTTATATATCCTTGGGATATGATTGGCAGGCCTAGATGAACAAGCTCCTCCCAAACTTACAGTATGTTTAGAACTTCATATGGAGAAATAACACACTTTATGGTGATACAAAAGCAATATTAACAATATATATCGTAATCGGAGAAGGCAACAACAATGAATTTCTTTGATCAGATGGATGCAGACAATTTAGAATAATGACACTGAAAGCTGAACTTGGCAGCATCTATCCATCTATTTTATCTTATGTAAAGTGCGCTTTCTTTCCCTTCAATTTCGCATGCTCCGCTCTGTGTCTGTTGCAAGAAGGCTTGTGTAATTTGAAATAGTTACATTGAGTTTTAGTACAGTAATGAAAACGGATATAATTCCGTAATCAATGTATCAACATTTCTTTGACAGTTCGATGCACCGCAATCAATCAGTGCATTTTTTACAACCCTATACGCCACCTGTCTTGGACTAGCTTCCATATTATTTTTGCATGTCTATTTTCATCATGTCTTATCCTACTGAACAGAAAACATCTAGAGAGCTTCAGGACTGTAATGCAGAGATTGCAGAGTTGGCGTCCTCTGTCATTGGGTCTATGAAAACAGTCCGCAGCTTTAATGCAGAGTATCTGGAGAAAAGAAGATATGAACAGACTTTGGACAGAAAACGTCAGGTTTTGACACAGAAAGGAATCTACAGTGCTGTTCACCTTTTAATACGAAGGGTAAATTATCATATACAGTCCCAAGTTGTATTCACTGCTCACAATTCTAAAATATAAATTTTCGTTCTTTATAATAACTGAAATATAGAAAATATTTATAGTCTTTATTCAGTACTTTAAGGCATAGTTCACCCAAAAAGAAAATTGTGTCATTATTTACTCACCGTGTAACACTACATTAGATGTTAGGCATAATGTGAGATACTGACAGCTGTAGTCACCATTCACTTTTTATTGCAAATTTTTTCCATACAATAAAAGTGAGTTGCAATCTAGGCTTCTTATTTTGTGTTTCACAGAAGAAAGTGATACGGGTTTGGAATTTTCATTTTTAGGGTGAACTATTCCTTTAATGGTTACCTTTCGTTAAAAATGTAGCTTCCTGTAATCTGTTTCTAAATGTATCATAAGTTTCTACTTCCTTCACCTTGTAGTTCATTACAGTGGGCTTGAAGGTAGCAATGCTGTTTCAAGGCCGTAATCTCATCTCCGCTGGACAGTTAAGCAGCGGCAGCCTCCTTGCATTTGTGTTTTACCAGAAGGACATGGTGACCAACATGAGGGTAAGACTGCCAGTCCAGATTTACAGATTTACTTGTTCAGTATGAAACTACAATGCAGCTCTTTAATATATTCTCAGCATCTTGTTTATATCTATGGAGACATGCTGAACACTGTGGGCTCAGCAGTGAAGGTGTTCCAGCTGCTTGACAGGAAGCCACAGATGAGAGAAGCAGGGGATCTGGCCCCAGAGAAGCTCAAGGGAAGACTGACATTTGAGAAGGTCACCTTTTCGTACCACTCCCGCCCTGATGATAAAGCACTTAAGGTATACATTTGTGTTTAAACTGCGAAAGCAGTTTTTGGAAAATAGTAAACAAACCCTACTATAAGCATACAAAGGGCAGTTTTTTTTTTAATTTAGTCCAGATGTCTCAATGTGTCATATTTTGAAGAATACATTTTTTAATATGGTCATCTTTGAACTAATGCGATTTGCACCCATGCTTTGTCAAATTCTTGCAGTCTGTGACTTTGGAATTGAGTCCAGGGAAGGTGACAGCATTGATAGGACCCTCTGGTGGTGGGAAGAGTTCTTGCGTCTGCTTGCTACAGAGGTTCTATGATCCACAGGAGGGTGAGGTGTTCCTGGATGGAGAACCACTGTACCAATACCAACATCAATACTTGCACCAAAAGGCAAGTAATTAAACACAAGCATGTATATCCACATAAATTGCAGAGAGATTTGCAAAGAACCAATTATTCTATTGCATGGTTTGGTTAGATTGTAGTCTATAGCCAAGATGTAAATAACATGTTGTACTCCCTTTACTTTGGTTCAGGTGGCGATGGTAGCCCAGAAACCTGTGCTTTTTTCTGGCTCTGTCAGACATAATATTGAGTATGGTTTGCAAGACTGCACTATCGAAAGAGTTAAAGAGGCTGCTCGGAAAGCCAATGCACACGACTTCATATGCAATTTGGAACAGGGATATGACACAGGTAGGAATGATGTAAAACTCCATTTACTATATCATTGTGTACTTGGAGGATTTTAATTAATCTCTTGATCCAGTCTACCTTTCTAAATCATCCTCTTTGTGCTCATATTGGATTTTGTATAATCCATGTTCTTTAGACGTTGGTGAATGTGGTGACCAGCTGTCTGCTGGGCAGAGGCAGTGTATTGCTATAGCCAGAGCTCTGATAAGAAACCCCCAGATCCTCATCTTAGATGAGGCCACCAGTGATACGGACTACAGCACACAAAAAGCAGTACGCACCTCTCTGGAATAAATTAATCTTAACGTCTCAAGACTTTATGAAACATCAGTTCTGACATTTTCCCACTTACAAGTTCATATGCTTTCATTTTCCAGGTTCAAGATCTGCTCAACAGAACAGATCAGACAGTACTGGTGATAGCTCATCGTTTGGAGACGGTAGAGAAAGCAGATCACATTATCTTCATGGAGGGAGGGGAGGTTGTGGAGCAGGGAACTCACCAGCAGCTCATGGCAAAAGAGGGAAGATATTATCGACTAAGGGAAAAACTTTTCACAGGACCTACAAACTAATGAAATATTGGATAATCATCATATAGATATTTATATTGATATATGAATATTTCATATTTCAAGTATCATAACTAAACTTTTGACAACAGATTTAAAGGGGTCATGACATGAGGAATCAAATTTTCAAAAGACTTCACTGCACTATAAAAAGAGCAGAGAGCCAATCACAACAGTGAGCGTTTACTGTCAAGTCTTAAAGGAGAAGCAGCACCAAAACCAAGCGTTTCTGACAGAGGGTAAGTATGAGGGTGGAAATGTATCATGCTTTACAAAGCTTTGTGCAAAAAACTTTACTAATATTATGAGTGAACCTAAAGAAACATATTAAAATTATTAAAAAAAGGCATGCCATGACCCCTTTAAAGCCATATAGATTTAACTAGTACTACAAATACATTGTGAGAAAACTTTTGGAATTAAAGGAATAGTCCACCCAAAAATGAATATTCTCTCATAATTTACTCACCCTTGTGCCATCCCAGATGTGTGAGACTTTCAACTGCTGAACTCCAATGAAAATTTTTAGAATATCTTGGCTCTTTTGGTCCATACAATACAAGTGAATGCAAAATTTTGAAGCACCAAAAATCACATAAGTCAGCATTAAAGTAATCCATAAGACCTGAGTGGTTAAATCAATGTCTTCAGAAGCGATATGATAGGTGTGAGTGAGAAACAGATCAATATTTAAGTTGTTTTAAATATTTAAGGGCTTTTTTACTATATATTCTCCTCCCCGCTCAGTCAGTCTCCACTTTAATTTCATTTTCAATTTAATTCTTCTTCTTGGGTTAATGGTGATTTGCATTCTTCATGCATATTGCCCCCTACTGGGCAGGCCAGGGAGAAGTTCTAGCAAACAAGGACTTCAATAATGATCTGTTTCTCACCACACCTATCACCTATTGCTTCTGAAGATATGGATTAAAACGCTGGAGTCGTATGGATTACTTTTATGATGCCTCTATATGCTTTTTGGAGCATCAAAATTTTGGCACCCATTCACTTGCATCGGACCAACAGAGCTGAGATATTCTTCTAAAAGTCTTTGTGTTCAGCAGAATAAAGTCATACACATCTGGGATGGCATGAGGGTCAGTAAATGATGAGAGAAGTTCCATTTTTGGGTGAACTAGCCCTTTAATATACAGTAGTATGCGTTTCCTGAAGAGGGTAGACTTGTGAATCTTATTTTTATTTTCTTAACTTTTTCATCTGTTCATACAGACAGTATTTTATTGATAATGGAAAAGATGATAATGAATGGGACACTTAAAGGAAAGCATTGACAGTGCATACTAAAAGTAAAACAGTACCAAAACAACAATTACAGTATAAAAAATTTATATAATACATAAATTGTATGTGGTGTGTAACTAAATCAAAGAATGACCAGTGGGTTTGCCCTCAACTGCAGAAAAATGTGGAACAGAATCTCAGAGGTCTTATTCGTCTTCATTGTGCCACGAAGAGCTCCTTGATTTTTAGCATCCTGAAGATCTTTATAAAGAGACTGATAAAATAAGAAAAAATAAATAAAAACAAATTCTGTTACACACTTAATGTTGTACATATTTGGTTTATGTAAATGTATCTGATCCCTGTCAACTAATATTAATCACAGACTAAGACTTTTCTGCCAATGATGAGAGGAACAAGCAAAGTAATTAAATGAAGTGAGTGATGGGATCTACCTCAACATGCCGTACAGTTTCACACAAGCTCTGGGCTTGTAACTGCTTTGTATTTCCACATTCCTCTCCGAGCAGCACCTGTTGAGAATTTCATGAACTGTAAATTAGATTCAAATGTAAGTTTATTTTATAAAGATGGAAAGACTTTGTGCTAATAGTACCAGTAAACGCCTCAAAATGGCATGATGCAGTCCACACGCAGCTGCCATAGACATACTCTCCACCCGAATCTCCAAGACAGCTAGAGGTCCTTCAGAACTAAAATTTCCCATTGTCACCTAGTGGAAAGACATGGGCATCTGTAATTGTAAATTACAGAGTAATCATCAAATCATCTGAGAAAAACCTGATCAAGGCAAATCAGTAGTGGTTGGCCAATATATCGGTGGATAATCAGAATTTTTAAATGATCGGCATCAGCCGATAAACTTGTTTGGCCAAATAGTTTCTCAAGCCGCGAGAGCGCAGAGATCAATCACTGTTTGTTTTGTTATGATACCAGAATAAAAACTACTATCTACCATTTAAAACACACAATCTTGTTATTTAAAAAACAAAATTATTATTATTTTTTTAAAAGGTAAAGTTTTGTGTGAAATTTTATGGTAATATAGGGCTAAATAAAAGTTTCTTTATTTTTTAGCAATTTGTTATTTATTATATTAAATTGTGTGATATGTCAGCATTATATCGGCCCATCTGCCACCCTGCTCTCTGGATATCGGCCATAAATTATTTTTATTTTTTTTTTAACATATCGGTCGACCACTACTAATCAGTAGTTTAAAGTCAGCACCTCCTTTGCCAGAAGCTTGACAGTGCATCCATCGGGGCTGTAGGCACACACCACTGGGCTTTGTACATATGTCTGTCCTATCGCCTCAGGCTTAGATACCAACCAGTTAAGCACAGATACACATATTTCTGTGCTGCTGGTGGCTGAGAGGTGCAGTTTAGTCTTTAGAAGCTCTGATGATACCTTGGCCACCACTGTCAGGGGTTCTAATTTAGGAGCAATATAAGTTTCTCGGGTGAGCACTCCTCTGGAACTCAGGAAAGCTTGGATGCCTTCCATGGCAGTGTTGTGTTTCAAAGTGTTGCTAGGAGAAAAAGATCCCTCTAGCCTTAAAGCATCCAGCCAGTCCACTGTTAAAGTATTCAAAGGAACACTGATAGAGCCTGTTCCTGTTAGGAGCTGGGACACTCCAAGAGAGTGCAAAGATGCTTCCGAGCCTAATAATGCTGAGAGGGAGAAGACAAGAGAACAGTAGACCTTTGCTGGCAGAGACAGCTCGCCAAAACTTTCAAGAGGAATTGTTATGTCCAGTGTTTGACCAGAATCCAGTTTCTTGAATGGGAAGGAGTAAGTCCTAGATGAGCTCTCCATATTTGCGCACTGTGAATGGGACAATGGATGGACCTGAATGCACAAAGTCCAGCCCTGTTCCAATGTATACGTGCTTGCATTTTCTAGTACACATCTGAGAGTCAAATAATCTCTTTGGAGCATTGAGCTCCATCTAGCCACACCACGACATTTGATTGGTTGCTTGTCCATACTAAATTGCTTTTCATTCCCACCATTGGCCAACAGTACGCTACAGATATTCATGACTTGATTCAGACGCTTGAGACACTCGTTCTTCTCCTGAAGCTTGTGTTTCAAGGATTCTGCCCTGCAGAAGACAGTAAAAACTGACATTTAGTTTTAACTGGTGGAAAACTTGACATTACTTGATGAAATATTGATCTTACTTCTCCCAAACATTTCCAATGGAAGCCAGCAGATCTTTCACTCTCTGGCCTGCTTGCAATGAGGGTAACCTGTAATTTCCTGTATCTGCACCTTGAGGAAGGTTCATCTGCAGGAGCTTTCCACTTAAGGATAAGGCCAACAGTTGAACAGATCCTTCACATGCAAACAAAAACTGGTTTCAAACACAACTCTGCAAAAGACTAGTAAACTGCAAAGAGTTTCAGCGTATCGACTGTACCGTACCTGTGGGATTAGTATGTGGCCCAGCCAGTGCTACTATCCTGCATATACCAAGACTGTCTGAGTTCATAGTTGGCAGATGGGACTCAGTTGCTGTTGCTTCTGATGACGAAGATGTTTTGGTAAGCTGAAGAGCTTGTAGGTCATTGAGAGAGCTGTAGTAAAGGTGTTTATCATCAACACAGGCACACATCACTGGCCCTCGTATACTATGCTCATTGAAGCCTGTAAAGCATGGATTTAACAATTATTTACTACCAAACAACCGAAAAATTATTCAAATAAAAGATAGCGATAAAAGACAATGCAATTTGATCCTTACTATAATCTGTCTCCTTCCCTTCCAATGTTTCTTTCTTGCTTCTGACCATCAGAAGTTTGCCCTTTAGACCAACGGCAACAAGACACTGAGGACCTTGCTCCCCAGAGATGCAGCTTCCAATAAATATGATTGGCTGCTCTAAGCTCTGGAGCACTCCGAATGGTGATCTCTGCTCACCTCTTGGACCAGCCATTTGGGGGAGGAACAAAGGAAAGTAACAAATACGACCATCAGGTAAACCACAGAGAATGACTGGAGAGTTGACTAAGGAGGCATCCACCCCAAACAAGAGCCTAAAAAGGCGAGGCTCAAGATGAGGATGGAGGTGAGAATTGTGAGTTCTGAGTGACGTGGAGCCCTCAGGGTAGATGCAAGCCAGTACTGGAGGTTTTTCATTGTCTGGTATGTTTATTACATCTTCAGTGGTGTTTAAAGAGCAGGTGTTTACAGCTGTGACCTGGAAGCTTGCAAGTTTATGAAGCGGTTTGGATTCAGGTTCTTCAAAGAGATCAAAACTCCAGATGGACTTTTGGAAACCAAGAGTCACAAGGATTTTCTCGACTATGGTGAATGCTTGCAGGCTGGAATTTTTGAGGACGATGGAATCATCTGATACAGTGTAGAGAACAGGATCAGGACTTTTGTTTCCTGGGAAAGTAGAGAGACTAAAAAGAAAAGGCACAGGAAACAAAAATTAGAAAATGTTACATTTTATTCCATTAAAATGACAAAAAATAAAAAATAAAAAAATAAAAATAAAAAAAATAACATGGTGCAGATTTACTAGATGTTAGCATTTCAGAGTAACACAAGTGATTGATCATTCACAATGAAACGTGAAAGCACAGAATACAGATGATACCATTACCTGGGATGTGGTGACAGAGGAATATTGTAAAGCCCACCATTCTCACAAAGAGCATAGAGTCGGTATTTATCATCACTCACTGCCAAATATTTCACTGGATTTTCAAACTTCAGCACAGTCTGAAAAACATTTATTATTATAAGAAAAAAATAGTTATTTGAATAAAGAAATAGTTCACCAAAAAATACAGTTCTATCATAATTTACTGACTGTTTCCAACCCATATGACTTTCTTATGCAGAACACAAACGAAGAGATTTTGAAGGATTTATCTACAAAAACGACAAAAAGGCAGCATTAAGGTACTCCATATGATCCATATTGCTTCAGAATATCCATGTTTATCTTTATAATACAATGTCAGTTATAAGTGACAGGTGAATAGCTTAAAAAAAGACGCACTCGTATCATAAAACGTCTTGTGCGTCATATTCTACGTTTTTTGAAGGCATGTGACAGGTTTTGAAATCTTGTCCGTTGCGCGTGATGAGTGCGTGAAAGCAGCTGTTCACATTGGCACGCGTGTTCGCGCGAGAACTTGCGTTGTTTGGCGTTAAAAACAAGTTCTGGCGTGAACTTACGTGCCACTTTGAATGAGCTTTTCACGTGGACTACTTTTAAGATGATTGAGTCCTTTTTATTATTTCAGGTGAGTCACTATCAACTGCCATTGTTTTTAAAAAAATCTACTGGCATGTTGTAAGAAATCTTTCCTCATAAGAAATTAAGTCATAGCCTACTGGGTTGGAACGACGTAAGGGTGAGTAACTTATGACAGAATTTTCATTTTGGGCAAACTATTCCATATGCGAGCTTGTTGGGAAACTACAACACAAAAGCAGTTTAGGACATGCACTTGCCGTGACTCTCCTTTCCTGGACATTGAATATCAGCACATCGCTATCTCCACCGGTCAAGTAGAGGCTCGTATCGTCCAGAATGATGCGCACCGAGTGTGATTGACAGTCACTGAACTCGGACAAATACTCCACACTGCACCGCATCGCTTCCATCATCAGAGAACACTCTGGCTTTTGTTTACATTCTCCCCTTCAGAGGTTAATCCAACTGCTAGAAATGAAGAAACAACATGTCACTAATGTGCGGATCTTTCCCTAACTTATTTCATGTACGCGCCTATACGGTGACCAATGAGGTCCATATTCTTCCTCTTCTGCCTGTGACCTATTCGCTTCAGCAGGCAGCTATGAGCACACTGCCATCTATAGGTGAACCACAGAGAAGCATGTTCTTTGAACTTTATTCCCACAGATCTGGGTAACAGTGAGGAATTTACAATCTAGTGAATGGGGCCAATCCGTAAGCATTAAAATACTCACTGTTTCAAAATTATAGCCACAAAACCTAAACAATGTGTGTATTAACATGATTTAAGTGTAATAAAATCACTTAAAGGGATAGTTCACCCAATAATGAAAATTTTCTTATAATTTACCCTCGTGCCATCCCAGATGTGTATGACTTCATTTCTTCTGACAAACACAAATGAAGATTTTTAGAAGAATATCTCAGCTCTGTAGGTCCATACAACGCAAGTGAATGGTGACCTTTGTAGCTCCAAAAATCACATAAAGGAAACATAAAAGTAATCCATATGACTCCAGTGTTTAAATCTATATCTTCAGAAATAATATAATAGGTGTGGGTGAGAAACAAAACAATATTTAAGTCCTGAAAGTGAAACTAAACAGGCACCACATGTGACTTTCACATGTAAAAGTGAAAGTGGAAACTCAGAGTTAAAAAAGGCTTAAATTTTGATATGTTTCTCACTCACACTTATTATATCTCTTCTAAAGACATGGGTTAAACCACTGGACTCTTATAGATATATACTAGGGCTGTCAGTTAGATATTTTTTTTTAATTGTGATTAATCTCATAATTTTTCATAGTTAATCACGATTAATCTCAGATTTTAAAAGTAGGAAAATTTGACACTATAGATACTTATTTCCTGTCATAATGCATTTATTTGTTCTTTGGAAAGAACAACACAATAGAACAAATCAATACAGTATGTAACAAAAATGCTTTATTAACATTTATCCACAACTCCACATTATAAAGACAGAAATTCACTAAAATAGCTCCAATTTGAGTAACATTAAACATTTCCCAAAGTCTAAGTGGGATATTGAATGATTGAAAGAACTAGTATTCATTGCAATGTGCATCAAACCCTCATTTACACTGGCGGCCAAAAGGTTGGATTAATGTACAGATTTTGCTGTTTCGGAAGGAAATTGGTACTTTAATTCACCAAAGTGGCATTCAACTGATCACGAAGTATAGTCAGGACATTACTGATATAAAAAACAGCACCATCACTATTTGAAAAAAGTCCTTTTTGATCAAATCTAGACAGGCCCCATTTCCAGCAGCCATCACTCCAACATCTTATCCTTGAGTAATCATGCTAAATTGCTAATTTGGTCCTAGAAAATCACTTGCCATTATATCAAACACAGTTGAAAACTATTTGGTTCATTAAATGAAGCTTAACATTGTCTTTGTGTTTGTTTTTGAGTTGCCACAGTATGCAACAGACTGGCATGTCTTAAGGTCAATATTAGTTCAAAAATGGCAAAAAGAAACAGCTTTCTCTAGAAACTCATCAGTCAATTATTGTTTTGAGGAATGAAGGCTAAACAATGCTTGAAATTGCCCTAAAAAACCTGAAGATTTCATACAAAGGTGTACACTACAGTCTTCAAAGACAAAGGACAACTGGCTCTAACAA
Organism: Myxocyprinus asiaticus; assembly: GCF_019703515.2. Lineage (NCBI taxonomy): Eukaryota > Metazoa > Chordata > Actinopteri > Cypriniformes > Catostomidae > Myxocyprinus > Myxocyprinus asiaticus. Next base: position 17,769,257 of record NC_059379.1, read on the forward strand.
GGACAGAAAGAGATGTGGAAGGCCAGATGTACAACTAAACAAGAGGATAAGTACATCAGAGTCTCTAATTTGAGAAATAGACGCCTCACGTGTCCTCAGCTGACAGCTTCATTGAATTCTACCCGCTCAACACCAGTTTCATGTACAACAGTAAAGAGAAGACTCAGGGGTGCAGGCCTTATGAGAAGAATTGCAAATGAAAAGCCACTTTTGAAACAGAAAAACTAAAAGAAAAGGTTAGAGTGGGCAAAGAAACAGACATTGGACAATAGATAATTGGAAAAGAATGTTATGGATCTTAAGTCCATTGAGCTTTTGTGGGATCAGCTAGACTGTAAGGTGTGTGAGAAGTGCCCAACAAGACAGCCACATCTATGGCAAGTGCTACAGGAAGTGCGGGGTGAAATGTCACCTGAGTATCTGGACAAACATGCCAATGCTAGAATGCCAAGGATCTGCAAAGCTGTCATTGCTGCACATGGAGGATTTTTTGATGAGATCTCTTTGAAGTAGTTTAAGTTTGAATTATTATTTTTATTTTTATTTTTCAAATTGTAATAGTAGTTTTTCACGTTATTAATGTCCTGACCATACATTGTGATCAGTTGAATGCCACTTTGGTGAATAAAAGTACTGATTTCTTTCCGTAAGAGCAAAATCTGTACATTATTCCAAACTTTTGGCCGCCAGCGTAATATTAATCACTCGGCAGGCTGTCTTTTCACTTTAGATATGGAATGCACATGATTCGTGTCAGGGCATACAGCGCTGCATTGAATTCCATATGAAAAATGCTTTTAGCACTGGCACACAATTCATCCAAACTGTCTGATCATTAGCTAACACGTCAAAAGCTCGGCGGCAACAGGTACAAAGTTGAAATTATATCAAATTTGAGTGGAGTGCCAACAGAGAGAAAAATTAGCTGCACAGCGGGCTTGAAAGAATTGTCATGCATATGTGGTAGAATGCTGACTTAAAAAAGACGCTTGAAGGACTTCAGTGAAGTCCTGCGAAGTCCCTTCAGCATTAGTTTTATAAGAGGTTCTTTCTCCAGCACTTGATCATTGGCATGGACTCGCTGTTGTGTGTTTGTTTTTAATGTGTAATATTAGTGTAATATCCCCACTATAAACACTGCAAAGGCCCCTCCCTCTAACAGTGTTTACAACTCACACAGAGCAGAATAAAATGTCAGAATCTAATATCAAATTGGTACATGCATTAATCACAATTAAGAAAAATTAACGCGTTAAACATTTTAAATTAATCGCATGCATTAACGTGTTAATGCTGACACCACTAATATATACATATACTTTTTATGCTAACTTTATGAGCTTTTGGAGCTTCAAAATGTTGGTACCCATTCACTTGTATTGTGAGGAGCTTTAGAGCTGAGATATTCTTCTAAAAATCTTCGTTTGTGTTTTGCAGATGAAAGAAAGTCGTCCACATCTGGAATGGCACGAGGGTGTATAAATGATGAGATTTTTGTTTTTGTTTTCATTTTTGAACTATCCCTTTAAATGAATTCCCTTGCATTATATTTTTATTCTTATTATTTTATTTTCTCCCAGTCCATTTCCTTAAATGTATTTTTTTATTTCACATTATTCACCTAATTTATATCCCATACAATATTGTCTAATTCCATATTTTATATATATATATATTTACTTGAACAATACTAATTGTTAATGATTATGCCAAAATAGGTAACTCTTACTCTAATATTAATTATAAAATGACAACATGAACACCTCTCATGGTCAGTAGAGGTTCAGAGTAAAGTGTTTTCTTGTATATAGAAAACATTTGAAGCTGACAACTATGTCTGCGTGTGTAAGACCTCGTTTACCTCTTCTGAAATTCCTCAGACATTCCTCATTCCAACCCATTCTCTGTTAAATCTCTGGGAGTTAGATACGTTTTAAAATAAATCTAGCAAACCTGTCTGCAGTTTTCTCTATTATGCGTCATATGAACATAATACAAAGCATACAGTGTTTCAGAGCACTAAGATATTGACAATTAATTCATACAGTAGCCCATGTGACGTGGTTGTCTTGTTAAGGTGAATGATTCTGGCATTCCTGGTAAAGATCGGTAATCCTGGTTCAATCTTACAGCCTACGTAGAAGTAGCCTATTATAAGTTTGAACATGGGAGCGAAATAAAAAAGGCAGATGCTATTTAGAGAGGGGTGCAAATAGTAACTCCACACAAGGGCAAAACTGCAAGATTGAACTATAGAGCGCCCTGAGGAGATAAGGATTTGTTTTGTGCGTCCTCTACTGCTCATATACAGTAGCTGCTTCTTGTCTTGGAATTTGCGCTTGGGTTCAAGGATTAAATTCAACTTCGGTGTCGCACGATCTTGGCGTTGTTGACAAATCGAGCATGCATGATTGAACAATGCAATTAACCCAGGGTTGTTTATTTTAATGTAATGTGCATTTATTCCACATATGCGTCAGATTTGCGTGTTTCTGTAGATTGTAGTCGCACCGAGTTTCCGAACTAATAATTGAACGTAGATTCTTCCGAGTTGTTTTATAACATAACAAAAGGTGAAAGAGAGAAATGGCTTCGCAGATTCTTCTAATAAATCTACGCGCGACCGCTCAGTTCTGCAAAACAGCGAAGAGTCTGCAGAGAACTTGGGCACCTTTAATTTCTGCTCAACAGAGATGGTAAGAACTCGTAAAGCCATTCTACACATATGTTGACATTTTTAGTGATTTATTGCGTAAAAGTTGTCAAACATTGGGCAAAGCTGTAAAATTCGCCTTCTTAGAGGTTTGTTTGGCATGACAAAACGGTAAATACCTTTTATTTCTCAAAAACCCGAAAATAACACAACTTCCGGTAAGCAATGTATGTTGCTGTCTCTCGCTGTTGCGTAATGTTTGGAATAAACAAAATAGTTGCAATTTACCGAGGTTGTAGCCTACATTAACACTTTAAAGCAGATACACACAGATGGGGAAAAACCCCGTAAATATTTTCCATTCTAATGCCTACAATGTAGGCTAATGTTCGGGCACTTTTGCATCCCAGCTAGTAGAGGGATTTTTTTTCCCTTACCCAAAACTACGCCTATCAAATTAGTACAAGTTGCATATTCGACAGTATTTGTGACATAATACCTTAAAAAAAGCAAACATCTGAGTTATAGTGAGACACCCATAATGAAAGTGAATGGGGCAATAAGTGTTTCAAAAGTATAGTCACAAGACGTTAGCAAATCAGAAGAATCAGAATGATCTTTGTTGCCAAGTATGCTTACACATACAAGGAATTTGTCTTGGTGACAGAAGCTTCCAGTACACAAACAATACGAAAACAAGATAGAGGTAATAAAAAAATAGAATAAAAAAAAAAAACTATAAAGTATATAAGTGTATATAGAAATACACAATAAGACTATATATATATATATATATATATATATATATATATATATACACATACAAACATACATATATATACATACATATGTATATTTGTATATGTACAAATACAAATCTGTTATATACAGATGCAAGGGAATGTAATGCGGGTTAACATGATTTAATGTGATAAAATCGCTTACTTCCCTTTTCTTTGTAAACCCTGAAATTACCTCAAAAATTACACTTTAAACAACTTTACAGTGCAAATAATACAAACGTTTCAACAGGTTGAATGTCGTGCTTTTATAAAATTACAAGCTTCACATTTCTGGCTTTTAAACACTCCAAATTCATTTCCATTGTAAGTGCCTCACTGTAACCTTTTTTTTTTTTTTTTTACGAAATGTTTATTTTTTTTGTTGTGGTAATCAACATTATGCCACAAATGCTGTCGATTGATCTTAACTTGTATAGAATCCATAATATTCCTTTAGTTCTGTCTTGGAAACATTTTTACCATGCCTTTTATCATTTGTTTTTGCTACTTTCTAATGCCTTTTATACATAGATTTGTATTGTTTTTGGGCTGAGACCCAGACATTCAATCTTAAATAATGAATATTCATCATATGAATTATTACATGTGTGTTAGACAAATTAAATTATATTTTAAGAAAGTCCTCAGGGCCAAGAGTGCCCATAGTTACCCATAGCCACATACCATGTGTTTATGTTTCTACCTCTCTTTACACACTCTCTTCTCCTTGCTTTTCATTTTATCCAGTGCCATTCATGTGGATAACCCACCCAGCATCCCATCTCTGACTACCAGCTATGCCCATGGCATCTCTGCCCATGCATTGCTCTCTAAGACTGTGGACCAGTGCCTTAAAGCCTCAGTGGAGCGATACCCTGACCGTGAAGCTTTGGTTTTTGTGCAGGATGGAATACGCAAGACATTTGCTCAGTTCTACCAAGAAGTGAGAGGCTTGCCTTTTTTTTTTTTTTTTTTCTCTCTGCTGTAGGCCGGCTAGAGAAGTGAGACTGTAACTCTTAAGACTTGTGATACTTACCATGTTGCTTCCCATTTTATACCCATCAGCTGTGGGAGGGAGAGAAATAGGGAGAGAGGAGAACCACATTGCCAATGTCAAAAGTGTATTGGGATGAAAGGTTTTGTCAGAATCCCAAAATAATAATAATAAAAAAAACAGAACAGAGACCTATTATTCAGTCCTCAGTAGATTGTTGAAATACAGCAACCTTGAAGTGATATATTTGTTTGCTTTTTCTTGCCTTGTTTTTAGCACAGATTCAGTGAAAATTTAGTATTGAAGAGTTAATATACACTCTTTCCATTTAAAAAAACCCCAAAACATTCATGTTTAGTGTATTGAAGCACAATGAAAATCAGTGGTTCAGTAATTGCCATGATGACAATAAGAGAAGTTATTAAATATTGTTTACAGTAATATTGAGAATGTAAACACAACCTTTCCTGCATATAAGGTGAAACTAAAACAGGTGAGACTATTCAAAGCATGTGCCCCACTGAACCCATGATATTAATCTAAATGGGCTGATATGAATTGGCATAGATAGACGCTTCATATGTGACTGGTCTCTGTCATAATGGGAGCGGCAGCTGTTCAAAGTATATAAATGTGACAAGAAGACATTTATAGCATACGGCTGAATGACATATCATAGAGCATGTACTGTAGGTAAGAAGGAAACAGTTACTCTCTTACAACTCTGTTGAAAGTCCTATTTTTACACTCAGTACAGTGTGTTTTGTGTGATACCACAAGAACATATTAGCATATTACTTCACGGTACAGCACAAAAGTGTTTATTTTAAATCAGGATATGACTATTTCTGTTCTTCGCAAATTCAAATTTGCATTAAAGTGGAATATTTTGTCCTCACAAGTATTGGAACACATTAAATTCTCACAGGAGTCATATTCCATCCTAGAGGATAAAATCTGCATTGAACATCAGGTTATGAAAAAAAAATTAACCCTGTGCCTTTGATTAACTTGGAAGAGTTTTCTTTTGCATCCCTTTTATAATGTGTTATGTAATGACACTCCTTTATTATAATGATATGTAATGATATTTAAATGCCTTAAGTTCAGGACAAATAAAAAAAAAAATCAACCAGTGTAAACAAGAAATAGTATTTTGATTTCAGGTAGAACAGGCAGCAGCAGGTCTGTTGGCTGTTGGGTTGAAGAAGGGGGATCGCTTGGGGATATGGGGACCAAATATCTACGAGTGGGTGTTGATGCAGTTTGCCACTGCCAAGGCAGGGATCATTTTGGTGAGTGTTTTTGAAGATCTATCTAGTTTTTCTGAGGATTTGTCTGCAGCTAGTCTTGTAAATAACTTGCTCAAGATTGATTGTTGTTTTACAGGTGTCAGTGAACCCTGCTTATCAGTTGATGGAGGTAGAATTTGCACTCAGAAAGGTAAGTTAATGTTTAAACATAAAAAGGGCCAATACATGGTGCAATGTTCCAAACAGACCTGCTTTTGGTTTTTATTTTCACTCAAACTGGGTCTGATTTAATCTGTACCAGACCCTTCACCCATAATTCGCATCCTGGTCTGCACTACTATGAAAAATTATATATCAAGCAATAGGAATAATACATATGACTATTTCCTTGAATGCTTCTTTTAGGTGCAGTGCAATGCAATTGTATGTCCAACTCATTTCAAGACCCAAAATTACTGTGATATGTTAAGGCAGCTTTGCCCAGAGATGGATGCCGCTTCTCCTGGAGGAATAAAAAGTTCGAAGTACGTAAGACTTAATAAAAACTCTGGGAGATATACTCAATATTGATGGTCTAAAGGCAAATCAGTTTTATTTAGTAGTTTTTGACCCACTCATGGATAAAACAACCACTCTTATTTTTAGATTACCAGATCTTCGCACTGTAATAGTGATAGACAGTCAACAACCAGGGACTTTTCACCTGAAAGATGTGATGCAGGCTGGGACTAGCCAACACCATCAGCAGCTACAAGACCTGCAGAAGAAACTCACGTTTGACGATCCCATTAACATTCAGTTTACATCGGTACTGTTTGTGTTTTTAACTTATATATATATATTTTTTTTAAAGGTTGCTGGTTTCCCTACCAGGCTTCTTAGCTAGCTTAACCAGCAAGCCTTTTTTGTTTAACAATCTTCATCAGAAAGACCATACTGGTTGACCAGCATTTTTACTATTGAACAACGTGGCTGTGCTGATCTACCAGCTTGAGCAGCACTGACCAGCGTGGAAAATCGTGCTGGTCTAAGCTGGCATTTTGATCAGGGTAATTCAAAATTATTTTAAAAGGATTTCAGCATCGTAGTTCTGATTCATATTGAAATAATTGAGTAGTACTAGTACTGTTGAGTAGAATTAACTTAAAGTGCACTTGACCTAATGCAATGAGCACACACTAAATAATTGATATTTTGTTTTGATATTAGTTTTTGTTTCACTTTGATATTTATGTTTGTCCTTCTCATGTGTTTTGATGTTCTTAGGGAACTACAGGAAGGCCAAAAGGAGCCACTTTGTCCCATCACAACATTGTCAACAATGCTTATTTCATTGGCATGCGCGTGGGGTATGACTGGAGGGTGGGTACTTGGTTGTAATCAAGGGGGAAAAATGACAATGCAGTAAAAGGAGTGTTTGTTTTAGAAAATATTCTTTCATGTATGACCAAATAATCTGTGTCTGAGAACTGGCCTTTAAACTTATTCTGTTTTATTAAAGCATTTCATTGACTGTATAAAGCATGCTGATTATGGAATGAAGGACACAGAGAAACCTTTGTTTACATGAAATCTCCATAAATTTCCCTTTACATATTTGTGACATTTGACCTATTTCTTCTTGCAGAAAAATGTGCGAGTGTGCTTGCCAGTGCCCATGTATCATTGTTTTGGCTCGGTGGGTGGTGGTATGGTCATGGCCTTGCATGGCATCACATTGGTTTACCCATCCTCTGGTTATGATGGACATGCCAATCTGGTGGCGATACAGAAAGAGAAGTATGCTGTCACTAAATTCTCTTTTAATCTGTTCATTTATTTTATCTTCAGAACACCTGTCTGAAAACTCATGTGCAAATCTCAAGTTTCATTTTCAGATTAGATTCTACTTACATTTCTGTCATTTACTATTTCTTCTAAATGTCTGTTGCATGAACAGAGTCAAGTTGTATTTGTTTAATTTATTGTGTCTACCATTCGCACAAAGCTTCATCTCTGATTTAATATTTGAACTCTCCTCCCAGGTGTACGTTTGTCTACGGTACTCCTACTATGTTTGTAGACATGCTTGGTCAGCGTGACCTTGCCCAGTTTGATTTGTCAACAGTTGAGGGTGGTGAGTCAGTCAAATCTTTGTTAAATCTCTAATAAGATCAAAATTTAAATATCCTGCAGAAAAGACCAGCAGATGTTGTGTTTTGAATGTTGGCCCTCTGAATGGGATGCTGGTGTGCCAGTGTCATAGGCGTCATTTACGGGGTGGAGCCGGTGGGACATGTCCCAGGATTAGAACCCACAACGTTTTGTACTAGGGGCGAAGACTTTACCATCAGTCATTTCAGTTTTATTCTGGCTGAAGTATTCACTGATCCATGTATTTATCCACTGACAAACAAAACCCCAGTAATGACAGTGTTAGATGTATGGATAAAGTTATCAAATTAATTATGTAAAATATTTATTGGAGCATTTGATGATGAATGGATGGTCATCAAGAATGACTATCAAAAGAGTAAAATATTTTTTTGACATTCTCTGCAGATAACCTAATTAATATTCATGTGTTTTGCCACTTTGTGATGTCCCCACCACTTTTTAAAACGGTTTTAAATGAAAGTGTTCTTAAGAAAAACATTAAGAAAGTTCTTAGGATACATTATAAGAAGTTTGTAAGAATGTTCCTAAGTGCAATTCTAATATTTTTTTTAAGAACGTCTAATGTTTTTCTCTTAATTATAAAACAACAGGCTTTGACATTGTCTGATTATACTAGCCTGCTCATGAGGTTGAGCAATACTTCAACATTGGTAAATCGTAATGATAAATGTATCTATCCATTAACCTTCTTTTAAGTAGAAAACATTCGCAATAATTTTTTTAATGTAAAGTGCGTGAGATGTCATTAAACTAACACATTACAACTGCACAATTTAAAATATAGGCTCATTATTTACCAATGTTTTGACTATCATCCTTTTTCAAGGCTGATAGCTGAAATGTTGATAAATAAATGAGCCTATATTTTGAGTTGTGCAGTTATACTCTTCTATAATTTTTGCCATAATTTGCACCTCTGAAAGGTATGCCTTTACTTAATTCTAATTCTATCATTTCTAAAGTTTAATGACAATAAACTTTAATAACAGTAACAGTTTAACATAGTTTTATGCACAAAAGTAAAAAGGACAGTTTCTGCTTTCTAATGATGCAATATTTATGTTTCTATGGACTCTAATGATCACTGAGAGAGAGCGATATTCAGCGCATCCTTTAAATTGACTGGCATGGTTGGTCACCACATAATATGAATCTTCAAAACAACGTTTGTTTGAATATACCATAAATACCAAAATACCATAAAACACAATACAGTCAAAAATGTGGTTTGGTTTTAAATCTTACATTTTTACAAAAACAAGCCTATTGCGATTTCCAACTCAACATGATAGAATGCGTCAAATTCAAAACAACCCAGTAAATTCATTAAACGTCTTACCTTTTGGGATTTAAGACAACTGTGAGGTTATCCTAACTTTAAGATGTTATTTATATATACAGGTGCATCTCAATAAATTAGAATGTCGTGGAAAAGTTCGTTTATTTCAGTAATTCAACTCAAATTGTGAAACTCATGTATTAAATAAATTCAATGCACACAGACTGAAGTAGTTTAAGTCTTTGGTTCTTTTAATTGTGATGATTTTGGCTCACATTTAACAAAAACCCACCAATTCACTATCTCAAAAAATTAGAATACATCATAAGACCAATAAAAAAAACATTTTTAGTGAATTGTTGGCCTTCTGGAAAGTATGTTAATTTACTGTATATGTACTCAATACATGGTAGGGGCTCCTTTTGCTTTAATTACTGCCTCAGTTTGGCGTGGCATGGAGGTGATCAGTTTGTGGCACTGCTGAGGTGGTATGGAAGCCCAGGTTTCTTTGACAGTGGCCTTCAGCTCATCTGCATTTTTTGGTCTCTTGTTTCTCATTTTCCTCTTGACAATACCCCATAGATTCTCTATGGGGTTCAGGTCTGGTGAGTTTGCTGGCCAGTCAAGCACACCAACACCATGGTCATTTAACCAACTTTTGGTGCTTTTGGCAGGTGCCAAATCCTGCTGGAAAATGAAATCAGCATCTTTAAAAAGCTGGTCAGCAGAAGGAAGCATGAAGTGCTCCAAAATTTCTTGGTAAATGGGTGCAGTGACTTTGGTTTTCAAAAAACACAATGGACCAACACCAGCAGATGACATTGCACCCCAAATCATCACAGACTGTGGAAACTTAACACTGGACTTCAAGCAACTTGGGCTATGAGCTTCTCCACCCTTCCTCCAGACTCTAGGACCTTGGTTTCCAAATGAAATACAAAACTTGCTCTCATCTGAAAAGAGGACTTTGGACCACTGGGCAGCAGTCCAGTTCTTCTTCTCCTTAGCCCAGGTAAGACGCCTCTGACATTGTCTGTCGTTCAGGAGTGGCTTAACAAGAGGAATTCGACAACTGTAGCCAAATTCCTTGACACATCTATGTGTGGTGGCTCTTGATGCCTTGACCCCAGCCTCAGTCCATTCCTTGTGAAGTTCACCCAAATTCTTGAATCGATTTTGCTTGACAATCCTCATAAGGCTGCGGTTCTCTCGGTTGGTTGTGCATCTTTTTCTTCCACACTTTTTCCTTCCACTCAACTTTCTGTTAACATGCTTGGATACAGCATTTTTGGATATATTGCAACACTTTACTGTGAACAGCCAGCTTCTTTGGCAATGAATGTTTGTGGCTTACCCTCCTTGTGAAGGGTGTCAATGATTGTCTTCTGGACAACTGTCAGATCAGCAGTCTTCCCCATGATTGTGTAGCCTAATGAACCAAACTGAGAGACCATTTTGAAGGCTCAGGAAATCTTTGCAGGTGTTTTGAGTTGATTAGCTGATTGGCATGTGACCATATTCTAATTTTTTGAGATAGTGAATTGGTGGGTTTTTGTTAAATGTGAGCCAAAATCATCACAATTAAAAGAACCAAAGACTTAAACTACTTCAGTCTGTGTGCATTGAATTTATTTAATACATGAGTTTCACAATTTGAGTTGAATTACTGAAATAAATGAACTTTTCCACAACAGTCTAATTTATTGAGATGCACCTGTATATATTTTTTTAAGAACATTTCTTTCGAGAATTTGAATTCTTCCTAAGTTTTTACTTAGGAAAAAAGATAAGAACTTTCTTTAGAATTGTTTTCGGGAATACAAATTTTAATTAACATAGAATTGAAAAGGGCCTGGGTAGCTCAGTGAGTATTGACGCTGACTACCACCCCTGGAGTCACGAGTTCAAATCCAAGGTGTGCTGAGTGACTCCACCTAAGCAACCAAATTGGCCCGGTTGCTAGGGAGGGTAGAGTCACATGGGGTAGTGGTTCTCGCTCTCAGTGGGGTGCGTGGTAAGTTGTGCATTGATCGCGGAGAGTAGCATTAGCCTCCTGTGCTGTGAGTCTCTGCTGTGTCATGCACAGCGAGTCATGTGATAAGATGCATGGATTGACTGTCTCAGAAGCGGAGGCAACTGAGACTTGTCCTCCGCCACCCAGATTGAGATGAATAACCGCGCCACCATGAGGACCTACTAAGTGGTGGGAATTGGGCATTACAAATTGGGAGAAAAGGGGATAAATAAAAAAATATATAAAATAAAAAAAAACATGGAAATTAAAACGAATATGGTAGTTAAGAAGAATTTTCTTCTTAAGAACGTTTCTTGAATCCGGCTCCAGTGTCCCCACCAAGTCTCTCAAATAGCTTATAGCAATGCTTCCTTGGTCAACCAGGCATGTAAAAAAGGCCATGCTGGTTTACCAGCCTCACAAGCCTAGGTGATGTTTGTCCACCAACTAGACCAGCACCACACCAACAATAACCAGCTACGACTGGGCTGGTGCTACTAAAATAGTCCAGCATGGAAATTCGTGTTGGTCTAAACTTGTCTTTTCAGCAGGAATGAGGATAATGTATTAGCAGTTTTGAGTACATCCTGTAATTTCATCAGTACTCTGTTTTGTGTCTGTCAGGTATTATGGCTGGCTCTCCTTGTCCTCCTGAGGTTATCTTGAAGGCTATCAATGTCATGGGTATAAAGGAAATGTTGGTAAGTGGTGACACATCTACCAAAAATGAACACCTCTTTGCTGTAAATACTGATTGTTGTTTGTAAATTGCGCACAGATGTTATAAAACAAGCTAGTTATTATTAAGTTGTGTATGCTGTTTACACATCGGTGATGACACTAGAGGGAGACAGAGTCAATGACTTTTACATTTTTGCTTTAGTTGGAACTTTTCATTGTCCGTAAATTCTCCTTAAACTCTTTGGATAATTAGTGATAATCAGGATTTGAAATAAAACATTAAATTAGTCAAAATACATTTTTCACACGGGTATTGAGGTAATAAGTTCAATTTTAAGAAAATGTATGTGCCCCATACTAATTCCCCACACAACTCATAATCCACACCCACATCAAATCTTTCCCAATATATTTTGTATATATTTGTACATACTGTAATATATACACATTTCCTGTTCCTCTCTCTTCATTAAACGCATTGTGAAGAACAGGACTTGGAGGAGGTAGCAGGTTCAGAAAAAGGGGCAAATTTAATTTGAGATCTTCTAGAAATCCATTTATACTACGAGCTTTTCAAAGAACATCTTTTGTGCATCCACTCATAATTCATATAGCTTTATTACCATTCAGGATGTTAAGCATAAATCCAAATAAAGCATTACTGTAGTGGTGCTTAATTTGTCTTTTATTAAACATGAGTACATCATAGAAACAAATTAATCACATTAGACTGGAGAGCCTCCATTTGTCTATTTTTTTTTTCATTCCCTTCTCATTTATCCTCTTTCCTTAAATCCTCACCTTCTTTATCCACCATTACTTCATTTCACTTAGTGTCTACATGTTCTCTTTTTACCTTTTTACATGGCTTTAAGGAGTCCTTGACTTCATGGTCATTGATGCCTTTGACTTTGTTCAGAGATGGTCAGCTCAAGTCATGTCTTGAATGTGTGTCAGTCATCACATTCAAGTTAGGTTTGTAGTGTTTGCAAAGCCTCAGAAATTCCTTGCAGTAAGTTGCAAAACCTAAAAAGGTAAGATGAATGGAAAAAGCAGGGGAAAGAATGGTACTACTGAGTAGCCCAGTAAACATGACAAATAGTTAATTGAAAATGGCTAACACTGATCAAAATTACAACAGAAATTTCCATTCTGCCAATTCTGATGTAATTTTCACTATGAGAAAAACAAGTCATCTGATCATTAATGTTGGATTTATCTCTTTCATTTCAGGTTGCCAAAGATCTTAATTAGCATAACAGCGATTACTGAGAGTATAACACTTGTGAAAGATTAAGAGAGCAATAAAATAATGTGTAGACTGAGAAAGGATAAACAAAGTCTTTCCAGACTGTGAGTTTGAGGCTTTTCCCCCCTGTGCAGTGTACATGTTTCTGTAAATGTCACTCTGCAATTGTACATAGTTGCTCCTTCGAGGGTTTTTCAGTGTCTGTGAACACATTTATGCTGTTCATGTTGTTTAGTATGAAATGAGGTGGCGCATATATATGTCACACAAAAATAAAGTGATAGAGGAAATATACAGTCCCAATGTAGAAGTTTGCATTACTTTCTCTTCCTGCACATTAATTCTCGTCACCTGGACAGGTCTCTGCTCCCTGTCCTCCTGTAGAAACACAAAAATAGGGAAACTGACAAGTTAAAAGGCCAAACCCAGTTTTGGACATCTGTGACTGGGTTATGATGTTCTGGACATAGTGGAAAGGCACAAACAAACATAAAGGACTAAGAGATCATGAAGAGTATGAAGGATAGGAGACAAAACAGACAGAATGTTATTGCAAAAGCAGTAGCCCAAGCCCAAACCCATATCCAGACCACAATTATAGTATAACCATTCACTCATTCATGTTGGAGGAGGTAAAAAATACTTAGGGTTAGCCTCTTTATTCTCTGTACAAATATGCAACCATAATTTCTTGCAGAAGTTACTTGAAACGAACAGCTGTTTTTGGATGAATTGATTAGAATATCTTAAGTGATGGGAACTATTATGGGCAAGTTCTCTGAGTAATGCTGGATGTGATGCAAGGCATTTATACTTTTTGTTGATAAGATAATTTCTGGTTACAGAACTAGAGTTACTACCACCAATTAATAGAGCTACAACCATCAATGAACTACTACTCTGAGCTGGGCTCCAAATCTCTGAGATGGTTTTGCTGGGCTGCAGGTAGCACTTGAGAAGGGAATGTCATATGGATCTCCTACATAAATTCTTCTGATGAAAGAGTCTTTTATAGAGATCGTGAGAGAGCAATGGTGTCTTGGTGGAAACCACTGCTCCCTGCACCACAGGGAGCCCTTGAGACCAGTTATTTACTTACCACTGAGTTTTTTTTTTCTTCATAATTTGTTTAAATTTGTAAAGCATGTGGGAAGAGGCTAGTTGTCATGCAGAGGTCTCTGGTGTTTCTTTTTTATGATCATAGCTGAGTCTTTATTTTGTGGTCTCATTTACAAGACCTCTGTTGACCACATAAACTTGGTGTAGGTCTGGATCTTAGACCTAATTTTGAAGGTGTGAGTCTCAAATCTGGCAGTCTTGGTTTGGGCCTTGATTAGTATGGTGTAGGCCTTTAGTTTTGGATAAAACTGTTTTACCTTTTTGAGTTGGCCTTAAAGGATTGAAATGGGAACTTTTCTGAGCATGATGAGCAGCGGTTCAGTAGCATTTCCACTTGAGCATGGTTCAAGACGGTATGATTACGAGGTCAGATTTCTCAGTGCTGCTAACTGTACTTAGGACAGAGAACTGTGCTGGTTGTATGCCTGTAGTGACATTGCAACACTTTACTGGTCACTTGGCCAGTCAGTCCTTTACAATCCTGATTATGTAGCATCACAATGAAAAAAAGAACCGTATCATTGAACATGGATTGGTACAAAATGGCAGCAACGGTAACTGCTGGGCCCGATGGTGGAAAAGCGTTTTTGGGGTGCTGGTGTCCCCACCTTGCTGCTTAACTAGCTTAACCAGCTAGATTTCTTGGTCAACCATCTTTACCAGAAAAGCCATGCTTTTTCGAATTTTGTTGGTGAATGACATGGCTGGTCCACCATTATTTACAAAAAAAATTTGACTTGGTTATCTAGATAAGTGATCTGGTCCTGATTAGTATAGATTAGGCTTACTTAAAACACTGTTCAAGTACCTTTAGCACACAAATGCCATGATGAATGAATTTGCTCACCATCTCAAAGCCGTGCTCCCTTCTTTTCCCTCTTTGCCTTGCAGCGGGTGAAAGCTGTGCTGTCTCTAATTTGCTTTCCTCTCTGGTTTCCAGGGGAAGCACAAACTGCATCAGGGCGATGTCGGCTAGTGTCCATCCAGCTAAACCAGCAAATAAAAACATTTATGCTAGTCTAAAAATCTTAAGAACAATTAAATGATGTCATTAAACAAGAGTGGCAAGTTTCAAGTGATACTTTCTTACTTTTTGAGGTTTGCTAACTGACAGGTGCAGCTCCATGGGTTATTAAACAGAGTAATGTTCTGGACGGTGGTAAACTCGAGGCTTTTTGGGAGGGACTTCAGCTTGTTGTTCTCAAGGTGCAGATATTTGAGAGCAGTCACTCCCTCAAAGGCAGCATTGGAGAACTTGATGGGTGGAAAAGGCAGATGACAATTCAGATTACCCTTAGTGAAATGTATTTCCTAAAGATAACCCTGTTATAAAAAAAGCACGTGTTGTTTTGGATGCTGGTATGCTGATGTCTCTACCAGGCTAACCAAGGTTAACAAGCAAGCCTCCCTTGGTTAACCATCTTCAGCAGAAAGACCATGCTGGTTGACCAGCATTTTTTGTAGGTGATCAACATGGCTGTGCTCATCCACCAGCTAGGCCAGCACCAAACCAGCACAAACCAGCTTGGAAGTTCATACTGGTCTAAGCTGGTCCTTTCAGCATTAAGTTACAACTCGCAGCTTTATTCACACAAAAATAATCTCATGGCCTCTGCACGTGGAATGTCATTACAATTAGCATTCAAACTCACTTGTAATATCTTAGGGAGCTCATGGATGCTGGACTGAGGGCTTTTTCCTCACATGAAAGACCTCTCTCATGCTCTTTTCTGTGCCAGGGCTTATGTAAACCTGTCCGCACTCTCTTTCCAGCCCTCCACCGAACTTCATAAGCGAATGCAAGACTGCTAAAAACTTCACTAAGGTGTTAGATGAACTGGCTCACATGGTGTCAAGTTTTTCTGCTTTACAGGAAGAAGACTGTTGAGGGGCTGGGACAGTACAGACAGTGTGTGTAGGGGTGTGTGTGTGTGTGTTATATAAGTGCAAAAATGATGCACTTATTGAAGGGACGTTTTGGAAAATTCCACTCAGAAGGCAAGAGAGTAGAGAGGTGGAGAGTTTGGTAATTTGAGGCAATGGAGGATGGATGACTTCCAGCATGGAAGACTTGTTTTCGGTCTTTCTGTCTGTCCACTCCTCCATCGACCCGCTCTTCTGCCAGAAATGCCTGCAAAAAGGGCTCAATTGTCCATTCAAGGTGAGGCAACGACAAGCCTAAAAATACTTCTCTTCATGGGCCGCGGAACACCCTGCCACTATTTACCTGTCTGCTAACCCTTGCTGACCTGTTTACAGGGTGCCCCATGTGAGAGGAAAAAACATGCAACTCAAAATAACATTTGTGCAATAATTAGACAGAGAAAGATTTGGATGGAGGCCATCAAGCAAATAGACCTTAAAAATATCCACATATGAGGGGAGAGTGGTAATTTTCCCCCCTTGCTATCATACAAGCAGCATTGACCTGCTGCATGGTGTTGATGTTCCTCCACGAGAAATGGCTCTTTTGCACGCCTACTGCTTAGATCCACACCTTGGGTATTTTAATCATTTTAGTCCTGTGCTGCAGGTTTGACCACACCACTTTAGTCACAACAAACCTATAGTTAATAGGTGTAGTGATTTAATAAATGTAGTAACTGTTTACTAAATTGATGAATTGCTAGCTTTACTTTCAAGTTCAATGAGAATACATGGAACCAATGGTGATTACAATGTAATCATCAGTACAGTATAGGATATAAAGATATTCTGGATGCATACCATTCACACCAAAATAAATCTACGACCGACATGCATTTACATTTGAATGCATATTTTGGTTACTTCGATTCATGTGGAGAGTCTGAATCAAGCGTGGAAGTCAAGTTCAAAGGCAAGGCAAAGATAAATGCATCCCTTAAACACTTTCATTAGCGATTTAGTGATCCAGAGGGAAATATCCTGCTGGAGTCAACACATGTGACCTTATTCAAGGCCTAAAGATATAAAGGGAATGGACAGAATATCAGGAGGATCTTATTTATAGTTCTGAAGGAAACAGTCAAACTCCTTCACCAGTACAGGTCTGTGTGAAATCTTTTAGCCATATATCACTGTATGGCAACAGTGACAACTTAAGGCTACAGTGTTGTTTTAGTTTTATTTGGATTAGCATTGTCAGCTCGGATGGTATGTAAAGTTTGTTTTCGGATGCGTGGCTTCCAGAAACCCAAACACAAACAAGCAATTATTTGGCCAGAATTTTGCAGGACAACTTCAGAGTGATATTTAAGTGGTAAACATCCAATTTGCCTCATCTAGCATGTTTTCTATGCTCTTAAATGGTATAATCCAGAAAATAAACAGTCATAGAGAGACTTACCTTCTCTAGGCCCATGTCATTTAAATGGAGCTTCTCCATGTAGCGGCCAAAGCTCCGGAATGCATGGTCGGGGATGAAGCTGAGAGGGTTCTTGGATAGGTTGAGTTCTTCTATAACACGCAACTTACTCATAGCCAGTAGAGGGTAGGTGGACAGCTTGTTACGGTCCAGGGTTAAAATGGCCAGGTTCTCCACTTCGTCAAGAGAGCCTGGCTGCATGGAGCTCAACTCATTACCACTCATATAAAGCCATCGGAGATCATTTGCACCTGTGAAAGTACCTGGCTGCAGATCATGGAGCTTGTTGTTGTCAAGCTGCAGAATAAACAGGTTGATCATGGGAGAAAAGATGCCCTTTGGAAGACTTGAGATGTGGTTGCCGTCCAAGTAGAGATAGGTGAGTTCAGTTAGGTCCTCAAAAGCACCTAGTTTGATGGTGGTGATCTCGTTGTTAGACAAGTAGAGGTAGATAAGCTTTTTCAGCCCTTTGAAAGCCTGGCTGGAGATCTCTCGGATCTGACAGTGCTGCAGGTGCAAAGAGATGAGCCCCTTCATCTCGCCGAAGCCACTGGTGGGGAGGTTTCCCAGGTTGTTCCGCTGGAGGTTGAGGAGACGAGTGGCCTCTGATATGCGAGGGATCTTTTTCAGACCAACGTTGTCACAGATAACATGCTGCAGGTCCCCATGGCAGTGGCACTGGCTTGGGCATTGAGTTGGTGCAGCGAACCCAACGGGGACAGAAAGCTGTAAACACACCACCACCAGTAAGATGCTGAAACTCTGCATGATGACACTCTGTTAATCAGTCCACTGCTTTATGCTGTCTGTTTGGTCTTCTTTCTGCTTTACTCTGGGAGCCTGTTGCAGTGGAAACATACAGCAAAAGTGGTCCACACAACCTCAGAGTAAAAGAGGGAGTGTGAGAGTTTGCGGAGAGAGAGGGCTAGAGGTGAGCTTGAGTGAGAGAGGGTGTGTGAGTCAGAGAAAAGGAAGGCAGTGCAAAATTATTCACTTATGGCTTAAGCAATGTGAACACAGTGGTGTTTATAATATTTGCAATTTTTTTCCTCTTAACCAGATAATTGCAATAACAGAAACTGAGGCATTCCAGAGAATTAACTCTTCATATGACTGAATTTATGTGTCTCATGATCATACAAACAAATTTCTTTGCAAATTCCTTTCGGCCCAATTGTGTGGCACTATTCTATTCTATTCACTTCTAGTCTATTCTTTTTGTAATTAACAATTTTATTGATTCCATATAACCATATATATATATATATATATATATATATATATATATATATATATATATATATATATATATATATATATATATATATAATTAAAATAACAGAATATTTTCCCAACACACACAGATACCCCAGTGGTCAAATGCAATTGACAAAGACACACAAACAGACAATAAAATAGTAGAAAATATTTAGAAATACATATATATAAAAAAATTTATTAAAAAAAGTAAACGTTTAAAAACAAAAAGGCTACAACACACACATTTAAAACAACACGTCTCCCTCCGCTACCCCTCCCCGAGAGCCCTCCTAAAAGGCTAAATAGCTGCCCCACCTCCTGATGAACAAATCCATGTTGCCTAGCCTTCTATATGACAACTCTTCCAATGCTGCTACCCTGCCCATCTCCTCATACCACTCACGAAACGAGGGGGCTCCAGCCAACTTCCATCCTCTAAGGATAACCCCGGCCAGGATCCAATTCTTAATGTACTTATCCCCTACATCAGTGACCACCCCATCACATAAAATACAGAGTCTGGGGCAAAATGAGATTTGAGTACCTAATACGTCACCCTTAAAACTCTGGACCCTCAACCAGAATTCTTATATCTTAACACACCACCAAAAAACTTGAGCTGTGTCCCCATCTTCTGATTGGCAACACCAGCACATGGGTGTCTTTAAGACCCAGCCTCTACAGTCTAGAAGGGGTCCAATAGAATCTATGTAAAATCTTAAATTGCAATACCAAGTAATACCAATACCCATAATCTCTTGAACGAAGTTGAAGCTCCATCCCCCAGACTCTGAATTAGCAGGGAGTAATACACTGATGCCTCATGGCCTTTTCCAAATGCAGTAATCACCGCTTCCAGAGTATCTGCCATTTTAGGGGGGGTGTATACTACCCCCCAAAATAGTACAGAGCAGGTGGTGCAGCTGTAAATACCTAAAAAACTGAGATCTGGGAATCCTAAAATGTTGAACCATATTTTCAAAAGATCTCAACACTCCACTCTCATATAGGTCACCGAGTGTAGTTACCCCCTCACAATCCACTCTGACCAGCAGAAAGGGGACTTATTAATACATAATTTTGGATTCTGCCATATGCTTGAGGCAACATTTAAATAAGTGTCCGAATTAAACACTGTGGACACTTTTGTCCATACAGAGTGCAAATGCGAGATAAAGGGGTATAACTAAACTTCTCCAATTAGTTTGATAGAAATGCTTTGCAATGGCGAAATAGGGGCAAGAACTTCCTGTTCAAAACAGAACCAGGGAGGGGCTCTCTTAGGTGGAAGCGACCAATGAGCCAAATGTCTGAGACCGAATGCATAATAATAAAACAAAATCTTGGGTAGGCCTAGCCCACCTTTGTCATTCGGCCTGTGTAACTTATTGAAATGTAATCTGGGATGCTTAACATTCCAAATGAAGGACTTCGCTATGCTATCAAATTGCTTGAAATAAGAAAGGGGGACATCTACATGGAGAGACAGTAGCAGGTAGTTGAATTTTGGAATACAATTCATTTTAATAACATTAATTTTCCCAATCATAGATAAATGTAATGAAGCCCACCTGTCCACATCGCTCAAACCTTTTTATTAAGGGGTCAGAATTAACTCAACTTTTGGCTGTCAGAGCCAAAGCTACGGATTTAGACCAATTGACTCTGTATCCTGAGAACTTAGAAAAGGAATGAATAATTGGAATAAGTGGATGCAAGGCATAGATCTAGTGCGATCGGAGACGAATAATAAAATATCATCTGCGTAAAGCAAAAATGTATGCACCATACCTCCTGCCACCACCCCTGGAAAATCATCTTCCCTCCTTATCGCGGCTGCTAATGGTTCCAGGGCAAGACAGAACAATAATGGGGAAAGAGGGCAACCCTGCCAGGTGCCCTTATCCAGAGTAAAATAATCAGAAATTAATCCATTTGTTTGTACCGCCACTACCGGGTGTCTATAAAGTAACTTAATCCATCCAATAAAAGTATTCCCGAACCCATATATTTCCAAAATCTTAAAAAGATAATCCCATTCTACCATATCAAACGCCTTTTCGGCGTCAAGTGAGATGGCAGCGACCGGAGTCTGATCATTCACCACTGACCACATGATACTGATGAAACGCCTAATGTTATCAGAAGAGCTACGGCCCCGAATAACCCCCATCTGATCTATATGTATAAGAGATGTCATAACTTTTTTTTACAATATTTTTACATCTAGCTGGATCAGGGAAATTGGACGGTAGCTCTTACACTCAGACTGATCCAGGCTTGTGTCATGGTTGGTGGAAGTTTTCCATTCTTTAATGATTCCATATAAACTTCTAACAAAAGTGGAGCCAGTTCTGTAGCATAAGATCTAAAAAAACTCTGCGACAAGGCCATCTGGCCCCGGAGCCTTGCCTGTAGGCAAGGCCTTAATTACCTCGTCAAGCTCCTCCAAGGTTATCTCAGAATCAAGATAATTTTTTTACTCAGTCGTCAGTTTAGGGAGTTCTAATGGTTCCACAAAGTTTCTAATATCTTCACAGTAGACGAAGACATGGAAATGTAGAGATCAAAATAGAATTCTTTAAAAGCATTATTAATATCAATGGCCGAGGTAAATATTTCCCCACCAGCAAATTTCACTGAGGGAATGGTAAAAAAAAAAAAAGAATCTCTCTGCTTTATATATCTAGCCAAAAGCTTCCCTGCTTTGTCCCCCAACTCAAAGTATGACCAAAACAAATCTTCCGTGACAAAATAGTATTATATCTGTATTTCAAATGGGACAATTCTCTTAGGCCATCAGATGACATTCGGCGCTTCAGCTCTGCCTCAGCATTTTTTATTTTCCCTTCCAACTCCATCTTGTTCTTGTGCTTTGGATTTTTTGATGAATGAGGCATACTGTGTGATTCGGACCCTAAGAACCACCTTAAGTGCCTCCCAAACCACGCCCACAGAGGATACTGAGGACCAGTTGGTCTCCATATAAACAACGATTTCAGTCTTTAACATTTGTTGGAATTCAGGATTTTGTAGAAGGGATACATTAAAGCGGCAACTATATGATTGTTTTTCTCCGTATGTGGCAACATCTCTAATCTCACCAGGGTGTAATCTGAGACTAAGATGTTTCCAATTGAGCAACCAACGACAGAAGAAATAAGGGACTTAGAGATATATATATATATAAAAATCTGTTCTAGTATAGATCTTATGGACTTATGAAAAAATGTATAGTCCCTACCAGATGGGTTCAAAAGTCTCCAAATATCTGTAAGACCAAGATTTTTACACATCCTGTGAAGCATCAGTGTTGCTCTAGGGGGGCTTACACACTTTTGCTTCACTATGATCAAGGACTGAGTCCATCAAAAGATTAAAGTCTCCTCCCAATATTATATCATGAGGGGTGCCAGCGGCTTGCAACATCCCTTCAAGATCTATAATAAAGCCCTGATCATCAGCATTAGGTGCGTAAATATAAGCCAAAATCAACCTTTGCCCCTGAATTTCAGCTAAAACAATAATGACTCTTTCTAATTTATCTTTACTCTGTTTGAGACATTTGAATTGTAGATGTTTACTTATAAATGTAATGACTCCCCTGCTCTTACTTGAGCCAGCACTAAAGAAAACATGTCCACCCCATATCTTCCCAAATTTTTCAGCTTCCTGAGGGGAAAGATGCATTTCTTGAAGAAACACTATATCATATTTCTTACGCTTAAGAAAAGAAATAACCTTCCTTCCTTTTCATTGGGTGCCCCAACCCATTCACATTCCATGTGAAGAGAGACAATCCACTCATATTAACATTTGACATTTTGACATATAAGAAAAAAATTGTGTCAAAAATAAAATAAAAAAATTAGTGCAACAAACAAACCCCGAACTTCCCCCCGAACCAAACAAACAGAAAAAAGAAAAATGTGTGCATTAACCCCGCCAACGACAGCGCCAACCGGCGTCCATCCCTCTAAACTCAAATAGTACATGTACGCCAACGAGAGTCCCCATGACAACTTTGCCATCAGATTGCTCAAGTCCAGTGCTTCTGTACAAATTTTGTGAGACAGAATTACATAACAGAAAATAATCTATAAAACAAACTCCAGCCAATAGGCAGAATAAACACAAAGAACCTGTAGATTCATTCACCAAACTGTCTCGAAGGTGTGTTCCTCCACAAAACAAATTCCAGCCGCTAGCGGAACCAGCACATAAAAAAATAAAAATAAATTTAAAAAAAGCTGTTCAGTTTCCTCAGACAGTCAAACGAATGTTCAGTGAGCCGGCTGTTTCATAAGTGCAGCAGATGCCCTAATCCTTCCAGTGTCCTACAAAAAATACTAAAAAAAAAAAAAAAAAAACTCCAGCCAATAGGATGAATAAGCACAAAGAAGGAGCAGTTTCATCCACAACTGTCCCGAAGGAGTGTTATTCCACAAAACAAACTCCAGCCACTAGGTGGAACCAGCACAAAAAAAACAAAAAAGGCACCCGCTTCCTTGGATGGTCGAGTGTATGTTCAGTGAGACAAGCTCACTTGGAGGCATGTGAGAAACACACCATGACTTCCTCAGTCCATTGATTTTATGAAAGACATCCATAGTATCTATTCTCAATTTGGCCAGGAACTTCAGTGTAAAAGCGACCCTTCGTCGATGCAAAAGTTTCTTGAAGGAGTGTTATTCCACGAAACAAACTCCAGCTGCTAGGTGGAACCAATACAAAAAGAAACAAAAATGGCGCCCAGCTTCCTCAGATAGTAGAGTGTATGCTCAGCGAGTCGATTCACTCGGGGGCGACATGAAAATCACCAAATGGTTTACGCACCCCATTGTGTCTATGAAAGACAATGCTTGTTGTGGGCATGTAAATATTTTGCGGCCATCCTTAGTATCTATTCTCAGTTTGGCCGGAAACATCAGTGCAAAAGCGATCTTCCGTTGATGTAAGAGTTTCTTGCATTCCTTGAATCGATCACATTTCTCTCTTGTCGAATTCGCAAAGTCTGGGAACAAGAAAATGCTGTGGTTTTTCCAAAAGGGGTTTCCTTTGCTCCTCACCTCGCACAACACGAGATCTTTATCGGATGATCTCAGAAATTTGGCCAGAATTGATCGGAGCCTGTCTCCCTCAGCCGATCTGCAAGCCAGGACCCTGTGAGCTCGCTCGATTTCCATCTTATGGCCTGTTTAGCAGACTCGGGAAGAGCTCGTCTAGGAATTTCACCATATCTCTGGCTTCTTCATGCTCAGGAATTCCAACAATTCGGATATTATTTCGCTGATTACGATTCTCCAAATCCTCCAGTTTTTCCAAAACGCGTTCCAAATCTACATTGGTCACTAGCAGATTAGCAGCTAATTCCCTCTCCGATGACTCCAGATAATCGATCCATCTCTCGATTTTCCCCGATTCTTCTAACCAACTCAGAGAATTTCGTTTCCATGGCAGTAATTGATCGACGTATTACAGCAAGGTCCTCTAAGTTCGCAAAACTTCCATCAGTATCACAGACATGCTCGCCAGTTGCTGCTGGATTTCTCCTGCCGCACCTTCCAAACTGAGTCCCTGGTCTGCAGGCCCGTCCGAGGCACCAGCATGAGCACGTAAGTGTCTTTTAATATCTCCTGAGGATTTTGAATTCTTTGCCATGTTGACTTCAAAGAACAAATATGTAGCAGGGTGTATTGAATCTCACCCGTTTATGACATAAAAATAATTAAAAACTAGCAAAGTGCGCAGAGCTCGCCGTTTACACGTCCGCTCCTCGTATGCCGTCACGTGACTCTCCACTTCTAGTCTGTTCTATTCTATTTTATTTTGTCCTGTTCTTTTCCATTCTAATGTATTCTATCCTGTTCCATTCTATTCTGTTCTATTCTATTCTATACTATTGTTATTTTGTCTGTTCTATTGTTTTCTATTCTATTCTGTTCTATTAACTTCTTGTCTGGTCTGTTCTATTTTATTTTGTCCTGTTCTGTTCTTTTCCATTCTAATCCATTATATTCTGTTCTGTTCTGTTTTGGTCTATTCTATTTTATTCTGTCTAATCCTGGTTCAGTTCAGTTCTGTTTTATCATGTTGTGTTCTTTTCTAATTTAATCTATCCTGTCCGGTTCTATTCTGTTTGATTTTATTTTGTCCTATTCTATTCTATTCTATTCTATTCTATATTTCTCCAAAACACCTGGCTGCCACCAATAACATATTCACTTGTGCATGGACTAAGATGGCATCTTGCTTGTCCAATAGGTTGTATTATCAAAAAAGTCTCATTTTTGTCTAAATCTGATTCAAGACTAAATAAATGTCCTTTTTCTGCATAGGCAATACATGAAAGGATCCCTATGTTTGTTCAGAGGTCTGAAATGTGATTGTATTTTATTCTCAGTTTCTTATTTCAGATAGACAAGTGAACTTGTGTGCTGCCAAATCTTGTGAGGTTAAGGTGAGACTGTGTGTCGTGCCAGACATTTCTATTGTTTTTTAGTCAGCAGAAGGAGTAAAAGCAGCCACTCCTGTGTGGCGGCCTGTTTTATAACATATAATCACAGCCAGATGTTTGGCTGGTATCACATCACAACAATGGAAATGTAAAGGCTTTTTCTTTTGTCAGCAGTGTAGATTTTCATTTGGAGAGGCACATTCCTCTAACATTCCTCCATAAATGTCTCCTTTCAATTCAGTTATGTACAGTACTAGAGAGGAAAAACCTAAAGAATTTAAATGTACTGTGGAGTTCACCCAGTTATTTTACCTGGGATCTGTGTGATTATGAACGTCAGCTGCTTTCAGGTTAGGTGGAATCTAGTGTTTGCTTAACAAATGTAACATTTTATTGGCAAAGTGTATATCCTGGTTCTTTCAAGTACACATTCACACTAGATTGATCCTCAGCATCCTGTTGCTGTGCAAATAGTGCCTGCTAGCCACTCTGGTTGCCATGGGCTAGCCAATGATGTATGGATACAATGTAATCTCCGTTGGGGAAGATGCATACCAGATCCTTTTGAAATGTTTTGTGTATTTATTAAGTTTCATTAAATTTGTTAATCATAAAGAAGTTTGTTAAATTTCAACTGGCTCGCAAATTAGTGTTCCGTAATTCCGTCCACTTTAAATATTCCGTACAAAAACTATTTTAATGTCTGGCATGGCACATGGGCTCACCTCACCATGTAATTTAGTATGGTAAACAGCAGTTGCACCCAGTGCAAGTTATCTGGAAGGCTTCATTAATCGGATAGTTTGCCTTAGCCCAAAACGGTACAGAAAAACTGTCTGTTGAAAGTCTATAGAGGACAGAGAGATGGGATTCAAAACAGCTGGTGTGCCAGTTCTCAGGTGTGCACCACATACCTCACCTGCCTCCCAGCCCAGGCCTGGCTTGATTCAGCTGATTCAGCAGTCTGCATGCCGTTAGACCAGTTTGTCTAAAATTCTATCAAAAGGCCCCACCACATTCTTTTAAAATTCAAGCAAGTGTTTGAAGGCATAGAATTCAGTGTGGAGAGTTACACAACTCTAATATAACATATGCAGTGATGTCCAAAAGTCTGAAACCATAGTAACAATTTGGGATTCTAAAATCTAATTTACACCTGGAAATAAGCGGAAACATTTTTGAAAAAGTGGAAAACAAAGATATCTTAGTACGTTAAATGACAAAAAAAGAAACTGTAACGTTTTGCACGTCATCAATGAAATTTTAGTGGATTTTGTGGCATTAACCATGTTAATTCCTATGTAAAAAAAAAAAAAAAAAGGTCAGATGTCATTGCTTCCACTGAAGCACACACAAGATGCTCTTTGGAACATTATCAAATCATGCTGGGATAATGTGGACCATCAAGTTTTGCACGAACTTGTAGAGCTCAAAATGGTGAATTGTGCACTATTAAAGGAATATTCTGGATACAATACAAATTAAGCTCAATCGACAGCATTTTTGGGATAATGTAGATAACCACAAAAATTTATTTTGACTCGTCCCTCCTTTTCTTTTAAAAAAGCCAAAATTACAGAGGTTACAGTGAGGCACTTAAAATGGAAGTGAATGGGGCCAATGTTTGAAGGGTTTAAATGCAAAACTGTGAAGCTTAAAATTTATAAAAGCTCTTACATTAATCTGTTAACTCTTGTGTACTTATTCCAGTTCAATAATGCTTTTATGTCCAGATGGAAAACAACAGAATTAAAATGGTGAAAAGTTTTACTCTTATTGTGTCACCCTTGTGTTTTGGAACAGATTGGATATGGGACGACCGAAAACAGCCCTGTGACATTCTGCGGCTTTCCAGTTGACAGCATGGAGCGGAAGACGCAGACCATTGGATGTATAACCCACCACATTGAGGTCAATTAACGCTCACTTTGAAATAAAGATAGTGTGCATGCTTATTGATATCAATTGGTTTCTCCCTTCTGAATGGATGTGGTACATTCCTGTGTTCATTAGGCCAAAATAGTGGACCCTACAACAGGGCTGATCGTGCCTCTCGGCACTCAGGGGGAGCTGATGATCAGGGGCTATTGCGTGATGCTGGAGTACTGGCAAGATGAGGAAAAGACCCGTGAGTGCATCACAAAAGAGCGCTGGTACAAAACTGGGTAAGTGCAACGGTATTCCCTCTCTTATTTGAATTGAACATTCAGGATTGATTCTTCTAAACAATTGCAGTTAGAGTTGTCCTCATTGACTCACTTTGTCATATGATACAGTGACATTGCCAGTTTGGACAAGTATGGATATTGCAAAATAGAAGGACGCATAAAGGACCTCATCATCCGAGGAGGCGAGAACATCTACCCTGCTGAAATCGAACAGTACCTACACACTCATCCTAAAGTTCAGGAAGCACAGGTGAACAATGTTAACCAGAGACAGGATTTTGATATACTGTATGTTTAGCACTTAATGAGTCTATCTGCTTTATGGTTCACCCATGAAAAATGAAAGTTCAGCCATTACCCACCCTCAAGTTGTTCCAAACCTGTATAACTCTCTGTTATCTGCGGAACACAGGAGATGATAGGCCTTAGTCACCATTCACTTTTATTGCATATTCTTTTCAATACAAGAGAATGGTGACTGAAACTGAACATTTGGCATAACATCTCCATTTATGTTCCACAAAATAAAGTAAGTTATATGGGTTTAGAACAAAATGAGGGTGAGTAAATGATGACAGAATTTTCTTTTTTTGGTGAACTATGTTTTCTCTCTTTTCCCATATAGGTGGTTGGAGTGAAGGATGAGCGAATGGGAGAGGAGGTTTGTGCTTGTATTAAACTGAATGTGGACCAGGAATGCACTGCAGATGAGATCAAGGCCTACTGCAAGGGAAAAGTCAGAACCATATCTTTCATTTACATGCTTGAAGTTGACCAAACCAGAACATGGGTGCAACTTAATGCAGAAGTTTACCATTAATTTACTACTGTTGTTTTTGCAGATCGCTCATTATAAGGTGCCACGCTACGTGCTGTTTGTTCAGGGATATCCTTTAACAGTCACAGGCAAGGTAAGTGCAAAGATTCTAGGCAATACCGAGATAATATGAACTATAGCATGACATGAGCACAGCCAATCAGTAGATATTTAATGTTTAATGTACAGTTATATGGAGAAGGATTTTGGACCAATAATTGGACCCGCATGATTAGCGGGGCTAGCCAGCATGATGCCGTAGAAATAGAAATCAAGCAACTGGGAAATTGACGCTGTTGGATTTACGTGGGATAAAATGACTTTTATTACCTGTCACTGTATCGGATTGTGTCTGGTTAGGACAGTGTTTTTTGCAGTAATGTTGCAGTTGATTAGTTTGGTCCAGATGAAGTCATTTTAGTTATGAGCATTTACAGACCTGCTCTCTCCCAAATTAATCTCTTGGACTTTGTCACCACTCCTTTCTCTGTCTTTATAGGTACATTATGTAAAATATGAAGAAAATTTTTTGGCTGATTCACATCAGTCTCTAGACAGAAGAAATTTAAGCAATTTCCCCGTCTGCATGAAACCCACTGAAGTGGTTTCAGGCATTTAAGAGTGGGCCATAAGAGCTGCTATGACACCTTGGCTTTTAAAGGCTTGTGGTTTGCTGTTGACAGATTGAACCCTTTAATCGTAGTGAGATTGTTTTCTTCACCTCTCTTTTAGATCCAGAAGAACAGACTGCGGGAGCAGGCAGAAAAACAGCTTGGACTGTGAATGCAAAAACAAAACCACACCTTTGGTATTTTTTTAAACCAGCCATAGTCAAGATATCAACCTAAGGACATGATAAATTACTGAAAGTATTGCCATGTAATTGTTTCTTAAGGCTTGTTTAATACACACTTAATATAATGATAGGTTTTATATAAAAAATAGTGGCCTTTCTAAATAAGGATAATGTACCTTTTTTAATCTTTTTTTTTCTTTCTTTTTTTATTTTTATTGTGCATGAAACCAAATAATTCTTAATCAGAGGGACCAAAGATAATAATAATCTTGCAACCAGTGTCAATTTTCAGTATGCATGATATGCATGGCTAGAAGTATCTATTATGGTAGCTTTCTTAATGATTCTATACACTCAAAAAATGGCAAGAAATAAAAACTGAAAGGTTTTATAAGCCAATCATAGAGGGAAAGTATACTGTTAATTGGAGTCTGTGAAGTCTATGTAGCCAAGTGGAGAAATTTCCTGTAATTTAAATCTAGTCATAAATTGGACGTGGCCCCTTTAAGAACCGGAGTTTTGCGACACCTGCTTTCCAGCACTCTTTCGTGTTAGAGACGTGAGAACATACATTGTGCAAGAGAGCTCCTGGTTTTGTTCATCGTTTGAGAATTCTTTGGGATGCATATGGATTGCACGTGTGGAGTTTAACCACGTTTTGGTGCACATGTGAGGACTGGCCTCTACCGTATTATACTTTTTCGTATTTCATTACCATATTTCATTGTACCATGTATCATTTAACCCTTTTTTCATTTTAGTGTGTTCCATTTTGCTGAAATGTATGATCCTTTATATATATATACATATATATATATACGGCCCCATCGACCGCTGTTTATTTTCTTTTTTTTGTTTAACATCCATCAGATAAAACCCCCCAAAGAATTAGTTTTATATCCTGTGTTGTTTATTTACAACCCACCAACTACATCTATAACAGCTTTGTGGCAGACATTTTTCATCACGCACATCTGCTCTATATTTAATCTAAAGTACATATGTTCTACATCCTGTATTCTTATAATACCAAAAATGGGGTACTTTAGCACAAATGCAATCTTTTTGTTGGCAGTACAGCAGTTACCCTCATAACAGCTGTGGCATGTGATCTCAGGTGTGCCCTGTCGGTATCCATTTAGGCCTATGTGCTTTCCTGCTTGGCTTGTGATGTGAATTTTTTTTTTCACAGAGCTATGCTGGTATTCAGACCATATGGAAAGAGCTCCTCTTTCAGCATTCTAATGTGTCTGCTGGAAAGTAATGGCAACTTTGTATTAATAGTTTCGTGAGGACCATTTAGGGTGAGGCTATAAAAGCAAAGTGCTGGACACAGCCCCAGAAATTCTTTTTGAGTTTCCTTGGAAATAATATTGGTGGCATCCTTCATTCACTGCAAGGGTCATGCAGCTACTTGCCTGTCTAATATATTTTGTAAGTGAACAATGGTTCATGACAACATTCAAGTAAATTGGTCACCTAATATGTAATTCATAGCAACTTAAACCTTCTGAACAACTGAACTCTTGGAAATGTGAAGTGGAAATCTTAAAAGGGATAGGTTACCACATGAGACTCTACCCTCCCTAGCAACCGGGCCAATTTGGTTGCTTAGGAGACCTGGCTGGAGTCACTCAGCACACCCTGGACTCCAGGGGTGGTAGTCAGCGTCAATACTCGCTGAGCAACCCAGGCTCCTCTAGAGAACTGTTTTGAAAATTTTACCCAGAAACAGATGGGTTTTGCCACCTAGACGTGTATTGAAGTCCAACACGGTTCCATCAATTTATCCTGGGGACACAGCGAGCCCGAGCCAACATGTTGGTCAACCAGTAAGTGTCTTTTTCGTGTGTTTTATCCATTTACTGTGTTTAACAAATCTGCAGTGTGCTAGATAAAGTTAGCCAACTTTAGCATGACAAGTTACATGATAATTCATGTCAAATGCTGACAGGAAATTTTATATGGCTTGGGTATGTTGATGAGCAACCTTCTTCTTCGATCAGAATCAGTTTCCGGTTTGAATATATATGGCTGAATTACTCCAATATTACCACTTGCCATTGTGTAGCGTTTAGTACTTTCACAGTGAACAGAGTTGAAGGTGAGCAGCTAGCCTGAGCTGCAGGCGAGCGGTGTGAGTGGAGATAGAGGTGGGGACTAATGTGCATATTCATAGATGCACGTATATTAAATGAGGAAAAGGTGTAGAGTTGTATCCAAGTCATTTTAAGGCATGAAGGATTATTTTTCATGGAAAAAACTTTTAAATATGTAATTTTGATTAACAAAGATGAGTTTTTAGGGGTTAAACCAGTGACTGGAGAGGGACTTCGGTGTTCCTTAGTAGTACAGCAAGGCAATCTGTTTTTTTTTTTTTTTTTTTTTTTTTTCTATTCTTAAGAAAATAAGGTTCATGTTTAGATGAAACCATCTTGCACAAGCAGCACTGTAATATTTCTTTGACATTATGGAGTTATACAGTAAATACAGTATACTACAGAAATGCCTCTGTAAATGTAGTATTTCTTCATAGGAAGTAATTTACCATGGTACATCAAACAACAGAACCCACCAGAACACTTTTATAACTCATATAATTTAAATATTTACAAATTCATGGAACAATTGGTTCTGTGTGAGAGAGAAACGCAGCATGCACTGCGCTGTGGTCTCAAAACTTTAAACAGATTCTTGTAAAACATTGTACAGTAAAGGAAGTAATAGTGTAAAATGTGACCCAGAAATAAATACCATACCAAACCATACTATATATACAATAATTCCATAAAGCCTAAATAATTAGACCACAGGGACAGTTTAGCAAAGACTGACCACTGGTATAAAATGAATGGGAGAAATTGTAACGGCTAACGGATGTTAAAAACAACAACAAAAAAAAAGTCCCGCCTTACAGGTAAAAAGAGCCAATCACATTTTAGATAAAAACATCGGCTGTCAGTCAACTCGAGAACGCGCATGCGCATTAGTTGGACCAGCCTGAAAAGCGTTTTTTTTTGTTTGTTTTTTTTAGCGTGATATGAGGTAAACAAGACACCTTTTGATACCATTGTTGTAAGATTTTGCCAACCGTTTTGGAAACTGCAGTATTTTGCCATTCAAGTAGATAGAAGCTGCACTATTATGCCGCTTGTTTACAATGAAAATAGCTTTCCCGATAGCGTTACAAAGGGCCACCGAGTGGCCTGACTTGCCTTGAAAGATGGGCACGAGAAATGAAAGAGTTGAAGCAGAATCAGAACTGACTTACCGGTGCAGAATGACGCTAATAAAATAATTTTGTGCTCAGAAACAGGTTACATAAAACAGTAAACACATAAGTAGATTTTATGTGTTTATGCGTCTTACAAAACCGCTTATTTTTGGGACACTGCTCGTTGGTTTGGCCACTGCATTTCTCAATAGGTGAGATATCAACACACCCCTTTGACATTGACACTGGGCACATGTGAATAGAAATAAAGTTTAGACTACAAAAAGATGAAGATGGTGTGCATAGTGGACATTATTTGTGAGAGTTTTTATGAAATGAGTTAAAGCACGGGTGGCTTAATTATTTCCCTCCACTGGCAGGTTGACAGGAATATATTATATATAGCCTAAGGCCACAGAAGTTCATGTGTTTTGATACAAAAAATAAATACATTAATTCATGCAGATAGGCTATGTTTCCACATCTATATTTCTGTTATTATTGTTACAATGTATTTTGTGTTGATTTAAAATGTTCCAAACTGGATAAAATGTTAGGTTAGGCTATGTATAATTGATTTGAACAAATGCATGTCAATATAAAGTTGAAAAATGTCGGAGTTCGCGTGTAATGCGACTGAGGACACAGAAGTTCATGTGTGAAAATAATAATAATTATTATTCATGCAGAATAAAAAAAACGAGGGCCTGTTTGATCAACATTCCTCATTCATTGATACACAGCGCAGAGTGAAGAGAGGAGACCGGTCACACAAGCATCGTAATTAACTGACATAAACATCATTGCTGTGGTGTCTGGTCATTCATATCACGATTATTTCTTATGCATGAAGGTATTTATTCATGGCGGACCTGGCAGATCTCAGGGAGCAGGAGAGGACCCATAATGAGGCCAAACGGCTGGAGGTGTTGGAGAGGAGGCAGAGACAAATAGATGAACTTGCAGAGTAGAAGAGTGGACGGGACAGCTGAGATTGCATGGACACCTACAAGAAATCAGTTCTGAAGAAGCAAACATGGGACATCTTTTGCCAACAAGTTTTTGTTAAGTGTTATAAAACTGATTGTTCTGTTATTGCTAAATTGGGATAGAAGTTGCATGGAATGTCTGTATAGAGGATACAGAGAGCAATTCAAATTTAGGTTACCTTGATCAGACTGGTATTCAAGAGGATTATATTTCACACAAATGTAAATGCAAATGGTTGAAATAAGTGTAGGGCCAAACAGTGCTGTTTCTCATTCCTGCCACTGACAACATGCTGCATGGATTAATGTGTCAAAGTATTGCAAAGTCTAGTTCAAATGTTCTGCTGTCTAAATCAGTCAGTCAAATTCAATGGCAATTAATCAAAAGGGAGGCAAACTACAAACTGATTTTTACCAGTTGTTAAAGTTTGAAGCCCTCTTGGAGGGTCACAAAAGTCTGGATAGATGAAAATGTATTATACTGTAAAGTTGGCATTAAAGCCTTTCAACAACATCTGATATTAACATTTTTAGTGGTAACACCATACAGTTATCATCACTGTCTTTGTTACAATAAGAACACTACCATTTATTTAAGCACACAAAGTGTGTTTGTAACATTGCACTGTTTAAACCAAACTGAATGACAGTTGTCATTTATAAGAAATCAGTGAAAAATAAAGATGAGAATATTTCAGCTACTAATATGAAGCTGGAAAACCAACCATTTTACTACAATTGATTGTCAATTTCGTGAAGACAGTGTTCAAAATGCAAATCTTATGAAGCCAAAACTGTCTGCATCTCATTTTCCCTGTCTAATTCCAAAGGGTTTTCACATTTACATGAGGCCACGCTTAAAGACACAAAACAGGAGAGCACTTATTAAATAAAGAGCCTACTGAAAAACTGGCCTTTTGAACCAAGATTGACGAAACAAGAATAAAAAGGAAACCAGTTTCCATGACATTTAAGTTTACATTTAAGTCTACTGTGTAACATTATTTGTTACACAACAAATATTAATAGTGTCAATTCCCTTTGTTAATCAGATTTCACAAATATTGCCATCCAACAATATAGGAATAAATACATTTTTGTAAAGTGATAAAACATCACATTAGCAAAGAACAGAGAGAACTAAATTAAATATGTACATATAAGCTCATATCTATATAAACAGTATCCATAAATATATTAGATGGGTATATACACATCTTTAAGGACTATTAACAAGTACTTTAGTAAGGATTTAGAACATTGCAACAGACAAAGCATGAAGTGCTGCTACAGTTGGGTTACCATTAGCATTACTAACCCTGTCGTAGTCCACTGTAATCTCAACTACTGAGAGATTCTGTAGTGTCTTAAAAGGAATTGTTATATTGCTGTATAGTGGTTCCTTGTGTGTATGTAAAAGGTGGTCTTCCTCGGATGGGTTTGAGTGCGTTTTTAAAGGGATATTTCACTTCAAAATGTAAATTCTGCCACCCTCATTTTGTTTCAAACCCAAATGATTTTCTTTCTCTGTAGAAAACAAAAGGAGATATTAGGCAGTATAGCTTCAGTCGCCATTCATTTTCATTGTATAGAAAAAAAACAAACAAACAATGAAAGTTAATGGCGATTGATGCTAACATTTTGCCTAATATCTCCTTGTGTGTTCCATGGAAGAAAGAAAGTCATTCAGGTTTGAAACAACACGAGGGTGAGAAAATGATGACAATATTCAAGTTTGGGTGAATTATTCCTTTAAGTATGAAGGGTCTGTGATCACACGCTGAGCACAAGGCTGGATGGAGAGCTGGATTGTGGTGGGGCTGTGATGTTCGTCATGGTGCCATGGTCCAATCCATTCACTGTCCTGCTGTGCTCAAAGAAACATGAGTCTCAGGTTAGAAGCTTAATACAAGATATTTGAGCCCTTAGCACTACAATGCAAGCCATTTCAACAGCATTACCATTAGGCTCCAAATGCCATTCAATTTTTCCATTAATGCCACTGTTAGTATTGTCTCCAGTTTTTATTTTTAGTCCAAACAGACTACATAAATTAGGCAGCTTTTTACAAATTAACGGCTAAAAAGAGCTCTAAATTATAGAAAGTCTTTTGAAAGGTTTCTCAAAACGATATGGACAGTAAAACATGTAACAAAGCTCACACCTGAGTAGGTTAGAGTGAATTGGTGTAGATAAGCTGACAGAACAAATTCTGCTCTGCAACTACAGACATTCAAAAGCAGAGGCTGTTTAAGAGACCACTCAATACTGCCCCCAGAGACACACCAGATACAAACCCTCTCCAGTCCATCTGTACAAAGGTAATTTGATGACACCTATAAGCAGCACATCGCTGTGCCTTCTTTTGTTGCTACCTGAAATAACAGGAATACAGCACACATAGTGTGTACCTATGGATGTCAAAATTACAAGTACTTCAGTACCAAGTCGATAGTAAAATTATATAGAAATCACAGACAGTCAGCATAAACGTCATCGATACGGCTTCAGCGGTTCAACTAATGCCTTCTAAAGTGATACAATCACTTTTGGTACAAAAAAAGATCAATATTTAAATACTTTTTAACTATAATCCAACGCTTCACGAGAGGGTGGAGTCCAAGCGGTATCTCTTGTGATGTATTTGCGTTGCCATGATACCGACGTAATCTCACGTTCTCCGCTGGTTAAGACATCCAAAATGAGCACACAAATGCACCATTGTGATTAAAGAAACAAAAATACAGATCTAAACCAAGACCAACCAAGATACTGTACAATGTTCCTCCCACTCACTTGTAAACAGCGCTGCTCTTCCGGCTGTGACGCACTTGTATCAGTTCTCCCGTGTTTCAAATGCCAATGCGATTACGTCACACGCGCATACCACTCCTGACCAGAAGCATGATTCTGAGTTAAAAAAAGTACTTAAGTATATATTTTTTTCGCACCAAAAGCGATTGTGTCGCTTTAGAAGACATTAATTTAATAGCTGGTGTCGTATGGGTGATGTTTATGCTGACTGTCTGTGATTTTTGGAGCATCAAAAGAGAAATCTCCATTCACTTGCATTTTAAGGACCTACTGAGCTAAGATATTTGTCTATTTTTCTTCAAATGTGTTCTGGTGAAGAAAGAAAGTCATACACACCTGGGATATCATGAGGGTGAGTAAATAATGAGAGAATTTTCATTTTAGTGTGAACCCTTTAATTAACGTCTTTGTTCATTTTATTGTTTACTTAATTTAGAAATACTTTCAGGTTGCATCCCATTGTTTTAATTTAATTTTAACTTATTTTATTTTAAATATTAATATACATATCAATACATTAAAGGAGTGTGTTCATTAGCATATTAGTTTTAGGTGTGGTATCGAAATTTGTATAAAGAATAATAAATTACTGAAATTTTGGTATTATGACAACCCTAACTGCACAATTACAAAATCAAATTACTTGGCTTACTTCCACTGCAAAATGTATTGCGACACTTCAAAAAGCCCATTCTGCTGGTGTGCCTCTGTATCTGTATCCTGATCTATAACTATAATGCAGGACACACTGATTCAGCACTGCAGTGATGGACTGCGTAACACTGCGGTCGAGGTGAAGATGCTCTAAACACCCTGTTGTCCTCTTGAGGATCAAGAGATCCAGGCCTGATCCAATAGACACTTGTATCATTTTGCAATGAATCTCTGTCTGTCTTCTTAAATTTATTAAATTACAATAAACTTATGACTAGGACAAAATCTAATCCTGTAAATCCATTTATACTGACAGACGGATGAGGAGAATCTAAGGTTGTGAACTCCATATGTTTTTGGAATTGTTTTAAAAGGGCCTTGAATGTTTTGAATCTTCAGCAATGATCATCACGAGTAAAGACAGCTCTGATTTAAAGCTGCTGACACAAAACATTGACAGAGTCAACTCAATTTATGTTACTCAGAAGATGAAACTGTCTTGGAACAAACCAGTGGAGTACACATTTTCAGAGGATCTGAGCCACAATCAAGATGTTTGAGGAGATGAAATGATATTTATCCTAGTGGATTATGGTACTCTATAAATCATATACAGGGGGTTGTTAACCAGCATGCATGGACCCCCACACAAAACTGCTAGTTGGATCATTTACCCAAGAGCAACGCAGGAAAAATGACCCTCTCTCTTCTGATGAGAAGAGATACACAAATGTCTGAAAGCTCTGATAGACCGTTATCTAATGTATCATTAAAAATAATTATTAGAATCACACTATCTTTCAAATAGATCTTCCTTGCAGTCCTCAAATTACAGCCATTAAATGAAAATAACAACTGAGTTTTGAAACACCTAAACTTTTCTCTTATGGACAGATATTTATTTTTGGACATTGCATGAAGCAAACAGAGGATTCATATACAGTAGATACAGTATAGGAAGTGCAATGCTCCAGTACTTCCAATAAAAATCAAAGTGTGACAACAGGAGGACACATATTATCAATTTTACTGTGGGTATACTGGAGTAAGTGTAGATCAAACAAGGTGACTAATGGTTTACTGACTGGTTTCTCTGAACTGTGGAAAAACAAAATGGCAGACTCACGCTTTGTCGAAGTAGGATGTGTGAAGCGAGTGGGAGTAATTTGTAAGTTCTCCATTAATCAGATTGCCGTTGACATTTGTGACATAGTTCTTCCTGGCTGCCTGGTCCTTGGCAAAATTTCTACAGGCTGTGAGCTTACACTCTAAAGCCTGGAAAACAAGACAAAGCACTGGTCAAAGATGCTAAATTTATGCAAACAGTGACTCCACAAATAAAACCTTGAATAATTATCTTAATACCCCAATTAAAATTTCTGCAAGCAGTCACATTGTCCCAGTGATAAGCAGTGCGTCATTCACATCAAAGGGCCCATTTACACTTAATCAATTCATGCACTTTGATTGATCGGACATCTATCCAACTGGGTACCCACATTCCATTTACACTTTGCACATGAATGTATAGGCAAAATGGATACAAATCCAATATACTATTCCCCTGCTATATGCAAATATAGCAGACTTCACTTCCGTGATTATACTAATGCTGGGTAGCGAAATTTGGATGCACTTGATGTGGCTCAAAAAAACAAAAAACAGGAGGTGGCTAAAATTGCTTCAAGAAACTTGTGGTTGTTCTGGCATAGTTCTGTTTTGTCAGGATCCTGCCATCTTTGGATCTGGTTTGTTGTAGTTTTTGGCAGGATTCTGACAGTCTTTATTTATTGTTTGCTCCTTGGGTTTGTTTTTATACTTTGTATTTTAGTTCATGGACATGTGCATTGCCATGTTATGTCTTGTGATTGTTTTGTCTTTGACATTTTCTGCACATGGCCTTGTGTGTGTTATCCATGTGTGTTCTTTCTCTGCCTCCTTGTTCCCTCACCCCTCCTCCATGTATAGTCCTTGTTAGGCTTATTAGTCTCATCTGTTCCTCATGTGGTTGTTCCCTTTATATTGTGCTTCCTTCCCTCATGTGGTTGTCAGTTCATTGTTGTTCATGGTTCTAGTTAGTTGGTTTATGCTAGTCTGTTTATTTTGTTTTATGTCAGTTATCTCCCTCGTGAGAGTGTTTTGCTTCAGTTCTCATTCAAAGTTGGTCATGCTTTTGAATATCTGTTTTTCTCCCTTGTGAGTTTTCTGTTTGCATGTTTTTTATTATTTTTTTATTTTCATTAAAGCTCATTAAATTGCCTTCCTGCATCTGGTTCCTCCTACAAACTCTTGATATGTTTGTGGTCTGAACGACCAGATACACTTATACTAGAGCTGTCAATCGATTCCAATTTTTAATCAAATTCATTACATGATATGCTGATTAATCGAATCAATCACAATCACATATATAAATATTTGCTGAGAAAGTCCCTGAAATAACAATAATTCAAAATAACGATTAAATAATTATGGTTATATTTAAATAATTACAACTATAATATGCTGTTTATATTATATTATATATATATACACATATACATATATATATATATATATATATATATATATATATATATATATATATATATATATATATATATTATATATATATATAAATTAAATTCAGTCTCACTATGGTTGTGTCGCATCATAAACACAGCATTTTTAAGTCAATGTGTCGAGTTAAATGTAGTTTGAAAGTTGAAAAACACATCCCAAGAGTCGAGATCCCTGCATTTGGAATTGGGCTACGTTCAGTTTGAATGCAAGAGCGCATTCTCATCTTGTGCTGTTGGTTCTGTCATGCAAGCCTGAAGCAGTGTCCGAATATCCATACTTCCTTACTATATAGTATGCCAAAAACAGTATGCTAATGGAGTAGTATGTCAGAATCCTCAGTAATCACAAAAAACAGTAAGCGTGAAATACCCATATGACCTACTATTTCCAGCAAGATTCTGAAGTGTGGATCGAATGGATATCATATGATCCCATAATCATGTTCAAAACACTGAATTTAAAAGAACGCTGGTGAACCGCAGGTTGGATGGCTCATTTCAGCTGTGATATAGTGATATATACTGTACAAGAAAGTTGTTTCTTGTGCTTAAATCGTGCTTGTTTTACAAAACCAGAGTAGATTATTTTCACGATTGTTGTTGTTACATCATATATTCGAGTCACAAGTCAATACCCACATCCCTGGATAAAGCATGTCCAGAATCTATTCATAATCCTCGCATGCATACCTAAAGAACGTACTGTTTTACTGCCCAAGAATTGCGTCTATCATCAAATACATACTCTGACAGTACGCAATTTCGGAGGTTGCGTGTGGTTTGTTCTCTATAGAATTGTATCAGCTATTTTCGCTTACTGCCCCCTGTTAAAAAAAAAAAAAAAAAAAGGTGGTACTTCAAGCTTCAATTGCACAGATGATAGGAATATTCCTTATTATGGTCCGGGGACATGATTGAGTAAATTTTTTAACACAATATTTTTTTAAATATTATTAATCGCACGGAATTAACACGTTAAATCGACAGCCCTAATTTGTGTGTTATGTGTGTTTCAAACCACCTCCTTTGGGTATAGATGAACAGATTGCTATCCGTCTCGAATGCATCTTACACTTTGTCTTTTCATGATCGGATAGCTATCTGATTACTAAATATGCATTGGTGTAAATACCCCCAAAGATTCTGGAAAAGAGTGTTTTACTCCGTAAACTGAGAGCAGCTGTATTTATTGTTAGATAATGGCTAATCAATCAATAGGAGACAAAAAACAAACAAACAAACAAACAAACAAACAAAACTGTAGTGCGTTTACTCACCCCAACTTTGCGCAGTAAATCACCAACAATATTGAGGGCTGATATTCTAGCAGATGGAGTGAGGGCTGCATTAGTGCAGCTGTTGGCCAGAACTGCAAAGAAGAATAACCAAGTGAGTTGTACAAACTTGGCATTATATTAAATTCAGAGAGAAAGACAGAAATCTAGCTGTCTACCTGTCTGGCTGGTGAAAGCGTTGTCCAGGTTCTTGCTGAGAGGTGTTGCAGGCAGGGACAGAGAGGCCTGGACAGCTGAGTCTGTTTTGTCATTATCTGGAGTCGGAGAGCTAGGGGCAGACATTCTCGTTACATCTGGCTGCCTCTCTCGTACCGCAAGCTCTTGCCGCAAGTCTACACGTGCAGAAACACACAAATCCACAAACATTTTAAGATGCTGTGCAAGATATCTACCTTGAACCCTTCACTTGTGGACAATAATCCTGAATTTTGAAATACTTTACATGACCTCATTCGTCAAGCAGTCAGTTTAACAGTCAGGAAAAGCTTTTTGCTTAAAGAACAGGATTAAAAACCAAGGACAGACACATCTGTAAACATCAAATGAGCACCTCAGGCATGAGGAAGAAGCTTCTGTAATTATACATGACAGACTTCAGCACGGAGAGTTAGTAAATACCTCTGGCCTCATCTTTTAGTCTCTGCACAGACACCAGGAGAGACTCCTTCTCATCCAGTTCACTCTCCAGAAAGGCATTCCTCTCTATGGCCTGGTTTAGTCTCTGTTCAAAGTCCTCCAGAGACGTAATTGTGGCTCTGCAGCAACAGACCATAACAGAACAAAACTATAAATTCCAATGTAATAGTGGAACCCATGAAGGCCTTCTTGAGACCATTTTCCTTTCATAATAAAAATGTCCCATCAGTGCACGATATTCTAAAGAACTGTTTTTTAAATATTCTTTCATCAGAATGTAATTGTGCCTCAATTGTAATTTTCTGCTGATGTAACAAAGGTGGTGCAAGCTGAAAAAATTATATTAAATAATAATATAAAATCAATTGAGCAAAATATACAATGAGACCCTGATAAAATCAAGTTCTGCCTTACTTTATTTCCTGTTGAACATTCTTTCATTTTTCACTTCTTTCACTTGGCAATAGGCCCTATTTCACATTATAGAAGTTAATTATGTTGCAGATTGTGGTTTCATGTTGTCTTTAAGAAAGTATTATAACTTTTGCAGGCTGAAGTTGATACAGTTTTAGATTCTGAGTTGATTGAAAAGTGGGGTGAAGGTTAAGATGATGCTCTCTGACCTCTTTGCTCTCTCCAGGTCGTCATTAGCCTGCTCTAGCTCTCTGACATATTTGTGCAGCTGCTCCTTGATGCCTCGAGTCTGGCTGAGGTCGTCCTCAAGGATGGAGATCTGCTTATAGCTCTGAGAATAATGCTGCTCCAACTTCTCCTACAGGACAAAAAGGTGGTGCCTTTGCTTTCATGTTCTTTAGACACACAAATACTTAAAAAAAGCTGTGAATTATTATGTATTGACCACTCTTTGAGGCACCTCATCCAGCTCGGCCTGTGTTTAGCTCACACAGTCTCACCTTGAGTGAGTCGAGCTCGTGGTGCAGTCTCTCATTGTCTGCCAGCAGATCTCTGATCCGATACTCCGCTTGGCCCAGCTGCGTCTCCAGCTCTGTCTCCAACTCTCTGCTCCCCTCCTGGAATTCCAACAACTCCTCCTGTGCCTCCTTATAACTGCACACACACACGTTAGAATACTGTTTAACATCCTGAGGTAATGACACATGCAAAAAACACACAATCATATTATGTTCCTACCATATTCCTTGTCTTGAAAAGAGCTTGCATTGTAGAATACTGAACACAAGTAGGTTGTATTAAAAATGCACTGTCAACCCATTCAGGTTTTTTTAATTATTACTATTTTTTTTATACCTATCTACAGTATGTTTCTAAAAATAACTATAAAATTCTTGGTCTTTTGTGAACGTTAATGAGTCCATAAGATCCCAAAAATCCTGTGTGACTGTTAGCTAAGGCTGAAATGATTAGTCGACGTTATCGACAACATCAAAAATAAAAAAATTTCAACAAAAATGGTTGTTGAATAGTCATTTGATCTCATTTAACGTAACTTGAGATCACATTAAACTCTAATGATGATGTGCGAGAGCAGCATTGCAGTTTGCGCCTGACTGAGGGGAGGAAGAATTACACAGCTCACAGTCCAGATGCACTCTAAACTTTCAAAACAACTTTAGGTGATGTAGATCACAAAGTATGCGGGAATTATAATGCAAAAATACAAAATAATTAAATACAAAACCACTCTTGTAGTGGAATAAGTGGAGATGGAGCTGCCACTCAGCTTAAGCAAAACTTGCGTGTCGAGAGTCTTTAAAGGAAACACCCCAGCGTTACATCTTAAATGCAGTTATATTTAATGCGTTATAGCTTTATTAAAGTTCAAACAATACGGAAGCAGATCATGTAAATAACTACAAACTCCGAAACTGGCATTTCTCTGTGTGGTCAGCGCCTCTTCTATGAGTTGCGTGAATGTCATGATCTAAGGGGGAGAGATTGAAACTGCATCCGGCTGATGCATACTCTGGCACGGGAACACTCATCCCTCGAGCGCGTATGCTTAATGCAGCTAGATTATAACGTGATGGCTCGCGACTTATTGAATCATAATATATGTCACTGTGCATTTCTTATCATGAGGAAAATTGGCAATACGCAGCTTTATTAATAAGAGAGAGTTAACTCATTTTTGTGAGTTAAAGATGGATTGAAGTGAACAGAAAGGTGAGAGAGGGTAGTCTTCGCCCCATTATACACTGTAACAAAATATGTTTTTGATTTGTTTTTGTTTTGGCTTGTTTTCCAATATAAATATCTAAAACTCCTTTAAAACAATGTACATTTTCTTTAGCAGCTATACTGCAGAAGAAAAAATTGTTATTTGAGAAAGTTGTATATAATATAAAAAATACAAATATTTTAAAATATCTAAAAATCCTTTAAAATATATAAGGACAGTATATTTTGTCTTTACTGCACTCGCAGAAGTATAACCAAGTGAAAAAATACACTTATATACAAAATACATTTTTATTTAAGATACATTCTCTTAAAGCATGTCTAAATATCTTATATGTTGCTTCTCAAGTAAAT
The DNA here is from genome assembly GCF_019703515.2 of Myxocyprinus asiaticus. Classification (NCBI taxonomy): domain Eukaryota; kingdom Metazoa; phylum Chordata; class Actinopteri; order Cypriniformes; family Catostomidae; genus Myxocyprinus; species Myxocyprinus asiaticus. The sequence goes on from NC_059379.1 coordinate 17,812,959, forward strand.
GTATCTTGTTTTAAGGATTTTTAGACAATTTTACCTGGAAAACAAGACAAAAACACTTGATAACAACAGGATTTTTTGCAGTGAATTTCTTTACTGATTTAAACTTAATGAGTATTTTTTTTCCTTTAATTCAGTGAATGTCATTGAGGTATTTTTAAAAGTTTCTGCTTCTTTATTGTTAGTAAGCATGTTTAATACAACCTTTTAAGTCAGGGCACATGCTGAATAATCGGTTAAGAGCGAATGATTAATCGTTGCTATAATCGCCAAATAGTCAAATAATCGTTCGAATAATCGTTAGATTAATCGATTATCAAAATAATTGTTAGTTGCAGCCCTACTGTTAGCCTTTTCCACCAACAAGGATCGGGGGCAGGTTCCTGGGCCAGTGCCAATTCTTGGACTGTTCCACGCATTTCCACCGCAGAAAAGGCCGTTCTGGGGCCGAAAACCTGGTTCATCACCAGCCCCAAAAGCTTGCTGGTCTCCATGCAGGAACTGATTACTTCAGGGGGCGGAGGGCAGTATAATGATTCGTCACCAAATTTTTCCTAAACAACAACATCTACTGTCTGCAGCAAAGAGTTCTTCTTCATTCTATAAAAAAATAAAAAAAATAATTTCAGACATCAAATGCATTCAGGTAACGCGGACGAAACGAGCACTTGTGATATGGTCTTTACGGAGAGCCGAGATAAACTAGAGAGATCTCAAAGGGAAAAAAATTGTCTATAAGAAGATACAGCATAAACAAATTGAAAAACACTTAAGGGAGTGCAGGGACCGTGAGAAGGACCTAAACAAAAGCAACAGTGGATGGAGCAACAATGTTTTGGACTCAGAACACCGACCAGCCTGCTATTTAACTGGGACATTGAATTCAGCCAGTCACGCTTAAGATAAACACTGAATCACCGGTGTCCTCTGCTGCTGATCTCAGTAAGTTATTATATTTGCCAAGTTCAAGTTCAGAAAATTGCATATCTGTTAAGTAAATCGGTGGGATTCTCAATCAAAACGTAAACATAATATTATATGCTATGGCAAAACTCCAAATATTACCATCTGCTACACCAATGTTAATAATGATTCCACTGTTACAGTTTACAGAATTTAGCATGTTAAGCCATAGTGCAAACAAAATAATGATGACAATCTTGTTAAGCAATGTAATAATGTTAGATTGCATTACGTATATTTAAATATGTCCTCAAAAACAAGAGTAAAAGCTGTACACAAACACTGTTGTGACGCACCATGTTTGTTTATGGGCAGATAAATTAGTCGCGTAACACATTACGTAATCTTTCGGTTCTGAAGTCAGTGGAAAAGCGTGGTCGGTTTACAAAAGGCTCCAGATTGCCCTGGCCATGAACCAGTGGAGCACAGGCTGGGCATGCGAACCATCGCCATTTTGGTGGAAAAGGGCTATCTGAGGGGTCAGTAAGTGCTCACTGCAAAAACATTACTCTCCTTGCCCCACAGACTGAAAATAACTAGACAAAAATAAACAATGATGGGTCCATTATCTAGAGGATGTCTGATGTAATGAACGCTATCAGTACAGGATATACTGAAGACAGCATACACACATACCGATAAGAGGTCTAGCAAAACAGTGCACATTTCACATTACCCATAGAGACAAATGTAACACAGCACAGCGTTATGTAAGACCAGTCCTTCTTGGTTTTGTCTATATAAAAAGTAAATGCTGGTTCAGATAAGGCCATCACTACAGAATATTAGCAATGGAACCATGCACAGATCAATCAAAGAATACATGGTTTTAGCTATTTAGGCTGCCAAACCCTCAGATAACTAATTGATTGTACCATCTATTTATAGAATCTAATCTGAGCTGAACTTTTTACTAGTACAATGTGAATCATGTTAGCTGCATGGGGCAAATCTGCCATAAATAACCAGAGTTTTGTTTAGAGTGTACCGATGACCATAGGAGGCCAATGCCAGGGGCCACTTTATGTAATCACCAGCATTATGGTTGTGGAAGGATCTAAAAATAGCAATGGAGCAATATTTCCCAACCCTGTCATGCTTCTGCCACGTGAGCCAGGAGACAGGGCAGGGCAACCTGTTTATCCAGGGAAAAGAAGACCACTATATCCGTAACAGAATTACACAATGTGTAACTTGCCTGGCTGCATTGAACAGAATCAGCATCTTACAACATCTGTGACTCATTTTTGCACTGTGTCATCTCTGGCCTCTAAACTGCTGATTGGGGTGTTTTAGTAGTGGGTTAGAAGTGGGGTAGATACAGTTATCACATGTCAGTGAGATTTGGAGAAGCCTGTGCTTTTAATAAGAGTCTTAAATCAGGATGAACATAAGTGTCACACTTCAGGCAGGATGTCCTTTCCCAAAACAGCTCTAAAGGAAGTGTCAGTTAATAAAATTAGCCATTTTCTATTCCAGAAAAATTAAATGATAACTATTTTGCATGACGATTAAATCTTTACATTAAACTCGGCACAATGATGCTAGGTTTTTGTGGGTCAGTGCTACAGTATAGATATGTGGGTGTTTTTTAGTGTGTTGCTATACAGCTGCTAGGGTGTTTTCGGTGGTTGCTTACTGGCCAACGTTGCCGCTAGAAGCACTATAGCGAGATTAGTGTGAACTGTCTGCTTCTAGGGTGAGTTTTCTCTTTTAACTTAACTACTGTCATGGCGGAGCAACAGTTTGAAAATAATTTTAAGTAAGTTAAGTCAATATATTTATAGTAATTTACCTGAATAATAACACATCCAGTTTATTGGCTCAGACTTTTGAAGGTAACTCTATTGCCCCCTTGAGAACTGAGGTTTGTGTTGGCAATGCGGTGGCCAAGCACTCACATCTGCGCTCACGTACTTGCGTAGAGTATGTTTCGCCCTTAAATGTAATGTAACCAAAGAAAGTACAGTTAATCCAGGCAGGGGCATGGCCAGAAGGGTGGCACGGGGTGGCGGCTGCCACCCTAAAAATGAGCTTAGCCACCCCAACGTGGACACAGCTCACATAGTGGAGACGGTGCTTCTTGGAGAATTTGCCACAGTTCTTCTACCTATTTTGGCTGTCTCAATTGCTTCTGTCTCTTCTTGTAATCCCAGACTGACTCAATATTCAGTAGGGGGCTCTGTGGGGATCATGCCATCTGTTGCAGGGCTCCCTGTTCTTCTATTCTAATCTATAGAATAGAATATACACTAAATATACACACACACTGTATTTGAATACTATTTACAAATATATGTGAAGACACTCCATCCTGTGGTTTGCTTAATATCTTTTTCAGTTTTCAGGGTTAGGGGCTTGGGTTTTGCTCAAATCCCTAAGTATGAAAAATAGTCATAGTGATGCTCACCTTAGTAAGCGCATACTGTATAATAAAACACTGTTCAACGCTTGCATTGACTGTTTGACTTTGTACTGCAACATCAAGTAATCAATCAAATATCACTGAGTTGACTGACAGGCAGATGTCACACTGCTAGAATTAGCTCAGGAGCTGGTGCACAATCAAAGAGGAACAAAGCTGTTTCATAGATCCAATCTCTCATTCAGATTAAACAGATGGATATCTTTGAGCTACAACCCCTCCATGATCAGTTCTTATGTAACTAGGCGTAACCCTTTGATTGTTTATCACAAAGCTGGGTGTGCATGAGTGTGTGAATTTCCACTTTGATGCTATCAGCAACCTCTGTTCCTGCCAATGATCTGAATGCTACAAAGGGAGGACCAGCCAGATCTTGAACATGCCACACTGGTATTGAGAAATGCTGCTTTGGGATCTAATTTAGCAAGCAACAAGCACTACTTTCAGTGTTAATCTCACTCAGTGTTGTGTAATCTTTTTATACTATACCACTTTTGAGAGCTTTTAAACTGAAAAAATGAGCAGCAGGGATCTGTATCCTATCACAAAGACTAAAACCACTAAAGGGAATTCTAACTGTGGTGGACTGCATAAGACAAACAAGCTAATGTGACTGAGAGGAGGCCTTCGAACATTCTGAAAATGTCAAAACAGACAGGAACATCTGCCTGATTCTCATAATGTCAGTGAACTGGTTTCATTGATTTTATTCCCAGCATTGACTGGTGTTGCCTCAGGGCAAGCAAATGTTAACAAAAGGAAAATGTGAATTGTGTAGGCTGAGGCCAACATGAAAGAAACCTCTCAGGTGTCAAGCTACAAAACAGTGACTTGAGCTGTGTCGGAGTAATGCTTAGTGTTGCTCACTGTGCCATGACTCACCTTTTCTTGTACTTCAGTGAAAGAGCCTTCCAGAAATCAATTTCCTCATCTTTTGAAGCAAATTTTGGTATCATATTTGCATCCATGACAGATAAACCTGTGAGATGAGGATACAATATTTGTTAGTGGACCATTAATCAGTCCTCCAAGTAAGGGAGATACGACAAGCGATAGTTTACTCAAAAATGAAAATTCTGTCATCATATACACCCTAATGTCATTCCAAACCTGTTTGACCATAACACTTGTTGAACTCGAGAGGGAAAAAAAAAGAAAAAAAGAATAATGCTAATCTTTTTTCCAAACAATGAAAATTAATGTGGACTAAGTCAGTCCCTTACATTCTACCTAATATTTCCTTTTGTGTCCCACTGAAGTCATACGGGTTTGGAACAACAAGAAGGTGAGTTATTATTAGTGACAGAATTTCATTTTTGTGTAAACTATCCCTTTCAAAAAATGAAAGCAAACACACATCTACTATTGCCTTTAAAATGTGACACTTGCAGTATGTACCTCTGCTCACTTCTAAACTGCCTTTTGCTGGTCTGTCCCAAATAATCAATAGAACTGCGTGCAAACACACCCAGCCCAAATAAGCTGCATGTGCCCAGCTCACACACGCTAGGTCACAATCACTGTGCCCTCTGGTAATAGGTCATGGTGGATGTCAAAGCCAAGGACGTATCATGGCTCTTTATTGAGGAACAGCAATTTCAAAACTAAATAATTATTATCTCAGAAACAGATACAGAACACAAATATATGTCAATTAGTTTTTTGAAGACTAAAATAATACACGGTGTGATATTAGATGCAATGTAGCTTCTGCTCTACTTTCACAAGACATTGTGTTTATTATCTAATGAAGAATTTGTAAAGCATGTGGACAACTTAAACCAAACTTACACTTACTGGATTCCACAAGTGCCTTCCTATATACTGTACCTTTCTATTTTTCTTGCTCTCCATTTCCTTATTTTATTGTTCTTGTTCAAGTCTCATCATTGTGTTTTAAATGGCTAATACAGTATTGTGGTATCTTCTTCTTAAAATAACATCTGCCCCACTGAATTTGCTTTTGTCTCCGTACAACACTCAGGAGCTGTGGTAATCTACTTTACTTGCCCACAATATTCATGCCCTTTCACAACACATGGGGATCATTTTTTACAGTGGAAAATGAGTCAGGCTACCTATTGTGTGCCTGACGGTGAAAAATTAAAACACCTGATGGAACCAATAGCAGATCTGCAAAGTAAGGAAAATTATTTAAAAGGATAGTTTACCCAGATCCCCCCCTGGTCTTGGGTTGTTCCAAACCCAAGACTTTCTTTCCAAACAAGATGTTAGACAGAACATTAGCCTCAGTCACCATTCACTTTCAATTCATGTTTTTTTTTTGTTTTTTTTTCCATACAATAAAAATGAATGGTGACTCAGGCAAACATTTTACCTAACATCTCCTTTGTGTTCCAGGGAAGAATGAGAGTTATAAGGATTTGGAACAACATGAGGGTGTGTAAGTGATGACAGAATTTTCATTTTTGAGTGAACCACCACTTTAAGGGTGTTAGATCAAATAAAAAAATGAATCTTAACTAGTAAAACAAATAGAGTATATATTTGAAAACAAATAAATGCATACAAAAGCACCCAAAATAGACAAGCCATTCAGTTATGAAATTACAGGAGATAAACTCAAAAATGAGTGAGTGGAGTGATGTGGAGAAATATTTTTAGATTTCTAATTAGTAAAAGAATGAAACATATAGAATTACACCTGCTGTTGCCATGGAGCTCTCTGCCAGAAATAGACTCAGACATGGGCTAAATTACAGACAAAAACTCACTTCAGTTAGATGTAGATGAGGACTGCTAATCAAAATAAACCCGTCACTTATATTAGTTTAACACTTTGTATTTGAAACATCAGCCAAATGTATAATTATATGCACAAAAAAAAAAAAAAAAATAAATAAATCCTACAGGCTATATAAAGAACAACGTGGGAAAACAATACATTACCAAAAATATAGACCTATTAAAAACTAAATATTGTTTATTAGGCAACTTAATGTCAATTATAAACTCTTAAAGACCTAGTAACCACTTCTAAACAGCACCACAGATGACACACTGTCTAGCTAACAACAACACGAGAAATATGTTTTCTTATTCAACATATACATTGCCAACACATGTATCGAGGACCAAAAACACAAAAATCTGACATACATCTGTCAAAATACTACTGACAACGTGATAACTATTCAGTTTTGAAAATCGCAATAAATTATCTAGCACAGAGCTAACTGATGTTAGTCGGCTAACATCAACAATGATGCGCTCTGAATTTACAATAATAATACTACTGCTAATAAAATAAAATAATGTCGCAAATTATATATGTCAGTTCCGCGTTACTGATCTGTGGTGTTGATAAAGCGCACGCAGGGTGTTGTCGTATTTCTGTTGACATTTGCAGCAGTAAATGTTGTGATACTCTCTCCAGTTAAAAGATCTTCATCATATTTAAAGAGAAAGATGTGATTTCATGAACTCACCTGCACATTTCCAGTGTTTTTAATGGAGACAACAGCGCTGACTGTGATCCCAGCACATCCTCTCGCGCTCTCTCTTTAATGACGTGTGAGTTTGTCGTGCAAACTGGTCCTGCAGCGACGCCTCTTATTTAGGAAAACATATTTAGGAAAAGAAAATGGAAATAATTATAATAACCTCACAAACGGAAGAATATCTTACATCATTTGTTTATTTTTATTATTTTACATTTGTGTTTTTTTTGTTTTTTGTTTTTATTTTGTATAATTTAATCATTATTTAATTAATTTTTTAATATGTGTTCAATATAGGCTAACTATAAATAAAATAAATTCTTAAAAAAAATTAATATTTTAAGTTGCGCTTAGAAAAATCTAAAGATTACTATAGCTACTTGTGAGGGCCAGATCATTCTGAAAATTCCCTTCAGTCACAAATATAGTACAGTCAAATACCAAAGTAAATAAAGTAAATAGCCTATATAAGAAACTAGGCCTATGTTCGTTAAAAATTATGAAAAGTTGTGTTACGGTTAGTCTTTATCTTGTGTAATCTTTTTTTATCCAGTAATCTTATTTTTAAATAAATGTTCATGTTTTCTTAATTCAGTGTTCTATCATATAGTCTTACACTTCTCTTCATTTTAGTCTCTTATACTCATACAATTCAAAAAATTATTTGTTATTCTAACATTTATTTATTTTTAAACTTGTTGCTTTTTATTTTTCCTTTTTTTAATGGACGCTCTCACGGTTCATTTCTGTGTAAAACATTTAGCATAAGAGCATAATCTGACAGGTTATAAGTGTAATGCAGTGATGGGCAGATTCGCTACAAATAGCGAAGCTATTAACTTAACTACATTTCTGAGTAGTAAGGTGGTAGCTTCGCTAGTTTTTAAGTCAAGTAGCTTTTCAGTAGCGAAACTATATTTTTGACTTGGTAGTGGCCTAGCGTTGAGAAAAGCTACACCGCTACATCATGCGTGCACCCGGTGTTTTCTAATGCCAGTTTTGAATCAGAACTTAAGATGTCTGTTCACAAATTTTGACATACTTTTCCCCATGTCTCTACTCTTAATATTTCCTATAATACTACTTATAGTAATAAATAAAAGAGATTTCTCGCAGTGATTTGGTCACAGTGAATGTTGGGGAGTTGAGAGAAGGATTTGATCCAGATAAAATTAACCATGGATTTACTGTAGTAATGTTGTAGTAACCATGTGTTTTGGTGGAAAATATATAGTTCTGATGTACTAACCATGGTGTTACTACAGTAACATGTTGTTAATAGTAGTTAATAGTAACCATGTTTAATTTTGTGGTTACTATGATTTTACTAGAAAAAATACCATGGTGACACTATGGTTACTGTAGTAAAACCATGGTTAATTTTTTGTAAAGTAGGGTTAGGAGTTGGTGTAGGGTGTCTGTGGAACTCCAAATAAAAACAATAAAAATGCTGCAGTGATGCCACTATACTCAGAGCTCGAGTTGAGGGGGGGATGCAAGGGGATGCACCCCCTTGTTGCAAGAAATACCAAAAAGCATCCACCTTGTAAAACCACCATCCTCCCTTACCATCCCCTTTAGATCAGTTGTGTCATACATTATTTAGAACTAATCATGCAAGTGCAATATTTCATATTTAATTTTAATACGTTTGATAAATAACAGACTTTAAATAAGGGCGATTAGCCGGTCAGAACTAGAGTTCGACGTGTGAGGTTGCCAGATTTCTATAGGTGAAATCCCCAGTCAGATCTGGACACTTGTACAGTTTGGATATATTCTGGCAGGGTGACGCTTTAGTCACGCAATCTGGCAACCTTGAGCGCGCGAGCTCTCTCTCACACCGGTTTTCTGAAAACACTGTAAAACAAGTATGTTGGAGTTAGCAATGGGTTGATTTGTCCTTCCAAGTGTTCACCTGAAACTTACGCCACAAGTTTTCAAATGTTTCATGCACTTTCAAACATGGTCAAGTAGTAGATTGGAGTAGAAGAAATGTGTGTCTGCTGTGGGGGAGCGATCTAGAAAAAAATAAAAAAATAAATACAAATAAAAACCTTTTCATGATCATAAAGTTACAAGATTCATCATAAAATACAATAACAGAGGGTAACAGGTGCATGTTATGGCCATGACTCCTAAGGGTCAATGAAGTGATGCTCATTTTTGTCCAGACCTTTTAAATAATAAATAAATAAATAAATAAAAAATGCAATTCACACAAACCATTTAATTGAATCTTCTATGATTAACATTTTTCAATTGCTGAGTTTAAAGTCATATTTACATTTTTTCTGTGGCTTAAAGTAAAAAATGTAGTGTCCAGAGAAAGTAAAAAAATAAATAAAAAAAATCAAAGTCTCATTAAAAGCTGAAATTCCTGAAAAAAAGAAATGTTGGCATGACTGGTGCAGAATAATCTTTTATTGTTATTTCTTAAAAAAATAAGCAGTGAAACAGTTGTGTTTTAAAATATGACCAGATCAAAGTCACTGGGTGTAACCAACATGTAGGTAGTTATTTTGTTGTTTATGTTGACTATTTTTGACTAAAAAATTTATAATATTTATAAAAAGATTCTACATTTTTTTATCTTGAAAAATGAGTTTGAAAACGTTTTGGAAATTAATGATTAAGTTGTTTATACTCGCATGTATTCAAGGTGCAAAGAAAGTATTATAATACTTTTTACTTAATGGTTACGCCACATGACAATTTTAAATTTAGATTTTTTTTTTTTTTTTTTTTTTTTTAGAAAATGCTATAAAGGTTTTTAAAAAATGGATGAAACCAAATTGGACACAAAGATTACATTTCTGAGAACATGACACAAGTGTTTTAAACTACATTTAAAAAAAAATTCTCATTATAACACCTTGTACAACCTTATTTGTCAATGATTATAAGTATTAGACCCCCTCTAATTTTTTGTTGCTTTTTACCCTTAGTGCAAATAGCCTCTTCCTTTTTAATTACCTTGAAGCACCATGTAAATACAATAGTATATGAATATGGTAATCATATATCAATTTACCATGGTACATGGTATTCTTTGAAGTACTTTGAAGCACCATGCAAGAATGCAAGAATACAGAATGGTACATAAATATGGTAATTGTATATCAAAGTACCATGGTATTGCCATCTGATACCATCAGAAATCACATTGTTATTGCCCAGATGTGCTCTCTCTCTCTCTCTCTCTCTCTCTCTCTCTCTCTCTCTCTACACACACACACACACACACACACGTTGATGGTGCTATCCTTATGAGGACTCTCCATAGACATAATTATTTTATTCTGTATGAACTATAGATTCTATCCCCTAAACCTAACCCTCACAAAAAACTTTCTGCATTTTTACATTTAAAAAAAAAATTGTTTAGTATGTTTTTAAGCGATTTGAATTGTGGGGACACTAGAAATGTCCTCATAAACCACATTTATAGCATAATACCCTTGTAATTATCAGTTTGTAACCTAAAAAATTTCCTCGTAAGACATGTTGTTTTTTTTACATGCACATACTGGTACATATTGCACCATACTGTATACTTGTATACTGTATTGCACTATACTGTACTATACTGTACCATGGTTTTGATAAACAACATGTGAAAAGTCTTAGATGCTTTGTCTATGACAGTATGCTCTGTGCATCTGCAGTTGATAAAAAATATGACGTGGCTTAAATGTAGCAAGCTACTTTTGGTGTGTAGCTTGTAGTGTAACTTGTTACTTTCTCTGAAGTGTAGCTTTTAGCTTAGCTTAACTAATTCTTCTGTTGAGTAGTTTGTAGCTTAGCTAGCTAAATTTTTTGAGAAGCTTGCCCAACACTGGTGGAATGTCAATTTTGTGGAATTAATCTCTCGAGTTGTAGTTGTAAAATCAGTCCAGCAGGTGGTGCTGTAGTCCATTACATGGAAAGAAATTTCTACTACTGAAACAATCATATGAAATAAAGTCATACACATCTGGCATTGCAACCCTCCCAATGTTCAAGCCAAATCTACACTCTTGCTTAGATCACACGCACACTCTCGCAACAGATGCAGGGCGTCAACGTGCAACAAACGTACACCTTACATGAAGAAAGTTTAGTTCATATTTCTGTTTGTGATAGTTTGCATAAAGTCAGACATAATAGGCTATTATTCTTTATTCATAATGGCTCAATAATTAACATATATATATATATTTTTTAATATTATGAACCAAACATCCTTGTAGCCTAGTCCATAAATACAAAGAATGTTCAGAAAAGATTTTGAATCTTCTTACAGTTGTGTATTCTTTTGTTCAGCACTTTGCACTGCACATTTCTTACGTTTTTGAACCAGTGAATGTAACCTAAACCCAGGTGTATTTTTTCCTTTCATCAGTTTTCCTGAATAGTGCAAATAATCCCACCATTTTTATTTCTGTCTTCGCATGTTTTGAAAAATAATTATGAATACAAAATAATAAAACTATTAAGAATAATATTTTCATAAATTAACAGGCCTACCTACTCCATTGATAAAAGTGTCAATAATTTGTTTAGTTAAGCATTTAAACATAACACAGGGTTTAAAAAATAATTATAGCAAAAAAGAAATTATCCGATGGAGATTATATTCCCCCAGCGCGACCACCTTGGATCTTAATGTCAGAACCAATAAACATTCACTACTAAATTCTGCACTTAAAGCCAGTGTGATAAAGCTACCTCTAGGATATTGTTTCATAACATTAATAAAGATACAACTACAGCTAGAACAACTTATAATAAGATCATGTCATAGTCATGATGAGGGATTCAGTTTTACCACAGTTGGAAAGAGCTGGCTGTTATCATTCATGTCTGCCGATGCACATAGTGGGGAAAGTTAGGAAATGGCTTGGCGTGTACTGCAGCAGTGAGCAATAATCTCCCCAGGCACTGTGCTGACAAATATAGTCTAATTACACACAAATATAGAGATTATCATTCATTCAGTGACACATAACAGCAAGATTTGTACAGAGAGATGACAAAGTCAGAGAAATTTTTACAACAACAAAATGTACAACCCTTTTCTATTGCTGCTCAATTTGCATAGTTGCAAATTGATTAGAGGTTATTTTGATAGCTGGAATGGATTGGAATGGAAATATTAACATTGTCTATTGGCCCCTTTCAGTTCATCCTCTGCTCACTGTGGTCATTCCTTGCCTCGATATGTGATGTTCATGAATGTTGATGTAGCACCTTTGTAGAGGGGGTTGTGGCCCTACGTGTGAAAAAAAAAGCACAGTTAAAACAGAATTATACTAAGTTCTGCTAAAAGCATTCTGTTTGCATTTATAGAAGATTGCTTTTTACCCATATGCTTTCTAGCCTCAACCCTCTCTAAAGCAAGAGTCAGATTACACATATTTCAAAGATAAAAGGTTTAGTGGGGAACTTGGTACTGAGCTTTGGAGATCAGACAGTTCACATGTGGCTAGAGAAGCCCTGTCTAGAGACCTCAACAGGAAAGCCTTATTAGCGTTGTCTAATTTGAAGTAAAAGTTCCCCAAGGGTATGGAGGCATTTCCTTTGTTCTGTAGGGAAAAACAGCATGCCACTGAAACAATAAAATCATCCTGCCATCATCTAAAGTGCACCAAGCAACTTTGACAAAGTAATGTGAACCATTTAATTTAAACAGAGGTATGTGTGGGTGTGGATATGTTGTGTTACGAACATATGAATCTCAAGGACTTTGATGTTTGATATGTACTGCAGATATGCAGACAATCTTGTGTGTATTTTTGCTGGCCACTGACCGTTTCCCACTTGGCATGCGCCCGCTCCTTCTCGAATTTAGCAAATTCACGTCGATCATGAATGGTGATAAGCAGTTTCCAGATAAGCAGGGTGGCCAGACCCAAGAACAAGATGGCACCAGCTACTGACAGGAGCAGCACTAAGATATCAGGGCCTTTAGGACAATCTAGGAAACAGGAAAGGGGAGTGTGGGTGAGAGATCCATATGCATAATCTTCCATATCAAATAAACATGTAAATATTTAACATCTCTAGTTGATACTTAGTCTCATAAAGCCAAACCTTTGATATAGCATAAGGTCTGGTCCATACTGCAGTTTATTTTGGCCAAGAACTGCCTACATAGACAGTAAGAGACTGTCTGACTGACATGTAAAGTGACCAACCACAGTTTGCTTTGTATCAAAGGAATAGTTCACCCAAAAATGAAAATTCTCTCATCATTTACTCACCCTTATGCCATACCAGATATGACTTTCTTTTTTCTGCAGAACACAAATTAAGGTTTTTAGAAGAATATCTCAGCTCTGTAGGTCCATACAGTAAATGGTGGCCAGAACTTTGAATCTCCAAAAAGCACATAAAGGCAGCATAAAAGTAATCCATAAGACTCCATTGGTTAAATCCATGTCTTCTGAAGTGATAATAAGATTACAGATTAACAGATTAATATTTAAACCCTTTTTTTACTATAAAAAAAAAATCTTTACATTTGACCAGCAATGACCAGTAGGTGGCGATATGCACGAAGAATGCAAATTGCCAAAAAACTAAAGAAATAAATGTGGATATTTATAGTAAAAAAGGGCTTAAATATTGATCTGTTTTTCACCCATGGATAATCATATGGATTACTTTTATGCTGACATTTTGTGATATTTAGAGGTTCAAAGTTCTGGCCACCATTTACTTGCATTTTATGGACCTACAGAGCTGAGATATTCTTCTAAAAATCTTCATTTGTGTTTTTCAGAAGAAATAAAGTCATACACATCTGGGATGGCCTGAGGGTAAGTAAATGATGAGAGGATTAAAATTTTTGGGTGAACTCTCCCTTAACATGCCATTTCGGTTTAGCTTAAATAGTTATTTCAAGTAATAATAGACCAGTCTAAAAGAAAATGTATTTAATTAATGGTGGTGTCTTCGAACATTTTTTTAAAACAACAAAAACGTATAAATTGTGTATAGACCAGTGATCAGAATTTCACCCTTCCAAAAGAATTGATTATTGCATAGCCATACCTCAAATAACTAAGCAGAATATAGCTCATTGATAATTTGTTAACTTTCTACTATTTCCCTTAAAGAAAACTCTGAATATCTTTCAAAGATTGAATGCAACTAACCTGGAAAACTTTGTTAAACCCAGAGATTATTTCATGCTCAAAAGCATTCGTTATATCATCCCAGTACCATGTATATAGGACTTTGTGTCCAAATGGACTGATAAAAAAAACCCTGTGTGCCCTTACTCCCTGAAGTCAGCTAATCAGATTAGATCTTACCAGTTTGAGAAAGTTTTTTTCCAATTTTGTGTGCAACATGCACAAGTCGTCAGACTGAGACTAGTTGAAAACCTAATGCTTGTTTTTCATTTTATGTATTTTTTTTTATTTTCTTATTTATTTATTTCACAATTTGTTAGCATATCTTAGGCTCTATTTTCATATATTCTCCACTTCACTGTCTCCTCACTTTCTTTCCCAGGAAGAATTGCACTGTGTCAGTGAGTTCCTCAGTAGCTTGGATGTTGTTTATTGCTGTGTTTGCTTTACAAGCTGGGGTGCTCCTTGGGTTCTGGGAATATGTGTCCACATTCAAGGTGGCTAATAGAGCCCATGTTCCACATGTGGATCCATTAAAGCACAGTAGCAGACTCTCACTGCAGGTTCCTGAACTTACAGCCTTAACAACCCACAATGCACACACACACACACATGTTGGTGCAGCTATCATTATGAGGACTCTACATAGACAATCATTTTTGTACTGTACGAACTATAGATTCTATCCCCTAACATTAACCCTACCCCTAAACCTAACCCTCACAAAAAACTTTCTGCATTTTTACATTTTCAATAAAACATCGTTTAGTATGTTTTTAAGCGATTTGAATTATGGGGACACTAGAAATGTCCTCATAAACCAGATTTATAGCATAATACCCTTGTAATTACCAGTTTGTAACCTAAAAAAAAGTCCTTGTAAACCACTTAAACCTGCCCACACACACACACACACACACACACACACACACACTTACACAACCATATGGGTGTGCAAACACCTATAATAAAACTCTTGAATGATGCAATTCTCTGCATACATCTATAATACCCTGAAATACCCAGAACAAAATAAATGCTAATTCCCTGTTAAATGATCTTCTCTTGTTGTTTTCAAACCATCTTTGAAATAATAATAAAAAATGGTTGCAGTTTGGTTGTGCACAATAAATGCTTTGTGTGTCACAAACTACATATTGCAGTGTCCAGTGTCTACTCTACCCTGACAAGAAACATTTATGATACCCATGTTGAAAAGACCATCTTAGTACATTAATTTATGCTCAATAGTTCTGGCTTTGTGCTGGTTAAACTGATCGATTGGTATGGTTGTGATGTGGACCTGTGGATCTGTAATACAGCATATACTGGTGTTTTTCAACAGTGAGAGCATTAACAGGGTGTCACCTGGCTCCTTGACCACAGACAAGATGGATTTGCCACTGTTGTCTTCATAGTACTGAAACCTTTGCACACAGTCATCTTCGTCCTTATAGGTGCAATTCACTGCATTCTTATAATGGAACACTAGTGAGTAAAAGAAGGTTACAAAAGGAAGCAATACAGCTCTCATGTCTGGTAAATAGTTTATAAATTATACATAAATTATACTTTATAAATTATTATTGTTTATTAAATTCCAACAGTTTTTTTTATTTTATTTTTTATTATTATCTATGACAAAAGTTTATTTAGCAAACATACCCACATCATCCACCAGTCTGATTTCATCTCGGCAGATTCGAGTACAGGTGTCATCATCAAAGAGTTTCCCCCTATTAAAGTGTTTACACTCTACACAATCCCTAAAGCCAAAAAAAAAAAAAAATATATATATATATATATATATATATATATATATATATATATATATATATATATATATTTATTAAGTAAATACAAAAGCACCCTTAAAGTGGAATAAGTGGAGATGGGGCTGCCGCTCTGCTGAAGCAAAACTTAGATGTCGAGCATCTTTACAGGAAACACCCCGGCATTACATCTTAAATGCAGTTATATTTAATGCGTTATAGCTTTATTAAAGTTCAAATAATATGGAAGCAGGTCATGCATTTCTCTGTGCAGTCAACACCTCTTCTGTGAGTTGCGTAAAGTGTCCCGATCTAAGGGGGAGAGATTGAAACGGCACCTGGCTGATGCACTGTCACGGGGATGCTCGTCCCTCAGGCGTGCGCGCTTGCTACAGCTGTATTATAACGTGATGGCTCACGACTTATTGAATCATAATATATGTCACTGTGCATTTCTTTTTTTGGGGGGGGGGGGGGGGGGGTTTCCCCTTTTTCTCCCCAGTTTGGAATGCCCCAATGCGATCTATGTCCTCGTGGTGGTGTAGTGATTCGCTTCAGTCCGGGTGGCGGAGGACGAATCCCAGTTGCCTCTACGTCTGAGACAGTCAACCCGCGCATCTTATCACGTAGCTTGTTGAGCGCGTTGCCACGGAGACATAGCGCGTGTGGAGGCTTCACGCCATCCACCGCGGCAACCACGCTCAACTCACCACGCGGCAACCACGCTCAACTCACCACGCGCCCCACCGAGAACAAACCACATTATAGCGACCACGAGGAGGTTACCCCACGTGACTCTACCCTCCCTAGCAACCGGGACAATTTGGTTGCTTAGGAGACCTGGCTGGAGTCACTCAGCACACCCTGGGATTCGAACTAGCGAACTCCAGGGGTGGTAGCCAGCGTATTTTACCACTGAGCTATCCAGGCCCCTGTACATTTCTTATAGTGAAGAAAATTGGCAATACGCAGCATTATTAATATGAGAGAGTTGTTTTTTTGTGAGTTAAAGATGGATTGAAGTGAACAGAAAGGTGAGAGAGGGTAGTCTTCGCCCCATTATACACTGTAACAAAATACGTTTTTGATCTGTTTTTGTTTTGGCTTGTTTTCCAATATAAATATCTAAAACGCCTTTAAAACAATGTACATTTTCTTTAGCAGCTATACTGCAGAACAAAAAATTGTTATCTGAGAATGTTGAATCTAATATTAAAAATACAAATATTTCAAAATATTTCAAAATCCTTTAAAAAAAGATGCATTCACCTGAGAAGCAGCATATAAGATATTTAGACTTGCTTTCAGATAATAGATCTTGAATATAAGTGTATTTGGTTTTTACTGCACTTGCAGAAGTATAACCAAGTGAAATAATACCCTTACAGTATATACAAAATACATTTTTATTTAAGATACATTCTCTTAAACAAGTCTAAATATCTTATATGTTGCTTCTCAAATAAATGTATCCTGTTTTAAGGATTTTTTGACAATAAACCCCCCCCCCCCCCCCAAAAAAAAAAACAAAACAAAAAAACTAGATAACAACAGGATTTTTTGCAGTAAATTTCTTTACTGAATTAAATAAAAAATGTTTCCCTTTAATTCAGTGAATATCACTGAGGTATTTTTAAAAGATAATTTTGTCCTCTTTAATTTTGTAAGCACGTTTAATACAACCTTTTAAGTCAGGGCACAAGCTGAATAATCGGTTAAGAGCTAATGATTAATTGTTGCAATAATTGCAGAATAGTCAAATAATCGCTCTAATAATCGTTAGATTAATCGATTATCAAAATAATCGTTAGTTGCAGCCCTAAATAGCAGTATTATGCTGGAAGTACACTTACTTCTTTATTGTGCAGGCGTCGGGGCAGGTGGGGCATTTGTTGCAGGTGTAGCCGTAGGCCCCAGGATGAGTGCATTCACAGCTCCCACACACACACTGGCCACGGCCACTGCACAGCAGCCCCAAGCTGGAGATACAGTTGTCTGTGCGAGTGGAACAGTTACAGTTCTCCCCCTTCCAGTCTGGTTCACACTGGCAAAACCCACAGGAACATGTGCCATGACCTGGAATGAGCCATGAAGGGAAAAATAATATAAAGATGGAAACAAGCCAGCAGATGACCAGAGCACCATTCACAAACACATGACTGTTCAAAGCTCAGGTAATAGATGTTTTTTTTTTTTTTTAAGATACACTTAGTAATTTTCCATCATTTACAAAGTTTTACACATAACAAATGAATAACAAAATGGTTGACTATGATTACCGTATTTCTATGAGGCATTGCTAACCAAAACTGTTGCTTTTGCCTGATGCTGCATCCATACTGTTAGGTGTCACATATTACTGAGTGCACCTTTAATTGAACTAAACTACAATAATCTTGGCTTTTTGTTGCTGGGAACAGGTTGTTTGAACCTTACAAGAAAGCTTTCCAGGTTCCTTGGATGAATAATGTTTAATCACATAATATTCCCTGAAAGAAACTTTCGATGGGGTTAGTTTGAATTTGCACCCATAAAGTGCCTCATGTAAGAAGTTGTACATTCCTTATATGCATAGAAAAAATTACTCTTTCCCAAATATTATGCTGAGGCTGTGCATACTGCACAAATTGAATTTCCGCTGGCAATCAAGCATGACGGATGTCAAAAATGATTTAATATTTTTTTCTTTTCTTTTTTTATTACACAGATTTCTAAAAATGGACATCTAAGGCTGTGGAATGTCAGGACCGTAACAGAATTGCTAAGAGCTTTGATAAGCCTCATATATTTCACTTGACTTACAATGGGAGAATGCCGAGCCCCATTACAAGTGTGGTTTGTAGATACAATTATGTGTATTAACACATCTGTGACGGTGTGTATGTTTGCGTTGGAGATTATAATGTTTTATTCCTTTGCAAAACAGTGGCGATGAGTGATCTGGGACTTTGGTGGATAAAGAGAACACTAATGTCAGCTAAATAAAAACCAAAACCAAACAGAAATACCGAAGACAAAGGCTAGCCAAATGTAAAAAATAACATGATTTTGCATGTACTTACACTTCCCACAGAAAAACAATACAAACCCTGCACATCAGCCCAAGCCCCACTTTCTGCCCTTACTGGACTATTCTTAGTTCAGTGACATCATCAGTCTGTGACAGGCATATTCTTGACAAAATGGACTTCTGGGATTATGCCACTGAGGCCTTATGGAACTACTTATAGAACTAAAACAATGGCATGTTTGTTGTCACATCTTGTTCTGAAAACTGAAGCTTGATTAATCAATAACTAGATTGGCTTGACAAAGCCTTTCTGAAATTTTTTTAAAGATAGATGGATAGATAGATAGCCAAGTAGACCTTCAGATAACAACTTGCAGCACTAACAACTGTGGGATGTAGCAGCACACATCTTATCTCAGGTAGGTGAACAACATTTTTGCCAGTTAACAGTAAATTTGATAGGTAGAGTTTAGCTGGTTAGTTAAGTCAGAGTATTTCTTTACAGGCTTTATAAGTGACTATAGATCCCATTATAATGAATTAAGCTGTGCAACTAATTTACATTTATTAATTTAGCAGATGCTTTAATCCAAACTGACTTACAAAGGAGGGACACAAAAGCAATTTGTCACAAAAAAGTAAACAATATCTGCAGTATTGCACTGCCAAGATCGCAGAGTAGCTGGAGTAGTATAAAAGCTAGCGCAGCAGAAAGAGACACACAAGAAAAGTTTTTTTTATAACACTTACAGCGTTAACAGTTTCAGTGATAATAACTGAAGGATCCAATATTCCCAACCTTGCCACTGAGGAAATAATTATGAACTAGGATACACTTTCATATTCTCTCTCACATGGATGTGCTCAGTATCAACAACACATCTGGATAAGTCACTTCAGGTAATGTTTGATTCTCTTTGAGAATTTTTTTTGACTCAACAGTCTTAATTAAAAGATCCATTAATGACACCTCATTGTTTATTTTCATTATTATCTTGTTTGTTTTGTTTTAGCTCTAAAAGTATGCACTAGTCATTTTATTTGGACAGTTCTGAGTTATAAAAATGCCATTACCGGAAATGCTTTAGGGTACCACATGCGCAGTAGCGTTCTAATTCCTTTCTTACACCATGTCCTAACCAGATGCTCCGCGACACGCGATAAAAGGTAACTTTTCCATGTTAATCTGAGTTTTTGTCCACATGATGAGTGACAGAGACAGGGCTTTCTATTTTTGGAATGGTTTCTATTTCTGCGACAATGCGTCGGCCAGCGCAGTCAACAAATGGGTATAAATGATTCTTATTACAGTATATTAAAGCCAGCAACTCATTAGCCGGTTCAGAACAACTTATATTTTGGCAGAGGGTGTCACACACCTACTGAATGTTGCACTTGAGGTCTTGTTCTCTTTAGCTGGAGCTCTGTCTCTCACACACACACACACACACACATACACACATATACACATATACACACACACACCGCTTCAGAATGGTAGTGAGGAGACATAACAGCTCGTTCCAACTTTCTCTCCACTTCCCTGTTACGTGGAGATCGTCGAAATAACAACAGGAGTACCGCGTGAACATAAACAGTCGTAACAGACTGAAGAAGGATGCGATTCATAAAGTAACTTTGCCCTGTGTATGTGTGTGATTGAGTATTTATCCCCTCGGGGCTTGACGTAGAAAGCATTTCAGTGAGTTGCGTTCAATAAACACAAAATTCCATCTGTGATTGCTCTGATTTCTATATTTTATTGTCAATAATCCTCATTATAGTGTATGAATATTGTTGCATCGCGTCTGGTGTGGACAGGCAGATAGCTTGTTGCTGGAATCTTATCGCGTCTGGTTAGGACGAGGCGGTATTGTTTACATCCTTGAAATGGTCTATTAACCTTATGCGCCAGAGAAACTAGCACGCAGCCATTTTGAAAATGTTGTCTCGGAACTTCCGTTCTAGCGGTTCTATATAAATATCTATGGTGTTGATGTCAAAGTGTAATTAGCTAGCAAAGTGGATTTACGGAATAGAGTTGTCAAAAGCTATCATGAGTATTTTAAAGTGTTCAGGGGGTGTCATAACAACTGGAAGCAGAGCGGGGAGATTTTAAAACAAGTGTACTTCATTCACAAATACACAAGATCCTACCTTTATGCTCTGGATGTACTGATGTGCCTCTGTGCTCACAAAACTCCAATAGACAACACAAAGTCATTAAAAATATCTCATACGACACCTCTGACCATCTTCTCATGTCATTCACCCATTGCGTTATAGTTAAGGTAAGCAGATTTTTTGAGCATTAAACTGGGTCGGGGGAGGGGTGACACTATATTCATACACACACACACACATACACATGTGAAAGTGTATGTTTTATTTTATTTTCCGTTTACAACAATTTTAAATTTTACGGTGACAAATTAATTTTAAAAAGTACAACTGTAATTTTCCTTAATGTTGAAACTGCGTGTGTAATAATACGAGCTGTCACTGTTGGAAATTTCATATCAGTTACACATTTTAACACAAATTACTAATAAGTTGAAACCTAAAAATTAAGGAGAATTACACAACAATTAAACACTTGTGTTATGAAAAAGTGCAGTATGCCATAGCTGTCCGAATATGATTTGCCAGGTCCAATTGTCATTTAAAGTGACAGAAAAAACACCTAACGAGCATTTTCGCATAGTAAAGGGGTGCTGTAGATTCACACCATCAACACTTGGTGAAAAATACTTTGTGCTCCCACATATAATCCATTTTGATCGACTCTTTTTAGTAGCTACAATACAAACAGGAAGTTAGATGACAAAATTCAGAAGAACTGGGCACGGAAAAGGGGCAGGGCTGAATAAGGTGAATAGTAGGCCTTGTGCGTGTTTGTTTACATTTTAAATGTTTGACAGTTAGAGTTTGAATTAACGAGCATTCCATTGCCTGTTTGAACATTGTAACAATTAAGGAAAGGAGGAAGCTGGGGCCGGCTTGACAAAACACGTAAACATTTATTGTTGCACTTTTCAATCCCACACAATAAGACACTGCTTTTCAGCAGTACACAAAAGGTTTGCTTTTCAGCATCCTGACACGCAGACACACACACACACAGACAGCTTTGTGCATCTCTCTCTCGTCTGCCGCTGTCTCCTCTCCTTAAATACTCCCGCCACCCCTCACTCGAACACCAGACCGGTGTGGCACACAGCTGGACCTCATTCACTACTTATCTCCCCAGCTTTGCTGCTTGGCCCCGCCCTGCTCGCCACAAACATTGTCAATGTAAGTCTACAGGATTGTTTGGAGGTTTGCTGGCCCGCTGTGCGAAAGTAGTTATTCAGATCAGTTAGAAAAGATATAGCAGTCTGACTGAGTGGTCTAGTGGTAATTAATCCGCTCATTGCATAAGAAGTTAAAGGTTCTAATCCGTCCACATAAAACTATATATTGGGGGCCTGGGTAGCTCAGCAAGTATTGACGCTGACTACCACCCCTGGAGTTGCAAGTTCGATTCCAAGGCATGCTGAGTGACTCCAGCCAGGTCTCCTAAGCAACCACATTGGCCCGGTTGCTAGGAAGGGTAGAGTCATAAAGGGTAACCTCCTCGTGGTTGCTGTAATGTGTGGTTCTCGCTCTCGGTGGGGCGCGTGGTGAGTTGTATGTGGATGCGGCGAAGAATAGCGTGGGCCTCCACACATGCTACGTCTCCGCGGTAACACACTCAACAAGCCACGTGATAAGATGCGTGGATTGACGGTCTCAGACGCGGAGGCAACTGAGATTCGTCCTCCGCCACCCGGATTGAGGCGAGTCACTACACAATAAATATATAAATAGAAAAGATATAGCAACATTAGTCAGAACAGTCTGACGGTCTGTGCAGAGTTTAGTGAATGTAGCTTGAAAGCTATAGGAGTAATTACAATTGATATGGTCTTCATTTAGGGATTTTGGAGAATAATGTTGGCTTTTTCAAGCCAGCATTATTAACTTTAAAGGTACACAATGAAATCTTTCAGAATACAAAGATCTGGTTTTGCTTAAACAAGAAACCAACCCAGGAACTTTCAGGAGGCACATAACTTCAAGAGGTGCACTACAGCATGTTGTGCCAAATTTTACACAAACTATACACCCATTCCAACCTAAACGCATCCCAGTGGAACCTTAGCACATCGTCTAAAGAACAAACACACAGGTCTCAAATAGGTTAACACATGGTTAACCCTGCCAAGTCCCCCAGAGCATGTTTATTTATAAGAGGAGCTTGTTCTTCGTCTGAAGCAAGAGACATTTTAGTGTTATTGTAGGTAATTCCTTTGGGGTGAGGTGAGCAGTGAACAGAGATTCTAAGTCGTAAAGAAAGGCTTTCGAACGTTTGCAGTGAAAAACACAGGTTTTCACACAACAAACATCATTTGTTTTGAATAACAAAGAATACAACACAATCTATATTCTAATACAGTGGTTCTCAACTGGTGGTTGCAACCCAAGATTTGTTTCATCCTGGGTCACAGGGACAACAACAACAACAACAAAATAATAATAATAATAACAACAATAATAATAAATAGACTTAACAGCTTTTACTGTAAAAAGAGACGATTCCAAATATTTTGTTTAAAATGTACCTGTATATGTTGTTTGACATACCCGTACCCTTAAAAAACATGAATAAAACTATGTAAATATTTAAAAGATTGTTTTAAAAAAAATATGACTAAACTACATTAAATATGGGTTTCATTGCATTTCTTGCAGTGAGGATAAACATGGTTTGTTATGTGGAGTGCATTATTGGCTACAGAGAGCATTAAATGTCATGTTCATAATTTTGCATATGTTGGGCTGATGCAGTTTGTTAATATTAACATTTTTAAGTATGATTTTAAGTACATTTTCATTCACTTTTGTATCATAAATGCTTTTTGCATTGTGTGGGCTCGCCACTTGAAATGCAATGTAAAAATTGGGTCCTTAATTAAGCAAAACCATCACAGTCCATTTATAAATATAAAAGCCTAATTCTAAAACACAGAACTCTACTGCACTAAACAGAGTACATCTATTTGAAAACAGCAAAGCCTCCCCCAACTCCAAAATCCTGTCTTACCTGAGCAGAGCTCCCCTTTGTAGCGCAGACAGCTGAAATCGTCACACTCACACCTCTTGCCCCACACCTTGCCGAAATCGTTATTGTGGCACATGCACTGTCCGCACACGCACTCTCCCCGACTGCTGCATATCACTTTGTCTGGCCCGGTGCAGGCATCCTGCTCGGTGGGGCTGTAGTCACCCTCTGCACACTCACACCTGGGACCCAGTCGCCCTGGGTTACACAGGCATATGCCGCACTCGTAGGTGCCGTTGCCGTGGTGACAGACAGGGCTTTCAGGCTCAGCCCTGGCTTGGCATTTACACTCACACTCAAAGTGGACTCTGATCTGCAGGGTGTCCTTGAAGCCCACCGGTTTGATGGTGAAGGTCTTGCGCTTTTCCTTGGGGCAGCCCCTGGCATGAGCCTCTACAGTGAAGGACACCTAGAAAGATATTCAAGCTCCTTTTATAGAGCTCTGGTGTTCACACACATGAATTACTATGACATTAAAAATTGCACATCTGAGTTTGCACATTTTGCTAAAATTTGCATATTTATAGTTCAGAACCAGTATAAATCCCCCCAAAATATACTTGCTTTTGAACACATTTAAGTATTCAATGTAAAAAGTACTGATCTATTAGGACAAAAGATTTAATAAATAAATATAAGGAATACATTTCTTAAAATGCTCAATTTTCCATGCTCAAAATTTAGGGAGAGATGGATCTAATGACACAGAATATTCCTGGTTCACTACAAGTTAAGCTCAATCAACAGCATTTGTGGCATAATGTTACCTACCACAAAAAAAAATTAAAAAAAAAAAAAAAAAAAAAAATACAAGCTGAAATTCATTTTTGTAGTAATCAACATTATGCCACAAATGTCAATTGAGCTTAACTTGTATTGTATCCGAAATATTCCTTTATCAAAGTAAAAATACGTTGACCATCATTCAGTCTGTGAGTTTTATCATTCCATTATTGATAGTGAGTGTGCAGTTGCACAGCATAACATGTGACTGGATTGGATTGACAGACAGTCTGAACTGAGGGCTGGGTAGAGTGAGTCAAACCAGTACAGCAGAGAACAGGAAACTGATGCCCAGACACACTCAGCAAAATGAGTAATGGCACAGTTACACCCACCTGTCCCTAATGTGTGTAAGTGTTTATAGTTCACCATTTAGTAGGAAGGGAGTGAAACCACAGAACTTTATGCAACTCATTTATCAAGGGAGGCAGATGAATGCACATTAGAAAGAGCATTTCCTGTTCATCTGTACTCCTCTTTTTTTGTGGAATTTGTCAAGGCATCAGAATGGGTGTGAGTACTGAAAGAAGTGACAGAAATGTTGTGGAATAACTACTTTGACCAAGGAGTAAGATTATACTGACTGTATCTCCTCTTTTGAGTCCAGAGCAGGATCTTAGTCCAGGGATGACCTCTCCATTGAGACATGTTGCATTAAATGTCAGACTGAGCTCTTCTGGGACATTCAAGAGTTCCAGCTCAACCTTAGAGCGCAGTTTCTGTTGTACAAACAAAAAAACAGAATGGCAAACAAAAGATCGATAACCATATACAGTTCTTTTTGAGTATGAAAGAAATGCAGATGGAGAAAAGACTTTAAGGAATGTTTCAGTATTCATTTCAAGTTAAGCTTTATCGACACTATTTATGGGAAAATGTTGAATCCCACAGAAAATCATTTTGACTTGTTGTACAACTTCACAGCAGAAGGGAAGGAGAACACAGGGAAGCGGGTTTTCCAGGCTCAGGTAAGACTTTTAATCGGCCACTTCAGTGCTTTACAACTTCACAAACTCATCTGCTTCACAAGCACGTAATTACTTAAACACATCAGCTTCACAAATACAACAGAACGAACGTAACAGTTTCAGGAGCACCGTGGCCTTCCTTGTACCAAACTCTCTCTCACTGCTGCTGGTGGTGTGGCGTGGCTGTTTATATGCCACTCCCATGCTCACTAGAATTAGAGACAGGTGTTACACATAATCAAGCTCAGGTGCAAGTGCCCTTACCGCTTTCTCTCTCTCCGGATGGACGCTTGACCACGCCCCCGCTGCCACACTTGTCAATCAGTTTAAAGGAATAAAATCACAGATACAGTGATGCACTTACAGTGGAAGGGCACTTTGGGTTTAAAGGGTTTAAAAGCAGAACTATGAAGCTTGTATCTTTGTAAAATAACTTAGGCTACATTAATTATTCTTTTTTTTTTTTTTTATTGAAAAAGAAAATTTATTTTTTGAGTTAAAAAGTGGTCTATATCATTGTTGTGCCATTTGGGAATACTGTTCAAGATGGATGAACTTCTAATTATTTGTTGCTCATGTAATTCCTTTATTTGTCCTGTTCCGGAACGTCTGTGAAAGTTACATTTCTTACTGTCTTTAAATGGACATGACTGAAGTTGAAATATTACTTATAACTTTGCACAAACAATGTAAATAAATAATTTTCTGACACTAGTCTCAGGTTAGAGTAAGGTCTATATTCAAAAAAGTGTTTATTTTATCGTTTATTGTTTTGTGTTGCGTTGTATTGAACTTGTAACATTCCTGTAAGTAAATGTAACAGGGACATTACAGCATATGCATCCTGGATCAACTGGATCACATTATGTGAGTCCTCAGATAGAATGCCCACTGCAGTACCAGGGATCAGCTCACTGTAGTTCTACAACAGATAAAAAGATGGAGAAAAAGAAGGAGAGAGAGCAAGAGAGGTCAGAAGATAAGAAGAGACAAAATCTTTAAAAGTGTCTTTCTATATAAAATCAAACATTTACTTATTGATGGTAACATAGAATATAATTTTTACCTTATAGAGTGATTCCACATGGCTGGTCACAGCAAAGATCAGATTTATATTGTTCTCTGACATTTTCTCTGTGATTAATGCCAGGGACGGGTAGTCCTGGTGGATTGCATAAGAAAAATGTTTTCCATTAATATGAAAGCAATATACAGGTAAATTCAATTTTAACAGGTGTTGTATACACAGTTGACTTACAATGTGCCTAATGTTAAAGAGATATGATATCACTACCATAGTTGTAGACATGTCGTAGATTTTGTCTGTGCCCACATGGCATTGGCCATCATTGGGTCGCACAATACCTGCCAGGCGCCCATCCAGTGCCACATGTGTCTTGGCATCAGTGGTAAAAACCAGTAAGTGAGACGCACCTGGCCTCCAACCAATTTTATCCTGGGAGAATGAATGAAAAAACTGTCAAATACAAGAGGTCAAAGTAACCAAGTAGATAGGCCAAAAATAGCCTATATCACTCATTGTGAAGTAGTCAGTAAAGTATAAGTCCTCTGTCTTTCCATTTAGCTTGTTTAGAACCTCCAACCTTGCACACGGCTGCCTGTATGATGGCGTCAAAGCCTCCTTCTGGAGCGTCCCTGTTCCGAGACACCTTCTGTTTCTTCACCTCTTCTGTAAAGCGGTTCACCTCCTCCGTCAGAGACAGAATGTGTCTGTAGCCAAACTGAGGCTGGCATTTGTGTGGGATTCTATCACATATGAGAGAATAGAAGGATTGTTTACATGTAGAAAGAACAGAAAAGGGCATTAACCCTAGAATGAGAAGTTTCTTCACTACAAAAAAAATAAAAAATAAAAAATAAAAATAAAAAATAATATATATATATATAACAGTAAAAGTATTTAAACGTACTTAAAATAAATTTGCCAGATAGCTAATGCTGAGTTACATATTAATATAATATAATTAAATAATATTAAAAAATATAATTAATTATTTTTTTAAATTTTTTTTTTTGAAAATATCTGCCACAAGACAAAATGCACACACAGTATATTCAAGATACATTCAATAAAAACAAGTCTTAAAGGGATAGTTTGCCAAAAAAAATAAATAAAAAAAATCTGTCATCTTTTACTCATTCTGTAAATCATTTACAAAGTCTTTCTTTCTTTCTTTCTTTCTTTCTTTCTTTCAGTCCCCATAAACTTTCATTGTATGGAAAAAGAAGCAATGAAAGTGAATGGTGACTGAGGCTAACATTTTGAGGGTGAGTGATGATAGAACCTTCATTTTTGGGTGAACTATCCCTTTAAAAAAGTACACAATTTTGCTTATCAGGTAAAAGTGTGTTCTTCCAAGGATGTTTAGCTATTTTAACTGAAAAACAAAACAAAGACTCATTATGAATATAGCTTTATGCAATGTGGAAAAGTACATAAAAGAAAAGAAACAGATGACTCCTATTACTGGTTACGTGTAACCATGAAATAATGCCAAAGTTTGTGGTGAGTGTACACATTCACTAAAGCTTTGCTGGGGTAAATGAGCCACAACATTCAATGATGAGCTTTAAAAAAAAACAGCTTACAGTGTTATACTTATTTTGTACTTAACTCAGGATAAAGGATGGCAGGTTGTCTAAATATGTAATATCAGATTCTGTCAGACAAAATACACTACACCCACTTAAAACATTGTAATAAACACCCATTATCTGTAATGTTTATGTTCAGTGTGTAAATATACAGTATGTCTTTGTCATCACTCACGAGAAGCATGGATTTAACACAGCCTCTGGAGGGGAGATGAACATGTATGGGGACACTGGTTTGTCCACAAAAGCCCCAAAGCCCATCCGCAGATTACTGGTGGTTTTGCTCATCTCTTCGGCCAGGCCCCGCCCCAGTTTTTGTAACTGAGATAAGTCATCATTCATGGAGAAGGACAGGTCCATCAGATAATACAAGTCCACAGGGTAGTCCTCCACTTGCCGGACTTTCAGTGTAAAGACCTTGGAATCATCTGTTGGAGGCCAAATTAACAGTACTGTCCAATAAGACCCCATTTAAAGGGTTAGTTCACCCCAAAATTAAAATTCTCTCTTTATTTACCCTCATGCCATCCCAGGTGTGTATGACTTTTTTTGTCACACGAGAGACCGCGTGAACTCAGCGCTCTCTTGAATGCACATTCTGCTGCTGACCGGAAGCGATGGATTATAGTTAAAAAGTACATATATATTGATCTTTTTTCACAGCAAAAGTGATCGCATCGCTTTAGAAGACATTAATTTAACAGCTGGTGTCATATGGATGCTGTTTATGCTGACTGTCTGTGATTTTTGGAGCTTCAAAGGTTGATTCACCATCCACTTGCATTTTAAGGACCTACTGAGCCGAGATATTTTTCTTCAAATGTGTTCTGGTGAAGAAAGAAAGTCATACTGTACACACCCAGAACGTAATGAGAGTGAGTAAATGATGAGAGAATTTTCATTTTTGGGTGAATTTTCCCTATAAAAACCCCTGTATTGGGATATTTCCTACTGAAACATGAAATTTTGGTGGGATATATATTAAAAGGCGTCACAGATTTGAGGTAGTTACGTCACAGATATGAACATGATTTTCAACTTCCTATTGGTTTTAAGTGGTATTAAAGGGAACAACGTTCTTATTCTGGAGGCATTTGATTGGACAAAAATCTGTGTAGTACAAGAACACCAGGAAATGGATGGTTTCAAAACTGATAGACATTAACTAAAAGCCACAAACTCCAATTTTGATTTCCTACGGTCTTTAATACTTTAGTGGACACTAATTTTGCAATCAGTTATCTTTTACCTTTTGCAATTATGAACTCACCAGGTCTCAGAGTGATGTGCAAGATCTGGGGTTGGATCTGAGTGACATCGGTAGAGGATCCCATGGCCTTATCGCTGAGAGGTTTGTCTTCTATTACAGACATTTTGCTGACGGGATACTCCAGAGCTCCTCTCCTGCATCCTGCCTCTATCAGGTTCTTCTTTAGGTCACATCGTGAGGAGCCAGGAACATCTTGACCAAAATCCTGAAAAGCAATCGCCACAAGATCCAGTTTCTAGTACTGGTACAGGGAATCAGGCTATAGATTTATTGTAATTTCTGTGACACTAGTGACACCAAACAGAGTTACAAAAACAATGACTGTCTTCAAACAAGTTTCAAACTCTCCCCCTGTCTTCCAATGCATGATACGACAGGTTGTCCTGCCCCACACTCACGCCACTGGTTGAGCCAATGCTGATATGTTGGGAAGCTTAACAAATAGATTGCAATTTCGTTTGGTACCACTAATAGCGCAGGAAGGACCCACTTCCCAATTAAAAGGCCTTTGCTGATTTTATTTAAATGTAAGAGCACTCTTTTTACTTCCTGAACATCTAATAGCCACAACACATGATTCACACGTCTACTATTTGAAATTACAGCCAAAGGGATGTTTGCTACATCTTCCTCTTTCCTTTCGATCACTGATTTGGACAACTGCACAGAGGTTGCACACATTGAAAACATATAGGACTGTTTACAAAAGACACTTAAAATGTCAATGACTGTGGTAATGGTAGGTCAGACCATAGTCTTTACCAAAGGCCAATCTCATACAGTAGTTAAACCACATATGTACTGTAGCTCTCAAGGGAAGCCTCATTCAAATTTTGTTGACAACAACAGTTGCAAAATGATGTTTGACATGGAACTTGACAAAACAGTTCAGAGTCCAGAATCCAGTTCCTTGATCAAGAGGTGAGTCAGCCTGGAATATCAATCTGATCAAATGCAGCCTTTTTAATCATCTAAGAGCCAAGATCTGAACATTGGCAAATAAATATACCACTAACATAAAAAAAAGTCAATGAATTTTACTAATACATTTCTGAGATATATACTATATACTTATATATTTTAACTTCTGAGATCAATAGTCAGATTTTATTATCAGTCGTACTCTCCCCTCAATCCAGGAATTTCAATAATAAAGTCTAAAGTAAACATGTTGCAGCTCAGTCATTAAACAGATGAGTGTAGAACACCACACCTCTTGAAAGCACCAGGAACAGGAAGGATGCACTGCCAGGCACTGCTGACATGTACTGGCCCCTCGAGAAGTACAGATGTTGGAGCCTGAGCGAGAGAGGAAAGTGAAAATATTTGATCTCCAGTTTAATTTGTAATGTACCCTGTGGGCAGGGTTGGGGAGTAATGGAATACACGTAACGGGAATACGTATTTAAAATACAAAATATAAGTAACTGTATTCCACTACAGTTACAATTTAAATAATTGGTATTTAGAATACAGTTACATTCAAAAAGTATTTTGATTACTGAAGAGATTAATTTGCATTTTATTGTCATTTGTTTCATTTAATATTTAGTCCTTTCAGATGGAAAACATTTATATATATAAATGATGCGATCCAAAGTGCATTTGAACAGCGGTGAAACACTTTCTTATGATGTGTTACTATGAGAAATAGGCCTCAGATGGAACAATGTGACCTTTTTATGCTGATGCTTGCTTATCTGCTTTTATGTTTTCGGCACTGTCTTGTGCACAAGAATGTACTTCTGTAAGCGAGAGGAAACAACCCCATATATGGAGGATTTGGGGGCTGGATGTGGGGGGTGTGACCAGCCTTATGTGACAAGAACCATTTGCTTTTAATAAATTGAAGAACTGCTTGTGACATTCTGTGTTCATGTATTTCTTCCCACTGGTGTATTCATCTCCTGATCGAAGAGTGTCTGCGAAGAAGGCAGAATAAAGCAGCCGAAAAGTATTTTACTAACAGTCCCATTCATACGAGCAGACAGAGAAGTTTGAAGTAAGTTTGGAGCAGAAGAAATAGAAATAAACCTTGTGTAGACTGTCAGCTTTACGCTAAGCTAAAATACTATTTCTAGCCATTTTACATGCACATGTTACCAGGCACGATCATATTTTTTTATCAAGAAAATTCACGTTAGATCATAATTAATTTTTTTCTAGTAAGACCTTTGATATTAGGGCAAAAATTGTATTCTTGATAATAATTTTTGTATTGTTTTCCTGTAAAAATATCTAAATATCCTTTAAACAAGATCAATTTGATTTATCTTGTTTTAGAAACAACACTGCATAAGATATTTAGGTTTTTTAGAGAATGTATTTTTGTCTTACTGTACTGGCAGAGTTTTTATAGTCAAAACAAGTGAAAAAATCCACCAGTGCTGAAGAAGTAATCCAAAATATTTAGAATACATCACTGACCTTGAGTAATCTAACGGAATACGTTACAAATGACATTTTACAGCATGTATTCTGTAATCTGTAGTGGAATACATTTCAAAAGTAACCCTCCCAATCCTGCCTGTAGGCCCTGAAACGGAAATTACTGTAATTTAAAACTGTGTATGTTTACTGTTTCAGTACTGTTACAAATGTTACCTATATGCTTACATAAAATATAGCTTATTGCAACAGTACTTGCTAGGAGAAGAAATTATATAAAGATAGAGAGCGATTTCGGGTTCGGGTCGGGTTCGGGCATATAATGTGATGGTATCCTTCGGGCCGGGTAGGGTCGGACCACATGGTCCCGGGTACGGATCGGGTTCGGGTTTCATTTTAAGGTCTGTGCAGACCTCTACACTACAGCAAAAGGGAAAAAAGCATTGCCTTACTGTTTTTGTGCTGAAACTTCACTTGGTACAAAACAATCTGGAATAATATGAAACAATGCAATAGTCTCCTCTATGCAGCCTGAACTTGTTTAGAATGTTGAATCTTTGTGACAACAGCGCAAAGAATGAAACAGAGCGCAGGTGTCTCAACATGCGTTTTTGACAATTTGAAGTTATTTTTAACTTGACATGGTGTTTAAAATATGCTGGTCCTGCGCCAGACGCTGAATAAAAAGCCAGATGCGTTGCAAATGTCAAAGACATTCGTCCAGCATGTGTTTAAACAATGGGAAAACAGAACAGACGCGCGCAAAAAGACATCCGGTGTGAACAGCCCCTAACTCTTCCGTTCGCGCGTCCCATCGGGTTTGACCTCTAGAACAAGATGGTGTTCCCTTTGAGAGAGAGAGAGAGAGAGAGAGAGAGAGAGAGAGAGAGAGAGAGAGAGAGAGAGAGAGAGAGAGAGAGAGAGAATGAGAGATAGATAGAGCGTTCTGTGGCCGTTCTGCAGCTCATTTGAGCTTATCGCGGCCCATTCGACGTCGGCCCACTGGCGCGCCCGGTTCTCCCACGGCCATTCCGCCCCTGATCGGCCCCAAAGTGCGTCGGCCCACCGGGAAAATGCCCAGTATGCCAGATTACCAATCCAGCCCTGGATGTACACATTTTAAACATTTTGATCGTTGATTCGGTGACTAAGTCATTTCACACAAGACAATCATTTGTCTGGCATCACCAGAAATGGTCCCTGAACGAATCATTAAATGGATCTGAACGAATTTTTGTGAACGTAGTCAAAACACTCAAACCACTAAGATATATTCAAATCGTAAAATTGTGCACATGCACAATAAAATATCTATTATATCCAATAAAACAGAAAAAACAGGGAACCTACCTTGTCCGACATCTGTTAATAGAATTAGACAATAAATCCAGAAGATGAAGGCGAATTTGGGTAAAGTTTTCTCCATCTCTGATAAACGCTCATACATGGGTTAAATGCACTTTACCAACTTTATAGCAGTCTCAGCTGAACACCGGTCTGTCCTCTCCTACCTCCTTCAGCACAGACATCAGAGCACCACCAAATATAGAGTAAATTGTGGTTTATTTCCGAGAAAGCGTGGGCAGAGGAGTGGATGACTTCACGAACATTTGCCGTAGGTCTTGTATGGTAACTTTAAATTCCTTTAGATATCATAGCGGTTTAAACATCTTATATTTTATACTACGATTACGGAGGGATCGCTGACATCAGAAATAATTATCTTTATTGTTTTTTTGTTTTGTTTTTCCTCCTTTAAAGTGCATGGCACAACGGAGTGCAAAGTTAACAAAACGTATGAAAGGTTACATTGAATATGGAATTTAATGGAAAATTAATATATCAAATTATACATTGTAATTCTTGTACGTTCATCACCATCAGAGAAATTTAGATTATGTTTAATTTGGTCTGCTAGTCAAGTTATGGATAATTCCGGACATTTTACGTAAATATCATTACAGTCCACGACTAAATATTTTTCTTTTCAGATCTACAGTTCTGTTTACTTTACATGCAACATACATGTATACAGGCCAGGGGGTCCTCATGTTTTCATCCGCCTATCCACCGACCATGAGCTCCTGTTTCACTCATCAGATGCCATGATGATGTGGGAACTGTGCTCCCTCTAGTGGCAGTTTTATACTGTGACGATGTTAACTTTGAGGGGAAAAAAGCTGTCCATGTTATGTCCCCATCAGTCTATTGTGTGTGTGTGTGTGTGTGTGTGTGTGTGTGTGTGTGCGTGCGTGCGTGTGTGTGCGTGCGTGTGTGGGATCTATGTGATAAGTGTATTACAGTACTTAGACCAACATCAATCCAAACACCAAGTTCCAGCAGCAATGTCATGGCAACATAATGAATAAACTTTACTTCTGATTTTGATTTTGATTTTTTAAACTTTTTAAATAAATAATGTTATTGCATAAGATAATCTTCAGAGAATCTTATTACACTGACTCTGCTTAGAATAGCCCCATAGTCTTTGGATGGTGCTATAAACAGGGCCTAGACCAGCTGGCTAAACCATGCTATAGCAACAGATAAATAATAAAACAACAAAATACAAAAACCCATTCACTGGATGCAAATAAAAAGTATTACTGTGAACGGCACAATTCCAGAGGAAACAATAAATGAAAGCACAGATAATTGTGACAAATGCTTTTCTTGTAAACATATTTAAAGAAGTGACGTTAAAGTATGGGGTTAAAAAAAAAAGTTAAAATATGTCCCAAAATTATTTAGCTCTTTGCTGATTAATTTCTAGGAATAACTAAAATAAATAAATAAATTATAATAATAATATATAGTACTGTGCAAAAGTCTTAGGCACATAAGATGTTTCACAAAAACATTTGTCTTAAGATGGTTATTTATATTTTCAGCTTTAATGTATCGATAGGAAAAATACATTTTAGACTCCCAAACATTACTTTTGCAAACAGAAAAGATTAGAATAGAAGAACAGGGCGCTCTGCAAGAGATGGCATTCCCCCCACAGAGCCCCCCACTGAACATCGAGTCAGTCTGGGATTACAAGAAGAGACAGAAGCAACTGAGACATCCGAAATAGACAGAAGAACTGTGGCGAATTCTCCAAGAAGCTTGGTACATCCTATCTGCCAACAACCAAGAAAAACTGTGTCCAGGTGTACCTAGGAGAATTGGAGCTGTTTTAAAGGCAAAGGTGACCACACCAAATATTGATTTAGCTTTTTTATGTTTACTGGATGATGTTAATTGATAAATGAAAACTATTTATGACATTATTTTTGAAGACATCCTCACTATGCAACATTTTTCACAAGTGCCTAAAACTTTTGCACAGTACTGTATATATATATATATATATATATATATATATATATATATATATATATATATATATATATATATGCCTATGAAGAAGTTTAAATTTAATTTGCAACACAGTCTTTTAGCATCTGACACCAAAAATAACTAACTGCTCCTCTCAGATTTTGAGAGCATTCACAGATAAAGCTTAGTGGGACTGCTTGGGGTATTTTTAGAGGGTCTGTCAGCATCCTTTGGATGTGGCTGTGGATTGACAAGGCCAGCAGGATAAAGAAAAGAGGGCCTAGATCTAGACCACTCACCCCTACCCGCCAACCCAGCATTCCAAAAGAGAGAGCGAGAGAGAGAGAGAGAGAGAGAGAGAGAGAGAGAGAGAGAGAGAGGGGCTGTTCTCACTTCCGCCCACCCCCTTTTGCTCACCCCATGCTTCACATGCTTTTACCCATGGGGTGGGTATCTGCCTCACCTCTCTGGGTTGGCAGAAGCTCTGCAAGCTGTCAGGGGCACTGAGGGGGACTGAAGGTCCAGGGATGGGACAAGGCTACTGAAAGAGACCAGAAACATCTTTACCAAGAAATATTAATAGAGACATAGAGGTAATTTATGAAAAATGGTGGCAGAGGAAGTAGTGGTGACTCTTTCAGGAGGTGCACCATGGGGTTTCCGATTACAGGGAGGAGCCGAGCACCAGACACCCCTCCAAGTGGCAAAGGTAAGGGGGCATGGGATTGGAGAGGCTATCTGGTAAAAGCTGAATCATGTTTCAAATTAATGACTAGTTTGTTAATCTATTAAGATAAACACTATCTTTTGATTGCAACTTCAAACTTGCCATGAAAGAAGACTTGAAAGGCTGCAATGTGGTGCCATACGCCACTGGCCTCAACCACATCATGCTTAACAATTGTCAAAATATTCCTATTTTTTGTGTTAGCTGTGTAAGATGCAGAACTTTACAATCCGAGCACTTGTGTTGGTATTAGCATTTTACAATTATATTTATTTACAAATGAGGAATAATACAACAGTGGTGATTCATACTATTGTAGAAGTACTGTAACATTAGAAGTGCCACAATACCACCTTCCAGTATTGCTCAGAATAGTACAAAAGTATTTTTCATTCTTGAAGCCCATCTCCTGTAACAGCCTATGAAAATGACTGTACACAAGCACAAACTTATTTAAAAACATATATTTTTACAATTAATTTAGTCAATGTCTATTAAGTTTAATGTTGTCCTGGCCTGTGTGTGAGCCCTAATTTAACAGAGCAGATGTGTGGAACACCTGATAAGCCTGCTTGAGTGCAAGTGTTATTGAGGACATTTTAGGTTAAATACTCAGGTGGGCTGCGTAGCCCTTTCTAGCATGTATGTGGATATGTGTGATTAATTCATGTGATATGCTTTCTTGGAACAACAATTGTCAATTTGGGGCCCTTTTTTAATGAAATATACTGTATTTATTAATTACATATTTATAAAAAAATAAAATAAAAAAAGTTCAGGACCAGAAGAAATACAATCCAGATTGACTGAACACTTGCATGTCTTTCATTTAATAATAAGGCTAAACATATAAGATAAAACATACTGTCACATCATCTTTTAGACTATTGGCCCCAGACCACTTTTATCTGTTTATGAATGTCTGTTCAAGAGCCGTTTGTC
Organism: Myxocyprinus asiaticus; assembly: GCF_019703515.2. Taxonomy (NCBI): domain Eukaryota; kingdom Metazoa; phylum Chordata; class Actinopteri; order Cypriniformes; family Catostomidae; genus Myxocyprinus; species Myxocyprinus asiaticus. The sequence continues at coordinate 17,849,869 of NC_059379.1, forward strand.
TCTGTGTTGCAAGCATGCCTGCTCCATAGATAAACCTGTTAGGCTTTTCACAGTGCACCTCTCAAGTCTTATTAAATTGGCAGCTTTTTGTTTGGGTTTCTATGGAATCCCAATCTTTCAAGGGAGCATTCTCATAGAGTTCTGCCTAAATTATGATGTTATTTCAGGACTGTGTAGAATTACAGCCGCAATCTCTGTATGCCACATTTGTTCAGCGACAACTTTGCAAAAAAAATTCCCTGATCTAAAGGCTATTTTGGATGGATGAGCCACGGCAGATGCTCTGTGTACTTTCCCTGTTCAAAGGGGAAAGATGGTTTCTGTACATTCAGAGATGTATATGTTTTTTTTAGCACTGTAGGGAGTTCCACTTCTTCTGTCATTACAGCTAAGGTCACCTCTGCAAAGTTTCATCTGTTTCCATTTGTGGTGTGGCCTTTTTCCATTGCCATCTCTACTTTTAATTGAGCTATTCTGATCATGATGGAACTCTGGTTGCTTCTTTTAATACTAGCATGTAGAATGGCCTCAGTGACACTTGCAATGCTAGCAACATTTAACTCTCTAAATGTTCTGGCAATGCTTTGAAATGACTGAAGACATACAGCGTGTTCTCATAATTCAGTGTAATGTTTGAAATGTAAATGCCATTTGCCATACAGATACTTTCAATCCTTATCTGTCTGATATGATATACAGTGGGGTCCAAAAGACCACTAGTGAAAATGCTTCAATTTTACACTCATCTTTCTTTACAAATTATATTATCAGCATTACAATTTGAGTGAAAAGTTCCAACATGTTATTCTAGCTTTGAAAATGTTCCAAAGAGCACCTTGTGAGCTTCTATGGAAGCAAGGAAATCTGACCTTTTGTTAACATAGTCAGTGTCACAAATTAGCTCATTTGATTAATGACCTTGAAATAGTACAAAATCTTAAATATTTATTTTTGGTTTTACACCATAACTTTTCTTTGTTTTCATTTCTTTATTATTCAGCTATATTTCCAGGGTTAAATTATATTTTGAATGCCTGATTTTCAGTTTGGTCTCAGACTTTTGGACCCCACTGTAAATTCCCTCCATTTACTTCATAAGTACAGTAATATAAGAAGGTCCACTTCTCAAAAACATGCACTCATTGAGTTTTAAGAACCTATTGAGACTGAGTGACAACTAACTCTTTACAATGGTTGAACACATTATTTAGGCTATGTGGAGAACACATGGAGAATTCATGGCATGCCCTGGTTCAGGTCTGCCAACAGGCAACAGCTGCCCTGGCACCAGCTGCACATGCTGCTCCCCCTGTTTGCATTCTCAGACCATTTGATCTGCAATACAAATTGGTGGAAGTTTAACAACAATCTAACCTTCCACTGTTTTCTTCTAATTTGAAAACATATTTGAATGCTTGTATCTTTTTACTAGAGATTTTAATATATCCTGTTTGATACTATTTCTTTTTCTTTTTCTTTTTTTTTTTGTTTTTTTTTGTTTTGTTTTTTTTTAAGATTTAAGACAAAAATATTTTGAAGTGTTAATCCAATTAGCCCAGTTTTGGGTGGTAAAAAATACCTGAAGCCCAATTTTGAAAAACAAAGCTTACTGAACCTTGTTTTTATCAAAGCAGTTGTTTTAAAGCGTTTAACATGTTGTTCTGGAAGCAAGAGACAAAGCTGGGAATGAGGCCAGACATTTAGCCTGGCATGTGTTGGTGAAGTGAGTGTAAGAACAGCACTCTCATATTTGATAGATGACCTCAGTTAGGCTCTCTAGGAGTTGACATCTGAAAATAAGAAAAAAGCCATGTAGGCTGCCTTCATCACTGTCAATTTGTCATTAAGTTATTGCAAATACAAAACCCACTGAATGGCTACCTCAAAAGCACAACCTTTGAATTAAGTTGTCCCACTGTGAGAAGACTCTGCCAATAGCTCAGCTGTAATCCATGTTTGTTTTTGTACATTATCTGTGAGAGGTAGTCAACATTGCATTTTGAATGATTCTATTACTCTTGGCATGAAAAGTCCTCGACTTTGTTTTGAGACCATCAGCGAGCCACTCAGACAAACAGATCCCACACTGGTTTATTGGTAACAGATGCAGTATGACCCAATGGCACAGAGGTTGTCAGATTTCATTGATTATATTTATGATGTGATTCTGTGGGGGAATTTGATTGCAGTGATAAAATAAATCAAATGAACATTGGAAACAAAAACTGTTTAAACTAACTTGACATTCATAAATGGAGTGTTATAATAATAAACCAATAATCTAGCATTAATATAATGGATAGAAGTAAATGTTTTAATGTTTTGTTTTTATGGTTAATAATTATTCATTGGTCTTCTTAATTATTTATTCATTAAATCTACCAAAAGATGGTTTATGTCCACTTTTGCTTACTCTGTCTCCCCCTGCTGTTTTAGGTGAGAAAACGCAGTAAGGCATGCAGGGCAGGGCTCAGAGAGACTGATGAGCTGGTTTCAATCAATGATGTCTCCTGTGGAACACTGTCTCATGCTGAGGCTATGAACCTCATCGATAGCGGCAGAGGAACTCTCCACCTGCGAATCAAAAGGTAGAATTGAGTAGGCATACTATTAAATGAAATGCAATTAAATTAAAATGGGAATTTTGTAGCTTTTTGTCAATGTCTATTAGTTTCAAAGCAATCTTTGTGCTATACTATTTAAAGGTGACAAAAATAACTTTTAGCAGATATATGGATAAAAAATATTTATGCTTCTCTTCCAGGAAAAAAAACAAAAATATTAATGACTCATCTTGCACTACATAGATTTTTTGTCCAATCAAATGCGATGTAGAATGAGAATGTCCCTCCCCTTAATTCCATCTGCAGCCAACTAGCATTTAAAAAATTCACGACTGTGATGTAATTAACGCCTACTGGCAAAGCCTATAGGTCAGTACAGGAAATAAAATTGCATTGGTCGTGTAATTTAATAGGGTTTTTTAACATACTTACTATTACTACTAATTACTATGCTTTCCATTCAGGGCCCCTGCTGCCTATCAGTCAGTGGTGCTTCTGGGTCGAGCCCCCTCCCCTCGTATCGATAAGGAGTACCGGGCTGCGTTGAGAGCTCTGTCCCCTCCATTTACCTCTAAACCGCCTGGTGTCAACAGAGCATCACTCATGTCCCCCACTGGCCTAGAGTGCCTTACGTCCCCTCCAGACAGTGAGGCATACTATGGCGAGACAGACAGTGATGCTGATGTGGCAGCACAAGAGAGGCAGCGAAGACAGAGACGACGAAGCCCTAATAGTTCACCTGCCAAGTGCCCAAGCCAAGTCTCGCTCCATGAGGAGGAGACTTCAGAAATGAGTGGCTATGAGAGTGCCCAGGAAGTATGCATGTACCCCCCAAAACAGATCTATGCTGTATCTGATCTAGATGGAATAGGGACTCCGCAACAGCACGCAATGTCCGGGGTGGCCCGCAGAGAGGTGGTCTATAAGCCCACGCATGCTGAGTGGTTGCACCAAGCAGAAAATTCCTCTGAAAATTCTGACCAAAGTCCGTCAGGAGCTGCTGAAGTGGACAGTGGCTTCCAGGAGCCCCCCACTGTCCCACCTCCTCTTGTTTCTCCAGAAAGGGCAAAAGAGGCTCTCATGTTGGCATCTCACAGACAGATGGTACCCATGGTGGGCCCGGTGGACAACCCAGTGGATGAAGAACTGAGTTTGACATATATGGACAAGGCCAAACAAGCTAGTGAGTATCAGTCCTCTTTTTCAAACAGCACATTTGTATGTTTGAATATTGACATTCATTTCACAATAAATTGTTTTATATATTAATAAGGATGAGTTCAGCCTTTCTGATTCTAGCCTCTCTTTCTGTTATTACCTCATGCCCTATTTCAAGATAATGCTAAATGTGCTCTCTGGAAAGCCATAACAGAAAAGTTAATCTCCCATGTCAGAATTGTGAATCTGGACCTGGTGACCAATAACTGATTTGAGCTAATGGACATCAGTTATTATCGACAATGAAAAACTAATATGAAAGCTAAATGAAATTAGAGTTAGAGTTGGAAAAACTGAAACTAAACATATAATCCTGAGAAATTTAACACTTACTTAAATGATGACAGTGAGCTCATACTGTACAAATGTTGGTGACTGGGGTTCCTACATGTCCCCCTGCTGAAGGCTTAACAGGGCAGGTTAGGGGGCTGGACAGAAGAGAGTTAAAATCTATATTAGTCATCTGACTCAGGCTTATTATGCTATCCTCTCTTGCATACTGAGAAAGGCATGTCCAGTTGCTGTCCAGTGTCAGTGTCATTTCATTCTCTGTATTTAAACTAAACGTTCAGTCATTCTACTGTGCTAGTAGTATGATTCTGATAATGCGAGGGCCACAAACTGCACGTTGTTACACAGAAAATGGTCTGTCTGTGTATTTAATATTTAACCACTCTTCCAAAGCATTAAGGGCTTTTATTTAAAAGAAAACTCAATATATGGGTATCTACTATATAAGCATATAAGCTGATCTTTTACTTCAAGATTCCTAAAAAAAGTGGCTCATGTCAGGTATAGATTTCAGAATCAGAATCAGAATGAGCTTTAATGCCAAGTGTGTTCACGTACACAAGGAATTGTTTTTGGTGATAGGAGAAACAAGCAAGTGCACACAGAACATTACAGTGAGACACAGAATATAAAACAAGGTAAGAGTATAAGAAAAAAAGGAAAGATAGGACATATAACATAGAATGTACATTTGCAAGTGGTAATATATGTATGTGCAATGTTGGGGTATGTACAGCTATTGAATTAAATATGAGTGAATTTACATATGTACATGACAAATGTATACATTATTGCACTATGGGAGTCCTGAAGGCAGTTTAATTGTCCATGTGGTAAATGGCCTGAGGGTAAAAACTGTTCTTGTGCCTGGTTGTCCTGGCTCTGAGTGCTCTGTAGTGCTAGCCAGAGGGCAATAGATCAAAAAGGGAGTGGGCAGGATGTGTGGGGTCCAGAGTGATTCTACCTGCACGTTTCCTCACTCTGGAGACGTACAGGTCTTGGAGGGTGGGTAGGGGGGCACCAATAATCCTCTCAGCAGTCCTGACTGTCCGTTGTACATTCCTTCTGTATGATTTGGTGGCTGAACCAAACCAGACAGTTATATGTACACAGGACAGACTCAGTGACAGCTGAGTAGAACTGTGTCAGCAGCTCCAGTGGCAGGTTGAACTTCCTTAGCTGGTGAAGGAAGTACAACCTCTGCTGAGCCTTCTTCACAATGGAGTCTAATATGCACTGATAGATAAAAGTAGAGACTGATTAACTCAACAAAACTTAGATGTTGTTGGTTTCAAAAATGTGTGTGTGTGTGTGTGTGTGTTTTAAAGTCATATAATTCATATAACATCTGTTTCCTCTAATGCCAAGTGGACATTGCCATGTAAATTTTCCATGTTCTTCTCGCTGCGGACTGTAGCTCAGTGACGTGTATTTAATCGACTAAGTAGTTGATTTTCCATGACGTGCTGGATGTTTTCAATACGCACGAGTTGCATATTATTTTAGATTCTCTTTACAACTTGTTACACATATGATATTATTTTGTGTTATCAGTATGGAAAATGATCATTGTCTAACTAAAAGTTAGTAGTTTAACTACTGCCACTAGACAGGTGTCTGTATAAGCTTTAATGTTTAAATTCATCCATATTACAAATGTAAAAAAAAAAAAAAAAAAAATTCCTCTGGTAGCTTCAAAGTTTGGTGCTTATTTTAAATACTGGATATATGCATATCTCCACGAGACTGATCTACTTGTGCTGCATTGTATACTAATCGACCATTGCAGGGTACATAAAGATAAACTTTTTATTTTTAAGTAAGTCAGTCATATTTTATAAGAAAATATGTATTTACATAATCCACATATTTTAGTATGTACGTCTTATTTTGTCACATATATCACAGAGAGACAGGGAAATATACAGTACAGACTTTAGTTGTATTTAATAATTAATAAATTAATTATTATTGCATGACTGCTTATACACATCTATGAAACAATGTCTCTATAAGAAAAGAGAATAATTATACTGATAGATAGAAATTTACAATCTCTAAACCTTACATGTACATTTTGGACAGCACAACAAGGACAAATAAAAATGTGTGTAGTAGATTTTTATTTCCAAAAGTTAAGATTTTAATCCTAAATCAAATTAAAGAAGGAATAGGGCTATATTCTTGAAACAGAATCAAACAAATAATACAGATAATAGTCATCATCCATACCAAACAATTCATTCAAGATAATCAGTATATACAGTGTGTCAAGGATGCAGAGACAGGACCCAAATGCAGAGGTAAAATCAGGGAATTTATTAAATACAAAAAATAAAGGGAAACTCAAACTCCCACAAGGGGGAAAAACAAGAAACATAAACTACCCCGAAGGGGAAAAACAAAGGAATATAATCCAGGCTGGGGCAGGGGAAACAGGAAACTTGACCGACCGGACAGAGGTAGGGATGGGAATAAAAAAACAGGGCCAACAAGACGGGACCGACTGGAACATTAAAGACCGAGTGGATACACAAGCACACAAGACTGGAAACAAGACGAACTGGCCCTGGAGAGCAAACACGAGGAGACTACAATAGGGAAGGAAGTCAAACAGGTTAATGCAGGGCAGGTGTAACAAATTAACTAATAATAGGCAAACAAGGAGGTGGTGTATGACGTAAGACAGTGAGGCACGCGGCGAAACAGAAACAGAACAAAGCCACGTGCTCTCACAAGACAACGAAACACCCGAATGGCATGAGCGCACATGTCAAGGCAATAAGGCAATATACGCCCATGCCAACAGACAAACAAGATGGGAGAATGCGTAGCAACAGCAAACAAAGCGATACCACGCATTCTTACACTAAACAAAGCCAAACGCCACGCGATGCATGCAACAGGTGACAAAAACAAGACAGGACACCTGTGCGAGAGTTCGGCCACACACACACCTGACACCTCAGACCGAAGTGACCAAACCTCAGCCCAACATGAAGACAGCTCGTGACCCGGGCGCACAGCGCAAAGCGAGCGCAACACGTGTCTGTGGTCGCAAGAGACAGACATCGATTATTGACATAAGTGCATGCCACCAAAATGACAAGTGCAATGCACACGCGCCAATACAGGACAAGACAAGGAACATGAGTGTCTGGATCCCGACACCAAAACCGAAACCTAACCAGACAGAATGATCAGAATCCAGACAACATGTTCCAGACATGAAACAAGACTGACCGAAAACACAAGACAGACATGGGATGATAATGCCACAGTCCCATCAGACAAGAACCCAGACTGACAGAGTGACAGGACCCTGACACCGTGGGTGAGAAACAGATCAATATCTGACTCCTTTTTTTACTATAAATTTTCCTCTTTGCCCAGTAGGTGATGATCTGCACGAAGAATGCGAATTGTCAAAAACACAAGTAGAAGAATGTGAAAATGAAAGTGGAGATTTATAGTAAAAAAGACTTAAATATTAATCAGTTTCTCAACCACACATTTCATATCGCTTCAATGCATTGACTTGCATTGTATGGACCTATAGAGCTGCGATATTCTTCTATCATAATGATGAGAGAATTTTCATTTTTGGTTGAACTTTTCCTTTAAGTTACTACATTTAGGGGGAAAAATGAAATATTAAATAGTCAGCAACAATTTGATCTTACACTTGTTTATTAGAAAACAAAAACTTCTCTAAAAGTTTATTAAGAAAGAAGGTCAAAGAAAAAGGCATTAGTTGCAGTAAAGGAAGGTGTCTATGCCAGCTGCTCTTCCCTGTCTCTGTTAGTGGTGAAATAAGCCAAGACATTCTGACAGCCTTGGTAAAAAAAAAAAGAGAAGCGTGCACATGTGTTATTGTGGCAGCACAGTGGGAGGTCGGAAATAAAGTGCATGGATACAAATACTATACTGTAGATGTGCCTGCTGATCAGCAGCAAACCATAAGATATTAAATAACATCTATCCTATCTCAGAATAGATAGTGAACTAAGATTAAATAGCTTTTTGGGGAGGAATTATTTCAGTACAAGATATACAACTATAGTTAAGTTTAGTTCACCTAACTAATGTTGTTCCAAACCCACATGATTTTCTTATTTGAAACACAAGATAAGAAATGTTGATGCTGCTTTTTTCCTACAATGAAAATAAATGGAGACTGAGGCTGTCAGTTCATAAAATTCTGCCTATAATTTCCTTTTGTGTTCCACAGAAGAAAGTCAAACAAGTTTGCAACAAAGTGAGGGTGAGTAAGTAATGACAGAATTAAAATTTTTGATAAACTATCCCTTCAAAATTGTGTACTGTATGTGAAGTGACTGCAAAGCCAACAGATGTTACTGATATCTCCACAGATATTGTGCAATACACAAATTGTACAGTGGTGATGAAAAGGTGGACCTTTTGTTATTTGACTTTAAAGACCTGTTTAAAGATACCTGAATCTCAGACCACGGAGTTTGTGGGAGGGTTGTGATTTGAGCTAGGTGTATTTTGGTATTGGGTTTGATGTAGTTTGAGGTGTCAGCATGTGTGATGACATTAGCGATGAGCGGTGAGTAGTTTGTTCACCGTGACCCTACATGACGGGTCAGCCTAAGCCCACACCAAAGAAAGAGAGAAACAGGTGGGGGATGTCTGCTAACACAGGTCACCGACTGAAATAGTCAGAATGACATAATGGGGTTTCTTTGGGCCTGTGACAAGATCTTATGGTTAGACAAAAGGTCTTTAAAAGGCCTGACCCCAGGCTACGGACTGGCTGATTTTGCACCAATGTGGGCAGAACACCTAAGAATTGCTGGCTCAACACCAGTGGTGTGTTAGTATGTGTCTTGCCAGTAAGGCTGACTAGGTAACACAGTTTTTTCATTGAACAACATGAGGAGCCTCACATTGCCTGTAGAGGTTGAACATGAAGGACACATCTACGCAGGTAAAGACTTCTGGATTGCTTTAAATAAAATTTGATTTGGATTGCCATATACAGATAGGGAGCTTTGAGTCTGTTTTCTAGGTAAATTATATTTATGGAAAACATAGTGGATAAAATTATCACTAATGAGAAAGTTGGCTTTACTGAAATCAACTTGGACTGTCTTGGGTTACTGTTAAATCTTGCATTGATTGATTGATTGATTTATTTATTTTTTTGGGGTGGTGGGGGGCTTACTAAAAAATAAAATGCTCAAAAAAAAAAAAGCAGATATTTTTTACTAGCCATAATTTGCATACCTTTTATCGTTTGGCATAACTTTATGTTACTCTTAAGCCTATAAGTTTTATGTTAGCCAATATGTTATGGTCAACCCATTTTTGTAGTATGGCCACTGTCTTATACCTATTGCCGCACAATTTGATCTAACCTGTATGGTTTTTATTTGACAATGTTATAAGCCCTCCTTGTTAGACAGAAAATATCTCAGCAAAAGGACTTGCATCTCAAAGTGTGTGTGTGTGTGTGTGTGTTTAAAATCATTTAACTCTAACCTGTGTTCGTGCTTAGAGTACACCAGAGGTTATTTGTTCAAGCATTTTGTAGAATGTGATGGTCTATTTGTAGAGTAGGATGAGCTCAGTGATTTACCAAAAAGATTTCTGTGCCAGACATTTCAGCAACTAACCCACTGCATTATAGTGTCCTATATCAGAGCTATTCTGACTCAACTAAAAATGTGTTAAGTGCCTTCCATTTATTACACTGCCAACTTGACTTATGTTGCCAACCCATTAAGTTGTACAGTATGTGGCTTCTGTGTGTTTGCCCATCATCACCAAAGGTAAAGTTACATAAAAGTCATAAGTGTCACTTTATATACTTGACAACCCCTGCTAACAGGCCTGTAATGCCATGTTACAAGATGCTAAGTTTTCATTACCTTTGATTTACAGTATATAATTCCTCATGCCTAATCACGTAATGGAAAAGAAAAACATGGTTACCTGGTGCCAGAAACAAAGCTACTGCAATTTCCTATCATGACATCAAGAGTGTGAGCCATTAGACTTTATTCAGAAGCAGTATATTAAACATAACACTGTATAATAAGAGTGTATCATCATTATGCTTATGTCTGACCACTGAAGTGCTGACTCATTAGTGTGTGGAAAAAAATATATATATTTTTGTTTCAGTAAACAGCTTAAAGCATTCTTACTGATCAGTATACCCTCTCCATAGAGCTTCACAGAGGTGAAAGTTTCCAGGATAAGCAGGTGAAGGAGGCTCGATCAAAGTGCCGAACCATTGCCTCACTCTTGACTGACGCTCCTAACCCTCACTCCAAAGGTGTGCTTATGTTCAAGAAGCGACGGCAGCGTGCCAAAAAGTACACTCTCACCTGTTTTGGCAGCGTAGACGGAGAAAGCTACAGTAACACAGAGGGAGAAACAGAGGACGAAGGCTTGTTTCCAGGCAGCGAGTCTGAACTAGATGAGGACGGGTTTTCTGCTGCTCCAGACTCTACCTGGGATAGTGGTTACTTGGACATTCTAGACAAGAGAACTTCAGCATATATTGTACCTGACAGAGATGTGGAGCCCAGCCCAGGCTTGAATGCGACAGCAGGTAAAGGAGCCCAGCTTTTTGAACAACAGAGGAAAAGATCAGAAGAACATTCATCGAAACCCATTAACCCCACCACCTCCTCCATGCCACAGCAACAAGGAGACTCAGCCCTGACATATACCCCAGTCACTCTGATGACACCCCTAAATTCTCATGGTACTAGTATGGTGAACAGGGAGCCGATGGTGGTGAGCAGGACAAGTGTTTTGTTGTCCTCTCCAGGCCAGACACCCATGCCATCCATGGCAGGAGCATTATCAGAGCAAGCAGACTCATCAGCTGCAAACTCAGTGCACAACAGAACTGCCAGGCCATTTGCCCCAGGCTGTGTGAGCCACAGAGCAGCAACTGCTCCAGTTGTCTTCAGGCCCAACAACACCAAGAAGCCTGGATCCCAGTCCTTGGCTGTGTCTGCGGCAACAATCCCAGCTCCCTTCTCTCCTGCTGGCTCAGAGGTGAAGAAAGTAATCTCTACAACATCACTGTATATCCCTGCCAGACCAGCCACCTTTAATGGTCCATCCTCTATAACTTCAGGTCCATTTTCTCCTCCCCTTTCAAATGCCCCACTTTTCTCTCCAACCTATTCCAGCCCCTCTGCCCCTTTTTCTCCAATATCTTCTCATCTATCATCCTTGAATTCAACTTCTGGTATGGCCCAGCCTTATTCTCAATCTCAAACACAGGCAATCCCCCTCAGTCCTCCTTACCACATGGGTTCTTCTCAATACCAGTCACATCCACCAGTTCATGTGCCAACACAACCCTTCTCTCCCCCCTTTTCAAATGCTCCTGCACCAACCAATTCATGTGCCCCTCCTCCTGTCCCAGCTGCTATTCAAGCCTTTGTCCATGCCTATGCCCCTGTAACACCAAATGTGCAATCTTCCCCACCCCACAAAGTCTCTTTCAACCCATACATCTCTGTGGCAACCTCTACCACAGAAATTCCAGATGTACCCGTTGCCCAGAAGTACCCCCTCTCCAAATCCACTGATGGGATCTCTTCTCAAGAGCAGCAGGTCTCAGTACCTTCTGCCCGCACTGGAATCCTGCAGGAGGCTTGTCGTCGTGGCACCAAGAAACCAATGTTCAGTACCCCAGAGGAGAAGAAGCCACCATCTTACAACCCTGAACTACTGTCTTTAGTGCAGAACCTGGATGACAAGTCTCGCTCGGGTGTTGAGGCAGGGTTTGAGTCTGGCCCTGAGGAAGATTTCCTCAACTTGGGCGCTGAGGCTTGTAACTTCATGCAGGCACAGGGATACAAGATGCCACTGCCAGTGGCTCCCAAACCAGCTCCTCCAGCCCCTGAGATTTCCCTGATGCGAGGTAAAGGAGCAGAGTTGTTTGCACGCAGACAGAGCCGCATGGACCGGTATGTGGTGGATAAACAGCCCAAGTCTCCTGCACAACCTCGTGATCCTTCACCCACACCCTCTCTCCCAGCTAACTGGAAACTCTCTCCCAACATCCGAGCCCCACCACCCATTAATTATAATCCACTGCTGTCACCATCATGCCCCCCAGTGGCCCAGCGTGGCATCAAGGCCAATGATGCCTCAAAAGTTGGGGTTAAAACAGTGCCTGGCCAGCACAAACAGGGCATAAAAGCTCTTGACTTTGTGAGTAGGCAGCCATACCAGCTCAGCTCCTCCTTGTTCACCTATGGAGGTGGAGTCCCTCAGTCTAATGCCACTTATCAACAGCAGCAGAATGGTGTCAGCATGACTGGCAATTCCCTAAACATGCCAAAGCAGGTCCCTGTTAAAGCAAGCCGTGTGTACCAAATCAAACGTTTCTCTACACCTACTCCTATGTCTGCACCTACAACCTTGACCCCTACTGTAATTGCCCCTCGATCCGCCACCACTCTTGGTGAGCCGATGTGGCGTAGTGACATCACTTCCCCACCTCCTGTTGCTCCACGACCCGCTGTGCCATTCTCTCCACCACCTCCTGCCCCGACAGCAGCCCTGCCTGCACTCCCCAAAATATCAACTGCCCCTGTGCCCAATTCAGTGCCCATCCCACAATCCACTCCTGTGCAAGCCTACACTCCATTCCAGGGAGCCAAGCAATTTAAGAGTGCCCCTGAGCTGAGTCCACTGTCTGCTGGTATGCAATCCTCATTGTCTAGGAGCAGCCAAAACCTGCGGGTACCCAGACCCCACTTTTGTACATCGAGCATGGGGCTTCAACCCAATGTGTGGAGGCCTGGTTCCATCCGTCACTGAGAATCCACTGTGACATTTACTACCATCCAAGGGCAAGAGCACTCAAGTGCTTGAGCTTTGTTCTGTTAAATGAAACGTTCAACTACAATAATGACAAAAATTTCAGTGACAGAGCTGTCATATATTTTGCATGTTAACAATTTTAGCACGTTTTTTTGCTCACCCAAATACACAATTATTATGAAATAGAATATGCAACAGTATTATAGATATCTCCATTTGTACATTTCAGAAATGTATTATTCTAAATATTGAGCAAGACATTAACTGTTTGTACCACTGTGTGCACAGGTTTGGTTCACTGTTCCATTTCAGTTTGCATCTCATTTGATTTACACAAGATGAACATTCATTTTGAACCAACAGAAAAAATAATAATTGCACAGCATTTACTTGTGAGAAGAGCTATACAACATAATGGCATTAATGTCTGATAATGATCAGTTCTGGAGTTTTCACATGGGGGCACAAGGAAGATAATAGATATTGATCAACTGTGGTGTAATTTTTTTTAATTTTTTTTTATTGGGGCCACAAGAAAGGAGTGATGAGGAGTGGGAAATGTATGACAGAATCCAATTGTTACAAGATATTGGAGAGAAAAATCTTTGATTATTTGTGTACAAGTGTTATAGAATGTTCTATAGAAATGTAATTCCTCAAGTTTCAGAGTCTCAGTAACAAAGAGATGGAAGAGGTGTACAAAGAATGTGACCGCAGCTTGAAATGAAAAAGAAGAATCCTCACTTGGAGAGATGGTACAAACCACCCTTTGGTCTACTCATGCTCTGAAATTGCTATCTCTGTCTCACCTCTGCCTTGCCGTAACATCTTAAACTATCCACCCTGTGGTTGGACTGCAGGCCTCTGTTTGTGTAGAGCATTACATAAAGCATTTGTTTCTTGTTTGACAAGGATTAGAATGGATGCTTGATGCATGTGCTCATTTCATCCACATAATGCTGCTTATGCCAAGGCTGAGTTTGACTGAGCATTTATACAAGCATGTGAAATCCACCATGGGGAATTGTGCTGGGGCTTTTTCATATGACAGCTGAAGAAGAAGAAGAAGAAGAAGAAGAAGAAGAAGAAAAACAAAACAAAACAACACTAGATGAAAAACTGAAAGCACTTCTTTATCTTTATTTCATATTATGTGAATGTGACATCTGATCACTTTTCCTGGCACTTGCTCTCATTGTGAATGATGCTTCTGCCAGACAAGCATGGCATCCACTTCAATCACTTATGTGAACTGTTTAACAACATTTCTGAAATTTCCTAGTTGAACTTTGCTTGTTTTGAGGAATATAATCAATGCACTATATGAACAACATGCAATGGTGGGTACCATTTCTCTTCTAAGGATAAGGTGGTTGATCGAAAGTAAAAATATACCTTACTAAAACTAAGGTAATGGCAGAAGCATTTTGAAACGTGGCATATAAAGCAAGAGATAAATTTTAAAGCAAAAATAGAGGGGAAAAGAAAGTCAGTGCCTTTTTGACATTGTGGGCCATTAAGTAGTGTTATACACTAAATGTTCATTTTCTAAAGTGTGTACAATTAGGATCGTCAAAATGAATGCTATGCCACTAAGATTTTTGAAAGCATTAATTCTTTAGTAAAGGTGATTTATGTTTGCTTTACATATTATAAAAACAATGTTACTTATTTCAGTTAATTACACTAACTGTAGTAATAATGCTTTGGGATATTTGAGGTTAATAGTGGGAGTACGTCAATTTAGATGTAGATGGTTGAATGTGAGAAAAGTACAATGGGTTTCTGGATTTTTGGATTTGGGTGTGAGAAGATGAAAACTGATTCGTACCATCTAAAACATTAATATAGAGCAATGAAAATAAATGTATAAATGTCAGTTGTGGGTGTTCGTTTTTGTTTCTAATGTTCTTTTTCTTCTTTCTCTCTTGTGGAGTATTTCATGGCACGTAAGTATATTGATTTGCCACTATAAATGTAACGGCCATGGTTGTACCGTAAATAAAATTCCACATCAGTAATATTTTTAATGTGATGTATTCTTACTCCGTATGATAAACGACATGATGAGATATATGCAGTAATCCTAATACCCCCCTGAGTGGCACTGTTGCACGACCACAGAGAATCAAGTAGCTCCCACTCATTATTGTAAACAACGACTGAACCAAAAGACAGCTCAGACTCTTCATTTAGTTTTCATGGGAAGAAATATTTTTGTATCGTAAACTGAATCATAAACGTTATGCCCATTTTCAAGGGGTAGCTAAAGTGCACTCAAAGTTCTACTGTTGTGAACTCCAAAGCTTTGACTCTGTACACATACACAGCTAAGGTGACCCCTCTAGGGTCTATTCCACATGACATGATCATATGTCTCAATTTATCAGGTGCTAACTTAGCCACATGTCTGTGTTTCCATCAAAAATTTAGAGCACTCTTAATTTTTTGTTCTCTTTTTTATGGCTGTTAGGTGTAGGATTTTACTGGTTGTTTAGATCAGTGTTACTATCAGAAATAATTAATAATTATTTCTGTAGTTATTAATTAATATTTAAATTAATCAATTGAATCTAACTCATTAAAACCTCATATGGGACAGTAAATGTAGTGTGCTACGTTTAGGAGCAAGTTTGGTTATTAGCAATAATTAATAATTATCAAAGATAATTACTAATTATTAAAATCAATAGAACATTGAAGAGAATCAATGTTAGCTTTTTTTTATTCCTTTAAAATCAACAATTATCAAAGATAATCGTCAATTGTTAACATAGATGAAACATTAATTAAAATTAACACTAGCTTATTGATCATTCAAATTCAACAGTCATCAAAGATAATTATCAATTATCAAAAATCAATAGAATATTAATAAGGATTAACATTGACGGAGCACCACCCTGGAATCAGGGACTAATAACCAAATAGTAAAACAGTCTCAATATTAGATTGTTTTCTTAGGAAAATCGACATCCGAAGAATATCGATTTTCAGGGAAAAAAAACAATGAATGAAGGTTTGAATCCGAGCACTGACATCCCGTCAGCATGACACAGGCGTATGCAAAACAAACCAAAATACTTCTCTTTGTAATATAAACAAAGTTTATTTATGCAGTAATATCAATTAATAATTAATACAATGCAGTCAATAAACTTCCGACTTACAACTACAAACTAAACAGTGACATGATTAGATATGGAAATAAAAATAATCCTATAACACATAAGGTGTGTGTGTGACAGTGTGTGTGTGTGTGTGTGTATCAGTGTGGTTAGTGAGAGAGAGAGAGAGAGATGATTAAGTGACAGCCTGAAAGCTGATTTCGCGATAGCGGGAGAGAAAGCAGCTGTGCTCATCACTCAGAGACGCGGTTTTACGAGCGGGGCTCGTAAAAGTCCTGCGTTATTTGACTCTTTAATGGATGAACTCAGTTTCTGTTTCACCCGCGATGGCGAAATTGCACAATCCAATTTGGTTGGACCACAATACAGCAAAACAAACTTGTGATAATTAATACCCTGAGTATTAATAATGAGCAGACATGGTGGTCCGTAAACTGTACAAGCAAAAACCTTGAAACACAAGAATAACACGCTATAATATTCTATCTCTGCCCAGACGTAACCTCTTACTTGAATTGCATGAGGACACAGGTAGAATGTGTTTTCCTCCGTCCTTTAACTTTGACCCGGTTCCTTGAGGCTCGCGTGATGACGGGAGGCCATTTCCTCGCTCTGTCGGCGGGCGGTACGGCTGTTGATTCTCAGCGGGCTGGCGGAGAACTCAGAAATGTCGACTTGATTGAAGATGGAAGAGAAATCTTTAATCTCTTCACTTCTGTAGGCCAACGGATGAAGATGCGAATTGCTCAGTGGTCTCCTTCGGATCTGTTAGAGTGTTCGGTTGAACACAGAGTAATCTCAACTCGTCCAGCGAGATGGAGATTGTATGGCTACAGTTTCAAGTCGGACATTGCTTCCTTGTGCCACGAGGTTGCACCAGAGAGAAGCAAAAGCTACATCTTTATTCAGTGAACGAAGTCGCTGGAAGCGAATTCTGGAAGCATTTCAGAATTATTTGAACTCCTGATGATGTCATGTTTGAGGGACGTTCTGTTGTGTGCCTCATCCAATAGGAGTTGAGAGCTCGATCCTTTAGTGAGCAAGGCTTCATGGATCTGTAGTCTGTTTTGGACTCCCTTTGTTTGATTTTGGCTCGATTTTTATCAGTAAAATTTACGACTTAGAAGGTGGGGGCTTGAGTTATGTTTTTACGACTGTGTTAGGTCTGCCTTTGTCTGAATACATGAGGCCCAACATTCCCCCCTTCGTTCTGAAGAGTTGGTTGTTGTCCAGCATCTTTAGAGCAACTGAAGGGCCGAACAGTTCTTGTCGGTTCACAGTAACCTGTGGGTTACGCCATCCATGTATTCCTGATAGGAAAGCAAAATGGTTGCACAGTCCATACAGTTCATTAGAGTTCACAGAGGCTTTGTCGTCTGGACAGAGATTGAGGCACATCTGGGCATAGAACTTCTAGCTAATTCTAAAACTACATTCATCACACATAAACATTTCAAGTTATCGGAAGGTACAGCATTAACCATAACACAATCCTTTGTTGTTCTTTGGTCATAACACAAAATCAAAGCAGAACCTGACATTGGTTACTAGGAACAAAATGTTAGAGGAAAGGAGGGTTAAAGGTTAAAAGGCTTTTCCTTGGAGTTAATCTGTGGGATGGTGCTCAGACTGGTGTGTAAAACTAGGCTGTATGAGAAGTGAGTCCAGTCTGGCCTGTAGGTGTTGAATGTACCTGTACATGGCGTGTGCAATAATTGCAATGATGATCCAACCACTAAGGAGGAGCCAGAGGGCAACCAAACTGATAGGTTGTTCTCGGTAAGATGACGATCTGCTTATGTGACTATGAAATATAGTGGTCAAGCCAGTCGGTTTGAGACTGAACTTCACTAATTCCATCCCTTCAGCCTGAAGCTGCTGTTGAAGGGTGTCATCAACGGTGAGGCTGTGACCTCTAAATGCGTCCATGATCTCAATTTCTGCGTCATTTTGTCAACGTTGAGATGATGGAGGACAATATCGTCAATGTGCACGATGGCTCTTTGGGGAACTGTTAAGAACACCATTTGGTTTGGTAGCCTTAGTTTAGTGGCCTTAGCTTAGTGGCTGTATCATGGCAGTCGTATGACTTCGGTGGCTGGTGTGTTAACGAGCCAGCGATTGCCTGCTCGCTCTACCCTTGTCTCTGTTCCTTCATCTTTGATGGACATGCTACCTTGACACTCGTTCAGGGAGGTAGTTAGTCACCTCTCTAACAAAGGGGTTGCGTTTGGACAAACCCAATGAATGTTCTTTGTCTTGGTACACATGTTTAGGTTAGAGATAAGGTAGAGCGAGGGGTCCTCATCATGGTCGACGAGTGTTGGTGGTGTTTTGAGGTGAATGTGTGCATTACCTCTCTGAAAACCAACATTAAATACAGATTTTAGTCTATATATATTCTGCCTATGATGGTAGATTGAGGATAAATCCTATTTTGAGGTTCTGAGGATTTACATGGATTGGAATTGCAATGCCAAAACTATATGCCATGTGTATCTGTGAAGGTTGCACAATGGAGATAGTAGCAGATCTAAGGATTTGTTCGACAAGGTCTAGGGAGACCAGGTAAGCTGGAATCCTTCCATCACTCAGACTGTTGACTGAGGAGCTAATTTCCCTGAGGTCCTGCATTAGATCTCTAATGATACACGCATAAGTTGTTTTCTCTGACAAAGTCCCTAAAGCGTGCAAAATGTTATTGATAAGAACGGATTGCAAATTTACAGTGACTATAGTACCCTGAAGGGTTTTACCCAGGCCCTGTAACTGTTCTTATTGGAGTCGTCGTCTCTGCTGGATTTTTGGACGATGGCGACGTGTGCATCTGAAGCTGGCGAACTGTTTTCTGGACCAAGTGGTCTCGGTATGTCAACCTGAGCCCACATGTGTCCACGACGGCAGTCAATGAGCGGAGCCAATCGGTTCAGTAGGTCCTGGCCAACTAACAGTGGTTCCGTATTAATGGGACATATGTAAACAGGGTCTGTTAGCATCATCCCTTGAAAGGTGTCAATCCAGGCCTGTTTTGTGATAGATGACCTATCTTGCGTGTAGCTTGTGATGCTTACGTTGCAGGTCTCTGTCTATAACAGTTTGCCAAGGGAGAGCTTTGCTCTAGCCACCTCTGCGAAGGTGTCGGAACCCATTAGACTATTTCGGAACCGGTGTCGAGTAGTGTGTGGGAGCTGAATGACCCATGTGTCAGGCATTGCCCTTACGGTACAGATCACCCAAGAAGGTCAGAAAAGGAGGGTGTGGCATGTTAGGAGTGACTGTTTTGGGGAGCAACTTGGACACTGTTCCCCTTTTCCCGACCTACAAAGTAAACTTTGGCGTTAATGGGAGGGGGTACATAGTCTAGTCATACTGACAAGGTTTCAGCACCGTGTTCCTTTGAGGAGGTCGACGGACCTGGTGAACAACGGAGCACGTGAAGCTTAGTTACTAACTCAGTCAAGCGTCTCCTTATATCCTCCATTTCCTCTCTCAAATCTTGTTCTCTGAGGGGATTTGAAACCTTGCCTACCCACTCACCTTCTTGTTTGGGTTTTCGTTCGAAACGCGCATTTCTTTTCGGCCGGCGAACGTTTTGTTGTTTAGGCCTGCTGTGGCCCTGGGGGTGTGTCTGGTCACCACCCCCCTGGTTCTGTTGCCTACCCTGCTGGCGAGGTGATCGGCGCCTCTGGGGTCCGGTTCTAGCATTCACCTTAATGCGAGGCATTTCGTTGCCTTCAAGCGCTAGGTCTGCATATGAGGCTTGGATCCCCAGGGCTCTGGCATCGCCTTCGTGCCCTCGGGCAGGGCGCACGCGTGTCTCCCATGCCAGTTGCGCGTATCTTCTGATTTCCTGCATGGTGGGGTTGCCCATTCTGCAGTGCATCGTGACGTCATATCTCACGCACTCGTGGAGGTTGTGAAGGAAAAGATACTTGAAAGCTTGTTCCTCCTCCAGACCTGGTGCGTTACTTCCTTGGAAGTACGTGGCTCTCAGGCATCTATAATACTCACACGGAGGCTCGTGCCTCTTCTGGGTGATGGCGAAAGCAGCAATGGTAGCGGAGGCTTCGTCGATATACAGCGAATACTCCTCGCATAGGGCTTTACGCAGAGCTGAGTAGTGGTTTCGTGTACCAGTCGGTAGCGTTTCCATGAACGCATGGACACTCATTACCGTGGTCTTCCATATGAGCTTGAGTTTTTCACGCGACGAAGCGTAAGGCAAATCAACTAAGCAGTGCTCAATTTCTCTAAGATAATTGTCGATGTTTGAATCTCGATTACTTGGGTCAAAGCGTTCTATGTCCCCTGCGAGGGACTCGAGTTGTCGGATTCTCAAGCGTTGGTGTCGGTATGACCACGGGTCGTCCGAGTCATCCGAAACATCATAGTCACTCGGATCACTATAGCGATGAGGACGACTTCCTCCCCTTCGTGGTGGGGAAGGTGTCCAGTCAACGTGTGGGGGTGGACCCTGGGTTGCGTACAGCTCCCTGGCTAATGGGATCTTTGAGCCGCTTACACCACTCTGGGCTTGAAAATAATCGTCCCCCCTTCGTGGTGTGGAATCAGTCGGTTTCTAACATTGAAACCGACTTATTGATGACTAACATTGACTGAAAACTGACTGGGGGGGCAACTATAAGGAGGGGCACCTGCATCCAACCAGCGGGCCGCTGGAGGATTTGAAAGGTGTCTTGGAGGACGAAGTCAGAGACTGTACCACTAGAGGCAGCTTTTTCCTCCTGCATCTGGGCATTATCTTCCTGTGCCTGGACTTTCTCAGCTTGAGTGCACCTAATTTCTTAGTGCAGGCTGAGATTTTCCCTCTGCACCGCATTGTAGCTGCCCTGCAGCTGGGCGAGCTGGGCGAGCTGGGCGAGCTGGGCCTGGTGCTCGGCGGTTTGCAGTTGGGTTTTGCGGTGATGAAGAAGGAACATTTGGCCCACAAGGTCCAGGATTGTGCGCATTGGCTTCCCGATCGGGTTGTTGACATAATCAACTAGTTCCTGCAATGCTTCATCACAATGACTAACATTGTAGCCATTAAGGTTATCTCTCTCCTCTATGGAGAGACGAAGGACAGCAGCAACTACATCTTGCAGTGCTGGGTCGACTAACCTCTGTGGAGCTTCAGCTCCAGTCACGCAGGGCGATTGGTGACTCATTTTACTGGGGCTGTAAAAATACTTGTGATAGTGGCTCTGACAGCTTGTTGTTTTACAGTTGATATACTGCTGTTGGGCCTCATGTATTCAGATAGAAGACAAAGGCAGGCCTAACACAGTCGTAAAAACATAACTCAAGCCCCCACCTTCTAAGTCGTAAATTTTACTGATATATATCATGCCAAAATCAAACAAAGGGAGTCCAAAACAGACTACAAATCCATGAAGCCTTGCTCACTAAAGGATCGAGCTCTCAACTCCTATTGGATGAGGCACACAACAGAACGTCCCTCAAACATGACATCATCAGGAGTTCAAATAATTCTGAAATCCTTCCAGAATTCGCTTCCAACGACTTCGTTCACCGAATAAAGACATAGCTTTTGCTTCTCTCTGATGCAACATTGTGGCACAAGGAAGTAATGTCCGACTTGAAACTGTAGCCATACAATCTCCATCTCGCTGGACGAGTTGAGATTACTCTGTGTTCAACCGAACACTCTAACAGATCCTTCATCCGTTGGCCTACAGAAGTGAAGAGATTAAAGATTTTTCTTCCATCTTCAATCAAGTTGACATTTCTGAGTTCTCCGCCAGCCCGCTGAGAATCAACAGCCGTACCGCCCGCCGACAGAGTGAGGAAACGGCCTCCCGTCATCACACGAGCCTCAAGGAACCGGGTCAAAGTTAAAGGACGGAGGAAAACACATTCTACCTGTGTCCTCATGCGATTCAAGTAAGAGGTTACGTCTGGGCAGAGATAGAATATTATAGCGTGTTATTCTTGTGTTTCAAGGTTTTTGCTTGTACAGTTTACGGACCGCCATGTCCGCTCATTATTAATACTCAGGGTATTAATTATCACAAGTTTGTTTTGCTGTATTGTGGTCCAACCAAATTGGATTGTGCAATTTCGCCATCGCGGGTGAAACAGAAACTGAGTTCATCCATTAAAGAGTCAAATAAGGCAGGACTTTTACGAGCCCCGCTCGTAAAACCGCGTCTCTGAGTGACGAGCACAGCTGCTTTCTCTCCTGCTATCGCAAAATCAGCTTTCGGGTTGTCACTTAATCATCTCTCTCTCTCTCTCTCTCTCTACTAACCACACTGACACACACACACACACACACACACACACACACACACACACACACACACCACACTGTCACACACACACCTTATGTGTTATAGGATTATTTTTATTTCCATATCTAATCATGTCACTGTTTAGTTTGTAGTTGTAAGTCAGAAGTTTATTGACTGCATTGTATTAATTATTAATTGATATTACTGCATAAATAAACTTTGTTTATATTACAAAGAGAAGTGTTTTGGTTTGTTTTGCATATGCCTGTGTCATGCTGATGGGATGTCAGTGCTCGGATTCAAACCTTCATTCATTGTTTTTTTCCCGAAAATCGATATTCTTCGGATGTCGATTTTCCTAAGAAAACAATCTAATATTGAGTCTGTTTTACTATTTGGTTATTAGTCCCTGATTCCAGGGTGGTGCCCCGTCAATGTTAATCCTTATTAATATTCTATTGATTTTTGATAATTGATAATTATCTTTGATGATTGTTGAATTTGAATGATCAATAAGCTAGTGTTAATTTTAATTAATGTTTCATCGATGTTAACAATTGACGATTATCTTTGATAATTGTTGATTTTAAAGGATTAAAAAAAGCTAACATTGATTCTCATCAATGTTCTATTGATTTTAATAATTAGTAATTATCTTTGATAATTATTAATTATTGCTAATAACCAAACTTGCTCCTAAACGTAGCACACTACATGTACTGGTCCCATATGAGGTTTTAATGAGTTAGATCCAATTAATTAATTTAAATATTAATAATTATTAATTATTTCTTATAGTAACACTGATCTAAACAACCAGTAAAGCCCTACATAGGTTCAGTAAAGAACCCTCTTTTTAAGTTGCTTTTAATTTGTCAGTCACTTTGAATAAATGCATCTGCTAAATAAATGACTAAATGTAAATTTAAGAACCATTTTGGCTGTATGGGGTTCCTGAGCTGTATGGTAAAAAAATAAATAAAAATGTTTTGAATTCTTGATGTTTCATTATAGGCTCTTCAAGATCAGTGTATTAATTTCTGGGTTGTTTAAAGCATAAGTACATAGATGGTTTTCCTAAGAACTATTTCTGGAACTTAAGGTTCTCCTATAGCTTTCTAATTGGAACCTTTATTTTTTAATAATGTAAGCTACGCAAAACTATGTAGCTACAAGTTTTGTGACATGCTAACTGACCCAATGGGAGAAAGGTGCCATACGTTATTCCTGGCAAGCTACTCAGACTTACAGGCTCCAAATGGTTAGGATTAGGGTGGGGACAGGGTGAGGGCATCTGCTGCCTGCCAGGAACAAATCGTTGCCCCTTTGTACAATGGGCTGAAGTCAGCGGAAGTGATCAAACGACCATCTTGGTGTGCCCAAACTGTCAGAGCATCAATGACTGACAGCTGATAACACCCCTGTTTCACTGTCTCCAACCTCCGGATATGACAGTCACATTTTGCCCTCTAGTGACAATCATGATTATTATTTAATTTGCTCGTTATGGATAATATTCGTTATGAGGGAAAAGATATACATGGATCACGATGTCAGAGCATCCACCTGCCCTGGTGTTCAGCTTATCAATGCAGCACATCGATCACCAAGGGAAGCGGCTAAAGTAGTTAATGATGTCAACATAACTAACCTCGGACCATCGCTTCATGTCACCTACCCACTCAGGTGAGACACTGTCAATAAAAAAAAACAGTAAACTTGACTCTGTGAAGTATCAGCACTATAGAGCCACATGTTTTTTTGACAGTTTTTACAAATGTAATACCTTAAACATTACATTACTCACTAAGAGTATACGATGATGCGAGTGAAAACACTGGAGACCGGAAACTGAAAACAGTTGAATCGTGGAACACTTCCGCTTTCAGGAAATATAAAATTAGTTATATTATTATTATTAGGGATATTATTAATCAGTGGTTCTGTCACATATATTCCTCTTTGAAAATTCGTACACCGATTTTCTGTTTGACTTTGGACAGACTAGATGTGAAAGGCACTGACTGAAACTCTCTCTGCGTGCCATTTTAAGGTTTACAGTTCAGACTCTAAACTTGTGAAGTGCAAACTGTAAATAAGTCTGTTCTCTATGAACAATACTGTATGTCTTTATTATGAAAGCCTGTGAAATGCACCACTGCCAGTTTCTGCTCCTCAAAGCAGCACTACAAAATGGAATAGAGAAGTTCAGCCGTGATGTCAGTTTGTAGGCGAACCCGGAAGTCTAATTCGCCATGGGTTTCCTTGGGATTTCCTATGTGGTTTTATAATGAGGTTTTTCAACTTATGAGTAAAATAAGATCTGTGGTAAACATTACTTCACGATACATGGACGTTTTGTTCTACAACATACTGTATATTACACACTATACTTCAAACGTAAATTTTAAATCCGCCATGTGATTTTAAAAAAAAGTATGCAGTTCAATACTGCTTCAAAATTCACGTTTGAGGTATGAAAGTGTATAATATATGTTGTAGAACAAAATGTCCATGTATCGTCAAGTTTACCACAGATCTGATTTTACTCATAAATCCAAAACTTCCATTATAAGACCCCATAGGAAAATCCAGAGGGAACCAATGGCAAATTCTCTTCTGAGTTTGTGGACTACAAGCTGAACAGCTCTATATTTGTAGTAAAAAAAATAACAAAATTTGTCACCCTGCATGTTATTTAAAGTGAACTAGTGAAGGTAAAAGTGTTTAAAAATGGTGAAAAACTTCAAAGGAAATCAAAGGAAATGGTGACCAGTCGAAGCAACATTAATTAATGCTAACCTAAAATCTTGGTGTTGATGATAAAAAGCTCTTTATATTTTTTTATATTTTAAACAAACAATGTTTAAGTCTCTGCTGTCACAGCTTCAACATGTCAACTCCGTCATGCCATTATAATAATTTCTGTTAGAATTGTGGGATATATTTTGCCATTTTAGTTTAGGTTACAGAGGCAGCTTCAACTGAGAAAAAAACAAAATTGCTCCAGTACGCAACACATGGTTAAGATGGAAAAACATTCAATTTTCAGAATAGCGTAAAAACAGAAAAATTATAAAATGTATTTTATCACTTAACTCCTTTACTAAACAACATTATTAGATAATTAAAGACTTCAGGCTCTTGTTGGATTGATCAAATTAAAATAGCTTTTTGGTGTGTTTGACGGAGTTGACGCAAATTACAGTAAGATATAAGTTATGAAGTGAATAAATGTAAATTTTTAGGAAAAAAAGAAAAGAAAACGTTTTTATAAAAACCTGTTTCCTTTAATGCAGTGGCATAGCCAAGGGTGGGCCGGGGTGGGCCAAATTAGACCCACACCCGCCCAGAATATTAGGGATTGTTCAAATATATATCTAAAACAGTTTAAAAAATGCATAAATTCTGATTTCTGAAAGTGTGCAAGGACTGTTTAAATTTGCCGCTTCTCTGCTGTTAAGGGAAATAATTTTTTTTTTTTAAATTTAAAAAATTTTACAATTGGCCGAAAATTTGGCCCATCCACTTTAATTGAGGCCCACCCAAAAGTAATTTTCTGGCCCTTCCTTACTTACACGGTTTGTTAGCTGACACCTTTGTCTGCAAATATATCCATTTCAAATTGATTTTAGTATTGAAAAATAAAAACTTGTTTTGTCCCTTATCTCAAAAATCAGTGGTTTACTATTAGCTTAAGTTACTGTATATCACTCATGTACCATGATCTCAACCATTCAATATTCAGTTTTTACAATAAATGCTTTACTCAGAAAGTTCTAAAATGTGTAGAAGAGTGCAGAGTAGGAACAGCTCTGTTTATTTAACTCTGTACAGGTCCTCTCTGAAAATCTCTTGCTCTTCACTGCTCTATATTTAGACCTAAAAAGTATCTACAAGAGAAGTATCTCCCTCACCATCAGCCCTGCATGGTTTGCCCCTGAGCTCTCTGTTGCATACTAAAGTAAACCACCTCCCAAACCCTCCACCCCCCAAAATTTGCTGTCCCAAACACTACTAGGATTTCACTCTTCCTGGGATGTAGAAGAGAGCAGTAGTTGGTGGAATCCTGGTCAACCACAAGGAATTGGATTTACCTGAAAATAATCCTCCTAAGAATCTTAATTTTCCTTTTTTATAAAATCCGATTCAATTTTGTTTTTGAAACAGGGATTCTTTGGTCTCAGGTAAGAGGGAATATTGTGCTGTTTGAGTGTTCTGATTGCATAGGCAAAATGCAGGTAATAAAAATGTTATGAGCTCTTAATCTGTGCAGGCTGGACTGACTGGTAAGAGTATCTCAAGGTGATTTATTATTGTTGCAAATTATAAAAATACATGTTGGTCTTGGACAGAGCTGCCTTCTGCTACATATATTAAATCAAATAAATTAGATCAAATAATCTTTGATGCAGCATTGGATTCTTCCCATACATTAATAAAAATAAACAAAAAATATGAAACACTCCAACACTCTCCTGTTTAAATTCATTGAGGACAATAATAATTTAACTATAGGCCTAATTAATGGAATTCTTTGTTAAATTAAAATAAAAAAATTATGTTTGTTTGTTTTTGCTCATTGTCCCTTTGAAAAGGTGAACATTTTATTAAAGGCCCTCAGAAATGTGTTTAAAATGAGGTCCCTATGTTCAGTCTCACCATCGCGATGCTTCAGCAGGACATCTGAGGAATTCGCTGACCTGTTGCAGACGGTGGATTTATTTAGTGTGCGAAAACAGAAATACCCCGCTTTGCAACAAGAGACCGGTGTCTCACACATACACACATAGTTTTCTTGTTTGAAAAAAAAGTTTTTTTCCTGTTGACAACTTAAATTTAACTGGTCATATATTCAGTCACAAAAAACATGAAATTATGTTTTGCATAAAGAAAATGAAGCCAACATTTTGGACCATTAAAATTTGCTTTGTGATATAAATTTATGGACACTTAAGCACTATTTACCCACCAATTCTCATTACTGTAATAATGTTTTACTTTTAAAATTTTCATTGTTTTTAGAAATAAGTTTCATTACTATGAGGTATAATTACTTTACAATTTAAATAAAGGGTATATATATATATATATATATATATATATATATATATATATATATATATATATATATATATATATATATAATGTTTTTTACATTGTGATGATGAGAATATAATAATGACCTTTTTTCTTTTCTTTCTGCGTTGCGGTACTGAGGATTGGGGGATAAAATGTGCACCTAATTGTCGTTAAAATAATATTACAACGTTCTTTTCTTCTATTTTTCTATTTTATTTTATTTTGGAGTAAAATATAACTATGACATTTTCTTAACATGTTTCATGAAAATCACACTATTAACAAACAAGCCATACACAAATGGCAAAGAGCTATATATAATGCCTTTTAATGTGTATGTGTATTTTATATATGTGTATTTCAAATACCAGTGTTAAAATCACTGATCAGATTGAATGTGCTCCCCCAGATCGCAGTGATGCCTGTCTCTGGAACACCTGCTCCAACCAACAAGAGGAAGAAGCCTTCTAAAATCATCACAGACTTCTCAAACATTTCACAAGATGGTCAGTGGTGTCATTTCTGTATGTTAATGCACAAACACACAATGAGTGCATACACACAATCAGAACGTCTCTTTTGATTCCCTGTTATGACTGGACGAGTGTTCTAAATGTCACACATAATTACCAAATGCCTTGCTGGTGTTCTCTGTCAACTTAGTACAACTCAGTGCCAGCCATATTAAATAGTCCCTAGGTTCTCACTAACTTTCTTTGGGTACAAATCCCCACTCAGCAGGAGCACTTTATTTATTGGCATGTTGAAGTAGAACATATACGTATATAGTGTACAAACCTGTCATAACCACACAGTTATTGCAGCAACCTAGAGAAAATGGAAGAACTGTTCATTTTTAAACCCACTTTAATGTATGGCTGGGCCTCAGTTTCTATCTAAGAATATTCACAGTTTGAATTTTTTTTTAATGAACTGTCATTAGATTCGATGAAATGTCAAATTTAAACTAGATCTGCACGTTATAATATTCTTGTTTGTGCTGGAGTCACAGGCTACCACTTCTCACAGTGTGTGAAGCCCTTGCAATGTAATTACCCTCCTAGCTTTGATGAAAATGCTTTCTATGAAAACCAGTGTAATGAGTGGTTAGCCTAAGCAGTATGCAGCTGACCAGTAATTCTGCTATAAAAAGCAATATCTCAAAGACATTGTCAAACTGTGCTCTCCTCTAATGAGCAGCTCAGTGATTAGGTGGTGTGTGTGTGTGTGTGTGTGTGTGTGTGTGTGTGTGTGTGTGTGTGAAGGCTGCTTAGTCCTACTAGATTCATCCATCTCATATGCCTGGCAGAGTGCTTATAACGGACAGTCTGTTTACAGAACAACATTCCAGCTAGCAATTCAGAGACAATTAAATTAACAGCTAAATTATTGCCAATAAGAAGAGCTGTTAAATAGAGATCTCAAGCAGTTTTATTTTGTAAAACTATTGCAGTTCAGTCTGTTTCTGCAGCTTGTCACACATACTGTATGCACAGATTCTGACAGACACAGGTTCAGTGTGATTCATGCTCATATTATGATTTTTCACTGAGAACAAGATCATTCTCATGGTTATTAACCTACTATAGAAACTTAATTTCATTTTATGAAACCCAGGCATCTGTAAACAAGTACTGGAGGTTTGCCCTGTATAGCTAACAGGTGAGGACACATAATCTATGATACGGTGATGTGCACATTGCATTGTTCTTTATACCCCCTAAGGCCCCAAAAACACACACATACACAGACACACTGCTGAAGCAGGGCCAAGATCTGATTTACAAAGTAATACAAGCAGTGCTCAGCACAGCATCCTTCGTTCTGGTTAACAGCTGACATTACACTGGAAAAGGAATATAATTAAACTAAATGTGTGCAGGGCTTCTATCCTTTAAAATGCATAAAATCATTTTCATATGATACATCTCAAAAATACACATGCTTTCATGTTGGAATTCTGTAAGACACTAGGGAAATGTTTATAGTGCTGTCAGTTTTATCTACATTTTGTGGTCATTTAATGAGTTGAAATGGTTGATTGTAGTCTTGTTTTATGGGTGTGACAGTAGTCATCAATCTTCCTTTTTCCTTCCTTATCGCTGATCTTGACCAGACCAGGAAGATGAAGAGGCTGAAGCCACTGAACTGAACCTGGGGACCAAAATCAAGGCCCCTAAAGATGTGATGTTGGAGGAGCTGTCCCTCATGAAAAACAAGGGCTCCAAAATGTTTAAGATGAGACAGCAAAGGGTGGAGAAATTCATTGTCAGTGATGAAAACCTGGTCAGCAATAGCATTGATAAATAAAGATTTATAGTGCGATTACTTGGAACATGGATGGTTTAAGTAGAGGATTATGTATGGTCAGCCAGTCACTATTGCAAAAATAAACTCTGAAGGGGCTGTATTGAGTTTATACATTTTTATTTTTTTGTGATAATGACTGGCTGATTGTACATTATCATGCTCATTACATGGCTACTTATATTTTATGCTACTTAAGAATGTTCATGCTGCCCTCTTCCATAAAGTGGATGGGGGCAATCTAAAAAAGGACTAAAAACAAACAAAAAAGCATCATAAAAGTAGTCCATATGACTTGTGCACTATATTACAAGTTACAGGTATGATAGATTTCTATAAAAATAAAGTCATTATTCACTGGAAATATTGCTTGACAGCTGTTGTCACTTTTATTATTTCATTTTAACTTTTATTATTTGAAAAAGAGCAACTTGAACATTCTTCTTTACATTTTGGTGCACTGAAAGGAAAAAATCATTATAAGTTTTAAAAGACATGGACGTAGATTGTTTGGCTAAGATTGACCAATCAGAATAATGTATTCCATTGAATTGTATTTGGTAATCACAGAACACTGTGGCTCAGTTCAGAATGGAATTCTACTATTCTTACTACTTCTTCATATCATGTCAGAAATAATAAGAGTAGTATGGATGTATGCCACTCTGAACTCAGCCTATATACAATACTCTATTAGTAATGTCAAGCATACTAAACAAACAAGGATTATCTACTGTTTATCTCTCATACTTTTGTAGCAAAACCTCCAAAACCTGGCTCCTTCTCTGGGTTGCGAGATGACAACTCCACTTGCTCCATCTCCCAAACCAGAGCCACCTCAAGGTAAATCTCACCTTTGACAAGTTTATAACACATGTGAAATTAATTTACAGCCTAGGAAGTGCATTTGTCAGACCTATAAAATGATTAAGCTGCAATCATGCATTTTTTTTTTATTTTTTTATTTTTTTTTTTTTACTATTTTTGAATCCTTTCTATGGCAGAGGAAGTAAATGCTGAGGCGGAGAAGGAAAAGAGAAGGCCTGAGTATGTTAAAACATATGTATCACCATGGGAACGTGCTATGAAAGATGATGAAGCACTTAAAAAAACCATGAAGTTGAAAATGCCAGGGCCTCATGTTTACATGGAACTTCCCAAGTACAAGAGTTTTAACAGGTACTAATATCACATCATTATTTAAAGGTGCTGTAAGCAGTTTTTTAATGGCACACATAAAATGTCTCTAACACCAGACAGATATCACTGAATTAGGTATCCTGAAATATCATATCTGTCTCTGTGACTGCCATCAGATTCTTTTTTCCCAAATAATAGCTATACTTTTTAATAGTTGCTTTTCATCGGAGTATCGTGATAGCTCATCTACATGTTTTTATGTCCACAAGAACGGCTCTACCCTTTGGAGGATTTGACAAGGCCTCTCGCCTCGTGACCTTTGAGCCCCCAGAGGTCAAAGTGACCGCTGAAGAGCCACAACCAGTGCCTGTGTTGCAGGACAACCTTTGTTGTCGACCTTCTTTCAATCGCACTCCAATCGGCTGGACATGCAGTGAGGAGAACAGCCACATCCACATGGAGCTCGATAACTTCCCCTTTGACGGCGAGACTGATGACCTCTGAGAAATCTGCCCATCTTTTGCTGAACAACACAGACATGTACATACTCAATAATATACATGCTGTGCGCATACATATGCACATACAAAAACTAGCAAACACCTTATGCACTCACACCTACCTGTACACCTGGCAGAGAAATAACTATGACTTATTAGTATTTGCATGAGAATGGAATGACCATGAGAAAAAGTACCCCTCCCTGCCTTAAACCGTTTGCATTTTCCTTCCATTTTTGTGTGTGCTGTTTGCTGTTTTCTCATGTGGAAACCCTTCAGCGCATGTTATGCTTAGCTGATTCATATGCCAGAATACATTATGTCTAATTTACTGCAATGACCTCTTCATGTCATTTTATATGACATGTACTATATATATTTAAAAAAGCTAAAACTATCTCAACCTGGCGGTACAATAAAACTGTATCCTTAAATAGACTATGATCTGATTTTTCATACAAAGAAGCCAAATGAACAAAATATGTACTCTGTTAAAGAGGTTATGACATGAGGAATCAAATTTCCTTGAACATTTGACAAATAAAAGGTCATTGTACAATAAAAATATACTGTAATTTTCAGAACTCAAAGTTCCTCTTCACTGCAAAAACAGCATTTGTTGAAACCAAGCTTTCAAATCGACACGTTGTCTTTATCCTCCGCGTGGTGATGTCACTCTGTGGTTATGTGATTTCTGGTTGTTGGTGTAGAAAGTGGAGGCCCATGGATACAAAAACGGAGGTGAGTGGATATAGTGACACCCGAGACGGAGAGATGCAGCGCTGTGTTTTGCAGTTGTATAGAGACGGTTCCACCTCTAAAAAACTAAATTGTGCCCAAGACAAAAAATTGTAAAAATGGCAATTGTGAGTGGGGCGGGAATGGGGCCCCTAGCTCCGCCCCTGTGTGGGTGATAAACAGATAAATATTTAAGTCCTTTTTTACTATAAATTCTCCTCCCTGCCCAATAGGTGCACGAAAAATGCGAATTGGCGGAGTCGTATTCATAACCTTTATACTGCCATTATGTGCTATTGGAGATTCAAAATGTTGGTACCTATTCAATTGTATTGTATGGAACTACAGAGCTGAAATATTCTTCTAAAAATCTTTGTTTGTGTTCAGCAGAAGAAAGAAAGCCATACACATCTGTAATGGCAAGAGGGTGAGTAAATGATGAGAGAATTTTCATTTTGATAATAATAAATAACAATATGTTTTATTTCTATAGCGCCTTTCTAAAACTACTCAAGGTTGCTTTACAAAACAAGAAAGGAAGAATCAGCAAAATACAATGATAAATCAAATACTCATAAATCATAGGGTACAATTTTTCTGGTCACAAAGTGAATCAAGATTCAAGAAATACATTTTACACCTGGGTTAAAAGGCTCCCACACTTGGGGTAAATGGCCCCCAAGGGGGTTATATTGATAATGTGTAGATACCGGGGCAATAGTTATAGGGCACAATTTGTCAACTTAGGCAAGTACTTTTGAAACAGCAAGATGCTTTTTTTGAGTAACAAATTAAGATACTGCTTACTAAAATAACCACTTCAGAAAAGGGTGCATAATTTCTTGTTCATTTCAATCAAATTTGACATTTCATTACATCTCAAGTATTCTATAAACAAATTAATCTCCGTAGTGGTCGGATAAGTCAAAGCCCTCTTTGAAAATGTTTCATAACAAATCTATTCCCCGCACTTAAGAAAAACAATGTGTTTAATGGGTGCCTTTAGCCCCAAATACTATCCTTTCACTTATTGGACAGTTATTGATAAAAAAAATATTATATATATATATATATATATAATCACCTTGAACAAAATAGAAAATGACAAATTAGTATTTTGTTTTAAAATAAATATAAATTTCCAGAATATTCATTAACCACGTAAATTTACAACATTAAAAAATAATAATTAAATATTAGATCAAATCCTCAAAATCAAGCTTTAGACATTACACGCAATAATCTCATGGATGAGGACATTTTTGCAGTTCATAGTGTCAAACAAATGTTTAGGAAAGTCCTGTGGTAGTTTTTGATGCTATTTAGTGTTTTGGAAGAAAATAAAATTAAAGGAGCCTTTAGCCCCTTACACCCTATAGACAAAACAAATACAGATGCAATACGAAAAAACAAAACAAAACTCAAAACAAAACAAAGATGACAAAAGTAAGGATGGTAAAGTAAGCATTAACCTCAATGGCTGTAGTAGTAAAGTTTCTTTTTGGTGAACTATACCTTTAAGGTTGATAACCTCCTTTTAAAGATACGTTGATGAAATATTTTTCTTCGAGTGCAAGTCAGTCATCAGCTCTCAATTGTGCATTTAGGCCATACTGTTTGGTTTTTACCTGGATGCAGGATTTGCGCTTTTTTTCTATAATCCAAATTCGATTACGTAATTGCACTCTCACTTACAGTGTGTACTAGCTCCACCAGATGGCACCAAGAAGATTGTCAACCTGAGGAAAGAACAGGGGAAGGTCGTTATCGCGATAACTTTATTCAAAGTGAACCGCGTTATCGCGAGATCTTCATGCATTGGCTGCGGCGCTGGATGGCGCTGGTGGAAATTTGGGAGCGTGAGGTTGAGATTCCGCCTGTGTTCAACTGAGCTTGGACAGGACGCGAGACTGACTGCATCTTTGCGCGCGAGCAGTAAGGTGAGTAAGCACTCTTTAAACTTGATTAATGAAGGCTTCGTCAAGCGAAATCGGATGTACAAATTAAATAAACAGTAAGCATCCCATCCACTACAAGTGTAACTTGAATTCCAGCAAGCTTGCTTTCCAGATGTGATGTCGTTGTGTGATGTGAAATTAACGTGAGCGCGTGCGGATGCGTCTTACTGCCTGCCTGAAGTCAAGGATGCTCTGAGCTTGGACCATTTATATGCTCTGCAAAACATTATGCACATCTTTACAGGTAGAAGGTCGCTGTGAATTTATAGCTAAAGTTGCATTTGACATGGTTATACTCAGCATCTTTATTATTATTATTTTTTTTTAACGTTTATAACCATTAGTTCTGATCGCACATGTAGTGCTTCCTGTTCTAGTTCTTGCCTTTTTTAAAAGAGTTGTTCAGGCATTAAGATTAAGTTAGATTTTTACATTAGGCTAATTTAGATTAGACATATCGATTAAACTTAATTTACAATTTACATCACGCGCTGTATGCATGTCCAAAAATGCTGCACGTGCCTATTAGTTTTGCAACATCAACATCAGCTAGCACATGTTCCTTTTACAAATAAATGCACCAGTAAAAAAAAAAAAAAAGTTCATTTGTTTTGATTTATCAGTGTCTGTTGTGCTTTTTCCTTTTAATTTTGTCTTGGCTTAAATAAGGTACATAAATAAAACAAGATTAAAAGATTCCAGTGAATGCTGTTCTGTAAATGATAGATTAATATAATGTAGTATTGTAAATCTCATCACATAAAATGCTGATTATCAGAGCTTTCTTGGGTTTGAGTGCAGTGTCAGACAAAATGCAGTAAAAACCAGTAGGTCTTTAGAGTGCATGGGTATGATGCACACTGACTGGGGTCGAAATGTTTCAGTCCCACACACACACTCACATAACATGGCATTGTTAGATTTACCATGCACACAGGTTACAACAGATGCTCATTTCAGCAGTGAGATCAGCAGTGACATCTGATATCAGACTTAAAGCTGTTTTATTATGAGTGGACAGCAATTGCTGTTACTATTTTAGGATGAATAAACTATATTAATGTGGAATGATAAATGATTTAAGCAGTGCCCTTTGCATTTGTTTGCCAGTTACCGACATTAAACGAGTATGAATATGTCAGTGTCTGCCTTCCCTGAGAAGAGCTGCTCAGGCCCATTAGGAGGCCCCTGTGCTTTTATGCACTACATGAGTGGCCCTCATGGGGGTCATCAGTCAATGGTGTTCTGCACTCCACAGAGAGAAGTGCTGCGTCGTGTTGGTTAAAGCTTGGGAAAATGAAATGAGGGGCTCTCTGTGGCGGTGTAACCTTTCTGTCTGATTTCATCATGCGGCTCAGGTTGTAGTTCTTACACAATGTGATTGTAAAGCCGTTTTAAGTCCCCTCTCTGAGTGCGTCACTTTGAATGTTTACAGCTGGGGGTGGGGGTTTGGAAAAGATTGGATTTTTATCAGCTTGTGCGATTATATTTCTTCTCTGAGGCTGAGTAGAAATGCTGGGTGGTATTTGGCGTGGTTGTTAATGGGCAGAATTGTAGAGGTTGGTCATAGAGCTGCTTTTAGATTAGATGCTTCTTGTCCCTGGTAGCACTATCAGACTCAAGATTATAATGTGCTTGCTGCTTCAGTTTAAAAAGTGACCAGTGGAGCCATAGTCCCAGTCTTTTCTGCAGCACGTTTATCAACTGTGTTGCCCTAAAATGATCTCATAGTACTTCAGCAAATCATCAAATGTTTGGTAAGCAGAATACAAATGCGATCCTGTGGACTTGATGATGTATGCTAGTTTAAATAGTTAAATTACTTGTGAATTTTGAAATAAAACTTAATTCATATAAGTGGTTGCAGCACATACTGGTTTGATTTAGTCAATTCAAGGTTGTAATAATTTGCAGGAGATGCTCATTTTGAATGCAGTTGTCTTTCTTTATGTCTCTAGACAAGTGTAACAAAATCAAATTGACATGCACATCATTCTCATAGCCTTGTTTCATATGGCATAAAGTCAGTGTCAAACTGAGAAA
The DNA here is from genome assembly GCF_019703515.2 of Myxocyprinus asiaticus. Classification (NCBI taxonomy): domain Eukaryota; kingdom Metazoa; phylum Chordata; class Actinopteri; order Cypriniformes; family Catostomidae; genus Myxocyprinus; species Myxocyprinus asiaticus. Next base: position 17,885,918 of record NC_059379.1, read on the forward strand.
AACAGCACTAAATGGACTGTAAAGAGTGAGAGAGTGAAAGTGAGGTGACACAGCATCTTGATCATAAGCACTCTCTGTCTCTCTCGGTTTTGCCTCCACTTGTCCTTGACATCTTGCATTTTCTCTTCCCTTGTCTGCTAATGACACATTGTCGCATGAAATGTTGGGCTGCTAGTGCAGCTAAATATCAAGCAATAGTTTGATGCTGTCAGTGCTTTATTTTATAGGATACATGAAAAATGGGAAAATGAACCATTCCAGGTGCTTTGCTATCAATCTCTGTGAATATTAGCCTACATGACATTTTATTTGATGTATAATCATCAGTCATTTATGCCAGTATGTTATTAATGTAGTAAGTGTTAAAGCTGAAACACTGATATTCAAAAAAATAATTAATTTAAATGCATTTTCATGCAGTCATAACATTAAATTGATAACATTATATACTGTATACAGTGGCCCCAAAATGTATTTGGAAACTAAGGCCACACTTAAACATTTATGAATTTCATTAAATTATAATATACACTACCGGTCAAAAGTTTTGAAACACTTACTCATTCTTTATTATAATTTTTTTCACATTTTAGAATAATAGTAAAGTCATCAAAACTATGGAATAACATCAATGGAACTATGGGAATTATGTTGTGACTAAACAAAATCCAAAATAAATCAAAACTGTATTATATTTTAGCAGCTTCAAAGTAGTCACCCTTTGCCTAAAATTTTCAGAAATGTACTCTTGACATTTTCTCAACCAACTTCTTGAGGTATCACCCTGGGATACTTTTTAAACAGTACTGAAGGAGTTACCATCTATATTGGGCACTTATTGGCTGCTTTTCTTTATTATTTGGTCCAAGTCATCAATTTAAAAAAAAATTGTTTTTTAAATTTTAGTTTTATAATGAAATAAATTAATATGGTGGCACAATTATATTTTTGTCTACAAACTAATTTCAAACATTTAAGCATACACCTTCAGATCAAAAGATTTTTAAGATCATGAGAAACATTTCGGTCAAGTGTTTCAAAACTTTTGACTGGTAGTGTATATAAAAATATAAAATATACAGTAATATATATAAATATACAGTAAATATAAAAAATTGCCATCTGCAACAAATGATGCTAGACCAGTGGTTCCCAAACTTTTTTAAACTATGGCCATCCCTCTATAGTGTTTTTTCCCCCCACGGCACCCCAACCAGTGAAAAATAAATAAATGAACAAATGTGCTATTGAAAACACTCAAAACATTAATATTAATAAAGTTTAATATTTATATTAACAAATTACTGTAAATAAAACAATGTAGCATTCAAGTATTTTTTTAAAATAAACAATGATTCAAGCCTTTAAAGTAATTATTCAAAAGCCAGTAATAAATTTGAGTATACAGTATACAGTAGTGCTTTAGGTTTTTCAATAACAGCAGCAATTAAACATAAAAAAAAATCGTAATATAAAAACATTTTAAAAGTAATCTAGTGCAAAATAAAACTACTTAAATTACTGACAATCTTTACAGTGTGAGTATTAGATATAATTATTACTGATTCAATGCAGTCAGAATTTGACTAAGAAGCCGAGCTTTCATTGAAATGTATTGGGCTTAGCTACTAAAGTTATGTTGTTAATATTGTTATTTGATTAATATTAAAAGTCTGTTAGGCTGCATTTACAATTCGGACAAATAAAATATTTTGAGATATACCATTTCCAGTTTGCTTAAACTCGCGTAATACATTAATGGCTGTGGTTACATTAAAGGGATAGTTCACCCGAAAATGAAAATTCTCTCATCATTTACTCACCCTCATGCCATCCCATATGTGTATGGCTTCATTTCTTCTGCAGAACACAAATTAAGATTTTTTAGAAGAATATGTCAGCTCTGTTGGTCCTCACAATGCAAGTGAATGGTGACCAGAATTCAGACGGTCCAAAAAGCACATAAAGGCAGCATAAAAGTCATTCATATGACTCCAGTGTCCAGGTTAAGTCCATGTCGATATTACAGGTGTGGGGGAGAAACAGATCAATATTTAAGTCCTTTTTTACTATAAGTCTCCACCTTTGATCAGACCCAACCAGTAGGTGGCTGAATGTGAAAGTGAAAGTGTAGATTTACAGTTAAAAAAAGGACTTAAATATTGATCTGTTTCTCACCCATACCCATCATATCACTTCAGAAGATATGGATTTAACCACTGGATTTCTTTTAAGCGGACTTTATGTCCTTTGTAGACTTCTGAGTTCTGGGGCCGGTTGCATAAGCATAACCATGACTGCGTCTATCAATTTTACAAGTTTGACTAACTAAAGACACCATAGAAAGCCTGTTGCATAAAACAAGCTCACAGTTATCTTTAGTAAGACTTAGCTAAAGGCCCTCTTTATGCATTGCATTTTGGGAAAAGTAAGACACCGAACAGCTTTAAAAAAATGGCCGACAGTGAATGCTCAATACAGTTTTCATTCGCTGAAAATATTTGCTTATTAGAGGAATACAATACTTCAAAATGTATTCTAATGAACAAATTTAGTGATTTTGACCCAAATAATAAAAAAACAAAACTGTTGTTACCATCGTAGAAGTCAAAGTCTTCTACAAAGTCTCAACTCAAGCCCCTTTCAGCCCTCAACTGAAGCCCCCATTTGCTCAGCTGACAGTTATTTTCCATGGCAACATAGAATGTAAACAAAAGTTAGCCTAGGGGTGCAAATGACTGAATAAATTAAGACCAACATTTTAGATGACTAAAACAGTTTTATGCAACCGGCCACTGGTCACCATTCACTTGCAATGTGAGGTGAAGAGATATTCTTCTAAAAATCAAAATCATTTGTCAGAAGAAAGAAAGTCATACACATCTGGGATGGCATGAGGGTGAGTAAATGATGAGAGAATTTTTATTTTTGGGTGAACTATCCCTTTAGTATCACGTCAAAATTGTGCAGATTCTTTTCTAAACCTTTTCTCAGAACTAACTTAACTTTTCATATACATTTTTGTGATTACTTTTAACTAACAGGTCACAAGGTCTTTTTTAGTATATTGAAATCAGTTCCTTTCCAGTACACATGTGTTCTAGCATCACTGTGCAATACGGTTCTGTTCATTAACTTTACTAAATGCATTCCTATATATTTACTGCACATTTTCATATTGAGAATCAATATATTTATCCAAAAGCTGAAAAATGTTGCTTTCAGAGGCTTTATATGGAGTTAGTAACTGCAGAGTGTAGGTGTTCATCACATTAACAATGGACACATATTACAAACGTTTAACAAACAAGAAAATGTCCAAATATTAATTTGTCTTAATTTTGCACATTTTTTATATATATATGTGTATATGTATATATATGTATATGTATATATGTATATGTATATATATACAGTATATGTGTATATGTATATATATATACACACAGTATATGTATATATGTACACTATATTGCCAAAAGTATTCGCTCATCTGCCTTTAGACGCATATGAACTTAAGTGACATCCCATTCTTAATCCATAGGGTTTAATATGACGTCGGCCCACCCTTTGCAGCTATAACAGCTTCAACTCTTCTGGGAAGGCTTTCCACAAGGTTTAGGAGTGTGTTTATGGGAATTTTTGACCATTCTTCCAGAAGCGCATTTGTGAGGTCAGACACTGATGTTGGACAAGAGGCCTGGCTCGCAGTCTTCGCTCTAATTCATCCCAAAGGTGCTCTGTCGAGTTGAGGTCAGGACTCTGTGCAGGCCAGTCAAGTTCTTCCACACCAAACTCGCTCATCCATGTCTTTATGGACCTTGCTTTGTGCACTGGTGCGCAGTCATGTTGGAACAGGAAGGGGCCATCCCCAAACTGTTCCCACAAAGTTGGGAGCATGGAATTGTCCAAAATCTCTTGGTATGCTGAAGCATTCAGAGTTCCTTTCACTGGAACTAAGTGGCCAAGCCCAGCTCCTGAAAAACAACCCCACACCATAATCCCCCTCCACCAAACTTCACAGTTGGCAGAATGCAGTCAGACAAGTACCGTTCTCCTGGCAACCGCCAAACCCAGACTCGTCCATCAGATTGCCAGATGGAGAAGCGTGATTCGTCACTCCAGAGAACGCGTCTCCACTGCTCTAGAGTCCAGTGGCGGCGTGCTTTACACCACTGCATCCGACGCTTTGCATTGCACTTGGTGATGTATGGCTTGGATGCAGCTGCTCGGCCATGGAAACCCATTCCATGAAGCTCTCTACGCACTGTTCTTGAGCTAATCTGAAGGCCACATGAACTTTGGAGGTCTGTAGCGATTGACTCTGCAGAAAGTTGGCGACCTCTGCGCACTATGCGCCTCGGCATCCGCTGACCCCGCTCTGTCATTTTACGTGGCCTACCACTTCGTGGCTGAGTTGCTGTCATTCCCAATCGCTTCCACTTTGTTATAATACCACTGACAGTTGACTGTGGAATATTTAGTAGCGAGGAAATTTCACGACTGGACTTGTTGCACAGGTGGCATCCTATCACAGTACCATTCTGGAATTCACTGAGCTCCTGAGAGCGGCCCATTCTTTCACAAATGTTTGTAGAAGCAGTCTGCATGCCTAGGTGCTTCATTTTATACACCTGTGGCCATGGAAGTGATTGGAACACCTGAATTCAATTATTTGGATGGGTGAGCGAATACTTTTGGCAATATAGTTATATGTATATATGTATGTATGTATATATACGTATATGTATATGTATATCTATCTATCTATCTATCTATCTATCTATCTATATATATGTATATATATATGTATATATGTACAGTATATGTATATATGTATATGTATATATGTACTGTATATATATATATATATATATATATATATATATATATATATATATATATATATATATGTATATATGCATCTTTTATTGTTTTTTTATGTGTGAAATAGTTTGAAAGTGTCCTTGAAAAAACATTTTAGGGGCCACTGTTTGTATGTGAGAACCTGTGTTTTTGTTGTTGTTTTTTTGCTGAATCTGACTAAAATTGTTTATGGTTAAATGTAAGCATGAAGCAGTTCTTCATTTTGAGAGTGTTATATATTTTCAGGAGGTGCCATTTCAGAAACAGTGGGAGCCACTGCTTCACAAGTGTCATGTAATTAAGAGCCGTGCCTGTAAGAGCTAAATTGCTTTAACACCATTAAAGTAATAGTGGTGTTCTCATAGTTTGTCTTGACACGCTTGCATTGCAGAGAATTGAGAAAGCATTATAGAAAGCGGGTAGAGTGAACTTGGGTCCTCTCCATTGTAGGCTGTGTCTATTTGGAGCTACACATAACCCACTTACTGGGAAACCATATTCCGCCTCCTGAAGGAGAGAGCAAGAGAGAATGTGAGAGAAAGTCAGAGATAAAGAGAGAAAGGAAGGGACAAGTTCAAAAATCTCACACAGAGCTGTGATGTGTAAGATCTGTTCTCCTCTGTCAGAGGCATCCTCATAGCACTCCTCATCTATCACTTGATGAGCCTGGGGTGGATCATGTTTGTACCACAGCAGTCTGGCTCATGCTTTTGGTTTGCACTGTGGCTTGGTTCGCGATTCACTATAGGAAACCAGAAATGGTGTGACTTGACCATATGTGGTTTGGATGCTGACTGTAAACCCCAGGAGCTTCAGCCTTTTGAATCCGCTGCAGAGAAAATTTAATGGGAATAAGAAATTTAATGTGTTTGGATCGGATTCCTCTTAATTATTCCACTTCCATTAACCTTACTTTTAACCTAAAATTCCATTAACCTACAATTCTATTATGATTCCATTAATAATTCTTTTAGTACTTCTGTAGAAGAAATATTTGGAAATAAGATGCTTTTCTTGTTGTATTTACTGCCATCAGCAGTCTGTTGCCTTATGAAGATTATTTCAAGAACAGCCATAACCACCATAGACAGTGAGGGGGAGATGTACCCCACACCCCCCTCCCTCAATATTCAGAACATTGTTCAATACATATTCATTTTCCAATCACAGATTCCTAAAACTATCTTTGGTCTAGGGCTGGTTGATATGCAAGAAATATGTTCATTAAATTTCTATAAAAGAATATTGCGATATCCGATTACATCGTCAACCCCCCTGCCCCAATTGCTGAGGGTGTATGTAATATTTTTGCTTTTGCTTCATTGATTATGCTTTTGAAAAATAAATGTATTTATTAAAACACAAAAAACACTTCAAACGAAACAAAAAAGCAATTAAAATAATTAAGTGGTCACATTTTTATTTTATTTAACTACCTCTCATTCCGTCACGCAAGTATCAGTATACAAAAACAGGTGGAAAATCACTTATACAAACTAAGTTCTGAATAAAATTATAAATGTAAACATAATAATAATGATAATTGAAATATTAATAAATTTTAGGTTCAAGGTGTTTTTGTATAATTTTATGATTTGTGAACCTGCAGAGTTGCATTCACAATGTATGTTAAGCTCGAACTGTTCCGTGTAAATAAATCAAACTTAACTCCGAGCACCTCCTGAGAATGTTTGAGGTCATTTGCAGCTTTCTCATAGATTACACTATTCTTGCAAACTGATAACTGAAATAAAGAAGATGCTGTAGAGCAGGGGTGTCAAACTAAGTTCCTGGAGGGCCACAGTCCAGCAGAGTTAAGCTCCAACCCTAATTAAACACACCTGAAGCAGCTAATCAGGGTCTTCAGGAGTGCTTGAAGATTACAAGGAGGCATTTTGGAGCAGGGCTGGAACTAAACTCTGCAGGGCTGCAACCCTCCAGGAACTGAGTTTGACACCCCTGCTGTAGTGTGAGAACTCTTTACATGCACGTGTTCCACGAGACTGGCTAGTGCTGCACGCCTCTGAACAAACAGCGAATCAGACATGCACATCGACGGCTTTTCTGTCGTCTGTTCTTAAAAATATAATAAAGTGTGTTTCTTCAAATGCTTGTCTTTGTATCTAAAAGCAGTTCATCGGGATATTTGCCAGATATCGTTGATATCTGATTACAACATCCTATCGCCCAGTCCTACTTTGGTTCCCCCTCCCCCCACAATATTTGGTTGCATACTTGTATTTCATTCATTCATTCATGTTTATAAAATACTACTTTACCACAAAAAACATCTTGGTTACTGTTGAAACCTCCATTCCCTGATGGAGGGAATGAGATGTTGTGTCGATGTAGTGACACTAGGGGTCGAATTTGGGAGCCCCAAACTCCTCTGATATTTGAGAAAAGGCCGATGAGAATTGGCGAGTGGTATTTGCATGCCACTCCCCCGGACATACGTGTATAAAAGGAGACGGCTTGCAGTCACTCATTCAGGTTTGTGCTGAGGAGCCGAGACAGATTCCCGGCCATTTCAGCGGGTAGTTCAATGTTGTGGCAGGAGGGACGCAACGTCTCGTTCCCTCCATCAGGGAACGGAGGTTACAAAAGTAACCAAGATGTTCCCTATCTGTCACTCACTCGACGTTGTTTCGATGTAGTGACACTAGGGGTCCCTATACAAAATGCCACAACCAGCTGAACTGTGTCACGTGGATCGGCGGTACAGGTGCAGGCAGGCTGTCACGTGCCTAATAAATAGTGCACACGGCCCCATCGTAACTTTCCCAACGTCCCACATAAGTTGCATAGTCCCTTGTACCCAAGGGAGGGGACAAGACATACTTACAATGGGAATAGGCCACACCAGCTGTTCTGACTTTTTCTCTCATTTTTTGAAAAAAATTAAAACTTCACTTAGCTGGGACCAAGATACATACACACCGGGGAAGGTGTTCTTTTTCCCCCACGGAGAAAAGACACCACAGAGACCACGTCCTGCCCGAAGGGGAGGTTAACATGTGGAGAATACATCACATGGACTTACCAACTGGGAAGTACCACACATGGAAAGGAGTCCCCACGGTAGGTCCTACCTGGAAGGGAGGAGCTCTACAATGCAGCAACTCGTGGCTGAGCAGAACTCTGCCCAAGGGAAGACACAGGTTTACCATCAGGGAAACCGTACCATGGAAAATACCTCATTTGGGATTACCGACGGGGAGCCACCACACATGGAGCACCTATCCCAAGTACAGGGGTTGACCTGACAGGGCATACTTCACAAGTACTGGGCCTGGCATAGAATATCTCCGTCAAATTCGCCTGCCGCAGGGTGCTGGGGGAGGAAAGACGTTCAGAGTTTGCCGGTCCCTGGAACTCACATGGACGAAAAAAGCACACGTTATCCCCTCAGGGAGGGGAAAGGCGCTAAGTGCAAGCGGTACACCCAGCCAGCTGCCCTCAACTTACCTGTTTGTACCCACTAACACACGGGACGAAACTGGCTCAATCTGGAGATTGTAAAATCTCGTGAAAGTATTAGGTGTCACCCAGCCCTCTGCTCTACAGATGTCTGTTAGGGAGGTGCCGTTTGTCCTAGGAGAATTCAACCTCCTGGCGCCTCTAAGGAACCTGATGATCAGGTCGTGCTTCCCCAAAGACTTACCGTCTACTGCGTCGTGATGTGCCGCTATGGTGGCCACATACACATTTAAGGTGGAGGGGGACAGCCATCCCTCCAACCTCTCCTGCAGTGGGAGGATTCCTGGGAAGCAAACAGGTCTACCTGCGCTTTACCAAATCGACTCCAAATCAGCTGGACCTCCTGGGGGTGGAGTCTCCTCTCTCCTCTGAGTGTTACTCATCATGACAGCGCGTCCACTGCGCGATTGAGTTTGCCTAGGATATGAGTGGCCCACAACGACTTCAGTCGCTGATGACTCCAAAGGAGGAGATGGCGGGAGAGTTGTGACATGCGACTTGAGCGTAAACTGCCTTGGCGATTTATGTAAGCAACTGTCGCCATGTTGTCCGTCCAGACTAGCACATGCTTGCCCTGGACAGCAGCCGAAACCTCTGCAGAGCCAGCAATACCTCCAGCAACTCGAGGCAATTGATATGCCAACGCAGTCGAGGTCCTGTCCAGGAGCCTGAAGCTGCTTACCTGTTGCAAACGGCGCCCCAGCCGGACTTGGATGCATCTGTTTTGACAACAACATGTTTGGACACTTCTAGGGGAACCCCTGCCTGTAGAAATGCAAGGTCCATCCAAGGGCTGAACGTGCGGCGGCAGACCGGCGTGATAGCCACGGCCATCTCGGGACTCGAGTCTGAAGCCAGTGCTGAAGTGGTCTCATGAGCCGCTGAGGATGCCATATGCCCCAGGAGCCTCTGAAATTGTTTCAGTGGGACCACCGTTTTTCCCCTGAATAACTTCAGGCAATTTAGCATTGACTGAGTGCGTTCGCTCTTGAGGTGCGCTGTCATAGTAACTGAGTCCAACTCCAACCCGAGAAAAGAGATGCTCTGTAGCCAGGAGAGCTTGCTGTTTTCCCAGTTGACCTGAAGCCCCAACCAGCTGAGGTGTCTTGAGCACCAGGTCCCTGTTCACACACAATAAATCTCGAGAGTGAGCTAGAATCAGTCGTCGAGATAGTTGAGGATGCAGATGCCCACTTCCCTTAGCAGGGCAAGGGCTGCCTCTGAGACTTTCGTAAAGACACGAGGTGACAGGGACAGACCGAAGGGGAGGACCTTGTACTGATATGCCTGACCCTCGAAGGCAAACTGAAGGAACGGTCTGTGTCCAGACATGAAAGTACGCATCCTTCAGGTCTACTGCCGCGAACCAATCTTGATGCCGGACGCATGATAGAATGCGCTTCTGCGTCAGCATTTTGAATGGGAGCTTGTGCAGGGCCCGATTCAGAGTTCGAAGGTCTAAGATTGGCCGCAACCCACCGCCTTCCTTCGGGACGATGAAGTAGGGGCTATAGAACCCCTTCTTCATCTAGGCTGGAGGGACAGGCTCTATCGCGTCCTTCTCTAGAAGTCCTTCTACAGCGATCTCCGCACGCAGAACAGCAGCGTCCTTGTCTACTACCGAGGTAAACCGGACACCATTGAACCTGGGTGGGCACCTGGCAAACTGAATCGCGTAGCCGAGTCGGATCGTCCTTGTCAGCCAGCACGATGGGTTGGAGAGTGCTAACCACACCTCCGAACTCCAAGCAAGGGGCACCAAGGGGACAGTCGCCTTTGACATACCTGTGGATGGGGGCTCACGGTAAGGTGGAGCAGGAACTGCCACATCGAGAGGGCTCATGTCCTGAACTCGTGGCTGCGCTGAAAGAAATGTTAGCGCACTTACCTCCCAGGACCAGTCTGGGACGGGAGAGGAGGCTGGGCGTCCTCGTGGCACGTCACGCAGCTGGGTGTGCGGAGGCGGAGGACCCGCAGCGCCTCTGCTGTGAGTGTTCGATGAACGGCTGTCGTGACAACGATGGCCGTAGGCACCGAGTGTGTGACCCAGAGAATAAGGAAACCGCTCTTTTTTGAAAATGGGGGTACTGCAGCCCTTGGGCGTGCAGTGAAACCGGGAACAAAAGATTCTCCTCCCGGCCCTCCACGGGGGATGGAGTGGTTTGTGTACCACCTCCTGGCTTGCAGCGAGTTTCCTCACCCCTGGGTCGGCCATCTCAGGGACGCTTCGAAGCCTTCCTGGGGTTTTTGGCGCTGGACCGAGGGATGGGGGGCATCAGCTTCCTGCAGGGGCTCTACGCCGGGGCCGAGTGGTTGGCTCGGGCTGTGGTGGAACCGGTGTTGCTACCGCAGGAGGACGCCCTTGGTGACGAGCAGACGGGGTGCGGGATCCCGGCAGCATGTAGGAAGAATCACGCCAAGGCAGTATGTGGTTGCAAGCCGTCTCCTTTTATACCCGTATGTCCGGGGGAGTGGCATGCAAATTCCACTCGCCAATTCTCATTGGCCTTTTCTCAAATATCAGGGGTGTTTGGGACTCCCAAGTTCGACCCCTAGTAGACACAATGTTGATTGAGTGACAGATAGGGAACTCGATGCAAATTTTTTAACTACACAGTTCAACCCATAACTACACGGATATCAGTCTCACAAGCCTTAAAGATGCAGTATGTAAGATTCAGAAACCCTTGTTATTAATGACAGCTGTGGCCGTTAAGTGAACTGCAGCCTGTTGCTCATGATCGCGCGCACACACTCCATAGGGACGCGAGCATCAACCAAAACAAAGAGACTGAACATGATTCACCGGCATCATGATGACAGATGAGGTAGCATAATTGAAATGACACGGTTATGATTGTTTTACTACAAACTTTGAGACTGTATAATTATATTTGACTCTTCAGTGCTGGAACAGGGCTAAAACAAAGCGTGGATATAGGTCTGACTATGCGAGACTGTAGTTTGAAGTAATCACTTTTCTTTGCATGATACATAGGCTATCGTATAAATGCAGTCAATGTCGGCGTTAGCTTGCTAGCCAGCTTTATCAAAAGCTGTTAGCTAAATTTGGTGGATGATGACAGTAGCTGTTTATAAAATAGAGTGTACATTATAAATATGTTGACACAATTCAGCATTGATGTGATTCTATCATAACTGTCATTTTGATATATCGATGCGCTATTATTTTATAATAATAGAATGTATATATTTTCTATATAACCGTTACGTTACACTAATGAATAGAGCTTTTTGCATTATCTTGAACATTGTCTAGCATTCATTTCATGTGTTATTGTAGTTTACTTTGCTGAATAATTACAGAATAACATTGACATTAACCTGACATTTAGTATAAAGAGAAGATCGTTGAAATTATTTGAAAGTTACGAAGCAAGGTAGCTTGCAGTTCGTCAGCATTAGCAGGCAAGGTCAAGTTAGCTAAAATTACACAGATCAATCCTTATGGCACTATATTTCACATGCTTTGCAGTTATGTAAGTTTACCTGTCCAATAAGAAGAATGCCAATTCTGGGTCGGTTCTGATCCCCAAAACCGAACGTAGGTCCCTTCAGGAATCAAATGTCCTGCCGATGTTCACGCTAGTTTTCGCTCGACCACGATCACGTTGCCGCTTAGCCAGACAGGATTCAGTAAATGTTTATTTTTTATTTTTGGCTTACTCTGAGTTTGTGTAGGAGTCGGTGTTGTGCTGGAAGCTGGCCGTTTGCTGGATTCCATCTCTTAAGATAGCATTACCTAGTGTTGCAGACTGTCTGTTGACACTGTTAAATAGCGGAAGCACTGAGGCAAAGCTCTCGGAAGTGCGCAAAACGTCACATCCTTTGGATTTTCCCAGCAAAAACATGAAAATCAGTCTACAGGCTTTAATAGGCAACCTATGAAGTCCGGGAAGGGCTCATTTTTTTAAGTTGCGTTACAAGCCGTTCACACATTGGCAAAAAAAAAGGCGAATATTATATGAAAATTTTTACATATTGCACCTTTAAGTACACAACACTAACAATTCATCATTCATTTTGTCAGACAAAAATAATGACTTGCGTTTTAGTAAGTGAGAGTAAGTTTAATGCAGTAACCGCTCACTAATAAAACCAGTAGTGGTAGTGTTGTCATGATACCAAAACTGTAATAGTCGATACCGAAACCAGTGATATTTCATGGTTCTCGAGACCAATTTCAATACCACAGCAAATAAAATGCTAATATGGTAATATGCTATTGAACACACTCCTTTAGCCTATGTAAAGTTACATTTAAATGTAAATAATAAATGTAAAGAAATACATGTTTCCTTCAAATGTTTCTCAAATAAGTGTGTATTGCTTAAGTGTTTTTAAGTAGAGCCTTACTAAAATCTTTTTTTTTTTAACCAAATCCTGTTTTCCATTCTATTTTTATTTTTTATGTGTCTTACATGACACTTTCCATGTCTTAAAGTTTTATTTAATTTCATAATCAAAATGGTGTCTAATCAAATTAATTCTTAAACTTTTTATAAGTGAAAAAGAACAATTTCTTTAAAAAACTTTTAACAAGTGAAAATAGGACAGTTACATTTCAACACACCATTGCTTTTTTAACAAACTTTTATTCAGTACAACAGCACTGTTCTCAATGTCTGTTGAGTTGCCAGTGTGTGAGCAGTCGGCATCACACATTCATTAAAGCGAACAGCTCATGCAGACTAAGACTGCAGTCTTTCGCGGTTTAAAAATCACACTAGGACATTTTGTGATTTTTTTTTTTTTTTTTTTTTTTTTTAAATTTGATTAATTGTCCATTTCAGTGTAAAAGAAGTAACAGAGCACATGCTCTGAGCATTTGTAAGCAGTCGTGTGTCAGTCAGACTGTACTGTGGAACCGAATTAAGTCGGTTTTCTGTACTACTGGTACTGCAGAAACACTGGTATCGTGACATCTTTTTTATTTTAGTATCGACTTGGTACCGAAGAACCGGTACTTTTGACATCACTACGCAATGGTGACGCTGAAAAGTAGTGCAGCAAACATTGTACAAGTATTTTATTACATTGTTCCATCTATACTGGCAGAAGATGTTTAAGAATCATTAACAGAACCAAAAGTCATAAAAATCATTCAGTTCTCAGTAAAAAAAAAAAAAAAAAAAAAAAGGTTCCCAGAGAGAATCTGGTCTTCGTTTGAGGCTTCTTAATACATCGGGCGTGTTTTTCCAGTGAGTCAAACAGAGATGGAGGGAGCCTTTTGAGAGGTGGTGTTGAATGTGTCATTCTGCTGAAGGAGTAGATGCCACCTGCTGAGTCTGCCTTTCTAACGACACTCTCACCGTCACTGCGTTGACATGGTAACCTGTGTCTCAGCAGCGGGTGTGACCTTGCCGATCCATCCATATTCTTTTTTCCCATGAGAGGATGCTGGAAGCATGCAAACACTCATGCTCGCTGCAGGTGAGGTATGGCCAAAATGGCTGCTAACATCAGCTCAAGGCAGTGTATGATGTTGTATCTAAGTTTCTGAACCACAAGGCTCCTGATTTATTGTTGGATTAGACCAAAGTCAGGTAAAATGCCATAATTAAAGCTGTAATCTATTTTTTTTTGAGTGCTGCATAAAATCAGACACTTTTTGTCTTTATGTGTGCTGGTTTGCTGACATCAGGTTGGCCAAGGCCTATATATATATTACTATTGCATAATATATCATTTACAATAATATATAATCTAAATATAATACTAATAAATAATAATAATAAAAAAGAATAAAATATAATTTTTATGAGATAATTTTTTATGAAGAAATTAGAACAGAAATATCTGATGTAAAAGTAAAAGTGAACAACAGTAAAGTTGACCAAAAAGAGAGACATTTTAACTATTTAGAAATATTTTGATATTGATTTTTTTTCATGTCATTCAATGAAATCATATATCCCTATTTTATTATTTGATTTATATATTTGAAGTTAAATATGTCAAAATGACTTCTTAAGGTGTATGCACACATGCACCTTTATAAATATGACAATTTATATGACAATTAATTGGGAAAGTCCTAAAAGAGACAATTAATCGTCCTTGCCATAAAACAGACAATTAATCGTCATAATCGCAATTATTTGTTTGACAATTAATCATCAGCCAAATTTCATTACTGTGACAGCCCTAGGTTGGATGATATGTTTTTAGAGAGTGGGGTTTTGGAGAAAGGGCATGTGGTTGAAGCGACTGGGGGTGGTCTAATTCAGTGACAAAGTCTAACAGAAGTTTCCAAAACGTCTGAGATATCTTAAAACAACTTTAATTTGACACAAGGAATTTGATGCTGTGAGGAACTCTGTACAATATGTCATACTGTTTTAGGGGACCTCTAATTTTCCCAAACCATGTTTTCCAGAGCTTTTTGTCCACTGAGAATTTGTGGAAACAGTACTTTCTACATATTTTCTAGGCTGAATGATTATCACTCAGTTATGCGACAGTACGACATATGGAATGGTCTGTACTTCCATCCCTTTACAGCCCCGTTTTCGTTTAAAGTACATTATCATCTAATCTAATCAAGGTTTCTAATACAATTGGGCTGTTGCCTTTGAAGACCAGACTCTTGCACAGAATAAACTGAGATGTCCTTCTGGCTAAGATTAACTCTTATCCCGTAATGTTAAATCCTTTTTAACAAAACTGATTTGTCAGAATGTGCTAAGTCAGCTCATGATTCATCAGTTTGATCAGGCATTCATAAAGAATGTAGGACTGAAGAACATCTGAAGTCACTGGAGACTGAGGAATCACTTGTGCTTCCTGCTGTGCATGTCACTGGAGTTATGTGTGAACTGTGAAGTAAACTGTCTTAATTTCTCCCCTTATGCTGTTATTAAGCGGGATCAGAGAGCAGTCGGCTGTTCACCGGTGTGCTTTTCGGCAATTAGTCTGTTTCTCTCCATCTCTTTCGCTGTGGTGAATGCACTTCTTCGTGTGCTGGATGGTGGGCTCTCCTGTGAAGCCATTTAGGGTCAGTGCTCATGTAACTGGGTACACATTGCTCAATTTGGCGGTGTCTCGCTAATGGGCCAAACGCAGGAAGAGAGGAAAATTACTCAGAGACAACATTTGCACTTTAATTTTTTTCTCTCATTCCATGCATGGGTAGAGTTTTGATTCTGTACAGGTGGGATGTATGAACTCGCAGAAATGAAAAACATATTGACAGGATCACTTTAAACAAAATCAATTTGTGTAATATGACAAGAAAATGAGCAATGTGGCAGATAGGCCTGTGAGTGTAGGAAAAAATGAAGCCGATATGATTTCCCTGTTTAAATGTCACAAGCTACAGAGAAGGGAG
Source organism: Myxocyprinus asiaticus (assembly GCF_019703515.2). Lineage (NCBI taxonomy): Eukaryota > Metazoa > Chordata > Actinopteri > Cypriniformes > Catostomidae > Myxocyprinus > Myxocyprinus asiaticus. Next base: position 17,901,615 of record NC_059379.1, read on the forward strand.
CTTCATTTGGATGCTGCTTAGGCACAGTTCCATAAAAAAAAAAAAAAAAATATATATATATATATATATATATATATATATATATATATATATATATATATATATATATATATATATATTTGTGTGTGTGTGTGTATGTGTATATATATATATATATATATATATATATATATATATATATATATACAGTTGTGCTCAAAAGTTTGCATACTCTAGTAGAATATGTGAAATTTTGGCATTGATTTAGAAAATATGACTGATCATGCAATTTGCAAAAGGTCTTTTATTTAAGGATAGTGATCATTTATTATCACATAGTTGTTTGGCTCCTTTTTAAATCATAATGGTAACAGAAATCACCCAAATGGCCCTGATCAAAAGTTTACATACCCTTGAATGTTTGGCCTTGTTACAGACACACAAGTTCACACAAAGGTTTAAATGGCAATTAAAGGTTAATTTCCCACACCTGTGGCTTTTTAAATTGCAATTAATGTCTGTGTATAATTAGTCAATGAGTTTGTTAGCTCTCACATGGATGCATTGAGCAGGCTAGATACTGAGCCATGGGGAGCAGAAAAGAACTGTCAGAAGACCTGCGTAACAAGGTAATGGAACTTTTATAAAGATTTATTTAAAGAAGCCTTGAAAATGCCAGTCAGTACTGTTCAATCACTTATTAAGAAGTGGAAAATTCTGGGATCTGTTGATACCAAGCCAAGGTCAGGTAGACCAAGAAAGATTTTAGCCACAACTGCCAGAAGAATTGTTCAGGATACAAAGAAAAACTCACAGGTAACCCCAGGAGAAATGCAGGCTGCTCTGGAAAAAGACGGTGTGGTACATCAGTTGTTGACTGGGAGTCAGTAACGGGCGATCCACACTCAAATCCAGAAGGGGGTGCGCGCAGTAAGGCAACGCTTTTTGCTAACTGCCGCAACAGGATAAAGAGCAGAAGAAGAAGACACCATCTATGCACCAACCCAAAACAAGAATGGCGAGTTCAGATAACACGCAAGAGCTCGAAGACACGCCTACTTGTTTTAAATCAGCAGAGTGGGAAAGTTTTGTGTTCCCAGTGAACTACGGCAGCAGTGGAGAGCGAGTGGTAGATAGGACAGGACGGTGTGTCGGCATTGTAAGACAGCTGTACGGTATGTGAGTGGAAATACGTCCAACATGCTAACACATATCAGACGACATCACCCAGATGTGCCAATCACCGGAGCTAGGCAGAAAAAGATGACAGGAGTGCAAAAACTTATCCCTGCAGCTTTTAACTAGCCTTTAGATATGAGAGCAGACAGGGCCAAAGTCATTACTCAGGCAATTGGCATATACACAAACAACATATAGTTTAAGTGGAACAAATTGTAACACTCCTTCTCCTAATGCACAAGTTGTATTTTTCATTAGTCTATTTATTTTTTACTTCTATAACAAAAGAGATGCTTTTCAATTTTGTAGCTGATTGTGACCAAATACCTTTTGTTTTTTATCAGCCCTACAAAAAAATATGACCCATGCAAGAGTGCATTCTGTTTACTGCTTAATACACTAAAGGAGGCTGTACTGTACCAACTACCTCAGGGGGGATTAAATGCCGCTAGGTGGAACAAACTATAATTTGCACTACTGTCTGTTCAAAATAAATGAAAAGAATCCTAGCATTTGGGATTTGTTGCTTTTTCATGTTGTACCGAACTCGTATCGAACTGTGACCCCAAAACCGAGGTACCAAAACCGTGACTTCTGTGCACCGTTACACCCCTAATAAATAAAATATATATATATATTGCCAGGTTTTCTTTCCCTTCTAAGTCAATAAGAAATAAAAATTGACTCATTTTAATTCTTAATGTACTATGTTCCTGGTCCTGGTATGCATGATTCGTCTGTGCATGTCATTGCAAAGAATTTATTTTCCTCTCGAAAAATCTGTTATCAAAATGACTTTACTTTTCTGTTGGAAAACACTCAAGGAAGCTGCCATATCACTGCATCCAAAGTCATTCATTTCCACTGAAGAGATGCTTGGAGGATGTGTGAAATCCGACCCTCTGTGGATGGGGAATTTTTAGGATTCAAATTGAGCTTCTGATGTATGGAAATGTTTCAACTTGTGTGATTAAATGTGACCACTCGACTGGATGTTATGTATTCCATTTAAAACTATGAAGTTAGAAATATAAAGTAAACCTTTTTTCCCCTAAACTTTATGGCTGATGTTGACGGCAGATTGGATGAATGATTAAGTCAGAAATAATCATTTACATTGCAAATATATCACAAAACCAATTTATGTGTGATTTAAATGTTTAAATCTGTCATTAATTTCTGCACGTGCAAAACCTTCATATTTAAATTTGAATCTATGAATTTGTACAATCATAGTAATACCAATAATATTTAGAATAATACTAATTGAATAGTAATTATGTTTTAATTGAATTCATCCATTTGCTCAACAAAATCACAAACAGTAATGTCATCGTAGCAAACCTCAGAAAACAAAACCAGCTATCTTACTAACTTTTTCAAAACTTAATTTTAAATGTTTGATATTTCTATATGTCCCAAGGGCATTGAAAGCTGACCATGACAATTTATAAAATGTCATGAAATTTGTATTTTAATTGCATTTTTAATAATGATAGAAGCTGTTGTCACTGTTTGAAATTTCTTATACATTTTTAAGGTTGGAACCTAAAAATGAAAATAGAATTACAAATATAACAGTGATTTAATAACTATACTATAAAAATAATAACTTAAGTGCTATCATATCAAAACAAACGCTTGCATAGACAAGCTTATTTGTTAAATTCTTTAATATTTACAGTGTTTTCTGAAGTTAAAATATTTCATATTGTATGATTGTGCCTTTGAATATTGAAGTATTTGAATATTTACAAATGTTTTGCACTTACTACATTTTGTTACGTTTGTTTATATGCACTTGTACGATTGACATTAAGTTTACATTGATATGTATAACAAGCACCGAATTTCTACTGTCTCTTTAAGAGAATGGCAGCTCCGCTAGCAAGTGTTTACAGTTGAATAAGCGCAGATTAATGGGAGAGAAGGTGGTTTTTCCCTTATCCGTGCAATGCATGATAAGAATTAATGCTCCCTGTCTGCCACTCACTCAACGTTGTGTCGATGTAGTGACACTAGGGGTTCGATCTTGAGAGCCCAATCACCTTTGCTTAAAATAGAAAAGGCCAATGAAAATTGGCGAGTGGAATTTGCATGCCACTCTCCACCCCGGACATATGGGTATAAAAGGAGATGGCGTGCATCACTCATTCAGATTTGTTCTTCGGAGCCGAATGCATGTGTGTTCGTCCTCTCACTCTTTGCTACGCTGCTGGATTCTTATGCTGCATATCAGCGACCACCCTTACACGGTTGAGTGCTGTGTTCCCCCGGGCGCTTCGACAGCCTGAGTCTGCAGGTGCTAAAAGAGTATATTAGAGTATATTTCTTTCTAAAAGAGCTTTTTTAAAGATGTCCTTCCACGTTTGTGCTACTGGATGTGGCCGTATCTCTCCCCTCCGGATACCCATGAAATCTGCCTCGAGTGGCTGGGGCGCCAGCACGCCGAGGCGGCTTTCGTGGAAGGGTTAGGTTCTCATTGCGAGAACATGCCCATGAGAACGTTGGGGTTGCGGCTCACTTCATTCTTCATGAAGTAAGGAGCCACCGCGGCTGCTCCCCAACCTGGTCCATCCTAGGCTGACACTCAGCCGGCCGGGTCGGCAAGCACCGCAGGTGATCTGGATGTGGACATGGGAGCGTTTCTGCCGGCTCAGCCCCCGTGGACCTCCCATTCCCCAGCACGCTTGTTCTGTCCAGACGAGCTGTGGAGCGATGCAGGCGGTCTGCCTCAGGGTGGGTTTAATGTGTCGTTCGCAGCTTGCAACGAGAATCGGAGGGTGGGCTTCTGCTATTGGAAGTGGACGAATCTTCTGAGCTCCTGCCCACGGGTGGTAGAGCATAGGATGAGTCGGATGCTGAGATGGCAGCCGTGCTGTCACAGCTGTCTCCTTCTACCCTGAAAGTGTACGTGGCTGCCATAGCAGCTCACCATGATACACTGGATGGCAGTCCCTCACGACAGTGCGACCTGATCAACAGGTTCCTCAAAGGCGTGAGGAGATTGAATCCTCCTAGACCGTGCCTGATCCCCTCTTGGGATCTCTCTGTGGTCCTACCTGCCCTACAGAGAGCCCCGTTTGAGCCCCTGGAGCAGGCCGAGCTCAGCACTCTGTCTCTAAAGATGGCCCTCCTGGTGGCGCTCACTTCCATCAAGCAGGTGGGGGACCTGCAGGCACTCTGTTACCAGCGAATGCCTGGAGTCCGGGTCAGCACACAAGCAGAGGTTGGCCCATTGGATTGTGGATGCCATTTCTCTCGCATACCAGTCTCAGGACTTGCTGTACCCCTTGGGGGTCTGGGCACACTCCACTAGAGGTGTTGCGTCCTCCTGGGCACTGGCAAGGGGGGCCTCTCTAGCAGACATATGCAGAGCTGCAGGTTGGGCTACGCCCATTACCTTTGCGAGGTTTTATAACCTACAAATAGACCCGGTTTTGACCCGAGTGTTACGCGGTAACAGCAGGTAGACCGGGCGGCCAGTTGGGTGTACCATTTGCATTGCGCCTTTCCTCTTTTTCAAAGGTGATAATGTGCGCTTTTTGTCCACAACAATTCCCCGTACCAGTGAACTCCGGATGCCTTTTTAATTCTTTAGCACTGTCTGGTGACCAACTTGGCGGAGGAGTAACTCCACCAGGCCCAGTACTCGTGGTATTCCCCTTTTCAGGTGAGCCCATGTGCTTGGGCTCAGTGCTCCATGCATGGTGATTCCCCTTTGGTAATCCCGTATGATGATTTTCTACTGTTCGGTTTCCCCCTTAGGTGAAACCTGTGTTTCCCCTCGTCAGAGCTTTCTCTGTCGCGGCCACTGTGCTGCGTACCCTCTCTGTAGATAGGGTCCTCCTGTGATATTATTCCATATGTGTACTTCCCTGTTGGTAAGTCCATGTGGTCTCCGTAGTGCCCTCCTTCCTGGAGAGTGAAGAGCACTTCCCAGCTCTATTCTAGAAAGTGCTCAGCGGGAGATTGCTTAACAGAAAATTAAGAATGGCACCGCCGGTAGCCTACTTGGGTAAGTGCCTTCTCCCCCCTTAACGGGACTAGGGAGATGCCTTACCTAACTCACTGGAAGGTCACGACATGGTTGAGTGCTCGCTGCGAGGCATGCAGCAGCTTGCCCGTGTCCACTCTTCCGTGCCTCGTGACATGGTTCAGCGCCTGCACCGTTTCTTATAGGAACCCCTAGTGTCACTACATCGACACAATGTCGAGTGAGTGACAGACAGGGAACGTCTTGGTTACTGATGTAACCTCTGTTCCCTGATGGAGGGAACGAGACGTTGTGTCCCTCCTGCCGTGGAGCTGTCTATCTATCGGCTCCTCAGCATAATTCTGAATGAGTGATGCACGCCATCTCCTTTTATACCCATATGTCCGGGGCGGAGAGTGGCATGCAAATTCCACTTGCCAATTTTCATTGGCCTTTTCTATTTTAAGCAAAAGTGATTGGGGCTCTCATGATTGAACCCCTAGTGTCACTACATCGACACAATGTCTCGTTCCCTCCATCAGGGAACAGAGGTTACATCAGTAACCAAGATGTTTCTTTTTATCTTTTTGACCACCAACTGACTGTAAATAACAAAAAGGATATTAAAAGAGATATGAAATGAAAATGGAGTGTGTGGATCTCGTCTTTGGACACACACTACAGGGAACAAAGCAACAGGAAACTTTTACTTGAATGTGTATTGACTTGCTTGTACGAATATTTATTGTACATGTTCTTAAATTCAAATCTTCAAGCTCTCAAGTTTTGCAACACTTTTACCTTCAAACTGATGTACAATAGGCGCGTTACTTGTCTGTAGCCTTGCTTTAAAACGGAGAATGTTGTGAAAACAGTCAGTGGAAAAGTTTAAGCAAAATCAGAACTGATGTTGTTAAATGCAATATAAATGTAATTATCGCATATCACTGCTCAACTAAAGCGATGTTGACATCGTGATCCACAAAACCTCAGGACCCACTGCAGCCAAATAAGGTAAATTTCCTTCAGAGTGCACACTTACGAGACACAACACGCAGTTAAAAACGAGGCTGAATCCAGCGTCTTTATCGCCAACTTCTTATTCAGTAAAAGGATTGCGGTGTGTAAAGGGAAAAGTCACCCAAAAATTAAAATTCTCTCATCATTTACTCACACTCATGCCATCCCAGATGCGTATGGTTTTCTTTCTTCAGCAAAACACAAATGCAGATTTTTAGAAGAATATTTCAGTGATTGTGTGCCAAAATTCTGAAGCCAAAATCCACATAAAAGCAGCATAAAAGTAATCCGTATGACTCCAGTGGTTATATCCATGTGTTCAGACACGATATGATAGGTGTGGGTGAGAAGCAGATCAATATTTATTTTTGTCATAAATTCTCCTCTCTGCCCAGTAAATTTTTGGTGATTTACTCCTTTCTGTAAATCACCAAAAACAGAAGAAGGAGAAAGTAAAAGTGAGGGGAAAAGGACTTAAATATTTATCTGTTTCTCACCCACACCTTTCGTATCGCCTCAGAAGATATGGATTTAACCACCAGAGTCGTCTCGAGTACTTTTATGTTGCTTTTATGAAGCTTCAAAAATTTGGCACCCATTCACTTGCATTGTATGGACCTACAGAGCTGAGATATTCTTCTAAAAATCTTTATTTGTATTCAGCAGATGAAAGAAAGTCAAACACATCTAGGATGGCATGAGGGTGAGTAAATGATGAGAAAATTTTCATTTTTGGTTGAACTAACCCTTTAAGATCCTCTTCACTATACACAACTCAATCTCTGATTAAAATCTGAATATTTACCTGCCAGTGGCTAATAACAGACTTATTTTAGTCACATTGCGTGACATTTAGTCGCTTATGTGAGTGATTTACTCGCAATGTAGAGGGCTGTCTGGTATATAACGCCTGCTTTTCACCATCCAGTCAATTCCCGATTAATTCAATAATTTTATTGTTAAATATCCTGTTTTACTCAGAAATACATCACGTTACCAAAGTAAAATGGGTTGTGCATGACAATTCACATTGACTTCAACATGTCTAAAACATCATATTTGATGGGGGAAAAACCCCAAACAAAAGAAATCACAAAGGAATTAAAGCTGCCTTTCTGTCTTGTTGTTTGTTCTGTTTAATTCTGTCCTAAACCCCTGTGATAAGGCTTGTGCCCTTTAGAAATTAATTGCTTTCTGATAACACTGTCTTGCTCTTCAAGCCTTAATACTGCTCATTCTAATAAACTCAAATGCTATCGCCATTGGATGCAAACATAAAGTATTGTAATCAGCATTGTAGCAACTGTAATGGTATGAATATTGGTGAAAGAGATTACCACAATTGGAGCTATGTGATGGCAGCTGAACAAACACCTATCTTCAAATAGACCAACAAACTCAGTGCACGTCAACTGTCTTTAACCTTGCCAACACGTGATGCCTAGGAGAGTGTAAAAAGTGCTTTCCATGAGAATGGCTCCTGGTTGTACCAAGCAATATCGAACATAATTGTTTTTTTTGTTTTTTTTGTGATGTACAGTAACTCCAGTGAGGGGATTGCTAAGATGACCTAATGACCTCTACTGATGGCTGTTCACTTATGGTGCTCTTGACCAAAGACCCTTAAAGACAAGCCAGCTCACTCGCAGCTATTTTCTGTGTAGGTAAGTTAACAGGCACAAAAGTACAGCTCCTGTTGACTTCAAAGGGAAAAGACTGAAATCTCCAACATTATTTGTCAAGATCACATGTAAATAACATATTTGAAATCAGCAAAAAATATAAAAACAATTGCACAAAGTATGCTAAAAAATGTATTTTTTGAGGCTGATCTGCATTTTGGAGTAAACAAACTGTCAATGAGGCGACTGACTCATCTTTTAACTAAAGGGTGGGACTTCTATTCCGACAGCCACCTTATAGGCCTTTATCACAGTCCACATGTCATCACATCTGGCACCGAATAGTAGCGTAACCAAACATCCGCCCGTCGATCTGTCTATGGACGATTGCAGTTTTTATAAATACATTTAGCCAACTTGGATGCACTTGGCAGTAAACATCAGACATTTAATTGTTTCTTTGGATTAATACAGCACTTCACCATATGTGTTATCTACCACTTTAATGTGTAATAGTATCTGAGCGAGGAGATTATCAGTGCAAAGTTTTCCCAGTTCATGAGGAGCTGCGCGTGCTGTTCAGCTTACTCCCAGAGGATGAAAGTGCTCAACTCAAGTCCGAAGAGACAGCATTAAGTGTTTTAATGTCATTGTTTTCACTATTGCAACATGCTCATCTCCCGTTTGTAAATATGATACAGTTGTAGACACTGGGATATTTTCATCTTTATGTTTTACATTGCATTCGGTTGCAACTCGTGAGTGGACACTTCAAATATCATACTCAAACCACAAGGATATAACTCCACATTTACAACTATTAAACCAGTTATTTTCTGTAATCGGACTCTGGGATAGAAATGTTTCTTTATTTGAACATTTTTAAATGGATCTTATGTCATACATGGAGATTATAATAAGTACATGAAAGCAATGTGATCATTATCATTGCAAATACTCTGTAATCTGTATAATCTGTACACGGAATATAAGTTTAGTTTTTTTGTGACATACTGTATACCCCTGTCTTGTTTTAATGTTCTTTAATGTGTAAAGGTACTCTTGTTTGTATATATGCTTGCATTAATCTAATAAAAAAATATATATATATATACTCTGTGAAATGTTCCCTGCTCACATACATCCTGTTTAAAATAATAAAACAACATGACACCGTTTTTCTTTACTTCATCATCCCTGAGTAATGATTGTACGGTGAGGTAGGTCTATTTAGATTAAGTATTTGAGATGAATTGTACATAAAATAGTCCATAATAATTGAGCGCTGTGGGCACTGTCATTGAAACAGACTGCATCGGAAGTTGTTTTACGCTACTAAGCGAAGCTTCCGCTCTGCGAACGCGGAAGTGTGATAAAGGCTTATTGTAGGGTGGCCAGACATTCCCGTTTTCCAGGGACAGTCCCGGTTTTTGGTGGCCTGTCCCTGACTGGAGCTGTCCCCGGAAATGGCCCCATTTTTCCCGAGCATTCAAGACAGCGTTCATAGTGAAATATTACATTGCAAGAAAGCCCGAGCAGCAAAGCCTACAATGTGTTGTTTATTTTGACCAACAGAGGGGGCTGCTCGCTATAGCAGCTTCAATTCATTCGCCTTCCTTTACGGATTACTTGGTCGGGCCAGATATGCCATTAAAAACTGGACCAGACAATTGAAGAGAATGATCATCATTGTTATAAGCTTCAAAGTAAGGCACATACTAGCTATTTATGTTATAAAGTTATATTGTTATGTATTTTATAACAGGTTCTGAATTTGGAGCAGGATTGTGTTGCAGTGTAAAACGTTCCTGAAAGCTTGGCCTTCATAATGCGGGAATTCCCGCACAGACCGCACAAACTATATCATGTTGGTGAAAAGTAGTCAAATTAATCCCTGCAGATGAACAAATAAAATAAAAAATGTGATCTTTAATCAGTGTGTGTTGTGTATATCAGCACTATCGGCCCACCATCCCCTCTCCCTCCCTCTCGCACTAGTAATATTCACACACTGACTAAAGAAAGCACCTTCTCACATATTTTTTGTCGTATTAACATATACCCAAAATTAATTTAAAATAAGAATATGACATTAATAACATGGAAAAATAAATAAAAATGTATAATAAAATATCTGCAAAGAAACGTACAGTTAGTCAGTACATCACAGCATAGATTACATTGCGCCTTGCAGGGAAACAAGTGACTAAAAAGGAGCACCATAATTCATAAGCTTGATCAAAATAAAAGGTGGTAATTAAGAAAAACAGGTCTATATGAGATACGCAAACAGTTAGGTAAAATAGTATTATGATATTATTATCATTATTATACAATATTGAATATCTTTGTGTCATATGATAAAATATGATTTAGATGCTAAATGTTTACATTCTTCACTGTATTCCATGAAATGATTAAGATGCTCAAAAGGCAGGACCTTTGGAGTCTGAGGAGTCAGCTGCAGTAGTTCCTCATTGTTTATACATGTTTTCGTTTTTTTATTTTTATGTAACAATGTCATCAGTAAAGCATAGAAAAGAATGAACTCATTGAAGATTAGGCAACTGCGTACCTCTGTGCTTGAATTTATTTGAGACATAGGCTAGTATTCAATAGAGCATGATATACCACACCGTAAAAAAATATTTCCATGATTTGTTAACTTTATATTTTTGGCAGATCAACTTAGATTTACTAATTTTTTCAGATAACATAAGAATCTGTGTTTTATTGAGTAAACTAATGGCACAATGGCAATGCACTGATATAATGTAAAAGTGAATTCCCACTAATTGTTATTTTACTAGACCTTTATATTCAAATTATTATTTATTTTGTTTTATCATCAAATTTTATTTTAAATGAACTCAAAATTTTAAGGCAACCAGGTTACTTACTTTTTTAAGTTAAACCATAATGATTTCTTACAGTGCATATTTCAGCACATTACAACATTCACCATGGTCAAAATACATAAAATCTGATTTGTCCCCTTTTTTAATAAGTAACATGAAAATTCAATGACCTATTGAACACTGAACTTGAAATGTCCCCTTTTTCCATTTCAGAAATCTGGTTACTTTACCCTATTGAGCATTAATTTCTCATTCTTTTTTCTACACAGCCCTCTACATAGCAAGTAAATCACTCGCATATGCGGCTACATTTTGTGCCATGCAACTAAAATATGTCTGTTATTAGCCAATAGCGAGTAATTATTAAGATTTCACTCGCCAGTTATTGAGTTGTGTAGTGGCAAAGCACTGAAATCCATTTACTGAATAAGAAACTGGCGATTATGCAGCTGGATTCAGTCTCGTCTTTTACAGCATTATGTCTCGTGAGCGTGCACTCTTAAGGAAATTGACCTTATTTGGCTGCACTTTTCCACGGTCTATCTTTACACAGACTGTTGAATTGCTGTTGGAAGGTAAAAGTGTTGCAAAACTCAGGAGCTTGTAGATTTACATTTGAGAACTTGTACAATAAATATGTGTACAAGCAAGTCAATACTTACTAAGCATGTAAAAGTTTTCTTTTGGCTCGTTCCGTGTATTTTGTGATCAAAGACGCACCACATTTTCATTTAATCTCTCTTTTAATATTCCTTTGGTTATTTACAGTCAATTGGTGATCAAAAAGGTAAAAGTAAACATTAGTTCTAGTAACATTGCACGGATGAGGTAAAAACAACTGCAACTTCTCTCTTGTTAATGTGCGCTGCGTTCATTCAACCGTAAATGCTTGCGGAGCAGCCATTGACTTAGTACCAGTTTAGTTATTCATGTCAATGTAAATCACGCAAGTGCATCTAAAAAAAGTTTTTTTGTTTTTTTTTATTGTAATGTAGTAAGTTGTAATAAATGTGTAAATACAGTAATATTTAAAGGCACAATCATACATTATGAAATATTCTAACTTCAGAAAGCTTTAAAGATATTTAAATCTTTAAAAGTATTTAACAAATAGGCTCATGCTGCATCTGTGCAAGGTTTTTTTTTTTTTTTGTATAGTAGTTTTGATATAGTAGCAGTTAAATTAAAATTCTTATAATGGAATTATAAATTGTAATTATAAAATTATAGCCTATTTGTTATGTGTGTAATTCTATGATAAAGAGCCCATATTATGCTAATTTAAAGGTTCATAATTTTATTTTGGGTGTCTACTAGAACTTTTAGGCATTTGTGAAAAATGTTGCATAGTGAGGATGCCTTCAAAAATAATGCCATAAATAGTTTTCATTTATCAATTAACATCATACAAAGTCCAGTAAACCTAAAGCTAAATCAATTTTTGGTGTGGCCACCTTTGCCTTTAAAACAGCCCCAATTCTCCTAGGACACAGTTTTTCTTGATTGCTGGCAGATAGGATGTACCAAGCTTCTTGGAGAATTCGCCACAGTTCTTCTATCTATTTCAGCTGTCTCAATTGCTTCTGTCTCTTTATGTAACCTCAGACAGACACGATGGTCAGTGGGAGGCTCTGTGGGGGCAATGCCATCTCTTGCAGAGCGCCCTGTTCTTCTATCCTAATCTTTTCTATTTGCAAAAGTAATGTTTGTGAGTCTAAAATGTATTTTTCCTATTGACACACTAAAGCTGAAGATATAAATAACCATCTTAAGACAAATGTTTTTGTGAAACATCTTAAGTGCCTAAAACTTTTGTACTGTACTGTAGGTTTACATGTTTTAATGGTCAAAAAAACACATTATAAACACATACTGTACATTTCTGCTAAACCTATTTTCATCCTCTGCTCAAATGCTCTGATTTAGGTTGTGCCTCTTTAAATCCCCCCCATTCCGAAAAGCCCAGATTGGTCAGCAGGCCCAACCTCCTGTCAGAAATGTAACACCCCTTACAAGTTTCAGGCTTCCTTAACAGCTATAAACACTGTTGTAACTATGGTAACAGTGGCATCGGTTTTTGCCATACCAGTTCTAGCCCGAGCCCGATAATGAAAGTTTGGAAGAACAAGTTGATCATCCTGAACCACCTTCACAAGCACGACTTGAGCAGGACATTTCACAGTGGTAAGTTTAACTTTTGTAGCTTTCTTACAAGTACACTGTTGATTATTGTGAACCTAACAAAGCGTCAAGTAAAAGACACATAGTGCATCTAAGTTAGTCATCTTTTTCTGGAATGGGTGTAGCCAAACTTTTTTCGCCCGAGCTATGAATGGAGAACAGAGGCTTACTCCCGGTAAGTGAGCAAGTTAGCCGTGGACTACCGTGGATAGCGGCCATAACATTACAGCTTGTAATTATATTATTATATAAGACTCTTGAGATTGACCATTTTGTTATACAGTTTTAGGTAAAAGCCGGCCCACAGTTGAATAGGAAACCCTTACCAAAACAATAACATTACATAGCAAGTTAACCGAGCATTTCCGTGGACTATCACTATTCATGATAGTAAGAACGACAAACAATCTGCATAATTCTACACAATTGTAGGTAAAAGTGGGCCCACAGCTGATTAGCAAAACTATTTTAACACAATAACATTAGCTAGCAGGTTAGCAGAGGCTTACAGTTGTGCACTGGGTGTACACCGTAGCTACAACACAAAACTCCGCATTTGAACTCTCAATAGCAGATAAATCCACAAATAATCAAGCATACATACAGGTTGTGATTCCGAAGCGCCAGATTATCCCAACAAAGTGGGAACTGCACCATCTTTCAGGAGTAACTGTCTTGAAAATCCAGCATTGGTTATGGTTGTACTGCTGAGGGATAGTGCTAAAAACTTTTTTTAACCACTGATTCTGCAATTCGTCTGCCTTTGGAAGTCCAGACAAAGAGGTTTTGCTTTCGCAGTGAAGAAAACAGCGTCTTCTCGACATAGCGAAAACACTAAACCAACTAATCCTGGCCTCTGCTATAACTACGTTTGTTTGAGGGCGGGCAGAAGTAGGCCTTAGGTAGGCATTATGCAAATGTGTTACATAGTGACGTAGATACTTTACGGTAGAAATGGCTGGACTACAATCCAGCCGTTTCTTGTAGTTCTTGAGCAGTACTGTCTGTGGGAGAGAATAACTCGCATGGACTTTGTGCTTTGTAACTTTGCAGACCTTTTACATGCACAAACAGCCATATTACACACTAATGGAAAGGTAAAATCCCAAAAAGCATAATAGGGCCTTTTTAATTATTAGGTTCCAACCTTGTAAATATTTTGTTAAATTTTTTTAATGAAAATGCAAATTGAGGCAACAGCTTGTATCATTATTAAACATGCAATTTCATGACATCATATGAATTGACAGAACGAGAAATTTGTACATTTTGAAAAAAGCTAAAATGTGATTAAAATGATGAAAATTGAAATACAAAATAAAATGTACAATCCTGCATACTATATTGTGTGAAGTCATACTGTATATATGTGTGTGTGTGAAGATGCCCCTTCTCGGTTTGTTTAATATCTTTTTCAGTTTACAATAGCATTACGCTTACATGTTGTCAAAAGTCTGGCAAGTAAAAACAAAAATTTACTAGCCAATGGTGATTCTTTCTCCAGCATGTCCATAGAGGGTTGCTACAAGTGGTCCATCTCCTTCTCTCTTATTCTGTTCCTCTCTTAAAGTGCTCATGGTGTACATCACCAAACATCTAAAGCAGAGGTAGAACTGTCTCTGAGACCAGTGTGCAATGGAAGAATGGAACAGACAAAAATAACTGTGATCTGTTGTGTTGCATGGGCTGTTCTTTCTCCAAAGCAAGCAATAGAAAGAGATGGCAAGAAGTCAGCAAGTGCTGGCTGGCGCAGAGCAGTGGAAGGTGTGCATGGAGCGATGGCAGCATGCCGGGCAGGAAGAGGGAGATGGACTTGGCAAGCCAGAACGGTTACTGGAGAGAAGTGTAGACATGCAGAGGAATGAGGGCCACTAGTTGGGTGGAGCAACGAAGAACAAGGGACCAGGTGAAGCATAGATGCAGGGATTTTTGTATTTGTTTTTTGGTTAAATTGAACTAGGAATGGGTTACAGTAGTCGACTAGTCGTCCAAAAACTAGCTTATCAGTAAGGTTGACTATTTTACCTATATTTGTTCTAGGATTTTTTTTAATTTGTATATATTTTTTGTGTCTGAGCTTTAAGTAACACTATGAGAATGTGCTCTTGGCAATATTTGTCCTGACTAGAGACCTGTGTACATTTTTCTTGGGGCTTGGCATTGATCAGAAGCAATTTTGATGTTTTTCTTGATATCGTTTCAAAGGTGTTTTTCCATTCACTGCAATTGCTTCCTCCCGTTAATGGTCACAAATATGGTGGCGGCAAGGAAAAAGTGACGTCACTGAAACAGGTCAATATCATAGATATCCCTTTAAAATAACTTCTATTAGGCCTAATTTAACAAACATTATTACAATATTTAATGATAATTTAACTATATTTAATGCTTAAAAGATGCTTAAAAGGTATTGGAGCGCAGCTCCTATCCATCATTGAAATCTGTTACTCTGAAGAACCACGCAGTTGCCTATTTTGTGACGTCACAGTAATTTAATCTTTTAATCAAAATTAATAATCGCGATAACAATATCAAGGCCAATAATCGACAAATATGATTTTTGTCTAAATTGTGCAGCCCTAATATCTTGCCACATATTGTGTGAAAGCTCAGTTTTTGGTTTCCTAACGTCATTGTTTTCCAAAGTATGCGATAATGGAGAGCAGTTTCAAATGTTCAGTTTTCGGTGGAGGAAAAACGCATTCTAGTGTTGATGAGATGTAAATGTTGTGAAATTAATACGTTTTCAAACTTATTAGTGTGGACGTGGCCTAAGAATTGTGTCAAATCGGGGTTAGGTGAACCAGAAACCAGCCCAAATTGTAGGGCTTCCTTAAGAATGATTTGAAGTCGTTCAGGCAACCCACTGTGGGATTGCAAATTTTAGTGTCACCATATGATTAGGTGGTCCACTGTCTTTCACATAACATCACATGAAAAGCCAAAGTGGTGCACATTGTATTGGGCTTTCAAGGTATTTTTGAAGGTTTTGTGATTCTGTGAGATTGTCTACCAATGGTTGCATCCTGTTTGTCCACTTGACAGAGAGTGTATGTGAAGGAAGACATGTTTATCATGCTAGCTAAATCTATCCCCTTTTTGTCTGTGATTGTACTTGTCTCTTGATGGTTCAGTCTCATTATTTGGTTGGTGACCATTGTTTAGATTCAATAAGTCAAGTGTGAATGCAGTGCCAAGGTGTGAATGTCTCAAGCCATTTGGATGATACAGTTATGTTATTTGGATTACATTTGAAAGTACTGCCCCTGAATGCCTAAAAAATACAATTTATGCCTCCCTAATTCAGACTTGAAGACTGCAGCGCAAGGCAGCATGAAGGTCTAGTACAATGTCTTCTGGTCTATGAAGGCATAATGTTACTAGAGTGGTCTCCATCTCACGGCTCTTTGATCCGGCTCATCTGTCAAACACGCTTGAACAGAACCACATCCCACCACTACACTATAATGCGCCATGCTCTGTACACAGCGCCAGGCAGCCTTGCGTGGCCTTGATATGAACTCATGGCTGACTTTGTGCTATTGTTACATAAGGGAGAGTGAATTAAAAGCCTGTTGTTTCATCGCTTCCCAGGCTTGGACTGGGGAGATACCAAGACCTATTTGTCCCTTCAGGGAAATAAAAAGCACACAACGTGGAGGAACATGTTCTTATTTTATCCCTTTTATGTGTGTAACAATCCCTGTTGCCAGTGTGGTGAATTTACATTACAGGTCTGCCTGGGATAAAGGGCTTCGATAGAGATTTTCGAAATGCCCATTTCTGCAGGGTACCACCATGGTTACAATGATGAAAACATTTCCCTCTGAGCACTTGGAAACAGGCCAACTAAAAAAGACTTGTCATGAGATTCTCATCCCTGGTGCTGTCAGTATAATATTTATGCTCTCTCTGTTCATCCCTTCCTCACTTTTTGGCTCTTTTGCTTCGCTCTGACTCTCTTTGTGTTCATAATTTTTATTCTCATTATTGCACAATCATTAGAAACTAATGTTTTTCCTCCTTGCAGCATTAATTTGGCCTTTTTTTCCACAATTGCCCATTTCAGCACAAACACACCCATCTCACAGTGCTATTTTTTTCTCGTCCAATCACAGGCGCCGAGCAGAATGGTGGCTGACAGGTGACAGACAGCTACTGTGTGCTTGTATGAGCTTGGCTGCTGTCTGTGAAAATCACGTCAAGAGGGGGTAGCCGCTATGTCGAAATGCATCAGCGATGACAGGAGGGCTGAAACGATTAGTCGACGTTATCGACAACAATGACAATAAATAAAAATGCGTTGTCGAATATTCGTTTGATCTTATTTAACATAAAATGAGATCACATTAAACTCTAATGATGATGCATGAGAGGAACACCGCAGCTTACTCCTGATTGAGGAGAGGAAGAACACACAGCTCACAGACACACTCCAGACTTTCCAGACAGCTTAAGGTGATATTGGTCGCAAAGTATGAGGATATTACAAAAGTACAAAATAAGAGCTTACAGAAGCACTCTCGTTGTGAAATTTTGCCGTTCTGCTTAACCAAAACTTGCATGTCAGAGCGTCTTTAAAGGAAACTCCTCAGCGTTATATCTTTAATGCATCCTTTATTAAAGTTCAAATAATAAGGACACAGGTCATGTAAATAAGTAAAAACTCCAAAAATGGCTTTTCGCTGTGCAGTCACAGTGACCCGATCTAAGGGGGAGAGATTGAAACTCCACCCAGCTGAACACACGGGGATGCTTGTCCCTCGCGCACGTGGCTCTTGACATATTGAATCATAATATTTGTGTTGCGGTGTGTATCTTATCATGAAGGAAATCGGTCGCGATGTATTGAATCATAATATTTGTGTTGCGGTGTGTATTTTATCATGAAGAAAATCGGTGATACGGAGTTCTATTAAGAAGAGAGAGTTTTGTTGTGAGTTAAATATGGACAAAAGAGAGGGTAGTCTTTGCCCATAATATAGTGCAACAAAATAAGTCAAGTAATTTTTGTATAGCACCTTTCACAACACACATCGTTTCAAAGCAGCTTTACAGAAAATCATGCATTAACAGAAAATGAAACCTGTAATTTCTATAATGTCTTAGTCATCATTGTGTAGTTTGATAAAATACGATTGTGAATTGTGTTTAAAAATAAGTAATTAAATAATAACTGTATTTAGAACCCCAGTGAGCAAGCCAAAGAAGACTGTGGAAAGGAACACAAAACTCCATAAGATGTTGGTTAATGGAGAAAAATAACCTTGGGAGAAACCAGGCTCATTGTGGGGGCCAGTTCCCCTCTGGCTAAACAACATGAATATAATGCCAATATTACTTATGTATAGTGCAAGTTATGGTTTAAAATTATTAAACTAAGTAAGTCTTAAGGGTCAGTGTTTAAACAAAGATTTTGTATGAACTATAAGATTAATGACTAATGTCTTTGAGGTCCATCCTGGATTAACTGGAGAAGTTCACATAGATGCATTGTCCTTGTTAGTTGGCTGATGAAGGGTTTTTTTTGGCAATTAATTGATAGTCTATGTATTCCATTTCAAGAGTGTAGTCCATCATTAGACCAAGGTGATGATGGCAGAGATCAGTTAGGTGCATCGCAGTTCAACCGGCCTGTAATTTCGATGAGGTCTATCCTAAATCCAAGGTTCAGGCAATGGCATATGAAGTATCCCATGTCTTATGGTTGGTGTTGGCATCAGTTCATCCTCTGAAGTCCACCGTAATAGACTAAAGTGATGTTTGGCTGGCACTGGCTGCTATTAGTCGTCATCACTCGGAGACACGTAGCAGTGGAGTCCAACACGAAGCAGGAATGGAGCTGGATCCAGCCGGTTCTGGTGACCTCAGGATAGGAGTTCCGAGGTTGAGACAGGGAAACAAATAGAATAATATTAGCATAGATGCCATTCAATTTATTGCAGAGTTATAGATCATGATCAATGTTTCTGGTTTCTGGTTCCGGCAGACCTAACTAAAGCAGCCTAATTGTGAGTTGAAGGATAAATTAGGTGTATGCCTGGCTAAATAGATGAGTCTTTAGTCTAGACTTAAACTGAGTGAGTGTGTCTGCATCTCGAACAGTGTTAGGGAGACTATTCCATAGTTTAGGAGCCAAATATGAAAAGGATCTACCTCCTTTTGTGGATTTTGATATTCTAGGAACTATTAAATAAGTATTTGATTTGTTGTTGTTTTGGCTTGTTTTCCAATAAAAATATATAAAACTCCTTTAAAACAATAATTTAGGAGCTATACTGCAGAAGAAAATTATTTTATCTGAGAATGTTGAAAATAATATTAAATATTTAAATATTTTAAAATATCTAAAAATCCTTTTAACAAGATACATTTACCTGAGAAGCAACATAAGAGATTTAGACTTACTTTTAGACTTGCTTTCAGAGAATGACATTCTTTGAAAGCAAGTCTAAATATCTTGTATGTTGTTTCTCAAGTAAATGTATATTGTTTTAAGGATTGTTAGATATTTTTAAATTGAAAACAAGACAAAACACTTGATAACAAAAGGTTTTATTTGCAGTGATTTTTTTTACAGAATTAAACTTAATAAAAAGTTTTTTTTTTCTCTTTAATTCAGTGAATGTCATTTAGAGGTATTTTTAAAAGATGATTTTATCCTCTTTTTTGTTAGTAGAGCACATTTAATACAACCTATAAGTAAAGGTGCAAGCTGAATAGTCGGTTAAGATCTAATGATTAATTGTTGCAATAATGGCCCGAATAGTCAAATAATCATTTTAATAATCGTTAGATTAGTTGATTATCAAAATAATCGTTAGTTGCAGCACTAGATGTCAGGCTCACATATGTATGATGTGGCAGAGCAGAACAATGTGGGGTGGTGGGGTTCAGACTGTGTAAAGAGTTATTACTGACACGCTTTGAGCGCAGTCCGAGAGATGTTCTCCATTGGAGATTAACCAGTGTTCATTCTCACACCCCCGTCCCTACTCTGACCTTTCCTTATCTAATCCTGGCTGACATTTTGGGCACATTCTCATGTAATTGAGGCAAAAAAAAAAAAAAAAAAAAGGGAAAAAGGGGGGCATGAAATGCCAGCTGTTACTTTGAGTTTGACTGCATTAGGCATAGAGTACTGATAAAACAGGTGTCTATACTCACTTACTCAGCTCCTTTTTCTGTGATGGGTCAAACAAGGCTGTATTGTATACCCTATTAAATTGTCATTTCTCACCCTGGCATATGTTCAATGCCAGCTCATGGCATTGTGGTACTGTTACCTTTTTCAGCACTGACAGCAATGGACCAGATAAACCAATCACAGTCATTTGTGATTACAAGATAGGATGTTTTATTTAACCATTTTCTACAAATTGCAGAGGAAGATGTCCATTTTAATACATCAGGTATCAATTTGGAATTTTGAAACTTTGAAAATATAGAACTTGGAATTTGAAATTTGAATGTGGCCCAGTGGAGGATTCGGCTTTTTATGCTGGTAAACGCCTCCTAGAGGAACTGTTGTTTCTCAAAGGCCATAGTTATTAGTTGACAGTATTTGCCTCCCAATGTTCCTGACACAACAACTTTGACCTAACCAATACTGTGAGTTTGGGGCAGGACTGTCTGTTTGTTTTACCAATGGCAGATAGGGGAATGTTCTGGAAACTTGTTTGGAAACAGTCATTGTTTTTGCAAATTCTGCGCTATTGGTACATATTTCAGCTTTAAAAACAAGATGTTTCTCCCTCTCAAAGCTTGAAGTAAACCCACTTTTAATTTCAAGTGGTATCTTCTAGGGGTGGCAGTCTTTAGGCACCTCGCGATTCGATCCAATTCTGATACTGGGAGTCATGATCCGATTCCAAAACGATTCCTAATACTACATTTTACTGCATAATCTACATTTTTCTTATTGATTTTTCTGCTGTGCAAAGGCAGAACACAGTAACTTTACATTTTGACCAAAATTGGGTTTCGTAGACTGTAAGTTGTCCTGTGAAAGACAGGTCTGGCTCAACTATAACAAAGTTAACAAAGTATAGAGGAAACTACTGTACAAAATCCACACTAAAATCAAGAAACTGTTTTGTTGGTGTGCTGTGTAACAGCCTTTGTATGGCTCTCTTGTCATCATTAAAAGTGATAAACACGGACTTTATTTATTTTAGTTTATTTACAAAGGAGCCCTTTACATTCATTGTGTAATTGTGTATCACAATTTTTCAGTTTCTTTTTCTTTTCTTTTTTTACATTTGATCAAAGAAACCTCTTTAAAATATATTAAAATAATTTTTAAAGCATTGATAATTATTTTGATTTAATAGAATAAAATTATTAATTAGAAATAGCCTTTTTATTTGAGCTAACTAGAGGTCCAGGCTACATGAGATATCTGCTTCTGTGAGAATGCAGATGTCAGTTTCTCCTTAGTGGCAAAAATAGCGGGATTATTTTTTAAGAAATCGCTCAAGCATCTTGTATGCACTATTCCATCTTTTTGCTCTGCGAGTAGAAATCTCACCTGCTTGAAATTCATCTGACGAGTCCAATCCGATCTCATGAAAAGTTGTACATAATTTGAGTTGGCTATTTCGTATGGTCACGCATGATGTTGGTCGCATAAACTCGTACGACTTCATCTAGAGCAAATTCCCAGATGTCTAATACGGAAGTAAGGATGAGTTCCACGCACGAGGCGTTAAGGACATACTGATTAATATTATGTCCTTACCCAAACCCCTTATCTAAACTTAACCAATCAGTAGAGTGTGTAAACATGATAGGAAGCTGTTGTGTTTGACAGAAGCAAGTAATTGTATTAGATGGAAACGATGTCCAGCGACGTCACTGGCTGTAGTGAAAGTCATAGTAATTCAAAGGATTGCAATTGCACGATATCATACGAATTAGCCAAATTTAGAAAAGTTGTACGAATCCTGACGATTTCGCTGTGAGAGTGTGTTGGATGAGTCCCGATGAGCAACAAACCATCAATGAGTTAAATATAGTAAGATTGCAAGAGGAGAGAAAGGCATTGAGAAGCAGGAGGAAAAACAAAAATATTAGAAAATAAAAACATTACCACGTCTCCCGAACTGCTGTCTCATCATTATTTTCGGCTGTTTTTCCCCTTTCTGTGCAAATCAGTGCAATGGGTGCAAGCTTGTCTTTAATGTTCTTTGTTGACATGTAATCCGAATAAACTGTCCCTGCTATGTGCATGAATTTGTAAATTAATTTTAGGATGGTAGTTTCAGTCAGGGATGAATGGTCCTGTGGTTGATACACCCAGTCTGCGATCAGTTCTGAAGTGTGCACTTGGCTTTAGTATATGCGTGTTTCCAGCATCACACACTGTCTCTGGCATGCAGATAAGAGCCGCTGTGCTGCCGCATTTTACAATGAATTCAGCATCACGCACAGTCTCTGGCACGCGGAGAAGCACCACTGTGCTGCCGCATTTTACACTAAACTCAGAATCTAATCTGAATTTTTGAGAATAGATCCAGAATCTTTGGAGAAAGAATTGCGATGCATAAGTGAATCGTTTTTTTTGTTTTTTTTCCACCCCTAGTATCTTCCTTGGAAAGATGGCCTTGATTGATCACAGGTCACGTATTGACACATTTTATCTGCTGTCTTGGCCCTGGGAATTCCCAGAGTGCAGTTTTTTTTCTGTCTTTCTCAAAGCTTTTATATCTTTAACAGCTAATTGTTCCCGTGGGTATGTGGCAAAATAGAGACGTTGATGGATTAACCCACCAAAATGTTTTGGAAGCAGCTTGTCTCTGCTAATATAGTCATTAAATTATCTGTGCATGCGTATCGCACATTAAGACCCTGACTGTTGGAATGAGGCCAGCATCCAGCCTGACGGAAGCAGGGGAAGGTAGAGAGGGAAAGGTGTTTTTCAGAGACAGTGAGATAGAAATCAAGAGCGTGCTCCCAGAAGGGCTCTCTGCAGTGCAGGGCTGGGTGATGGATGAAAGAAGGGTTTGGAGGGATAGATGGCCTCCTAAGATTCTGATCTGCTCCAAATGCTCTCAGAAGATCCCTCTCGCCTGCGGTGCCTTGCATTTTAATGCACTTATGCAGGCAATGAGAATGGAAATTAAGCAGTTGTCAGTTAATCTGTAAATTGCTTAAGGAACTCATTAGCACCTTTTGGACCGGTCTCAAATTCATTTCGAATCTAGCCAGAATGTTGATTACATTGCTTGGAACATAGAGGTACATTAAGAGGGGGGCTTTATTTGCAAGGCACCAGGAGAATGCAAATCTCCCTGAATTTGTTTTTCAATATCGATCATTGTCTGTTCTCATGTGGTTCCAATGTGGTTATCAGGGATATCTTTGTGTCTCATCACTTTCTTGTTGTTTCATGCTATGAATCACACTTTGTGCTGGACTTTGCGGTGTCACTGACCCATATCATTCCAATTTAACATCAACCATTGTTTCTCTTTTTTCCTCCATCAAAGAAGAGAGGAATTGGCTCGAAGACTTTTCTGTTTGAAAGGGTCTCTATTGTTCTGTTTGTGCACTAAGCCATCCCTGCAAAAAAAAAAGGCCAGCATTGCTGGTTACCAGCAAATATTTGTTTTGGATGCTGATGTGCCCAGCAGGCTTCTTAACTAGCGAGCTGGGTCTATGTATAGACTAGTCGAGGATTACATGACTTCAGTTGCGCTTGTTCTGTATGGTAACTAGGGATGTAACGGTATGACATTTTCACGGTATGATAACTGTCACCAAAAATACCACGTTATTACGGTATCACGGTATTGAGGTGCATTGATAATATTTTTGCAGTTAATATTTGGTTATGAAATATGTCTGAAACACACAGAGAAATATTTTAGTTATAACCAATTCTTGAACTTTATTTTGGATGTATTCAACTTTAATCCTTTAACTTTTGAGCTTGAATATCAGGACACTCTCTTAATCAGATATGGTAAAACAAATAAAATAAAAAAATCACATGTAAAACAATAAAAAAAAAATAATACAAAATTGCAACATGTACAGTAGTCAGATGAATATAACTAAAAAAATATTTTGTTATTATTTTATGATTTATGAAATTTAATTGTAATAATTTGTAATGATTATTGCCCAGGTTAACACTTCAGATATGCATCTGTATGCATTCAGTAATTTGTTGCATTTGTGATTTAGTTTAGTTCTAAACAATACCTACTTAAATAATTATTTATTTGCAGTTTATTTATTGGCATTTTGTCCAATACTGTCTATTTTCTGCCACAGTTTCACTGTCAATTTCCTGCATGCATACTGTCAATGTAAATTTCCTGCACACCAAAAGCCATGCATTTGTAAACCCTATTTAGTACTATGTTTTACAAATAAAAAATATTATTAGTCGTATCAAACACATTGTTGGCCTACTGTTTCACTGCACTTAGGCAAATGAAAAAACAGTTAGCATTTCGTAATGTTGAACGAGTGCTTAAATCCGTTTTCTGTATTGGTGAATGTAACAGAAAGCATAAACATAACTTAAGCCTACCTAGTCATTACAAATTATATAAAACTATATACACTATATTGCCAAAAGTATTCGCTCATCTGCCTTTAGACGCATATGAACTTAAGTGACATCCCATTCTTAATCCATAGGGTTTAATATGACGTCGGCCCACCCTTTGCAGCTATAACAGCTTCAACTCTTCTGGGAAGGCTTTCCACAAGGTTTAGGAGTGTGTTTATGGGAATTTTTGACCATTCTTCCAGAAGCGCATTTGTGAGGTCAGACACTGATGTTGGACGAGAAGGCCTGGCTCGCAGTCTTCGCTGTAATTCATCCCAAAGGTGCTCTATCGGGTTGAGGTCAGGACTCTGTGCAGGCCAGTCAAGTTCTTCCACACCAAACTCGCTCATCCATGTCTTTATGGACCTTGCTTTGTGCACTGGTGCGCAGTCATGTTGGAACAGGAAGGGGCCATCCCCAAACTGTTCCCACAAAGTTGGGAGCATGGAATTGTCCAAAATCTCTTGGTATGCTGAAGCATTCAGAGTTCCTTTCACTGGAACTAAGGGGCCAAGCCCAGCTCCTGAAAAACAACCCCACACCATAATCCCCCTCCACCAAACTTCACAGTTGGCAGAATGCAGTCAGACAAGTACCGTTCTCCTGGCAACCGCCAAACCCAGACTCGTCCATCAGATTGCCAGATGGAGAAGCGTGATTCGTCACTCCAGAGAACGCGTCTCCACTGCTCTAGAGTCCAGTGGCGGCGTGCTTTACACCACTGCATCCGACGCTTTGCATTGCACTTGGTGATGTATGGCTTGGATGCAGCTGCTCGGCCATGGAAACCCATTCCATGAAGCTCTCTACGCACTGTTCTTGAGCTAATCTGAAGGCCACATGAACTTTGGAGGTCTGTAGCGATTGACTCTGCAGAAAGTTGGCGACCTCTTCGCACTATGCGCCTCAGCATCCGCTGACCCCGCTCTGTCATTTTACGTGGCCTACCACTTCATGGCTGAGTTGCTGTCATTCCCAATCGCTTCCACTTTGTTATAATACCACTGACAGTTGACTGTGGAATATTTAGTAGCGAGGAAATTTCACAACTGGACTTGTTGCACAGGTGGCATCCTATCACAGTACCACGCTGGAATTCACTGAGCTCCTGAGAGCGGCCCATTCTTTCACAAATGTTTGTAGAAGCAGTCTGCATGCCTAGATGCTTCATTTTATACACCTGTGGCCATGGAAGTGATTGGAACACCTGAATTCAATTATTTGGATGGGTGAGCGAATACTTTTGGCAATATAGTGTAGCATCTGGTGTTTTTATGAAACAGGGGCTATAATTTATTATCCTGTATACTGTATTTCCTCATACATTCATCTCCGCAAATTCCGTGGGATGGTGCTCACAGAGATGGTGTGTTTCCCGCTTGAGCCGCTAATTTTTTGCGACAAACTTTACAGACTGGGTAACCATCAACATTGATATTGCCTCATGGGTGTCGTGTATTTTGTTGATTCTTGTATTTCATGTCTTTTATTTTGAAAATTCTAGTTCCTGTTTCATGTCATGTGGTTCCCTTGTCATGTGATTTCATGTTTTCCCTCCATGTTCATGTGTCTTGTTTTCATTGGTTTATTGTTTAATTATCTTGTTTAGAGTTCTGTTGTTCGTTGGTTTGTTCTCGCATGTCCATGTATTTAAACCCTCATGTTTTCCATTGTCCTTGGTCAAATATTGTATGTTAATGTAACGTAGTCACATCACGTTATGTTTAAGTCAAGTCAAGTCTATAGTCATGTCATGTCAAGTTAAGTTTAGTTAAGTCGTTCATGTTTATGTTTTGTTTTCTTCACATTTATAGTTAGGGTTACTGGTTGTCACGTTTGGAAATAAACTGCACTTGGGTTCGTCACTTCATCGTCATCATCTTCATTGTCTTTGCCAGCATCGTTACAGAATACCTGACCAAACCATGAACCCATCAATCCAGCTCCTCCGCCTACGTCAGGGGAATCATCCCCTGGAGGGTTACATTGAGGACTTTTGCGCTCTGGCCTGCCAGGTGGACTTTAATGAGGTTGCCCTCAAAGACTGTTTCCGATTTGGACTAAATGAGCCTATCTCCACTTTTATGCCTGGCAGTCATAGTTCCCTCAGCCTTGCTCTGTATATCGACCTTGCCCTGCAGATCACTGGTTCTACGTTCACTGTGGGGGAGGCGGATGCCGAGCCAGCGTTCCACGACATTTAGATTTTAGAAAAGTTCTGAAATCTGTCTTTATATTTGTGCAATACTGTCAATGAGAAGATTTGAACAGTATGATAACTGTCCGTTTTAAAACCAAGGTATATAGAGAAACCTTGAAAACTTTACTTCTCTAATGGTAACTGCAAGGAAAATTCCTCTGTCCACAAACTGCATCCTGCACTTTATTTTTGCAACAATGCAAAATATTGTAATTGCAAATATTTTTGGAATTACATGAAAATTCATTATCTTAGCTACACAGACATTCTCTGCACTCACAATCTCCGTCAACAGCAAAGACTGCCGATGCTGCATGCTGTATGGTGAGTTTCTACGTAAGCTAAACAGTGACTCACTGCACTACTAATTTTTACTAGTCGACTAGCAGAAAAGTAGCTGCACAGATGAGTGGTACTAAAATGACTTGTCATTCAAGCCATAGTCTTAAGCCATTTTTTTTTTTTTTTTTTTTTGTCAGCAGGGATTTCTGTAAAGGAACCTAAAGGTTTTACAGGGTTCAGATTGTACACTATTTGTCATAGCTCGAATTACGAGAGCTTGTGACCTTGGCTTTGAGCGTTCCTTTGGCTGTGCCATCTATATTTGTAAAGGACAGGGTGTTATCTCTCTCTCCCATATTGATGATTTGATAGTATGTGCCAACGCCGCTTGTGGAGTGTTTAGTTTAATTGGTGCTCACTGTTTCAGATAAATGTTTGGATCAGAGCGACTAGCACTTCAGATCGCTCATGGAAAAGCGAGATTAAAAGGGGAGCTGCTAGTCTTATGCCTCTCGCATCATACTTGTGCCTTTGAGCTTTTTTGATAATGAAGGCATTTACATTTGGTTTGAAGGTTGGAGTTCATTTCAGGTCCCGTCGAGAGGATGATAAGTGGGAGGGATGGACCATTATCAACTAAGGCATGATTTTAAAGATATGTCTTGTCATCTGGGTAGAGAAATCCCAAAGCTGAAGGGTGTATTCTCAGATTGTATAAGAGCTGAATCTTTGAGATCCCACCCTCGCCAGCTCTGCTATACCCATATCTCCCAATCCAGCTTATTATCCAGAGTTAGATATGTTAAATTTATGCTGCATATTAAACTGTAATAGCCTCCTTACTCCTCTGCTTATGATTTTACATTATGAGATTGATTCATATCAGTGTATTTGTATACCAGGGTTTAAACTGCTTTAATATTCAAAAAAGAGGGGTTCAAAATCCACATTGAAAATCTGGGATTCGTAAAATTTAAAGATTTAAACTTTGTAATCCATAAGACTCCAGTGGTTAAATCCATATTTTCAGAAGCTAGTAGGTGTGGGTGAGAAACTAGGGCTGCCCCCGACCAAAGATTTTTTTTCCTAGATGACTAGTAGGCATTAGTTTAAGCCATTAGTCGACTAGTTGTCGCACGTTTATGATATTAATTTAATTACTTAAATATATATTTCCAGGGCTGAGAAAGAATGTATAAGTAACATTGCTAACACTGCTCTCCATTACAGAGAAATACTAAACCGTAATAATGAGCCTTTAAAATATACATTTTACAAGCGCATGCACAAAGCGAGTCGCAGCGACACCAGGCAAAAGCGGTAATGATTCTGAATGTGTCGGAAAAACCAGCAAGGAGACTGTCTGAACATTTTGTTAATTTGTAGAGAGAAATACACATTATGTGCCGACAGACGATGATCTCGGGGATCGACGATGGTCAGAGTGATCGCCAATAGCTGATGCCTTTGATGATGTCAAGACAATATTTGGCTTGTTTTCCCATTAATGTATATTATTATTATTATTATTATTATTATTATTATTATTATTAGGCTATTATTATTATCAAATTAATATTACAGATAATTTGCCCATAGACACACAGACACGCGCTTGAAACACACTTTATTATATTATTAAGAACAGATGACAGAAAAGCCGTTTATGTGCATGTATGACACGCTGTTTGTTCGGAGGCGTGCAGTCTCGTGGAACACGCGTATGTAAAAGGTTCTTTTTGTTTCTGTCCTCTGAATATTTTTATTCTCAGCTCAGGAGGTGCTTTGAGTTCAGTTCGCTTTATTTCCACAGAGCAGTTCATTGTGACCACAACTCTGCAGTCTATACATCTGTGATTAAAACATAAAATAATACAAAAACATGTTCACCTCAAACCATGATTTATATTTCAGTGATTATTATCATCATTATAATTATTATTTTTACATTTATAATTGTTTTTATGTCTTCATTTGTGTAAGAAATGTTTCGCCTGCATGTTCAGATGGATACTTGCCTAACGGTAAATGGAAGGTTACTTAAATATATATATAATTTTTTTGATCTCATCATTATTTTAATTGCTTTTTCATTTCGTTTGGAGTGCAATTTGAATTTAGAAATGTATTTGATTTAAGTTTTTCGTTTTTTAAATAAATTTAGTTTTAAATGCAAAATCACTAAAGCAAGAATATTCACTGTATGTAATTGGATATTGCTATATATATATATATATATATATATATATATATATATATATATATATATATATATATATATATATATATATCTCGTGAAGGAGGGAACAAAACAAATTTATTCACACACATGATGCATTTTCCCGGACAACGAAATACCCATCCGGTAGAGAATGCACAGATGAAGTAATTCTTTGCCAGAGAGATGATCATGTTTCCCTTCACAACTGTTGTAAAGCCATCTTTCAAAAAATTGAACAACACACATTTTAATTGCAGTTAATTTTTTTCCAGTTTTATTTGAATTTTTTGTTAAAATAAAGTTCAAAGTTTTAAATCAAGATGTCTTGCTTTATTTGTGTAGGCTTAACCCTAACCCTGCTTAACGGAAATTACCCCATAGTACCTCCTAGTATCCAACCAGTGGTAATACCGGTGTTCAGTAGTAGGTTTCCTGTGGGGAAGACGCGTACATTTAGTGGACACCAGATGATGTTAATCGGTTGCTGGTATCCTATCAACGATATGACGTTATGCTGCCTCATTAGCCTGTCCAAAACCAGTTACTGGAGGCACCTTCATGTGCAAACGCTGTCTGTTGAGTCATTGACTGATAAGGCAGTGAGGCAACAAGACAGCTACCTTTCGGACACAGCCAGTGAAAGTTAAAGTGGAGATTTAGGGTAAAAAAATGACTGTTTCTCACCCACACCTATTAAATTGCTTCTGAAGATATGTAATTTAACTCTGGAGTCATATGGATTACTTTTCCTTTATGGGATTTTTGGAGCTACAAAGGTCTGATCACCATTAACTTGCATTGTATGGACCTACAAAGCTGAGATATTTTTCAGAAAATCTTCTTTTGTGTTTTGCTGAAGAAATGCACATCTGGGATGACATGAGGGTGAGTAAATGATGAGAATTTTCACTGTCATTTTAACTCTGTACAAAAGGCGTGATTTCCTTGCTTCCATTAAAGCACATGTGGCGGGGTGAGAGAAACAGTGTGGGTGTAGCGTCAGGCCTGGGAGAGGCGTTTATTTTAAATAATAAAGAACATAAAATATTAATATGGGAAACATTAATTGTTCATGGGAGAAAAAGTGTGCGAAATAAAAGAGTGGGAAGTTTGGTGTCCTCGCGGTGCGTTGGGGCCTCTGTGTAGGTCAAGGAGTGCAGAATGGGGAATGGTCCTGGTTAGAAATTGGGTCCCAGCACTCCCCTCTTTGTCTGAGGCACGAGGGGTGGTGGCATATCCAGTGGCTCGGCTTCTATCAGGCCACATTGTTTGAGGGACATGGCGGCCAGGCATGCCATCCGCGATGCATGCTTTAGTCTCAGCTAGGGTTGCAATGGTATTTTTCACGGTACGATAACCGTCTCAGAAAATATCACGGTTTCACGGTATACAGTATTACACAATTATTATTCTTTTTTTGGTTGAACAAACACTTTATCATAATTGAAACTTGAAACCATTTTTTTTAATGGAAGTATGTGTAAAAATAAATAGAATAAATAAGAAAGCTAACAGAATTATAATAATAAACCGATATAAACATGATAAAAAAAAATAGCATGTAACTATAGCATGTTATATAACTAAAGCATGTTAGTATTCATGTTAGCATAGCATGTTAAATTAACTACTAAATGAAAAAAAACATCAACTGTGTGAGCTTTTAAAGTAATGTCCTATGATTATTAATAATTAACATATACTGAAAGTGTGTGACAGTGCAGCCAGACTGCTCCTGTCTGTACCTTTAACTCCCACCATAGTGAAAACGTAACCTGTATTGAATTTATCCTGGGTCGCATTTCCTTTTATGTTGCATAGGTTTGTTCATAATTTTCAAGTACAAGGACATGCATCAAGTGACATAAAAAGCGACAGGAAGTTTTCTCTCCCCCCTTTTAAAAATTGAAGCGCATATTTACTTGTATGTGCCCATTATTATCCTGTTTGTTTCCAAATTTCAAACATAATTCAAACAGAACATACATATTATGCAGGAGGAAAGGCTCCTCATTACCATGGTTAGATCAGTGTAGCTAGTCTTAAATAATAGTAATAATAATAAAAAATTATAGTATTTATGAAAATAAGTACTAGCTGAAACACATCTTGAAACTTTAACTACAACTGCCACTGTTGATATAAAATGAGGTCTAATAGATTCTACCTTTAGATTATTTCATGTGAAACTATAACTTTTTGCCAAAATATAACTTTACTCATGTAAAATCATGAAAGAATTTTGTAAAGGTGATGATGTATAATGAAAAATTAATGCATAACACAGTGTTGCTCTTTTCCTTCTCAGTGCTGTTTGGCATGTCAGGGCTGTCTACTGTTTGAGAGGTTCGACTTGACTTCCTCCGTAATGCTTTATACTAGAAAAGTCTCACTAGAATTGAAATGGGTCACATCAGTTTTGAGGTCTGCACTCCGCAATATCGAGGGAAGCCCAGTTGTTGCACACGTGCTCCAGAGAGAAGGGAGGCTATAATTAGCGTGAGCTGGTTCCGTTACACTCGTGCAAAAGTGCAGATGAGAAGCCTTTAGCTGATTGCGAGATTATTATTAAATCTGCCTCGGCAGTCTCGCATCACTTGGGCAGCCACCGAAATATCTTCAATGAGAAAACCATGTCATTGTTCTTTCTCTGCTGTCCGCGACCCAGTCCGAATAGAACTGCGACCCACCATTTGAGAAACATTGCTTTAACTCACACACACACTCACTTATGTCAGACTCGCTTCTCTCTGACATTTTCTCCACTGCATGTGTGTGTGGGGCAAGTTGACGAGTCTGACAGGCAGTCAAGGAGGAAAGAAGATGCGCAGGTGAGATTCTCCATCTGGTTGCATTTTTTTTCTCAATACTGTAGATAAGCAAATGTACATTGTATTATAACTGTCAATTTTCATACCGTGGTATACCGTGAAACCAGTATACCGCTGCAACCCTAGTCCCAGCATACAATCTAACTCATGCTGGGGGCCTTTATTTCCAGCAACGCATCTATTTCATTCTGGCAGGAAGGAAGTTGCCCACTCTGATCCGGAACCTACGAGGATGGCAGCATGCGTGCACTAGGGGAAGGTGGCCAGCCTCACGAGGAAAGGCTCACTCGGCTTTTAAATACTGCGGTGATGAGGCTCTTAACTTCAGGTGCACCTCATCAGTTGCTGCTAAACTATTGTAGTCTCGGTGCCCCTCCTTTATCTCCTGCCCTCTCCCATCGGGAGCCTTGGAAGGGTAGCTGATCCAAAGGGCCGGGGCATCGCTGATGTCAGGGGAAGAGGTCATATGTCCTTTTGCTCCTACCTTTTACTGGGGTCCAGAGCTGCTTCCACTGCAGCTGCTCCCACAGGACAGTTACATCCTTCGCTAGACTCCATACGTTCGGAGTGTGTGTGTCGGGGAATGCCTCTCTGGACCAGCTCTCCCTCTTACTTGCGGTCACACGGTCGTACGATTAGCATCGTACCAGGGACCTTTATTCCTAGTGGTACATATAATTCATGCTGGGAGGAAGGAAGCCACCTTCTCTGATCCAGGACCTATGAGGCCGCCAGCATGCATGCATTAGGGAAAGGAGGCCGGCCTCACGAGGAGAGGCACCCTTGGCTTGTAAAGGCCGTGCCTTACCACAAGATGCCAAACTATAATAGTCTTTGCGCCCCTCCTCTCTCTCTCCCACAAACTCCCGCCAGGAGCCTATGAAGTGTGGCTGTAAAGATCTATATACAGGCTACTGAAAGTCTATTGAATGTTTGTTGAAACACTGTTTACTAGCTATAGCAAGCCATTTGATAAGTCACTTATAGTTAGTTAAATATCTACTTGGGACCATCCAAATAAAGTGTTACCACCCCTTTTACACTGAAATGGAAAATTAATCAAATTAAAATTTTGACATGCCCTAGTGTGATTTATTAAACCGCTGAAGGCTGCAGTCTTAGCGTGGATGAGCTGCATACTTTAAAGATCCCATATTATGCTCATTTACAGGTTCATAATTTTATTTTGGGGGTCTACTAGAATAGGTTTACATGCATTAATGTAAAAAAACAAAAACACATTATTTTTCTCATGCTGTACATTGCTCCAGCACCTCTTTTCACCCTCTGTCTGAAACACTCTGTTTTAGCTCCTGTCTCTTTAAAGCCCCCCCTTTCCGAAAAGTCCTGTCTGCTCTGATTGGTCAGCTGGCCCAGTCTGTTGTGATTGGTCAACTGCTTAGAGTGTGTGTCAGAAATGTAACGGCCCTTACCATAACCGAGTTAGCATTCCTGAGGCGGGCATTATGCAAATGTGTTACACAGTGACGTAGCTATATCACGGAAGTAATTGCTGGACTGCAAACCAGGCGTTTCAGGCAGTTCAGGAGCAGTGTTTTCTGTGAGAGAGAGTAACTCCCTATGGCATGGACTGTGTACTTTGTAACTTTGCAGACCTTTTATATGCACAAACAGCTATATTACACACTAAAGGAAAGGTAAAATCCCAAAAAGCATAATAGGGCCTTTTTAAATAAATCCGACCACTCATCCACTAGAGACAGATGTTGAGAATCATTCACGTTGTATCAGATGACAGAAAAAGAAGAGCACTTATTCACTGTGAACCATGCAGTGCATGTATAGAAATAGATGTATAGAAAAAAATAAAATGGAATGCAATGCAAAAATTAATTCAAGGGTCTACGATCATCGTGTGTAACAGACCTCAGATTTTTGCAGTCAATGTCGAATTCAAGTCTCAAAAAAATGTGACGGCAACAAGAAAAAAAAAATCAAATATTCACAATATATTTGCATTAAGTTTGCTGGCAATATTCACAGTGATTTTAATGCATGTTTGGCCATTTAAGGTTCCTGAAGAGCATGTCATTAGACTCATTTCGTGACCTTGAACATACAACTATGAGAGCATTAAGACAGAGATGCTTTAATAGTGTCTGTTATTTGAACTTCAGTTGCAAAAACATCATGAGTTGGGATATTCAGTTAATGTCTGCGTTCAGTTCAAATGAAACTACGTTTTAATTAAACTGTTCATAACTTTCAACAATTTGTGTGCGTCATTTCTCAAAAATATGTTATGTTCAACATAACTCTCTGCATGGCATTTTTCATGTATTAAAATGTATGATATGTAGAAAGTATATGTAGGTAAATATTGCTTGTTTAGTTATATTGGTGTTTATTAATGAAAATTATTATACCATACTTATGTTCATTTTGTGAAAAACAGTGTGTAAAACATTGCCTTATTTTTAACTTGATTTGTATTGTATTGTATTATTTCTTGCATTAAATATTTTGAAATTGCTTGGCAAGTATGGCAACCATGACTGATTGGTTGTAATGATGGTTCCTGTAATTAAAAAAAAAAAGAAAAAAGAAAAAAAAACCACCCTTCTATGCCGGAGCAAAAAAAAAAAAAAAAGTAACACAAATGTCTTTTATTTATTTATTTATTTATTTTTTAAAGTTAGCCCACCTTTACATTCATGTCATTTATATTAACACCAGTAATAGATGTGAAGAGGTCTGTTCTGGGACTCTCCCCAATGTCCATTTGGTTCTTTGTGACATTGCGATATTGGTCCATTTGAATTGTCAGTAAAAAAGTTTGGGAGCCACTTTGGTCTCCTGGGACCTGTGGTTATCAATATGCATTAGCTGCACCTTGGCGATCTGCTAATTTCACCCTCAACACAGCCCCGACAATGTGCAGCGCCATTTAGTGGAGATGCTCAGAGCAATAATTCACTGTTCTTTATCATGACACAAGCAAGCAGGATCCCACACACATCCATAGAAAACACACAGCTAATGCGGTTACCTATCCATGACACTGTTCTAGAATAATAGTTTAAATTATGTATGGAAAGTAGTCCAAAAATGCCAGGC
The DNA here is from genome assembly GCF_019703515.2 of Myxocyprinus asiaticus. Taxonomy (NCBI): domain Eukaryota; kingdom Metazoa; phylum Chordata; class Actinopteri; order Cypriniformes; family Catostomidae; genus Myxocyprinus; species Myxocyprinus asiaticus. Next base: position 17,936,605 of record NC_059379.1, read on the forward strand.
ACAGTTGCTTAGTTAAAAACATCAGTATGATTCATCTTGTTGGGACCCAAAATGTAATATCTTTATATCTTTTCTTTTTATGAAAAATTTGCAGTCATAGTTTTGGTTGCATAGCAACTGTGGAACGCTATCAATCACCACAGAATTAATTTGACTCGTCCTAATGTCTTTGAAGGACTAAGCTAGTTTAAAAAAAATCACTTAACAAGAATCAGATTTGTCTTGACAAACTGAGGGATAATTTGACAGCATGTCACAAATACTCTCATGAGAGCTTACCGGTAAGATGAATTTAACCTTGAATTTCTTTCAATTCAGGCTGAGAAATTGAACGTGTTAATTTCTGTGATTAAATAGTTTTTGTTTAACATGTTAAAAAAATGTATGCAATTAATGCTGTATCCTTTTTTTTTTTTTTTTTACTTCCTGAAAGTTAACAAAAAATGTTTTCCCACTTCCTTTGACTAAAATTGCTATATATAAAATTCCAGGAGGTACACACTTGACTCAACAGCACATCCTAAAGAAACCGATTGTGCGGAGCAGTGCATGCTTATTCATTACGCGCGACACGTCCCAGGCATAATAAACACGGGATTACTATATGGGTAATGGAGACTTCCCCTGTAAGCGGTGAACCACGCGTAGCAGAGACAGGCAGGCTGTCGAATCACATTGCATCGCCAAAAAATGCTCATTCACTTTAATCTGAAACACTGTTAAAAACAAAACCGCCTGAGTGAGACCCAACGTATGCAGATCCAGATAATGTGCGCTGACAGTGACAGTGACAGCACAACTTGCAATCAACTTACTGAGAGAGGGCGAAAGATTGAGGTGGAACACTGGGCAGCTTAGGGCATGTGCACAAAAAGACTGTAAAATTTAAATAATTATCATGGTTGTGTTAATGCAATCTCGATATCTTCCATTTTCCTGCAGCATTGTAGAATGCAAAAGTAATAAAAAACAATCCATCATGACAATAATTTTGGGTAAAAAAGAAAATTGAGAGATTATACATGAAAGCCTTGCTCTGTTGAAGTCCTTTTGCTGTTGACTCGTTGTGGCATTGACATGCTTTTATAGAGCTTCACTTGAAAAAGCAGAGGTTTTCTCCATGCAAAAGCAGCCATGAGAAGTTAGTCACTCTTGAACGCGTTTTGTCATTGCACAGCACGCTCCAAATATGATTGTCACCAAAGAAGATAATGGCTTGGATTAGTTTGGGCTTTTGTTAGGATAAGAATATCCACAGACATTTATACAGTACACTAATACCAAACATTACACTCTCACTGTCCTACTTAAAAAAATAATAATTAAAAAGATTTCCACTCCCAATACTGCATTAGCGTGACATCAGAAAGTTGCGTCTGTACCATCACAGGGATCAAAATTGCAAAGGCCATTATTGTATTCGTCATCACTTGATGTTCCTTATTACAGATAACTACACTAACCCTTTGCCCAGTCTCCGATTCATTACTGCCTCTTTGCTTCTGTGTGCGGTCTTACGGTGTATGATGTGTTCCTACTTAAAGGGATAGCACACCCAATAATGAAAATTCGGTCATCATTTATTCACCTTCATGTTGTTTCAAACCTGTATGATTTCTTTGGAACAGAAAAAATATAGTAGGCAGAATGTTAGCCTAACATTTCCATTCGTAATCCATGGAAGAAAGTCATATGGGTTTGGAACAACATGAAGGTGAGTAAATGATGACAAAATTTTCATATTTGGGTGAACTACCCCTTTAAAAGAGGATTTCTCCATTTCTCTGGCTCAGATTCAGGTCACTCCCTATAACGCAGATGGTGCTGAGACTCAATGATGGATACTGGAGTATCGTGCGGTTCTGCAGAGCAGGGAGATGCATGGAACTTTTTATCGTACCAGTCGATTGGCAGTTCATCAGAGTGCTGCAGCATCTTCTAGTTGAGAGCTCATAGCCTAGCATTTCGTCCTCATTCTTCTATAGCCTCTCTCTCAAGTGGGCAAACATGTTCTTCAGTTTGCCTGTTGGAGATAGACCTGCAGAGAGAGAGATGGCTTCATGGGAAAAATAATCTTTCCTGGGTATGAGGAGCTCCTGCTGCTTTTTGCCTGTTCATTGAAATTTGGGTTATGTACAGTACATTTTCTGCCAGTGGGAGACCTTAAAAAAAATTGCACTTCAAATCTTCTCAAAGCACTTATTTGTGGGGTTATATAGTATGAATTGGTTGAGAAATCAATTTTCTAAATGTGGTTAAATAATAGCTCTCTGATCCTTGGTGGAAATTTTGTGCATTAGAAATATGTTTGATTTAACACCATTAAATCTCAGGCTTAAAGAATTTCCAAACAAAAACTGTTGAGAAATATTAAGCGAATGTTACATTAATAGAAAAAAATGAGCATAGACATTTTGTCATGGTCAAGACTACCACATGACTTCAAAAGAGCATTTGGACGCTTACATAATAGTGGTGCACAATTAATTGCAATAAAAATGTGTTATGAGTGTTTGCAATTTCTAAACCACAGCAAGCTGCAATTTTATTTGTATTTATTTGATTTTATTATTTGATTTTTGTGATGTTTAATTAAATTGTTATTCTAACTGGCGCACATCTTTTGCACATTGGCAAGAACTCGCGATTCAGAATGCAGTGCCCAAAAAACAGTGAGGAAACAACAGAATTCGGCAAGGTGAATTAAGAAAAACAAAAATGCATAAAGAAATTGCTGACACCCATCTATCACTTTTGCAGAGACCTCCAAAAATGTATTTTTGAACACTGAATTTTTTATATGTAAAATGTAGGACTGAACGATTTGGACAAATCGTATTGCGATTATTTAGAAAATTATTGCAATTACGATTTGACTGCAATATGAAAAAAAAAAAAATGCATTTCTAAGTGTAGCTTAACTGTCCAAATACTTTTTGGGGACACTGTGCCATTTGTTCATGGCTCAATTTTCATGGGGACAAGTCAAAATACTGCAACATTTTCTCATAAACACATACACTACATGCACACACACACACACACATACACAAAATCCACATACACAAAATCTTAAACACCAACGACGCCTGGAGTTTTTTAAATTTTCATCAGAAAGTTGTACAAGACAACACACACACACACACACACACACACACACACGGACGTCACACACACTCCTGCTGTGTGCCAATGTCACCCTGGGTTTTTGTCACTGTTAGATGGAGGGTGGCGAGTGGCCAGAAAATAGAGTGTAATCACACTCTCCACTGCACTGTGTGGATGCAGCAGGGGCAGCAGAAAGTGTCAGGAGACACATGCATTCTCAATCATATGTTATTATGCACTCTCATACACACTAGGGATGTGCAAGGGTAAATATTTTCAATATAGACTAGTCTGTGGGTTGGCTCAATAGTTGACTAGGAAGCCTTGTATAATTAGGCCGGTTTTGGGTAATGTCCACCAGACACAATCAGCATTTCTTAGCGATATTAAGCACAGCCCTGTAATAGCAATTCAACAAGCAATAGGCACCTTTTTTTTTTTTTTTTTCACAAAACTTGTCCTCACACAAAAAAACTACAGATTATGCATGATAATATGTTTAATTTAAGAATAAACAGAGTAAAACTCAATAAATAACTAATACAGAGATCGTGATTTTAGGACCACCAACATTTACAAAAAATACAGACCTTTGTATTGATTTTGATGGATCAAATCAAACCCTACAATATTTTAAAAGGATAGTTCACCCTGAAATGAAAATTCTCTCATAATTTACTCACCCTCATGCCATCCCAGATGCGTATGAATTTCTTTCTTCTGCTGAGCAGAAATGAAGATGTTTAGAAGAATATCTCAGCTCTGCAGGTGAATGGTGACCAAAACTTTGAAGCTCCAAAAATCTCTTAAAGGCAGCATAAAAGTAATTCATAAGACTCCAGTGGTTTAATATACTTGAAAGTCTCCTGAAGCAAAATTATTGCTTTGGGCGAGACACAGATCAATATTTAAATCCTTTTTTACTATAAATCTCCACTTTCACTTCCACTTTCAGAATGTGGAAGTGAAAGTGGAGATTTATAGTAAAAAAGGACTTAAATATTGGTCTGTTTCACCTACACCCATCATATCGCCTCTAAAGATATAGATTTAACCACTGGAGTTGTATGGATTACTTTTATGCTGTCTTTATGATATTAGTACTGGCCACCATTCACTTGCATTGTAAGGATCTACAGAGCTGAAATATTCTTCTAAAAATCTTCATTTGTGTTCAGAAAAAAAAAAAAGAAAGAAAGTCATACACATCTGGGATGACATGAGGGTGAGTAAATGATAAGATAATTTTCATTTTCAGGTGAACTATCCCTTTAAAAAAATCTTGGAATCAAACTCGACCCCTCCCTCACCTTTGAAGAGCCTTGTAAAAAATTTTATTTATTTGTCCATCTCTGCCCCATTTTTAGCTGGAAAGATACTGAAATTCTAGTCCTCTAGTCTCAACTACAGTAATGCCCAATACCCAATAAAACCACTGCCAGGTTACAGTATATCCAAAATTCTTACAGTTCTTACAAACACCAAGCGGTCCAATTTGCACTGGCTTCCCATCTCGTCCTGTATTAAATTCAATATACAGTTCATCTCTTAACTTTCAATGCACTTTATTTATGGTCTTTCTCACTTCTTATATGCTTCTGTACACTCCTAAAGCTGTTAAAGATATTAAAAACTTGATAACTCAAACATTGCTCACAACAGGCGATTTTAAGTCCTACAGTAATTATTTTGAAATTTATACTTCACCTTCTCTGTGAAGTTATACGTCTAAATTCATCCCCTTTGAAGCACTGCTGCAAAAAAATATACTGTAAATCTACACTAATATAAAGCTTAAGAAGAAAATAAATCTACAGTAGATAAACTGGTCAACCTCACTAATCGACTAATCAGTTGTTGGAAGATTAGTCGACCATCCTTACCAATCTCTTAAAAAATATCAGCAGCTTTGGTCAGTCACTCAACATTCTGCGCAGTTACTAACATAAAATCCTGCCCTAATACAGCTCTAAATAAAGGGGAATGAATTCATCACTCTGGATGATTATGTTTGTCTTTTGAGGACAGTCTCAATTTGGGATGTTCCATAGCTGGTTTAGAACCATCTGTTCTCCTGAGGTTATTTATTTTGCTTGTGTGGGTGTTTGTTAGTATAGACAGTGAAAATGACTGTTCTCTTTGGGTAGAACTGATTCCTCTTCAGGCTCTTTGTGACATTTGTTCATGCCCTGGTGTTCCTCTGTTGTGGAGCACAGTATGCAGCTACGCAGTTTGCACTTTTCCACCTTGCTTTGTACCGTATGTGAGCGGTACAAAAATACAAGTTCTATGTGACACTCTTTCAGTTCCATTTAAATTGACTCCTCAGTACTCACTTCAGCTTCTCTCCATCATCCCTTGTTTTTTGTGTCCTTTTTGAAGTACCTGACCCTGAGGCGACACGGAGGCTATCAGATATTTAATGTGTCTGCCTTCACATGGTGTCTCTGAAGAAGACGAGAAGGAATGTCCTCGCTAATTTTTCTCTTTGCCTGGAGAAGCAGGATAATGGTAATTGCTGAGCTCAGATGGTAAGAGGTGATCACAAGTTTAATATCGCCCTGCCGCGGTAACGGGGATCAGAGCTGAAAATGGGATTCGCAACAGCAGCCTCTGATTACATAAAAATATTATCGCTACGCTAATACAATTAAAGGGCTCGGCTTTAGAGCCCCCACCAGCAGATGTTTGTGCTGCTTCTTCTCATTTGTTTGGTGACATAATCAGTAAAGATAAAGAATACTTTATTGTTATGTTCCAAAACCAAGTGAGCTGCCTACAGAGGCAGCATTTTAAAGCTAAATTGTTTATTAAACAGCGTTTTGAAAACGCTTCATGTCTTCTGTTGATCAGACAAACAGATAGTCTTGCCCTCAATTCACTCCATTGGTTGAGACCTTGTTGTGTCGAGCAGGACGAGCCACTCAAGTAAAAAGTCACTTTTGTAGCGCCACAGAGACACACTGTTTACAGTTTTCTAGAAAATGAGTGGCTTACTTAGTTGTCTTTGCATAATAAATTAAGTGTATATTTTCTGAATCAATTTCACCAATAAACAGAATTTCAAAAATAAAACAATGTTTCCAAAATAGCTTCCAGAATACACCCCCCATCTGCTGTTGATCAAACAAACAGATAGTCCCGCCCCCAACTCATGCCATTGGTTGTAAGTGTTGTTTTTTATGGTCTAGATGGTCTGTCTTTTGCAGAGAAGGCAAACACAGTGCATTTCGATGAGCTCAGTAAAAAAAAAAAATCAATATTGTAAACGAAGCAGGAGAAATGTTGATTATAAATAAACATACTTTTCACTTAATACCGAAAGGTAGCTATTAACAATTTAATTAAAAGGATAATCCCAAAAAATAATTTACTCACCCATGTCGTTTCAAACCCTTATGATTGACTTTTGTAAATCACAATATAAGATGTTAATGACAGCCTCAGTCACTATTCACTTTCATTTCATAATTTTCCCGTATAGTGAATGTGTAAGGTGACTGAGGGTGTCATTCTGCCTTACAACATCTTTTGTGTTCTACTGAAGGAAGTCTTTTGAGGTTTAGAACAACATGAGAGTGAGTAAAAAATTTTACCATAAAATTGATTCTTTTACCCAAACTTTTGTGTGCCATGTAGTTTTTTGCTTATTAGAGGACTGCACCATTGGCAACATGCAAACTTCAAACTCAGTTGAAATCAGTGGCTATTCGAGTCTCCAGGGCAGAGCACTATTTGTGTGGTACTGAGTTACTGCCTTTGTAGAGCGTTCCAAATCGTTCACTTACAAGGTTCCATAACCCTTAGATGCTTATAAGGCAGCTATCTTTGTTGACTGTAGGCAGCAAAACAGCTCACTTGGTTCAGGATCATAGCTTTTGTTAAGGGGAGAATGAGAGAGAGAGAAAATTATGAGTTTTGAAGGCATGGCCTATTGCAAGAGCTTGCTCTCGGCATGTGTGTATATTCCCTGAAGCACACTCTACTTTGGCAAAATTGAATTGAATGACAACAAATCCTTTAAAAGGTCCCTTGAAATGAAGCAGCTTGACTGGCTCCTAAACTCCTCAGTGCTGGTGGCTCTTATGCTGGCCCAGGTTTTACAAGTGTAGGAGAGGAGAGTCCCGCTTGTGAAGAGCAGAGAATGTTTGCAGCTTCCAGCAGTCTCTTCCAGTGTCTCATTTTGCAGCCTGTCTGTGTTCCTTTAGACACGTTCTCAGATACCGTTGTGCTGGATGCAGCCTGACAGTTCCACGCCATTTCTTTCCTGCTGTGACTGGAGGCATGGAGAGGAAGAGCTGCAGTCATGCAAGCCCTATCAGCGGGAGGCAAAGAGGGGTGTGAGGTGACATGAGCGGCTACATGCAGACAGATGTCAGTCTCTCTGCAGGCACCAGGCTATGTCAGAAACACTGTTTTCGGATACAAGACTCAGGAAATGCTTCAGCGTTTCATTTAGTTTCAACTGATTACACCTATTCCCTTTACCTGAGTTTGTCCTGGTTGCTAGCACTATAGGTAACAGTAACGAGAAGAAATTATTCCTCATGCCTGAGCTGATGACTTGTGCTCTTTTCCCATTTTGTTTAGTCAAGGCTCGGATGCGGAATGGGCTTCCATTTTCTTTGTGAAATGAAAGGCATGAAGCATTGACCATTTAGCAGATCATTTCAAAGCTACATGTAGAGACGCTGTGAATTACGTTTCCTCGTGGCATTACGAAATGGGTTGATCTTTTAGACAGAGTGGGGTGGGCTTTGCTGGCTTATTCTGGTTCTCCTAAGGTTTTTATTTCTCTTTATCTAAACAACTTATGGAGTCATATTCTCCTATTTTTATGCCTGTTTGCCAGTTTTGACAGGCTGATTAGACGTTAGTCAACATAGATGGCAAATTTAATTAAAGACTGTGAGGGATAGAAGTACTGTCCGTCAAAACATTGAAAATGTCTTTTTGTTCACTGAAAATTAGTTGAAAGATTATTATGCATAATAAGCCAACAATGTGTGTGGTCATTTAAACACCTTAAACGGCTTTCATAAATGGTTAAAGCAAAAACTGATCGGCACTAGAGTCAGCGCACATCACAAGGTTTTTGCCCAATTTCACGATTTTGCTCTGCATGTAAACGTCTTTACTGGCATTCTTAACGGCTTGTGTTGTGCGCATGCTTGTTTATGTTTTTATGTCAAAAGCAGAAAATAATCTGAAAATTTAAAATCTCATGTAAACATGATTTTCTTGCTTTGTCAATTTTTGAATAAGCTGATTTTTGTTAGTTATCAGTGTATTGTGTGCATGTTAATACTCTTGCTGTTTCATTGTCTTAATGGTCTGCAATCCACACAACAGCTCAACATACTGTATTAAATGTTGGGATTGGTACTTGCCAAGTACCTAGGGATAAGATTTTTGAACACTGTGATGCATATGTCACTAAAGCAATATCACACAAGCAAGAGTGCTGATGGCCCTACATCAGCACGGCTGTGATTTGGCCGCAGGCATGAGACCGCAGGCCGTGCTGATTTAGGATGATATCGCTTTTATACAACAAAGAACAAGTAAATAAAAAAACTGAGGAAAATCTAAGGACTGTCACAAAAAAATGCATTTGAGCATGGAAATACTTTCTTACACCATGGATCAGGATCTTCCGTTGATAGTTCAAAAGATGCAGATAAGCCTCTGTTACTAATTCAGAAATGCCACTTCAGAATTAGTAACGACGGCTTGGGCTGTTTCTAACAAGATACTGGAGAAACAAAGATATGTGTGTGTGTTTGAGAGAGAGAGAGAGAGATAGAGAGAGATTAAGATTGTGCGACTACCTGCGTCTGTCGTAACTCCCGTCCCAAACAGTAGTGTAGTGTTATTCAGCTTGCTGAAAATAATAAGAATTCATCTTATTTTCTCTGTGTAAAAACAGCCACCCCCCTGATTATTTCGCATAGCTGGTTCAAGAGTCATTCACTATAGAAACCGTTCTTTCCTCTACTATGTTGAATATTTATATATCCTCACAACGTAGAAACTCCAGATAAAAGGTAAGCGCCTGGAGTATGTTTTTGATTACTCTGTCTGTTGTCTCTCAGCTGCAATAAGCCTTTATGCTGAAGCTGTTAGTTTAACTGTATTTCCCAGCTATAGTAGTGTAGTAGTAATCCAAGCGATCATGGAGTGAGAGACGATGATGATTTAAAAGAAACCATTTGCTGAATAATGTGCACATCAAACTTAACTGGCTCATAACACATAAAAATGGTCTTTTGTCGCCACCTGCTGGCTAAAAGCTTTAATATCACAAGGAAAAATGAAAAGACACAGATCTAGCTCTTTTGCACATCTGTGCTGCTCTTACACTTTAGTGGAGAACACCTCGAACACAAGCTGAGTGATACGTGAACAGTGAAGCGTCTGAATGCTGATGTTCTGAGATATCAGAACTCATGGAATGTGTCTTGTACAATCAGATTCAAGGACCAGAACTAACTTTTGTTTAAAATTCAATACATTGCAAATGTGTCATGCACGTGTCTCAAGAATGAGTCTTAAGAAAATGCCCTAAGAAACATCAAATTAGTCTCAGGAGGCTATGAAACCAGCCTAATTATACAGAGCATCCTAAAGATCAGTTAGTTGACTAGTCATTCAGGCAATCCACCAACTATTTGATTTTGAAAATATGTAATTTAGCAAACCCCTAATTAAAAAACACAAAATTCACAAAAAAGCCTCACGAAATTAGAAAATCCTTCTGAATTGGTTTGTCTGTACATTGGTAAAAGTTGTGTAATTCTGTCAGAGGTGATGGTTTAAGGCAGTGACTGGTCTGACAGTGTAAATGGTAGGGTGATTTTTAGGGCTTCTGAGGGCTCCTAAGAGCATTCATGGTTGAGTGAGTCAGGTCTCCAGTGCCAGTACTATAAAAGGCTCTGTTAATAGCTGTGGCTTTGTAAGAGTCTGCAGTGCTGCACTCCTACATTGTATCATCCTGACAAAGAGTCTACCTCACTCTTCCCCAGCAGATGCTTTCTGTCTGGCTCCAATTAATGTGTGTGTGTTCTTTGCACTTTGTAGTTGCTGTACTTTCTTTGTACGTATTCAAGTTTTTTCATGCTAAACCCTTTTACAGTTCAAATGAAAGAGACCAATTAAAGACCTTCCAGGAATTATCAATCAGTAACACTGAGGGGGCGAATTCACTAATCAGTTGTGCTACTTTTGAGGTATTTCAGCACAAGCACCTGCCTCTTATTCACAAACCACTATCAAATTTAACCAGGTGCTAAATGCACTTAAATAGTACCGCGCCATGAATATTTAAATCAAATAAATAATTGTCATTCTTTTCAGTGCAAACACGTTTCTGTGTAAATTAGGCTTATTACAGATTGCGCCATTATTCACAAAACTCAACGCTATTAATGTTGCACAAATTACCACCCGTGGAAAGCAGGCAATGTTTAAAAGAGATATTTGTTTAAATTTTCTAGAGACAAAAAGATATAGAAGAGCAAAATAACTGGGCAAATATCATGAAATGCAGTGAAGTCAAGCTCTTTTTCAGCATTTTAGGTGCCTGGATCACAGTGGTGGAATGATGCTGTATAGTCCCAGTAAAATATGCCAGATCACAATTATAGTCTGCTGCATCTTACACAACCTACCACACAGAACTGACCTGCAAGATTGAAAAATCACGCCATGCGAGTCCATAGATTCTTTGGGCTCATTTGCACCATTAACTGATTTGCCTAATTTCTTTAATGAATCGCATAAAAAACGCAGAAAATGCATGCAAATAAATGGTTCAGTACCTTTTTAGTTACTTCACCTTGAGGTTGTCTCTCTCTATTTTTCCTGCTTTTCTCTGCCTGGAAATTGCTGCTGTATAGTAATAAAAGCTGATAATTTTTTCACCCTGTATATAAAAGTCCTGTTTGCTCTGTGAAATGGGAAAAGTACAATCATAGGGGCTAGGACATAGGGGATATGTTACCTAAATAATAAGGCTCAGGAGAGGTGAAGATATTATAATAGGTTATACATGCACGCTCTTTTCTCTCTGCCTCTCTTTCTAACTTGCCCTTTGCTCTTTTAGAATCCCAGTGCCCTCTGTGTGGTTGCCAAGGTATCTCCACAGCTGCAAATTCTGGCATTGTGGCACTGGAACTGCGCCATTTAATGGAATTAAAAGGGGATTTAGGGAGGTGTGTGTGTGTTGGGGGGAATTGGTGGCCAGCAAAAGTGCAAGTTCTGGAGGCAGGGTACATCAGAGTGTTACGTAACGTGTTTACTAAAACGCTAGCCAGGAGGCGATTACTTCCCACAGTTCATCCTGACCTGGCCTGTAGGGGTGTGTCGATATAATCAAATATCGATACATCGCAATACTTTTTCTCACAATATTGTATCGATACTTAGATCCATGTATCATGATATATTATGATATTTTCAGTGCAGTCACAGATGCTTCTATGAGGCACGAAAGAGACTGAAACTGATCCTGCAGCATTCAGGGTTTCTCTCACAGACATGCTGGACCTCACTCACGAGTTTAGATCTAGGGCCGGGAAAAATATTGATTTTCTACTTTAAATCTTCATTTGTACGATCCCAGTGTCAATTCTTAAAATGCCAAGATCGCTCTTTCTTTCTATCTGCAACACATGCTGTAAAGAAGCATTCAATCAAAAACAAACACTACTGTCAAAATACCTGCCACAGGTCTTAAAGAGATGGTATCGTTTTAGCACTTGTTCTACATATCCAAGTAAATACTTGCAAATAGTACAAATTAGGCATGTAAACAACAAACATGTAACAATATACTATATATATGCAATATAATATATGATATTTCAATACATCATATTTATTGATGTAATGCATGAACTATATTTAAAAAAATAAAGGTAAAATGTCACCAAAATGATGAAAAACTAATGATACAATTTGTAAAATTTGATATGTCCATAAGGTCCCCTGTATAATGAATAACAGCATTAGCTGAAAGATCATTTCTGCCACACTGTATGTAAGCAAAATGGACATTATAACTGAAATATTCCCAAAATAATTTAATTAAAAGCGAAATTGAAATCTAATCATGTTATTGTGATATATCGCAATATATATCGAATCGTGACGTGTATCGCAATACGTATTGTATCGTGAGGTGGCTGGCGATACCCAGCCCTACTGGTCTGATTGATAACGGCTTGTGATTGGTGTCGGGTAGATTCCAAAAAGAATCGAATCCTCGATTTCGTGGCGTCGGGAATTGAGAATCGACTCGAAATGTTGGAATCGACTCCAGAGCTGGAGTCAGTTCCTTTCGGGGAAACCGTTTGATATTTTCTGACTGTGTTTATTTCCTCGACCTCTGAACAACATATTTCAGAAACCTAACAGCACTAACTACAGTTTACAAAAGGATTATAAAATGACTGCATCTCAACAATCATCAACCTGACTCTGAGTCTTTTGTAGTCCGTCAGCATCTGTAAATCCACTCCATTTGTTCATCTGTACGAAGCAATCACACAAGCCCTTCATCAGGTCTGCTTTCCAGACCTGTATAGTCTACCGGTATTTTACTTTGGATTAAACTTTTAATCAACATGCCAAATTTGTGACTGTAAATTGGCATACAATAACAACTTCCCCAATGTTACAACACAAGTCTGCAACAAGGAGAACAAGGAGACCAAAAGAGTATCTAAACGTTTAGTAGCCTACACAAAAACACATAAAAAAAGTACCATGGCATTACCATGTTTTTTTTTTTTTTATGTTCCATTATCTGAGAGCACCATGCAAATAACAGTATATGAATATGTTAACCATATATCAAAGTTCAGGGTAATACCATGATATTATTTTAAGTACTTTGAAACACCATGTAAATACAATTGAATGTGAATGTGTTAATCATGGTATTGTTTCATGTATGGTATTCTTTTAATTGCCTTAAGGCACCATGTAAATACAAAAGTAACTAAATATGTAACCAGATATCAAAGTACCATGATAGTACCATGGTATTCTTTGAAGTACTTTGAAGAACCATGTAAACACAAAATGGTACAAATATGGTAGTTGTATACCAAAGTACCATGGTATTACCATCTGGTACCATCAGATATCAGAAGGTTTTTGCCCTGGTCTGCTCACAAACACAAGGAATTTGGCATCTGAACAGAAGCTTTCAGTACATACCGAAATACAACAGCTAGACACAGAATTACAGGTTAAGATTCAAGCTTCAAGTGACCAATGAGCTTCTTCTTTTACTGAAGCTTTTCTTTTATGAAGAACTGACAAGCTGATCTGAAAATTTTCAACTGCGATTGCACTCCATAGCACCAAGCGTTTTTCCTGCATTTTTCTCCTTTACTAAAATTAAATCAGAAAGCGGAGGCAAAACAGTCTATTTTTATACATAATTTCATTACTCACTGAAAGCTGCATATGGATATACATGTTCTACAGAAAGCCTTGAGGAGATAAATAAACAAACACTTTAACATGGTAAAGTTACTCCATGAATCGCATCCTAAATCACTCTTTTACAATTTTTTGTGCTCACACGGTACTCCTGTTATCATTTCAGCGAACTCTATGTGACAGGGAATCATTATAGAACTCCCCATTTAAGAAGTGGCATATGATGCTCCAAAGCAACAACAAACATAAAATGTGGATCTGGAGACCACGGGGGATCAGGAGAGGCCGCTGGAGACCACAGGGGATCAGGTGTTGGCTCAGAGGGCTTTGTGGCCGCAGGCAGAGGAGACTTGGAGGACGAGGCCGCAGGAGGCAGAGACTCAGAGGATGAGGCTGCAGGACACCACGGGGGATCAGATGGACAAGGTGGGTGGCCAGATGATGATAGACAGTCAGGAGACCAGGGTGGGACCAGCAGGCTGTCAGGAGACTCAGATGGCTCAGAGAGCAAGGCACTGGAGAGCAAGGCACTGGGAGAGTCAGGAGGCGGGGCCGCTGGAGGCAGAGACTTGAGGACCAGTGGAGCGTGGTCAAGGCAGTTGGGGACGCAGTTTTTCAAGGCAGTTGGGGATGCAGTTTTTCAAGGCAGCTGGGGACGCAGTGGTCAAGGCAGACTCAGAATGCTCAGAGGACAGGCTATCTGGGGACTGAAAAGTCAAGGCACTAAGGGACTCAATATTCAAGGCACTAGGGGACTCAAGGGGCTGCGCCGCTGGAGACCCAGAGGGCGGAGGCGCTGGAGGCGTGGACGCTGGCTCGTGGTCTGTGGCAGGCGTGGGCGCTGAGAGCTTGATAAGAGTAACTGGTGATGTAGAGTGCATGGTCAGCTGGACCACTGAGGTGGGGACCACAGAGGTTGAGACCACCAGGACCACCATAGCTGGGACAAATGAGGTTGAGACCACCGTGACCACCGGAGCAGGAATCACCAAGGTTCAGACCACGTGACAACTGGAGCTGGGACCAATGAGGTTCAGACCACAGGGACCACTGTTTGTTTGCAAAAACGAATGAAATAAAGGACTGAAAAACTGGAAAACAAACACTACAGCCTACGAAGGACAACAACTGACAATGAATACTGGGGAACATAGGGACTAAATACACGGAGAACTAATGATTAAACAAGGGAAACCTGACACTAATGAACACAAGGACCAATGAACAAAAACAATGAAAAAAAAAACTACAAAACCCATAAGCCAACTAAAGGCATGGAAACAATGTGGTGACCTCTGGTGGTCGTCAGGATAATCATTACACATAATAATTATATATATATGAAATATATATATATGAAATGTATTTTATTTTAATTATTTAAATGTTAAAAATATAACTAATCACATTGAATTCAGCATTAAAGGAACGCTTTAGTTAAAAATACTCTAAATTTTTAAAACCGCATCTTGAGACCCCTTCCTTCTGTGCATTCCTTGTGCTCCATCTAGGTGCTTTTGAACACAACGTTGCGTATTATGTACTGTAAATGCCTCCCTAAGAAATGTGTCTAATCTGGCTCAGGTGAACCCAAAACTAACATAAATGTACAGGGCTTTCTTAAGAACCATTAGTCAACTAGCCATTCAGGCTACTCACCGACTAGTCAGTGTTGAAAATATGAAGCTTTGCACAACCCTAGTCTGCTGAGATATTAGGTGCAGGACTGGGCTGAGCTCTTTCGTATAATCAGAGAGGTCCTCTCCTCACTCTCTCTCATTAGTTCATACTCTCTCTCTTTCTCTCTATGTCCCTCTTTCCATAATTGTTGGCTCTGTTTTGCTGTGCTTTGCAGTGCATTATGTAAATGCATAAACCCTTTGGTGCAATGGTTCTACAGTGCCAGCCGGTGTATGACAGTATCAGCCAGGGCATTGACCGGCACAGCACTTGGGGTGGACTGTGTTGTTGTCATATCAGCGTGTGACTCACTATTGCACCCAGAGCCTGTGCTTCTCAGGGCATGTGACCCCATCCATGAATAACTTCTTCATCAGCAGTGCTGCCCACTGTGAAAGAGTGTTCTCACCTGTTTTTTGCAAAACAAGACATACATGCGTGTTCATATGTAACAGCATATCATGCCTAGGTACACACTCTCATTCTCATGGAAAGCTGACCTTCATTAAAGGGATAGTCCATCCCAAAAATTAAAACGTATTTACCCTCATGTCTATACAGCCATCTGTAGTTTTCTCTCTTCTGTGGAGTTTTTTTAGCTTTAGTTTTTCAGTTAAGTTTAGCAGAATATTCACACTGCTATTAAAGTGAAAGGTGAAAGGTCTTAGTATGACAAAAAAAAAAAAAAAAATAATAATTGTGTGAGGAAAAGACAGAAATTAAAATTATTTTTCACTAATTATCGTCCCGCTGCCATTGCAAATAAGCTACCGCTTATTTACATGTGTGTATATTTAAATATGGCATGTCAAAATGTTTCATGATGCTGAATGTCATCTTGGGAGCTACATCTCCTTTTGTGTTTGACGGAAGAATGAAAAACATACAGGTTTGGAAAGACATGAAGGTGAGTTATAAGAATTTTCATTTTTGGGTGAACTATCCCTTTAAGAAGAGCAGGAAACATGTATTTCCATGATCTATAGTAGGGCTAACACCTGCCTCAGGTCTGTCACACTCTTGCCTCATCTTCCACATCAGAATACCCTCACGATGCCTCTGCCTCAAGGGAACAGGACACACACATGCACTTTGCAGGGCCCCACTCAGGCTCTGGGTGGACCATGTGAACAGAGTGTGTTTTAACGTGAACGTGGGCATGTATTTATGTAGTACTGGTAATAGGACATTTGCTCAGCATGCTGCTGCCTCAAACCTGGTAAGAGAGCTCTGTGATGCAAGCTGAGTCCCTTCAACTTTGAACTTTTTTCCTGCTAGCTAAAGCGGCTAGTTAACCGGTTATCAGCCTTTTATACCACCTTAGTTATCGGTATCTGTAATTTACTATCGGTTGACCTCTAGTTTATTCTGAAGTAGACTGTATGCTATACATTATTTACATGAGGGAGCAGTGAAAAGACATTCCACCTCTTCTTTGCCATGGTTTATTTTGTCCCCATGTTACAATAAGAGGTGAACTGGCATTGGGATTTTTGTATTTATTTATAAAGTTTCACTGAGTGGTTGCTGCACTCGCTGTTATCAGTCGTGTGCTGTGGCAATGTTTCCCCACTCCTGATATATGTCTACTGACGTACAGCTGCAATATTGGTGTATTAAATAAAAGATATATTAGTGTGAGTTAGAACAAATTATCAAATAACATCACTGCTAGACAGTGTAATGCTTAATCAATGATCTATGCATTTATCCACTGACTTACAAAATCCTGGACCGACAGTGAAAAATGTAGGGATTTAGTCACCAAATTAAATATGTCAAGTTAATTTGAACACTAAAATTGGTCAGCAAAAATGATTGTTCCCTCAAGTCACTGTGAAATGAGAAATTAGTTTTATGTTGAAAAATTGCAAAGTGCTATTGAAGTTGTTGTTTTTTATGATTTTTGGACATTTCTAATTTTAATGTTATTGTTTACATTTCAGTTTTGACTTGGTGGAATGAGGAATGAGTAAATTGTATACTACAGACCACATGTTAAATTAACTGTGCATAACTTAATTAATAGTCTTAGGTCTCTGTGATCATTTTGGGATGCCACAGCCAGAAAATCTGTGCACTTTCCCCACCATTTTTCCCATACATTGTAATGCCCATGGGAGAAAGTATTTTAACATTGAAAATGACACTTCATCTTTAATATTGCTTCACTATTGATTTCTGCGCCACTACCATCACCAAACGGTTGTTAAACAGGATTCCGAGTAGTCCCCCTGTCTTCCACTGATTAGACAAACAGATAGTCCTAACCCAACCATTACTTGAGTCAATGTTGCTACAGGTTGAGATGCTCAAACCAACAGCAATATTTTGATAACGCCATTAAACTACAGTGTTTACACTTTTTGGGGAAATCAGCCTTCATATTTCTTGCTTATAGTTGTCTCTGCACATTAAACAGGGATATGAGGAAGCATTTTTAATTTTTTTTTAATCGCACACTTCACCTTTACGGAAAGTTTCTAAGTTTGATTGTTTTTTTTGTTTGTATTTTTTTTTTTTTTTTCAGAGCAGATGGGCTGAGAGGAGAGATTATTGTCAGGTGACTCCAAGGTGAAGAGCAGTCAGCAGGGAAGTGGACACAGCTGCAATAGGACATTGTCTCGGACCACAGCTACAGACAAACACCCACTCTAACACATTCGCACACACTACAATAGGCACATAGCTGGTTTCACCCAGACCAGTCATTGCATTTGACCCCACTTCATCTTCTCAGGTGTGGGGAGCCGATTAGTTTCGACATCCAGATATTTGTGAGTCACGCGTCCCTGCCGAGAGAGGACGTCACTGTGCTCTTCACACCCAAACTATTTTGATTCCTTAATTATATATATATTTTTGTTTTGCACATATTTTATTAGATTATCTTAGTCTTTATTTTTGAGAAAGAAACCTAACTGACCAAACGCACACCCGAGATCCACACACCTCTCTCTCATGGGAGTAACAAAGAGACCAGCCTTGCACAGACACTCACTCTCTCTTACACACACAAACATCTGCACCTTGTTCAAGATGCTCTCCTCCTCCAGCGTGATTAGCTGGGGAAGGATGTGGCTCTTGTGGTGATTGGAGGAAGGAGTGGAGTTGGACTCATGTCGTGGAAGAGAAACTACTTTGCGTCGGGCAGCAGTGGGCTGCAGGGGATGTTTACCCCTCGCACCATGAACTCCATCGCTCCCAGCAAAGGTCTGAGCAACGAGCCGGGTCAGAACAGCTGCTTCCTAAACAGCGCGCTACAGGTAGGACTCTAGTTTAAATAAGAATGTTCACTTTATGCGAGTATTATATTTACCAAAGTTTGTAGTTGTTAAACCTGAAAGAGAATTAGCATTGTCCTGCCATGGGTTCCTTCAGGAATTGTCAATGGGGTTTTTAGATGATTAGTTTTCAATTTCATGTTTTTTCTACAGTAGAAGTTGCACACATTCATGTCACGGCTCCAGTGAGTTTGTCGGTTTGTTTTGTATGTTTTGTTATTTTCTCTCCCTCATGTCTCGCTGGCGCTGCCGGCATGCATGATCAGTGTTTCCATGGGAACATTGATTTTTCCCAGGGGAATGCTGATCATGCCACTAATTAGCGTGCATAGCAGCACCTGGTTCTCCTCTAACACACTCCCTTCTTTAGCCCTTCGTGTTCTCAGTATCTTTGCTAGATTGTTGTTTGATATGAAGTAACTTACCTCACTCTCTCTGCCTAGCTGGTCCTGTCTCGTGTATCTATTTGGTTGCCCGTCTCTGCCCTCATGTCGGGAATGTGTTTGCCTCCCAGTTTGCTGCGTGTCAGCTGATCTTCAACAGAGGATACCTTGTCTCTGCCCACATGTCGGGAGAAAGATTGCCCTACTCTGCTGGCCGTTGTTCTGCACCTCACTAAGCTTCAACGGAGGATTCCATGAATCTATTCCTGATTTCCACAACACACACACTCATCTACGAACACACACTTCACGGCCATGGCATGCACACTTCTCGGATATCCCTTCCCACTACTGCAGCCGGTGCCGGGATCCTCGGACTTCATCAGCACAGTGATTATTATTATTTATTGTGAATAAATCCTTTGAACTGTTCCTATGCTCTTCAGTCTCTTTGTCTCGCTCTCGCTCTCTGACACATTCATACCTCAAATGGGAATTCTGAAGCTGCTGTGTTTTAAAACGTACATTGCTTACAAGTTGTTACATAAGGACTATAGCTACTAGAAGGATGTGAGTTGATGTGCTTGACAAATCCGACAGCCATTGTAGTACCAATTTAGCAACTTATTAGAAACCTACGTTTTTAAAAAAGCACAGTGAGCTCTATTTTTTCTAGCGCGTAAAGTTTAGTGCTACACGCAACAACCATGCGCAGAGTCTTATCTGATTTTCGTGAGAGCGCTAATTCTAATGCCGGGTTCACACATCCTCCGTAGCATGGTGTGAGCGAGGTGTGAACGGGGCTGTCGCGTTGGACGTTCACATTGGCCGTGTCTCTTCCATGAGAAACAGCAGTGCCTTTGTTCAGGAAATAAAGTTACAGTATCTATGGGGTCCTATGCCAAATTTTTTGTTTAATAAGGTGATAATAAGGTGAGGTTATTGCTGCTTCAAGGACAACAGAGGGCAGTCACGTGCACTTCATCTTTATCAGCACACTTGGTTGTGATTGGTTAATGTTGTGTCTATACTGTACACCTATATACACAGAATGGCAAAAGGTCCGGCAGTTTATTAATTATTTCCATATTAAGTTATTTTATTGAGTTTACCTGCATGCAGACATACATTTTTATTGTACTATAGGTTCGGTTTGAATAATTTTGAATTGTTTTTGTGTCTTTTTTATAATCTCCTGATTATTTTAGTGTTGTGCTGCACCCAGAGCCTCTGAGCTCAGTGTGAGCTGTGCATCAAAAATAGGCTCAGTGCAGAAACTATCCGCGCACTGGTGCAATTTTGTGCCAGCGAAAGTGGCCGTGGATGGGAGTTTTTGCGCTTTCTGTGGGTGTATGCACACAAACTATGGGTGTATTGTATGTAAATGTGGCACAAAGCGCTATTTGCTATTTTCCTGTGAAATAGGCCACTGCATAAAGATGTTTCAAAAGCAGGTCTGTTTTCAGCACAAAGTCTTATTCCAGTTCCTACATTTTCAGTTTGGAGATTCCACCAGCAGGTGGTTTAAAGATGTCCAAAATCTGAAAATATTGTGGAACATCAAATTATGTCCCTGACAATCGAAACAGAAATGTATTAGATTTGTGTTGAAATATCTATAGGTCATGGTTTATTTTTCAATTATTATTATTATGTTTATATTTTATGATCTAATTGGTATTGGTATTTTTCTGTTGTTGTAGAATGATTTTTAAGTCACTGCTAAAGGGGCTGGTGGAAAAAATTGGAGAGGGTAAAATGCCTGTATTTGGTATGATTTTTTTTTACTACTGTTATTTATTTTTTATTTTATTTTTTTCCCCTTTTTCTTCCAATTTGGAATGCCCAGTTCCCAATGTGCTTTTTAAGTCCTCGTGGTCACGTAGTGATTTGCCTCAGTCCGGGTGGCGGAGGACAAATCCCAGTTGCCTCTGCGTCTGAGACCATCAACCCGCGCATCTTATCACGTGGCTTGTTGAGTGCGTTGCCACGGAGACATAGCGTGTGTGGAGGCTTCATGCCATCCACCGCGGCAACCATGCTCAACTCACCACATGCCCCACCGAGAACGAACCATGTTATAGTGACCACAAGGAGGTTACCCCATGTGACTCTACCCTCCCTAACAACCGGGCCAATTTGGTGCTTAGGAGATCTGGCTGGAGTCACTCAGCACGCCCTGGGATAGCAAACTGGCGAACTCCAGGGGTGGTAGCCAGCGTCTTTACCACTGAGCTACCCGGGCCCCCTACCACTGTTATTTTGATTATATTTTCATTTCATTATTTGGTTTAATTTGTTCGTGTTTCAATAAATGAATAACATTTTTCAAAATTGACCGGTAGAAGTGTGAGTGCCGATACAATCATTGTTAATACTAGCCATGATTTGTGTCTCAGTAGAGTAAAATTTTTTATAATACTTACATTCTCTATAATTTTATAGAGCCTACATCCAAATCTTGAACCTCATTTTGCATGCGTATAAAATTAGTGTGCCACTGTCATAGAAATATGCCTGATGCAGTTAATGCACAAAAGAATGTAAGTCCAAATTTCTATTCTACTAATTCACAACATACAGTCTATTTGCTCCACCAACTTCTTATGAATGTGCTGTCTTTTTTTATATTGCTGGAGCTTGAGTTATGGACTATATAATAGAACGCAGATGCTGCAAAAACCGGAGAAGAACCTCCGAATTAAATTGTACTTGACCCAGCCCATTTGCACGTTGCACGTGGGATTTTGCCAAATCCACTTGCGCCTAGACTTAGCGCATACTTTCACGAAAATACCAAAACTTCATGGCCATGCCCATTGACTTTGCGCTTATGACTTAAAGCATAGTGCTGCACTTTGCACTCTTAAAATATGGCCCAGTGGCTTCGAAATTCAAATTTGAGGTACGACTGTGTGTAATTTATGTTGTATAGCAAAACGTGAAAGTCTCTTCAAGTAATGTTAGCAACAGACCTTATTTTACTAAAAAAAACAAACAAACAAAAAAAAACATAATTTTAAAACCATTTGGAATTACTGAGTCAAGTCAGTCTGGTTCTGCAAGTAAAAATCCCATTAATGTTTACCATAGGGGAACTGATTATTAACAATACCTTAAAAGACTTTAAAGACAGATATACTGTATCATGAGTTCCGAGGTTGTTAATTGATGGTATACGGTATACATCTGATGAAGCCATCAGTCCACATTAATTCAACCTGATTTTTAATTAACCGTGTTTAATAGCGGTTCATGGCTAAGAAATCTTTTATGAAGTACATTATAAAATCCCAACTGAATAAAATAAATGATAAAAGTATTTCAGGACAGTTGAAATAATGTGTGGCAATGATGCGCTCTATTTGTGTAACGCACATAGTTGTGACCTATGTACAGTAGAGTGTTCCAAATCAGTCAGTTATAGGGCATTCCAAATCAGTTCCATAGTGGACCATTCATTTTTGAAGAAGAGCTTATGTTTTACTTTACAGATGTTGTGAACCACTCAGTACAAATGTGATTGTTCCCAGAGATGTTTGTGCACAGTTAAAGTAGTGCTTAATGCATTGGGCTGGCTGCAGAGTTCATGCAGAGTGTTATGTTTTGTTTGGCAATCTCTTCATCTCTCTATTTCTCTCCTCTCTTTTTCATGCTGCTCTATCTGATGGCACTGTTTGTGTCTGACAGTCTGAGTTTAGCAGAGCTTTATCTGAGTCTTCCTTGTAGGGTGTCCTCACTTACACCAATCTGTCTGGCCAAATAGTCTGTCTGCTCATGAATTAAACATCCCTCTCTGTTACCTACCCAACATATTGTTGTATATGTCTCTAAAAGCCAGACTGCTCTTCTTTTAGGGATGTGCAAAACTACATATTTTCATGTTGTTTACTTGGTGGGTTGTCTTAACAACTAGTCGATTAGTCATTCTTACGGAAGTCTTGTATAATTAGGCTGATTAAGGGTCATGTTAACCTGACCTCTTGTGTTTAAAAAACAGCGTGATGGAATGCAACTGAATGGAATGGAATACAGGGGTCTTGAGATGCTTTGAAAAGTTGAATTACTTTGAACTTGATCTGTTTTAAAAATGCAATGCAAATGGTAGGAAATGCTGAAAAACACTGTGAAATACAATGCTCCATGTGCATGTCTACATTGACCACCTTTTGAAAAATAGTGCACTGCTTTATTAAAGTAAATGACAGGTTGTTAATTCATATATAGGATAAATATCTATTACCTTTAACTGCACAAAATTTCTAGTTTACCTAACACATACCCAACACAGAGAGAACAAGCATGTGAATGAAATCAGAAGACCAGGAAAAAGAGAAAGAAAATGGTGAAGAAAAAGTGATCAGATCATAAAAGTAAAAGAATTATTCTTGCCACTCCTGAGGAATACTTTATAATCACTCCTAAGAAATCGTGTTTCCTAAGTAAACCATTGTAAATGGGTTAATGGGATAGTTCACCCAAAAATGAAAACTCTAAGCCCATATGAATTTTTGTCTTTTTTGGTACACAAAGGAAGAAAACATGTTTTGCTTAGTGTAGTACCTGGACATCCGTTAGCATTTCCCTCAATTTCAATGGCGTCTGCTCAGCAGTCGCAAGGTTCCCTGGAATTATGCGATCTGGAGGCTGCCATCATTGCTCATGGGCGCTCAGTTCCGGGATTGTCTATCATGTGACTGATCACTTGTCAATAGCAACAGATAGGAAAAAAATTCACATTTTTAAGAGCCCTTTTAAAATAACCTGTCCCTGGATATTTGTTTTAATGTAATGTAATTCCAGACCCTTTCGCTTCAGCTTCTTCCATCTCTCTCAGTTTGATTTCAGAGTACTTGGGTTGGTACAAATATGGATGGTCACATCATTGAGGTCAAAATCTTTAGACGTATCTTGTAAAGTGGGTTCTCTGGTTTGTGTGCAGTTGTGTTGTGTTCTCTGTTGTGTTCTGGTTGTAGCAACAGCAAAGCGGGTTCTCGCGTGATTCTTGTGGGGTGTTCGGTGGTTCGGCCTCATTTCACGGCCGGCCCAATGGGAAAAGTCCCGGTTCTCCCTATGGCCAGTCCATCCCTGTCCAAAGGCTTTGTGTTCTTTGAGGTAAACTGCCATGACTACATTTTTATGGAAGATAAATGAAATAAGTAATGACATTTTTTTTAAATGAGTTAAAGTAACTAAAAATAAAATTAGTTAGAAATTATTTTTTTTATTGTTTTATTTTTAAACCATATACTTAAATTTCTTTGATGCTTATAGAAGTAGCCTATAGTTTATTCACAACTCTGCTTCATTCATTTTATATCATCTTTCCAGCAAAAGTGCCTGGCATGGGTTGAAAAGTTTGTGGAAAGATGCAGTTTGTGTTAAAAAAAATATTATGCCCTCTAACGTGACTTGTTGGACAGTTTCTTCATTTAATATGAGCTCTATAATTTAGGTTTCTTATCCAGTGTAGTCATCAATAAATCGCATTCAGTACATTACGTATAGTGCAGGTGCAGACACAATAAAAAAATAAAAAATAAATAGAAAAAGTCCCGCACACCGCATAGCTTGCAAATATTTATTATTAGCTTACAGCATTTTGGTCAGAGTCCTTCTTCGGGCATTCTGTTCATTTCGCTGAAGATTCTTTCAGTTGCAAGGGAAGTATTACTTGATAAGTTTCACCAATGGTGACGGAGATGTGCTCAATGGAACCAGATACGTTTAATGGTGGTAGACCTCCTCCTGCCGGCATGAACTGAAAATTTTTTACACTAAAGTTTCACGTCAAACCATTTTTATTGACCTCTTGGACTAATCAATTGACAAAAGAACATGCGATGACAATAAGTTCCTTACTTTCCTTGTGACCACACCAGTTTGTTTGCTTAGTTAAAATTGTGTGATTTTCTTCATTTTAAAACCCTTTCATTACTGATCTGCATATCCATTTGCATTTCCTAGCACATCTGATGCCTTCCTTGAAGGCCGTTTTTATGGGTGAGGATTATGATAATTGTGAATTAACCTGCACGCGCGCCCCATTTACGAGTGTTTGAAATTCATTAACATTCACACACGTAACAAACCAATCTGGGGTGTTTGTGAAACCGGTGGAAAGTTTGGTTGAACTATCCCTTTAACCCAGGCCCTTTTGTGTGCCTCGTTCAAAAGCCAGAAGTCCAGCCCAACAAATCTGTCTGATCTGAGGACAAAACAAGCTTATTGATGGCTGCACTCAATTTTAGCCAGATCAGGCCAGCCAGGTGTGTGGGAGCAAAAGGTCCAGGCTTCATTCCACAATAGAGACTTATTAATTGTGAATGAAAAATAAAATTGGGCTATTATTCTAATCCTGAGGTTGGAGCACAATGCAGGAAAGAGGCTTGGCTAAATGAGTTCTGTGTCAATGGCACCTTCTAGGGGAGCAATTTGTACTTTTTTCTGTGTTTCCTCTTTGATCCTCACAAGGTTTTGACTGTATTTGATGACTGAGTAATAAAGTCTTCTGTCATGTAAGGCAGGTCACTCTGAGACCTCTGAGGCTCTCTCTAATAGTGGTTTGGAAAGGCTCTCCTTCCGAGACTCCTCCAGAGATTAGGAGTTTAATTTAAGCCTGGAACTTGAGTCCTAAATTTCACCCTTCATCCCACGATGTCTTAAGTAACTCAAAAGGCTCTTAATTTAGCACGATCTTTTTTTTACCCTGAAATCTGGAAGAGCTGGGAGAGCTCAGGGCGCATTTTACTGTATCCTGATTTAACCTCACTGAAATAATTTATACATTTTCTAATCACATACTTTTATAAAGTGTCTAATCATATCTCATTTTTCTTGCCTAATTAGATCTTATTTTAAAGATGATGCTTGTAATTTTTCAGTGTTGAAATACTTTATTCTGTCCAAGTTTATTATACAGAGATAAGGAAAACAATTGTAGATTTATTTTCCTAAAAGGGGAAACAGTGTGGTTCTGTGACACTATCAAAGCATTGCTGTTTGTTTGACCATCCCAACCAGGCAACATTGGGTCAACCATTGATGTGAGTTGGGGGTGGGACTATCTGTTTGCCTGACCAACAGCAGTTGGAAAAAAGTTTGAGAAAACACTGTGACATAAGTTGCGCAGAAATTAAGCACTACACATTTAAAATGTGTTCAGTAATACGTAAACTACTGCAAATAGGTAAATAATTGTGAAATAATTCCCTCTAAATTCGTAGACAGCCTATTTGTTTTAATATTTAATGGATAGATGGAGAATTATAGTGAAAATATGTTTAGTCTAACAAGCCTTGCATCACCTGCCCCGTTAGAATAGTATGGCATTTTTTCCCCTTTTTATGTTTTTTTCCCCGTTATTCATCTGCCATTATTGCTGTTTTACACTGCGCTGTCTGTGCTGCTTGTCAGGCTGAGCACCTGTTCTGAGAGTATTTGATTTTTCTCATTAGGAGGAGAGCAATAAGCCGCTGTCCACATTAAGCCTTATCAGAGCTCATTTGAATAAACAATCCATGTCCTTGATTGAAGCTGAGCCAGGACTGCTGCTGGTAATTATCCAGGACCACACCAGGCCACCTTTGTCTCCCCTCTGGCCTGGGTCACACAGCTTCCCTTCCTTCATTAATTTATTTCTTCTACCAGCCAGCTTGATCAAATCCAGGTTTTATGGTGATTGCGGCACTTAAAAAGATATTTTTCAGCTGTCTTCTCTCTCACCATCAATGAACGCAATTATTACTGATAGAAATACCTTTAGACAAAAAATTATAAATGGTGAAGAAAAAAGAAAGGAACTAATGAGGAATGGTGGGGTTTCTTTTACTCTTCAAAAAGCCTCATTAGCATAATCACTATCTATTTTCTTACTGAACCTTACAGGGTAATGTGGCTTGTCTTTCTTTTCTTTTTTTATCTATTTACTGTATCATCACTTCTGTAAAAAGGTAGTTGGGCTATGCAAAGTACAAAGCAGAAAATGATTTTTCCATCAAACAGCGTTATTTAGTAAGACAAATCATTTGTAAATAGTTTAATGATGAAAGAATAATGTACAGTCATATGCTCATTATCGCGATATAAACTCAACTGGGTGATTAGAGCAGTCATATATGAGATAGGAGAGGCTGAAACTATAGCACAGTGGAGAAGTTGCAAGACAGTTATCCAAAATTATACAAAATTATGCAACCAGTATAATACTGACCAGAATGCTGATTGACCAATCAGAATCAAGCACTTACTTACATACTTTGACACAGTATATAGCAGCAATGATAAACATTTAATTGATTCTCAGATTCCATGCATGCAGATTATTTGCACATTTTACATAGTATAGAGACCTCATATAGTATGGTGCTTTATTGAACACCCTGTATTTTTTGTTAGTATGTCTCAAGGTGTGATGACCTGTTTAAAAAAATAATGCTAACAACATTGTATTAAAACAAAACCTAAATCCACACAGTTTACCTGTATTTGTGCTTTTGTAGTAAGGCCTATCTATATTTAGCATTCCATCTCTGTCTGAAGCAGAACAAATATCTGTAATGAAGCTGAAGTATTTCTTTAATGTGACGAGCCAGGTGGGATATGATTTCCTGTTCACATAGTGACTGCATACAAAGAGCTGGAGGCAATGCAAACATCTGCAGGCACAGGCTTGTTTACAGTAGGGATTAATGGACTGGGTTGGAACTAGAAGCTGCATATGGAAGAGTCCCAGTGGGCCATTATAGCCCAGCTGTTCCTGTCACACAGCTGACTTACCTAACTTGAGACAAGAGGTAGAGAGCTTGACTGCAGGCAGAAGATGCCCAGTAGTTTGCCATTTTGACATTATCGCTATAAATATCGGAATGATATTGGCCATTGGTCACCCTGCTCTCTAGGTATTGGTATGAGCATTGCCCATTTAAAAAAAAAAAAACATATACAGTAGATTGACCTATATAAATTGATTTTCAAGAAACATTAGAGGATGATAAGAGGTACTGATAACTTCAAGTTTTATGGTTATACGGACTTCAGAGGTTGAGAAGTTGAAAAGACCACCAACTTGCAGTATGTTTTGTTTTAGGTGCTGATCCCCAGTAGACTTGCTACGATGTCATAATGTTCACACTGGTGCGGTATCCACGTTCAAACGGACTATTATTCCGCTGGTTGGATGCTAGGTGGTGCTATGGGGTAATTTTTGTTGTGCAATAGCCTACACAATAAAGCAAGGCAGCTTGATTTCAAACTTTCGCCAAACCTCAACCAACATGCCAAACAGCAAACATAGGCAATATACAAAATGAACATGCCGAACAACAAATACAGTAGGCCCCTACAAATTTTGGGCCAGAAAGACTAACATGTCCACCATTTCGGCTTGTGCCGTAAACTCTTGTGGGTCACTACCTTCCCTGCCGTGCTGAACACTCTTTAAGACGCAATGCTCATTGCACAAATTTTTTTTCCACATTTGCCAGCAGCGGATAACGCGGCTCGTTGGCTTTCCAGCATGCAAGTGGATTGTCATCACTGTCGATCACAAATTCCAGGATGTAGGTAACCATCTCAGAAGCTGCCTTCAAAACTCTGGATTATCAGAGTTTTTGGTGTCGGCCACTGGTTTGTCATAATCTGCCCGATAGCGATCCTATACATGAGATCCAGTGGTGTAGTTGGGGCCATACGCACGTATACGCTGTATCTTACTTTTTTCCCAGGGTTGTTTGCATATAACGACTTCTAAGGATCAATATTTGCATATACCCTTGGTATACCCACTTGTTTTGCTGCTTCAGAAGTCCATAATCTACTGTCATTAGTTTCCCTGTATTGGATGCTGTTTTGTGAAACTGGAGATTCTTTGTTGTAATTTGTGCATTATCACTTGAATTCTGCCATTCCCTGCCCCTGACAACCGTTATTGCCGCCATCATTGACTGAGGGAATTTATGACAGTGAGTGGAGAGAGAGAGTGTCACCCTCACGCTGAAGCAGTATTAGGTAAAATTAATTAACAAAATATGCCAAACATCCTGTAGGAATTGTCCTTTAAGAGAAAAAATTGCGTTCCGTATGAAATCCATACGCAATGCCGTTTTTCCTGTATTTTAGCATCACACACCCAAACTGCTGAGAATGTTTCACAAATGGAGAGAAATTGACCTGAAACACAAACGCCTTTCGCATGAGTTTTGTGAGATATCGGCTGTTGCTTTACATGGATGCTACACTTGACCCAGAAAGGGCTGGGGAAACGATCAGTAACAATCAGCACGTGTTTTCTGTCAGAAGCAAGATAATTTTGTCAAAATCATATAGCATTCGAGTGCTTGTGAATTGTTTCCCAAAATTGGGATTTTAAAACACCAGTAAACACACCTATTCATGACATGCCATTACATTTTATTGCATATGTCAGAGCTCATTCTGGAAGAGAGAGAGTGAGAGGTAAGAAAAACTGCATTACTGCATTAATTCAAAATAAAAGTACAGTAGTACAGGTGTAGTTAAAACACAACTTGATTTTCTTACATTTCCCTTATGATAAACATTATTTACTGCCAAAACAACGACACTAATTCAAGGAGAAATACACTATTTTCATGTTAAGCCTTTTCTCTCCCTTTCTCTCTACTTCCTGGTCATTGTATTAAAGCATTTTACATTTTAAGTTTAGTTGGGGACATTCACACTCAGCGCATTTATGCGTCTGTCCGAGCTGTTTTTCAATGTAAAGCAGCATCTCGCACAGGAACGCCTGTAACAATTCTGTGTCATTTAAGTCCCCATTACAAGTGTGTGTGGTATTTATATTGTTTAATTTCACCCGATTACAATTTTGATAGGTTTGTTAAAAAAGAATAAAGACTTTTTATAACATTACACACTTCTGTGGGCTTAAAAGTTAAATGTTAAATAATTGAAATCCTTTTTCTCATGTCCCAAAAACTGCATCTTTGACAAAAATAAATGCTAAATCATTGGATTTCTATTTTTCCCCCACATACAGTTAAGAGTTTAGTGTTACATTCTCTCACTACATGTATTTATTTGTGGTAAATCTGTCATTTTAACACTGATAGTGAAGTTTATTTGTGTGTCCCTTGATTTATTGCGCACCCTGTTATGTCATGATACTATGACCTTTCATTGAAAATATACTGTATGTTAGGAAATTACATCACACACACTGGAGGTGTACATCACTTATTCTGCAAAATTATTTTGAGTTATTTTAAGTTTATAACAATGCTGTTTTATTTATGTTTTCCTTTATTTTGTGGTGTTAGTCATATGTGGTCAAGCATAACAAGTCCACCCTGTTATGAGAAGATATATGGGAAATTAATATAATTTAAAGTTCAATATACAGTATTTATGTTAACAGAAATAAAATCGTAAATATGTTTCCTGGATATCAATCACAAACCATGTAGTGGCTAATTTATCCACTGAATGTCCTCCCTGTTATTGTCCACCCTGATGCTGCCCATTTAACTGGATGGACATCTGAACTTTTTAGTAATTTAGCTTGACCAGTATGACTAATACAATCTTTAATATATCCCTATAATGATGAAACATGAAGAAACTTGTAAAAGTATGTTTTATTTTTCAAAAGCTTCAAAGCCAGAATGTCACTGAATTGTAGGAATAACCCATTTACGATATGTACAGAGTTGCAGTTCCGCAGCTCTCTATACGCAGATTATGCAGTCTACAGTAACAGTAAAGTACAATCTATAGGAGAAGACACCGATGCATTTTCAGATGAAACTGACAAGCCTACTATGATGTTAATATTTAAATTAGATATGTTATATTTATTTATTTATAAATACAATTAGCATTCTATCTTGTTTAAGGCCTTTTCGCATAAGCACACAATAAAATTTGATAGGCTACACGCAGTCTGTCAATCTGTCTCAATAGCCCAAATAATACCCTAAATATTGTGTGATCTAACCCTTATTAGGGACTGTTGAGGTAGACCTAGCTCTCTCTGAGATTAAACGTAATGCTTTCTGTCAGTGCGGGAGCTATGCTGTCTGTGTAATTTTGATACGTCGGTAAAGAACATCTGACTTTCAATGCTTTAATTTAGGTTAATTTATCATGGGTCGCAAACTCTCCATTATGCTACTATACATTATTTAAAGCTATTATATTTGTTTGGCTATTGATATAGGAGCTGTTGTTGTTGTATTAAATATGGTAAGTTTTATTCATAATGTTTCCACTTTTACCCAATATAAAATTTTGCACCAGTAAAGTCCCTTAAACAGTGGCAAACCTAGTCCTCAGCATGAGATGCCCCACCAGGCTTCTTAAGTAGATTAACAAGCAGGACTTTGCTCAATGATCTTCAGTACAAAAACTATGATGGTTGATGAGCTTAACCTGCTATGGTTAGCTGGTCTTAGCACCAAACCAACAGAAACCAGCATAGTCCATTCAAGATGGTCATTTCAGCAAGATAATCATCTATTGACACACGGTATATAAAACACAGCTCCCACGGCTCAGCGCTCATCTGCTTTTATCAAGGTTTATCTTGTATTTAAAAGTGTGCACGCAAAGTGTGAAGCCCTTCTGAGGCTCCTGGCTGGAACATCTTTGTAACAGTATAAGGATGAGCAAGGAGGAGGCGGGAACTGGCTAAACAGCCACAATGCGGCCGTGTGCATCTCTCTCGAACTGGCGTCTCCGGCTCCCATTTATCTCACTCTCCCGCTGATCAGCTGATTCAGTGCCGGCCGTGCAGCCTCACGGCCCGGCCACACACTCCTCCTCTTCACAGTCTTCTATGACATCCTCCAACTGTAAGCCAATACCATTCATCCAGGTTATTTTCCTCTGTACCGTCTGGTCTGCTTGACTGGAGGTCTGGTCTTAAGAACCCACCCTGGGGGCCTGGGTAGCTCAACGAGTAAAGACACTGACTACCAGCCCTGAAGTCACGAGTTCGAATCAAGGTCTCCTAAGCAACCAAATTGGCCCGGTTGCTAGGGAGGGTAGATTCACATGGGGTAACCTCCTTGTGGTCGCTATAATGTGGTTCTTGCTCTAGGTGGGGCACGTGGTGAGTTGTGCATGGATGCTGCGGACAATGTGTGAAGCCTCCACGCGCGCTATGTCTCCGCAGTAACACGCTCAACAAGCCACGTGATAAGCCACGGTCTCAGATGCGTAGGCAACTGAGATTCGTCCTCCGCCACCCGGATTGAGGCGTGTCACACTCACTGTCAGTTGCCCCTTGCCCTCTGTGTGCCTGTTCGCCGTACGTGAATGGCAGAGGGAAATTTTCTCTAGAGGGCAGGACACATATGCTAGTTGTCACCATCATGTTACACTTTGGAACACTCATAATATAGCAACTACATTATGCAACTATAATATAGTAGCAACTACTGTATATTGTATATTATACTTATATATAATAACACCTAAGAAACCTGAACCAAGCAGTTATCACAAATGCTCCACTAATATGTTTTAATTTTTGGGCTCATGTGGAAGACACCGGTTCGATTCTCGACTGTGTTGTGCCCTGATCGCAATACCCCACTAACAAGTAAATGCCACAAATTGCCATAATACTACCATTGGTTTTTGGACATGATACCATGGTAGTACCATTCTTTTGACATTTGTGAGACCTTGGAGTACCATATAAAAACCATGGTACATAAATATGGTAATCATTCAGTTGCATGGTAGCTATATATTCACAATACTTTTTTGTAAGGGCCTTTCTCCCTAATAATTTCCTGCCCCCTTTATTCTGTCTCTATCAATAGAAAGTTGCAAGCCAATTGAAAGCCCTAAGATAAAATCTGAGATAAAAAAAGATTGCCCTTTCCGGCACGTTCAAAACCCAAGGAAACTTGTCAGTGCTAAGTGCTCATTTCTTGTTGTTTTCTTCACTATGAACAGAAAGGAATTTACTATTGAATCTCCTACCATGTTTTATATTTGTAGGAATTTTGCCTTTTCAAAGAGAACACTTTACAATGGTGCTAAGTGCTCATTTCCTGTTGTTTTCATCACTATGAACAGAAAGGAATTTACTACTGAACCTCCTACCATGTTTTATATCTGTAGGAGTTTTACCTTTTCAAAGAGAACGCATAACAAGCCTCTAATATTTGCCATGGCATATTTCCATGGTGTCGAGACATTAGCTTTAGGAGTGTGAGGATGAAACAACAGGAAAGAGGGGGAGAAAGCTCGATTTGACTTTACAAAGGGAAAAGAGTTTATTGCAACCACTCTTTTACAGCTCCCACACAATGAATCACACGTGCAAGGAGCTAACAAAGTGTCTGTTATATTAATTACTGCCCAGAGGGCAGAGGAAAGCGAGAATATCGGACAATCAAGAATATGGCCTGAAGGCTCGTTCAGGTTGCAGATGCTTGGAGATCCTCCTGCACTGAGGGGCATGAAAAAGACCCTCTTCATCTTACTCGCTCATTCTTGTCTTTGGCCCATTTCTTATCGCTTTGTTCGTCTTCTGTGCCTGTTCCAAATGTTTACAAATTATCTTTTTTAAGCTGTCCACGCCACACTCAGTTTTTTTTTTTCTAATAGAGATAGATGAAGAAATAAAGGAAATCTGCAGATCTTTGACTTGGCATATTAAAGCAGTCAATAGGTTTATTGTAGTAATCTCTTCGGGCTTCCCACGGTTGTGAAAAACCTGAAAATATCTGGGATTTTTTCTGAAAAAAGTTATGGAAATTACTAAAATCTTAAAAGAAGTGAAAAAATGATGGAAAGTTCTATTGAGTAGAGATACAGTATTTTCTCGTTTTGCTCTGCTCTAAAATATTTCGTCACCTTCATTCATCTTGTGCTGAGTTTGTGTAGAGTAAAACTGCCCAAAAGACAGTAATGTCCAATTTGTGAGCAAATCCTTCTTTGATTAGGTTATTTTTAATGAATTGGTCAAAATGGTTCACAAATTGTATTTTTTAAATTTCATATCTAGTTTTCACAAACAACTGGAAAAGTCATGGAAATGCATTGGTCAAGAAGGGTGGGAACCCTGTATTTTATATAATCATACCCTTATTGGTGCACTCAGTAATTTTTTCTAAATTAAAAACGTTTTATTCCTAAAGAAATGAATTGTAATTTTGACAAATGTGTATAAAATCATGAGCACTCACATGAGATGAAGACTCCAGTTACATCAGGAACCTTATAAAAGCTGTTTAAATCTACATTGCGAGGGTCCCCTCTTGGGGGCTGCCATGTTAGGATCACATGACCAGTCAAATACTACTTGCTTGATCTCAGTAACCAGCCTGTTATTGGGCACTTTCACTTATGAATTAGAGTAATCATGGCTGACTGTGAATGGTAAATTTCTACAATGGCATCAGTAACTGAAAATTATTGTTTTTGAATTATGCTATATACGCACCACTAGGTTTGAAGGTAAATCTATTGCAAAACTTGAGAGCTTGTAGATCTGAATTTGAGAACTTGTACAATAAATATTTGTATTCGTAAGTTGAAATTTACACTCACAGCCCTGATGTGAAAACTTGTAAAATAAAAATCTGAAGTTGAATATTGCAATCTGCACTCACAGACAATAATCAAAAACCTGTGTTTTGAATTCAAAGTTGCAGACAAATAGTTACAAATGTGTAAAATGACATTCAATAAATACAACGACAGACACAAATCTTGTAATTAATATTTACTTTTGTACTTGTACCTGTTGAAGCTCATGCATCCCCACCCATGGGTCTGAAGTCTATTTGCTTACATTTGTTCACATTTACTATAGGCCTATTGTCTTCTGTCCAAAAATTTGAATAATGTTGAAAATGTATACATCTGTATATTATACATCAGGGCATGATTTTTAATTCACTTTTGCAGTACAACCACAAATTGGCACTTGCAATCTCTCAAATCTGCTACTACAACTCCAAATCTTTATGCCTTGACTTTTGCAACAACTGTAGCGAAAATCCTATAGCGAAATGCACTTGTAAATCCAGAAGCGAGAGCGCAGGACACTCAGGGGTGGACTGGCCATAGGGAGAACTGCAAAAAAAAGAGTAGGGGTGTAACCCTGGTGTCCTATCCAAATTCCCCCCACTGGCTCTTATCAATCATGGCCTCCTCATAATCCCATCCATTAATTGGCTGTATCACTCAACTCTCTCCTCTTTATAACTTACATTGAATTCTATATAAAGTAGATCTATGGATCAAGTAAGTACTATGGATTATTAAAACCATAGTCAAACCATGGTTTAGCCATCAGTAAAACGGATCATTTTGATTAGTCCAGTATCGATTGTTCTAGCTCTTGTGATTGGTCACAACTTCATTGGCTCCGCCTCCACCCAACATTGGCAGCCTGCTCTCTGTGTTTTGCTACAGATTTTTCACAGAAGTTTTTGCAGATGTCAAGGCTTGAAGATTTGAAGTTGCAATGGCAGATCTGAAAGGTTGTAAGTGCTGATTTGTGGTTGTACTGCGAAAGTGAATTAAAGTACAAAAGTAAATATGTAATACAAGTTTGTACTCATAATTAGGTGTCAGTCTAAGTCCAAGACGACAAGTTAAACAATTACTGAGTGCACCTTTAACACATGTTCAAATATATATAGTCAGGGGTCTTTTGACAGAGGAGAAAAGGGAGACAGTGCATTCTCGAAAAACTGTAGGAAAATAATGAACAGTACAAAAAATACTCAAATTATACAAGTAATTAAAAATAATTTTTTTTATGAAATATGAGATCAAGCTGTGTGTAAACAACTCAATGGCAATGCTTCCTTAGCACAAAGACTGGCTGATTACCTTGTCCATGTGATTACATACACACATTATGTTTTCAAACAGTCTGCAAATCAGCCTGAATGGGTCAAACTTGTGGAAATTAACTAATAACAGACTTAACAACTCGCCTACTTGAACATCACCACTTTTGGTCAGGTGTCGAAATATCGAAATAAAGTTAAATGATCTGTGAGTGAGCTGGTTTTTAACAAATGCTCAGTTAGGGGTGGGCGATATGACAAATTCTATATCATGACATGAGTAATTTTATATCATGATAACGATATGTATCACAATATAGTACAATTTTTCTGAAAAATCAATAAAATTGTATGATATATTATGCCATGTTGCAATGTGTCATTTTGAGTAATCCAGTCAGTGAATGAAATACTTATAAATGAAAACTTCTTCATCTTATATAATTTTCTCTTTACTATGAACTTGGCTAATATAGTCAAAGTAAAAAATAAAAAGATGGCACATTTCAGTCTGATGATGTGCACCAATTTTCTTTTTGTTTTTATTATTATTATAATTGTTGTTGTTATTATTATTATTATTTGTATTATTATGATTATTGTTATAACTTTCCTTAAGAAACATCCTGGTTACTTGCATAACCTCCGTTCCCCGATGGAGGGAACGAGACGTTGTGTCTGTAGTGACACTAGGGGTCACTCTTGGGAGCCCGAGACACCTCTGGTCTTTGATAAAAGGCCAATGAAAATTGGCGAGTGGTATTTGCATACCACTCCCCCGGACATACGGGTATAAAAGGAGCTGGTATGCAACCACTCATTCAGATTTTGTGCTGAGGAGCCGAGACAAGGTCCCGGCCATTTCAGCAGGTAGTTCAGCATTGTGGCAGGAGGGACACAATGTCTCGTTCCCTCCATCAGGCAGCGGAGGTTACGCAAGTAACCAGGACGTTCCCTATCTGTCACTCACTCGACATGGTGTCGATGTAGTGACACTAGGGGTCCCTATACAAAATGCCGCAACTGGCTGAACCGTGTTACGTGAACTGGCGGTGTGTGACGGGCAGACCACAGTGTGCCTCGTAGCCAGCGCAACAGGCCGACATGTGACCTCACCCAACAATGTTATGAGTGTTGAATGGCCCTTTGGGAACAAGTCGACTGCCCAAAAGATAGAGACAGGCTAGACCAGTCGTGGCCTCTTATCCTATTTTTTTTCCTCTTCCCCCCCAAAAAAAGGAATTAACCGACTGGGGCCACCAGGTCTAGTCGGGGGGGTGTCACTCCCAAAAGGAAGACACCGCGGAGACCACACCCCGCCCAAAGGGGGGGGGTTATTTTGGGGGTATTTTGAGTGAAAATACGTCACATGGTCTTGCCGAGCTTTGTCGGAAGTATGGTCATGTGGAGAAGTCCCATGGTAGGTCCTACCCTGCGGGGGAGGAGTTTCTACAAGCATGGTGACAGGGGCCTCTGCCCAAGGAAGACGCAGTTTACCAACAGGGAAACAAATTAGTGGAAGATATACATGGCATGGGTTTACCTTTGGGGAACCACCACATGCGGAGCACCTACCCCAGTACAGGGCTTAGTTAGCACGTGTACTGAGCCGGCAGCGAGTTTCTCCGCAAACTCGTCTGCCACAGGGCTCGGAGGAAATCATCCAGGGAACACAGTTTGTGAACACTACTGGGAGTAAACAGCGCACGTCTTCAGCTCAGGGGAGGTGAATGGTGCTATGCGCAAGCGATACACCTGGCCAGCTGCCCTGGACTTACCTGCTTGTGCGTGCCACTACACGGGACGAAACCAGTTCCACCCGGAGATTGTAGAACCTCGCAAAGGTGTTGGGTGTTGCCCAGCCCGCTGCTCTGCAAATGTCTGTTAGAGAGGCACCACTGGTCAAGGCCCAGGAGGCCGCTACACCCTTGGTAGAATGGGCTCGTAGCCCTACCGGGGGCGGCACGTCCTGGGTGTAATATGCCATTGTTATGGCATCAATGAGCCAGCGGGCGATCCTCTGCTTGGAGACAGCGCTTCCTTTCCGCTGTCCACCAAAGCAGACAAAGAGCTGCTCAGAGACTCTAAAGCTCTGCGTGTGATCCAAATTGATGCGTAAAGCGTGCACTGGACACAGCAACGTCAGGGCTGGGTCTGCCTCCTCCTGGGACAGCGCTTGCAGGTTCACCACCTGATCCCTAAAAGGGGTCATTGGAACCTTGGGCATATAGCCTGGTCGGGGTCTCAGGATCACATGAGATAAGCCCGGACTGAACTCCAGGCACATTTCGACCAGGTTGAGCCAAAGGTGGTGCTCCTGGACCACCAAGGTGGACATCGCCCGCCCGAGAGACCGCGCCGTGACCTTCGTCGCCCGGAGAGCGAGGTCGGTCGCCGAGCGCAGCTCCTGCATCAAATCTGTGGCGGAACTACCCTCATGCAGTTCCTTTAGCGCCTTGGCTTTGTGGACTTGCAGGAGAGCCATGGTGTGCATGGCGGAGGTGGCTTGTCCAGCGGCACTGTAGGCTTTGGCCGTCAGGGACAACGTAAACCTACAGGCCTTGGACGGGAGCATTGGTCGCCCGCGCCAGGTGGCGGCGCTCCACGGGTATAGGTGCACCGTGAGCACCTTATCCACCTGGGGAATCGGCGAATAGCCCCTGGCCGCCCCACCATCGAGGGTAGTGAGGGTGGGGGAGCGGGCAGTAAAAGGTGCCTCCCACGACCTTGTCAGCTCCTCGTGCACTGTGAGCGACGCCGCGAGCCCAGGAACCAATCATCGAGCCACGAGGGTTCAGGGGAGAGCTGAGGGTTCCACACAAGCCCGACACTCACGGCTGCCCACGAAAGCATATCTGTCATTTCCACGTCAGCCTGTGACTGGGTGACCGTACCCGAGGGGGGGAGCCCAGCTGAGGCTTCTGCATCCAACTGGATGAGCCCGCTCTCCGATGCTGCGCTCGAGAGCTCATTAGCTTCACGGGCTCTGAACAAGAGGTTGAACTCGCCGTGAGACGAGCCGGTGGACTCATCCGGAAGCCCGATCGGGGCAGATGAGCGTTCTGGGGAATGGGAGGTCCGTGGGGGGATACCTGGCGGAGGTGGTCCCATTGGGGTCCCCAAATCGCCCCCAGTGCTAGCCTTTTTACGAAAGCAAGCCGTGACCACAATGTTGCCATGGTCATGTTCTCGCAATGAGTACATGATCCATTCACGAACGCTGTCTCTGTGTGGGTCGCACCCAGACATGAAAGACAGCGATCGTGACCATCAGAAGTTGAGAGATAACGACCGCAACCAGGAATAACACACAAACGGAAAGGCATCTTTAAAAAGACGCGTCTTTAAAAAGACGTTCCGTGTGTGCCGCTCTTTTAGAGAAATATACTCTTTTAGAAAAATATACTCTCTTATTTCTGCTGAAGCGCCCAGGGGCGTTCTCTGCAGTGCACCAGTACAGAGGAGGGAGAAGCCGCTGAAATGCGCCGTCAGATCCAGCAGAGGTGAATGAACAGTCAGCTCAGTAAACATCGAACTTTCGGCTCCGAAGAGAAAATCTGAATGAGTGGTTGCATACCAGCTCCTTTTATACCTGTATGTCCGGGGGAGTGAAATGCAAATACCACTCGCCAATTTTCATTGGCCTTTTATCAAAGACCAGAGGTGTCTCGGGCTCCCAAGAGTGACCCCTAGTGTCCCTACATCGACACAACATCGAGTGAGTGACAGATAGGGAACTTATCTTCTCAAAGCAATGCAAAAAGTAAAATAACATATAAATATTAATTTAATTAGGCTGTGTTTTTTGAGTAATCTCTTTGAAGAAAATATGAAATATCTGAAGGAAAATATGCCTTTTTTTTTCTGATATCAAACATCATTCGAACAGAATTTTAGAAAGGGTTTTGATGTGTATTTTAAAAACCCACTTGACATTGAGAGAAACCAGAATGAGTAGCGGGTGTGATCTGTGCTTTTTCTGTCAATAAAGCACTAACGACAGGATTTATATGACTTCAAGACTCACGCGCACTTGCGTTTCAGAATGCGTGTGCAAAACTCGCACAAAACAGCTGCGCATGTTTGGATGGGAGGCATGTTTGTAGCACAGGATGAATGTCATTGAAT
Source organism: Myxocyprinus asiaticus (assembly GCF_019703515.2). Classification (NCBI taxonomy): domain Eukaryota; kingdom Metazoa; phylum Chordata; class Actinopteri; order Cypriniformes; family Catostomidae; genus Myxocyprinus; species Myxocyprinus asiaticus. The sequence continues at coordinate 17,976,439 of NC_059379.1, forward strand.
TTGCTTTGACGGTGGCTCAAGCGAAATTTCATGCCGCAGAAGCAGATTCAGTGTCATTTTTCTCATGTTCTAGAAAAGCTTTTCATCTAATGACACGTGCAGCTGTCAGTGAAAAATGTGTTTAATTAGTTCTATCAGTCTCACGTAAAGCCCTGAACACTGATACTGTATATAGGCGCACATGGATATGTCGACATAGTCCTACACAATGTACAAACCTTGCAAATCGCTGTTTTCTGATCGGTATCACATTTTCTAAAGCCAAACCAATTCCACACCACGGAGGACACATTTTTTCTTTATAATCTCCTCACATCTTCTCATTCTAATGAATTTGAGGAACAAGCAGTCACTCCCTTCCTCCATTTATCTGTCAGAATGTGTAATACGTACACTACCGGTCAAAAGTTTTGAAACACTTCGAAACCGAAATGTTTCTCATGATCTTAAAAATCTTTTGATCTGAAGGCGTATGCTTAAATGTTTGAAAGTAGTTTTGTAGACAAAAATATAATTGTGCCACCATATTAATTTATTTCATTATAAATCTAAAATTTAATAAAACAAAATAAAAAAAAACAGTTTATGAAATTGATGACGGACCAAATAATAAAGAAAAGCAGCCAATAAGTGCCCAGCATATAGATGGGAACTCCTTCAATACTGTTTAAAAGGTATCCCAGGGTGATACCTCAAGAAGTTGGTTGAGAAAATGTCAAGAGTACTTTGAAGATGCTAAAATATAACACAGCTTTGATTTATTTTGGATTTTGTTTAGTCACAACATAATTCTCATAGTTCCATTTATGTTATTCCATAGTTTTAATGACTTTACTATTATTCTAAAATGTGAAGAAAAAAATTATAATAAAGAAAGAGTAAGTGTTTCAAAACTTTTGACCGGTAGTGTACATGTTATGTGCTTTACACATTTCTCGTGTGGCAATTTTGCGTTACCACGATAGAGAAGATAATCTAAAATGTATACCGTTTGCAAATTTCTACCGGTTTATCACGTCTACCAGTATATCGCCCACCCCTACGCTCAGTGTGGTAAAGTTAAAGCTGCACCTCTGTGACCACCTGTGTTGTTTATTGAGCATTTGTTGACTAATGGTCTGAAAAGTTGCTATAAAAAATGTAAAAGGAACAACAGCTTGTAGTAACACATCAAAAAATAATGGAATATGCTCGCTACTGTATTAACGTAGTCTGTATTTTTGAAGCAGTGTAAAAATGTTTAAAAATGCATAAACTTAAAAGCATAGTTCATCATTTACCCTCCCTCATAATGCTCCATACTTGTACGACTTCTTCTGTGAAACACAAAAGCAGAATGTTAGCGAATTAGAGCCTCAGTTCCCATTCACGTGCATAAGCTCCTCTCATTTAGAAAGGTTAGATAAAAAAAATTAAAATTTTCAATACAATGAAAGTGAATGGGGTCTGGGGCTGTCAATCCCTAACATTCTACCTACCATCTCTTTTCACGGAGGAAAGTCTTATGGGTTTTGGAACAAATTGTTTATTGTATACAATGTTGAAATATGACTTTTAAATGTTGGTATTGTGGGAAAATAGCCAATCATGCCAGGCGTGCCAAAGGTGTCATGGTGTTTAAGCATGTTTGTATATTTATATTGGGCTGTGAGTGAAGAGGGCAGCACGAACACAGCTCTGGTGGGCTACTGTTGAGTTTTCCGCATAGTGCCGCAAACTCAACTTCCTCTCAGGAATTAGTGATGATCGATTGGTCACTGATGTTGGATGGGAGGGGTACGGTGATGCACCTGTCACTGAGTCATCCCAGCCTGCCCACATGGGAATCACACACACATAAACACACACAGAGCCCCTCGCCTAAACTTGAAAGTGTCAGAGCTCTCCCCAGGTTTGCTGATGGAGTGTAATCCATCACTGTGCTTAAAGTTGTCCGTGTTTCTGTGAGATCTCTGCCAAATTCTCACCCTGTGAAACTCAGTGCCGGAGCCTGAGCTGGGGCCCACAATGCAGAATGCTGCCTATAGAGCTCAGTGTGTGCTGTAGGGAGCTGTGTTCAGCTCTGCAGATGTGCTCAAGAGTCGTCATTAATCTTTCTGTATGTGCATGCGTGAGGGAGGAGAAGAGCAGTGCTGCTCTCTCTCTGTCTGCATCTTTCTCACATTGCCTCTTTTAGACACCCCTCTTTTTCTTTCTTTTTATCTCTCTTTTTCAAACTCTCCTCATGTTCTCCAACTCTTCTTCTCAGACACTTCTCTCTGCTCTCATCTTTCTCTTTCTTTCATTCTTTTTCCTTTCTTTCTTTCTTTCTTTCTTTCTTTTTCATGTTAAAAGTCAAATGACCAGTTACCAATGCCATTGCAGAAATGCCCTATTCATCATCAGCCATTATCACTTTATTCTGCACTTTATTTATATCTTGATTTTAAAATGTTTTTCAGAAGTAATATTAATTTCTTTGAGCGTGAAACTTGGATAACTAAAATCAATTACATTAATTCTTTACATTAAAATTACATTAAAAAAGATGACAGGGACAGATATAGACAGTCAACAATTAGAGATGAATAGATAATGCTGTGAGTTTTTAATTGTGATTTAAAGCTGGAGATAAAGGACCTTTCCCTATTTCTTTTTCACTCTTTTTTTCCCTTTTCTTTTTCATATATCTGAGGCTCCTCTTTGTCCCTCTCTATCTCTCCTCTGTGCCCTTTCTGCGCCTGCAGTACTGACTGCCGCTCCTCACCCATTTCCACTCAGCTCATTGTTCAGCGGGTAGCCGATTCATCAAAACTAAATAAAATAAGGAAGGGGAGAGAAAAGCGCAGACGCCAGCACCAGAATGCAATCTGCCATCCTCCACCCTCTCTTCTCTCACTCATATGCTAAGCTCCTCTGATTTAGCTGCAGCCCTTAAATTCAGCCCCATTCTTTGAAGTGTGTTGTTGAGAGCTGAATGATCACATACAGTCTGTTTGAGTGTCCTGGTAGGTCAGAGTGCTCTTCTCTCTTTAGAGGCTGTGTGTGTGTGTGTGTGTGTGTGTGTGTGTGTGTGTGTGAGTTGGTTTTTGTGGTTTACAAGGACATTTTTTTAAGTTACACACTAATAATTATGAGGGTATTATGCTATAAATGTGGTTTATGAGGTCTGTGGTCCCTGTAATTCAAACAGCTTTAAAAACATACTAAACAATGTTTTTTTGAAAATGTAAAAATGCCAAAAGGTGTCATGGAGTCATAGAGAGGCTCAGGACCCAAAAGCAGAGTGAAAAATAATGGTTTATTTAATAAAAAAAGTAAAAAACAAAATCCAACATAAAACTCCCACAAGGGGGAAAAACAAACATAAACAACCCTGTAAGGGAAAACAGATATCCATGCTGGGGCAGAGGAAAATGTGGAACAGGACCGAACAGGGATGGAAAGTAATCCAAATCCAACAGGGAAGAACAAAACAGACCGGCTGGATCACACAAGATGAACAGGCACTGGACAGCACACACGAGGAGACTAAAATATGGAGAGAAATAAAAAGGTTAACAAGACAGAGCAGGTGTAATAATGGGCAACTAATAATGGGCAAACAAGGAAGCGGGTTATGACGTAAGACAGAGAGACACGCGGCGATACAGAAACAAAACAAAGCCGTGTGCTCTCACAAGACAACAGAACACCCAAATGGCATTAGCGCACATCGGCAAGACAGTAAGGCAATATAGACTCATGCCAACCGACAAACAAGATGAGAGAATGCGTAACAACGGCAAACAAAGTGATGCCACGCACTCTCACACTAAACGAAACCTGAGTGTACATTGCGAGGAAAACGCCAGACGATGCACGCAACCGGCAACAAAAACAAGACAGGACACCTGTGTGAGAGTTCGGCCACACACAAACCCGAAATCTCAGACCGAAGTGACCAAACCTCAGCACAACATGAAGACAGCTCGCGACCCGGGCGAGCAGCGCAACACGAGGTGCACCCATGTTCACGAGAGACAGACATAAACTATTGAGTGCATGCTGCCAAGATGATATAAGCGTGATGCACCCACATCAATAACAGAGAGAACAAAGAGCATGAGTGACCCCATCCTGAAATCGAACAAGACAGGAAGTCAGGATCCAGACACCATGCTCTGGACATGAAACAAAACAGACCAAAGAGCACACGGCAGGGAATACAACCAAAACCGTTGCCTCACACAAAGTCAGACAACGAAACACAAGACAGACATGGGGCGATGATGCCACGGTCCTGTCAGACAAAAACCCAGACTGACAGGACCGTGACAAAAGGTTTCTGTGAAGGCTAGGTTTAGGGGTAAGGTTAGAGGATAGAATATATAGTTTGCACAGTATAAAAATCATTATGTCTATGGAGTCCTCATAATGATAGGAGTACCAACATGTGTGTGTGTGTGTGTGTGTGTGTGTGTGTGAGGTCGGTTTAGGCCCATTTAATAGTGGATTGGAAAGGTTCGTACTTAATCTACCTAAGCCTGAGCTCATCTTCCTGCGCCATTAGGCACACAACTTACATAATCAGTTATGTGTATTTTCTAGCCTGTTCCTGTGTGTATACCAGTTCTTTATTGCCCTTGGTTATGACCTTGTGTTCATTATCATCCTCTTCCTTCCTTATATCCCCTGTTATTTTCATTTACTAATATGTTTTTGCATGTTTGTTAGACAGTTACAGTGAAGAGCAGACAGGAAAATATTGGGTAGAAAATGGAGATTGAGACCAAGGGGCTGGTAGATGCTATAACTACACCATCTGGTTCTATTTAGCTTTTTTCTACATCGATGTTCATTCAAAATTAGACATTTATTCAGATTTTTTTTGCTGTCTATCTATCTATCTGTCTATCTATCTATCTATCTATCTATCTATCTATCTATCTATCTATCTATCTATCTATCTGTCTGTCTGTCTATAGCATATATATATATATATATATATATATATATATATATATATATATATATATATATATATATATATATATATATATACATACACACACACTGTACATATATACCGATCAGCTGCAATATTAAAACCACCTGCCTAATTTTGTGTAGGTCCCCCATCTATTTTTGATAGATTGAGTATTTGAGCAATTGAGTATTTAAATAAAGTACTTGTCATTCCTTTCCACGAAAACACGCTTCTTTTAAATTAGACTCAGTGTAGCTTTAACTTCATTCACAAAAATTGCCTGGTGCAATTTAGTTCGTGCTATTACAGCGAATGAAAGTAGGCAGTAAAATGAGTTCTATTTTTTTATCTTTGTGAAAATTTTCAACTGATCATATCAGCAGTAATTCAACAAACAGGCCTAATGATCAAATGATGGAGGAGAGCGTCATAACCTGGCATATAGGCATATCAATCAATCAGTTAAGTGCAATGTCGGCATGTTTAAGAGATGATTTAAGTGTCTGGATCACAGTGATGATGTACAGTCCCGGCAGGGTGTGTCAAATACGGTGTTGTGTGGCACCCTTTGCTATATAGTTCTCCGAATCGACCGGCAAAATCGGAACTGCATGTGCAAATTGCGTTCTGCACACTTTTTGTGGGCATGTTTGCGCTGTTGGCTGATCAGCATCATTTCTTTAGTGAATGGACCACTAAACCAGCGCAGAGAGCATGTGCTAATAAATAGCACATTTACCAGCCGCAAATTATTCTTAGTGAATTCCCTCCATAAAGTGATAAAGAGGGTTCTTGAAAAGATAGGCATAAAAAGGAGAGAGAGCTAAAGCATTGTATAATCCCCTTCCATATATTTAGCCCAATCAAAGGGGCTTAAGTATCCTTAGTTCCTCAGAATTGATGCACATACTTTTTGAATAGTTATGAAACACATCTATTTATTTTCTGTCGGCCTCTGGGGAGTTTCTCTGTTTGTTGCATGATTTGTCTTTTTTTCAGAAGAGAGTAGCTTTGCAGCACAGGGCAAAATCATGGCTGATTTTTTGCAGTAACTACAAAATCCACACTAAAATTTAGGCAAACTGATTTTTTTTTTTAAAGCCAGATTTCTCAGTGTGTGTGTAGTTTCTGCCTTTTTACATCTGTGGGACACTTTGCTCCCATAAATCCACGAGAGCTAAGGAGCTATTAGATTGCGAAAAGTTGGGGGAAAAAAGTTAAATGTAAATGCTTTAGGTATCAAAAAGTTGTTCTTCAGGATTATATTGTGTTTAATTAACAAAACCCGAGTTAATTGTTTTAGTCAAAGGACATGGTAGTGGATTTAGTATGTCCGGGCAATAGTGTTGTCATGAAATTTCACGGTTCCCGATACCAATTTCGATACCACAGCAAAATTGCGCTAATATGATAATGTCCTATTGAACACACTCCTTTAGCCTATTTAAAGTTAAATTGAAATATAAATAATACATTAAAAGAAATGCAAGCTTCCTTCAAGTGTTTCTCAATTAAGGATGCATTGCTTAAGTGTTTGAAGCAGGGCCCTACTGAAATCTGTTTTATTTTTTCACAAATTCTTTAAAAAAAAAAAAAACATTTCCAGAATTCAGTTTAATTTAATTTCATCATCAAAATGGTGTCTAATCAAATTAATTCTTAAAACTTTTAAAAAGTAAAAAATAATTACTTTTCAACATACCATTGTATTTTTAAACAAACTTTTATTCAGTTCAAATGCACTCTTGCTTGCAATATATTGCTTAATTATTATTATTATTATGATTATTCATTAATACATTTTTATTATTATTATTAATATTACTACAGTGAATATTACATTTTAATATTGTAAGTTGTTATATATTTCTGTTGCAGTTTCTTCCATTTCAGGCGCCTAGCTTTTAATTTGAATCGTGCTTCTATTTTGACGTGGTTTGACGTGTGGTTTGATGGAAGCTTCACTTGGATAAACAGTTCGCTGCATGGCCCAGTGTGATTGTTAAAGTGCAAATGCTGTGATTTAATTAAATAAATATAGTCTTCATGTTATACACGCTGCACAGTGGATTAGTGCTCTGCTCTGTCATCTCCCATACAACGCAAATGATTCTCAATGTCTGTGGAGTTTCCAGTGTATGAGCGGTGTGCTTCACACATTCATTTAAAGCACGCAGCTGGAGTGCAGACTAAGATTGCAGCCTTTCTTGGTTTAATAATCATACTAAAACATTACAATTTGAATTTGATTAATTGTCCATTTCAGTGTAAAAGGAGTAACTGAGCACACATGTGAGCTTATTTCAGTTGTGTGTCAGTCAGACAGTGTGCGGGTACCGAATTAAGTCAGTGCTCAGTTTTACTGATGCTGTAGAAAAACTGGTATTGTTTCATCTTTTTTATTTTAGGACCGACTTGAAAAGTACAGGTACTTTTGACAACACTACCTGGAATGTCTTTATACTACACACCTGCATGCCTACAAAACGTACTTCATTAAAAGGATAGTTCTGCCAATTAAGTACTCACCCTCACATTGTTTTAAACCTGTATGACTCCCAAAAGGAGATGTTTGGCAGATTGTAAACCTCAGACACCATTAACTTTCATTATATGAAAAAAAAGATGTAATGAAAAGGAATGGTGACTGAGGCTAGCATTCTGCATGACATCTCTTTTGTTGTTCATGGAAGAAAGAAAGTCATACAAGTTTGGAAGAAAATGAGGGTGAGTAAATAATGACATAATTTTCATTTTGTGGGAACTTGTAACGATGCTGCTGGTGCTGACAATGATGAAGACAATGACGATGAAATGAAGAACCCAAGTGTAATTTATTAAACAAAATTGATATCCAAATAACCCTAACTATAAACATAAAACATAAGCATAAACATGAATTTGACTATAACCTTGAATTAACATAAACCTGACTAGAAATGACATGACATGACACAACGTTACCAAACATCTACAATACTTGACAAAGGACAATGGAAAACATGAGGGCTTAAATACATTGACATGGGAGAACATAACCAATGAACAAACAGATCTCTAAACAAGATAATCAAACAATGAACCAATAAAAATGAGATACATGAACATGGAGGGAAAACAGGACATCACATGACTAGGGACACATGACATGAAACAGGAACTAAACTTTTCAAAATAAAAGACATGAAATACATGAACACACACATTAAACATTACATATCCCCCCCAACAGGGGTGGCTCCTGACACCCCAAAACATGAACACACACATTAAATATGACAGGTCCAAAGTTCTGTAGGGAGCTGGGGGGGTGGGGGGTGGGTTGGGCCTTGAGGCATGGGGCGTGGCCTGGCGAGACAGGGCGTGGGACCAGGGCAGAGTCAATGGAATGTGGGGCCCTGAGAGGCTCGAGGGGCGGAGCTGTGGAAGGTGGGGCTGTGAGAGACTTGAGGAGCGGAGCCATGGAAAGCGGAGCCGTGAGAGTCTTGAAGGGCGACACCATGGAACTTGGTACCCAGAGAGTAGCCGAAGACTCGAAGGGCCAGGGTGGAGCCGATGGCAGGGAGGACCAAGGCGGTGCTGGAGGCTCGGAGGAGCAAGGCGGAGCTGGGTGATCGGAAGACTGAGGCGGAGCCGGTGGGACTGAGGACCAAGGCGGAGCCGTAGGGAAGGAGGTCCCTGGTGGAGCTGACGGATCGGAGGGATGAGGCGCAGCCAGAGGATTGGAGAGCCAAGGTGGAGCCAGGTGACCGACAGACCAAGGAGGAGCCGGAGGGACGAGGGACCCCGGCAAAGCCGACAGGCTGAAGGACCACAGTGGAGCCGAGGGAACGCAAAGCCGAGGCGATGTCGAGAGACCGACGGGCCAAGGCGGAGTCTAGGGCTCGGAGGGTCCAGGCGGGGTCGGAGGGTTGAAAGTTCCCCTTGCCTGCTCAGGAGAACTAAGGGTGGGTTCAAGGGCGGGAACCATCTCCAGGTCCAACTGCTCAGATATGGCCATGACATGGCATGGAACAGACTCAGGCGTGGCTGTGACGTGGCATGGAGCAGGCTGAGGCATTGCTGTGACATGGCATGGAGCAGGCTGGGGCATGACGTGAAACTCTGGCTCGGCGGCCAGGACGTGGAACTCTGGCTCGGCGGCCAGGACGTGGAACTCTGGCTCGGCGGCCAGGACGTGGAACTCTGTCTCGGAGGCCAGGACGTGGAACTCTGGCTCGGCGGCCAGGACGTGGAACTCTGGCTCGGCGGCCAGGACGTGGAACTCTGGCTCGGCGGCCAGGACGTGGATCTCTGGCTCGGTGGCCATGACGAGGAACTCTGGCTCGACGGCCATGATGAGGAACTCTGGCTCGGCGGCCATGACGTGGAACTCGGGCTCGGCATCCGCCTCCCCCACAGTGAATGTGGAACCAATAATCTGCAGGGTGAGGTCGACCACCTGGCATCAAAAAAGAGATGGGCTCATTCAGCCCAAATCGGAAACAGTCTTTGAGGGCAAACTCATTAAAGTCCACCCGGCAGGCCAGAGCGCAGAAGTCCTCCACATAGTCCTCCAGAGGATGATTCCCCTGACGTAGGTGGAGGAGCTGGATTGCTGGGTTCATTGTGGTTAAGTATTTCTGTAACGCTGCTGCTGGTGCTGACAATGATGAAGACGATGACGATGGAATGAAGAACCCAAGTGCAATTTATTAAACAAAAGTGATATCCAAATAACCCTAACTATAAACATGAAACATAAGCATAAACATGAACTTGACTATAACCTTGAATTAACATAAACTTGACATGACATGACATGACACGTTACTAAACATCTACAATACTTGACAAAGGACAATGGAAAACATGAGGGCTTAAATATATGGACATGGGAGAACATAACCAATGAACAAACAGAGCTCTAAACAAGATAATCAAACAATGAACCAATGAAAACAAGACACATGAACATGGAGAGAAAACAGGACATCACATGACTAGGGACACATGACATGAAACAGGAACTAAACGTTTCAAAATAAAAGACATGAAATACATGAACATGCACATTAAACATTACAGAACTATCCCTTTAACAGCTGAGAAGTAAATTCAGTACATATTATGAAAATACGGGAATTCACATGGAGCCGCGATGACCAAAGGTGCTTGAGGATTTAATGCACGGGGCATTAGTGTATTACTTGCAATGCAGTGAGGTGTGAAAAGACTGTTATATGGTCACAATCCCCACAGCAGATAACAAAGCACAACCTCCCAGGCTCAGTGTGGCATTCCTGCATTGTTAGCAGATGGAACTGATTTCCACACAAAGTGAAATTTTGCTGCTTTTCTGCATTGTTGTCTTTTTTTGGTTGGTTTGCTGAAGAACAGTGCTGATATGTTATGTGTGTGTGGTCTCTGTGTGTATAAGCCCAGTTTTGGCTGATGATGATGTTATGGTTTTATGCTCGGCCCCACTTGGCAGTGATGGAAGTATTAGGAATGGATAAAGCTTTGATCATTGGTGAGATGTGTGTGTTTGTGTGCATATATTCAGGTCCAGATGGTTGGTTGCAGATAAAGGTGTAGTCTCGCTGTTTGTACTGCTTTAGTTCTGCAGGTTCTTCACGTCCTGCTTCATATGATGAGTGTGAGTGGTGTCCGGGGCGGGTGAACTCCAAACAACTCTGAACCACAGTTTTAACTGCCTGTTCGTTCTCAGTAATTCATAGCTTCAAATATCTGCAGCAATCTCCCCCTCTGCGCTCCACACGTGCTCTCATTCTTGCGCATCACCATTTCTCTCTCTCACTTTATCTTCCCCCCTCCCCTACCTTGACTCTCTCAGTTTCGTCCTCATGTGCGATCGTACCTCACTCACACACTCTCTCCCAGACACTTTGAGTCTTCACATCTTCGTTTCTCGCTTCCATCGCTGTGTGTTCTACATCATGCTACAACCTTCTTCCTCTACTCTGTCTCCCAACTTCTTCCTTACTTCTCATTCTACTGGGAGCCAATGATCTGAACTTGTCCTGCAGCTGGGATGGCTATTGGAAGTGCTGGATTCCTGGTCTGCTGATAGGATCATAAGTGAAGTGGACAGCTGGTAGTCAGTCATTGTGAGAGAGGCTGCCAAGACTGGCTCATATTTATTGAGAGGATTGGAAGATTGCACAGATATTGGCTGATCGCTGGAGGATGGGGCCAGGAAAGCCTCTGGGCTGTTTTGTGTAATGTGAAAAGCTGCCCCAAGGGTGAGTGAGATGGGGTGTGAATACTGGATGAGTTAAGGGGACATGCCTGTGTGGGTGTTCTTGGCTTAGAGGAGGGATCGAAGAGAAAGATTATTTATGCTTAACTTGTTGTTTTGGACGTATAGTGGTTTGCTGATTGTAAATCAGGTGAAGTGAAAATCTTTTCCCATTGTCCTTTTATGTGGTTATTCCTGTTGATACCCTACTGCAGGGGGTATTCAACTCCACTCCTGGAAGGCCACCATTCCTGCACCATTCCTTTAGGTTTAGGTGCGGTCATACTAGACATAAATAAATTCCTTTAACTTCTACACAGCAAACGTGGTAGAATAGAATTACAGGCTAATGCACAGAAGTTTTGTCTTCTGCAATATATAAAAGTTCAAGCTTGTTGGAATTTGAGGTGTGATTTTGTATAGAGAAAAAATTAGCGGCCTTAAGTGGATTAGGAAATATCGGAATTAAGAGTTCCAAGCACATGAACAATCAAGCAAAGTTATATTTACCAGTGGGGAATGTGGAATTTTAGATGATAACCAAATTGCTGTCTCGTGACTTTGGAAGGGACGTGCTGTAATGAAAGATAATGGAAAGCAATGATTTTGCAAAATTATCTCAATTTCAGTGCTTTTTTAATAATTTTATTTTAGATCTTACAGTCAATTTATATAAAGCTAATGGCTCACCCTTCACAGTTTGTTTAATGCAAATTATATTATTATTATTATTATTATTATTATTATTATTAATAAGTACAAAATAATAATAAAATAAAAAACGTAGATACCTTGCATTAAAAGTCATGTAAAATGTATTCAGGAGTATTGATTTATGATTATTCACTGGCACACCATAAAATCCTTTGCCAGGATTGTTCATTATATACATTTTAGTTTGGCTTCTTTCTTGTTTAATTTCCAACATTTCCGACATCATAATAATAACACATACCCAACTTGGACATATAGCTTCCCAGGTGCACTTGAAGGCAGCATTTCCACTTGGCTCCATACAAACCTCAAACCTCCAGGGTTTTCTGTGTTCCAGGAACATGGAGTAGATGCTAAATTTAAAAGTACTCTCAAAGTAATTTCACATGCTCAATGCCTAGTGTGACCGCAACTTTAGCTCCAGCCCTAATCAAACATGTCTGAAAAAGCAAATCAAGGTGTTCAGGATTACTTGAAAATTACAGGCAATTGTGTAAGAGCAGAGTTGGAACTAAACTCTGTAGGACAATGACCCTACAGGAGCGGATTTGAATAGTCCTGTCCTGCTGGCTATTAAGTGTACACTTGGCAGTTTGATTTCACACACTTACTTACATGCTTATTTGATTTGCTCTCATCCCTTAATCCTTGCTATTCTCCTGTCCACAGGTCCTTTGGCATCTTGACATCTTCCGCAGAAGCTTCCGGCAGCTGAACACTCACAAGTGCATGGAGGACTCATGCATTTTCTGCGCTCTGAAGGTAAGTGTTACCTACAACATGGTCCAACAAGTGCATCCTACAACATGGTCCAATAGAGCTGCTCTGTTTGTGGCCCATAGAAAATGGGTTTCCTCTTCAATTACACATCATTCGTCAAGCATTTAAGATTGATACGTGGTTGACAAGTGACGTTTAAGGAACCGTTCAGACAGAACATGTTCCTGCGTTTAAAAAACAAAAAGCTAGACAAAATGCTATGAATGGAACAGAATGCAGCTGTCTTAAACCACGTTTTTAAAAGTTGAAGTTCTTTTAACTTGACATGGCATCTTAAAAAACCCAACTCTCATGTGTGCGCCACTGAAAAAACAGTGCATGGGAAAACAATTATAAAGCAGCATAGATTGATATAATAGTTTGTTTTGTGTGAACAGCCTCCTGATGTTTTAATCATTAAGTAGTAACTTTTTAGCAACTTTTTTAAGAATACAACCGATTCATGTTTAAGGTATGACTATGTGTAATTTATGTGGTAGAACAAGACGGGAAAGCCTCCTTAAGTAATGTTAACCACACACCATGTTACTTAAAGAACCACTATTCAGAAATTCCAGAGGAGAACTCAGTGAATCAGAATTCTGAGTTGTTCTACAAATTGACGTCATGAATAGCTTTATTGGCAATTAGGCATACCAGATAAGGACAAGGATGCTTCCTATGAGTTTGGACTTCTCAGAAAAGTGGCTTGAGGCTATTGGAATCTCCTAGAGTGCCCAGGCTGCACTCTTAATGATCCAGCAAGATGAGGGTAGAGTTGGCTGCTCAGCCTAATTGACTTCCTTGCTGACCTTACTGTAGCACAAAAGTAGAATGGAAATGGGCTCCTCAACATCAAGAGCTCTCGCTCTTTCTTTTTCAAGGAAGCCTTTTTTTAATTTCCTGCGTGGTGGCTGATAGAGATAGGGGGAGGAGGAGAGGGAAATATATGCTAAGAAAAGCAACTTGGGTCTTTTTTGAAATAACAAGCAAAGGCCTCTCACTCAAACAACATCCTGTTCTCCTTTCCCAGGCTAAAAGTAGCTGTGCTATTTAAAGGTGTATCATAAGAGTTTGAAGGTACAAAACTGACATATTTCTTTAAGAGGCTCTTCTTTTATGTTAAAAGAAATCTTCACTGCCTGGGCACATTTGTTTCCAAAAATACCATTGTTTTGTTAGCTGTGTTTTCGCCTGAGAGAATAGGAAAGGAACAAATAGTCTGGTGTAGAGAGCCTAATGGATTGAGAGGCTTGTTTCTTTCTCTACTTTATGTCTGGTTTAATCTTGTTCTGGTGCTTGGTGATTTACCTCTTTATTACGTGTTAGGGCATTTTTTCTCTTTCCGAACAAAATACCTGGTTCCTCTGCTGATGCAAGCACAAGCCCTGCTCCATTGTTTCCACGGCTACCTGTTACCTTGACTACCTCTGCTCTGATGGCCCCATGTCACGCCTACATGATGCTATAAAGGCAGTCTGTAACCCTCGTTCTTGGTTTCCTTGGAGTTGATTGTTCGTGAGATTTGGCATTGGTGGATTTTTGTATTGCAGAATGTAGCTGAGTCAAACTGAGATTACTTCATAGTCTCACAAAGCCCTAAGGGGCATTTGTTACATACAGAGACAGACAGACAGACAGACAGACAGACAGACAGATAGATAGATCTCTGTGACAGTGGAAATTATCTTACATGCAGATTAAATGTATGTTTGTATTGTTTCAGTGTGTATGTTAGTGGCTTGGCTTGATGTGTATGAATCTCAATATTATAATTGTGTGCCTTTGCTGTTTTCTTTGGGCCAATTTGTAGATATGAAACACAATTGAGCCTGTATGAAATCCATCGCAGTGATTGAAATGTTATCTCTTTCTCTCTGTAAATGAAGTGTGTGTGTGTGTGTGTGTGTGTGTGTGTGTGTGTGTGTGTGTGTGTGTGTGTGTGTAAAGTGCTGAGGCAGCAGAAATCACAATGCTGTGGAGACAGAACCGTACCATGAAAAACCCTCTCATATATTTACCAGGATTTATGACCATTTACCAGGATCTGTTCCTTATGTCCCTCTCTTGATTGTCTATTCTTTTGTTACTCACACTCTCACTGTCTCTCATGGTAAAAAACCTGTTGTTAAAATTAGATCCTTTTCCATTCACTGTTAAACCATTTGGGGCAAAGCAGTTGACATCATCCAGGTGATGCATCTTGAACATTAGTTTTTGCTGTGGTATGAATTTTTTTTTCTTGATTTTTTTCTCCCCAATTTGGAATGCCCAATTCCCAATGCGCTCTAAGTCCTCGTGGTGGCATAGTGACTCAAATCTCAGTTGCCTCCATGTCTGAGACGTCAATCCGCACATCTTATCACGTGGCTTGTTGAGCGCGTTACCGCGGAGACGTAGCGCGTGTGGAGGCTTCATGCTATTCTCCGCGGCATCCACGCACAACTCACCACACGCCTCACCAAGAGCGAGAACCACATTATAGCGACCACGAGGAGGTTATCCCATGTGACTCTACCCTCCCTAGCAACCGGGCTAATGTGGTTGCTTAGGAGACCTGGCTGGAGTCACTCAGCACGCCCTGGATCCGAACTCGCGAATTCAGGGGTGGTAGTCAGCGTCCATACTCGCTGAGCTACCCAGGCCCCCATCTGTGGTATCAAAATTGATACTGTGTTATTGATATTAACTACTGAAATGTTGGTATTGTGACAACCGTGGCACAAATATAAAGAAACCTGATTAATTTTACAGGGAAAGATTTTGATCTCCTCCAAACAAAAAGGAAGCTTTTTGAACCTCCATATTTTGAATTGAAGAATAAATGATCATGCTGCTTCAAAATAATTTGTCTTACAGTACCTGCAGTGACAAATGTCACTGAGTTGACTGCATAATATGTCCGCAGTGTTAAGGCAACATTAGTCTTTCCTTTCACTGGATTTAATTTTGAATCATGACGACACAGTTTTATTCAGGCCTTGTGATGAAACTTTGCTCTGTGGTGAAGCTCAATGCTTGACTTTATGGTGTCTCGCCCTGAGATGATCTTCTGCCAAACCCTCTGCTTACTGGTGGCGTAAGTCCTCATGCAGCCCTGGCTGTCTGTTGCGGTCCTCGGCTGCTGGTATAGCCTTGAATGTCATGCGTTATTTCACCTCTCTAGTTTCTAATGGAGGAATGTTAGTCACCCCATCGGTTCGGAGAGTTCCTCACGCACGTTGCCCGCCAGCCGCCTGCTTGCCAGCCATTTTATTGAAATTTAATGATCTAACACTACTAATGAGTGCTTAAATATGCCCCCACCACACCGCCCCTTTCTGCAAACTGCAGATATATATTTATTTTCCAAATGTGTTTATTTGAAAGCATTCTCACTGCGAGAAGTATCATGTTCATTTACTGAGATGTGAATAAACTGAGGTGTGAAAACAAAAAAAATATTTGTATGTATGTAACGCTTGGCACATATATTTTACTTATTGGCTCTTTTGATTTCATAGCATTTTCCATTTGCCAATTTAAAAAAAAAATTTGTGGCAAAATATACTTTTATTTTGTCCTTACCTGAGACTAAGTGACATTTTGTATTTAAATGCACACCAGACTTTTCCAAGCATTGCATTTACAACTATTTTATCAAACAAACTATACTGCTTATGTTGCACTTTGGGAATTTGAAATGACGTAATCATGATCTGAACTACAGATCCTTCGAATTCAATTAAACTGAGAAATAGGAAGTGACTGTTTTAAAGGGACAGGATAATATGAATTCATATATGAATATGATAATATGTAGGTTTTCGATGTAGACTAGTCATTAGTCCATTTTGGACTCTAATCACATAAACATCCAGAAAATTAATTTTCTGTTGGTCAAACTCCATTGTGAACTTCAAATCACTACTGTCAGCATTCTCAAATGAGTGAAATTCCAACAGTTGTGATTCAGTACCAGTCCAAATGAAAAATATGTCATCGATATACCTTTTCCACACCTTAATGAACTGAAAGAAGGGGTTATATGACTGACTGAATATGATTCTCTGTTCGAACAAGTCACAAAACAAAGAGGCAAAACTCTAAGCCATCTTAGAACCCATACTCACTTCAGACATTTGTAAATAAAAGATAGAGCCAAAAAGAAAGTAGTTGTATGTCAACACCAGTTTAATTAATTCCACCAAACAAGGAGTACTAGGTACATTATTATTGCGCTGATTCAAGAAAAACTCCTCCCTCAAATGGCACATTGGTGTATAAGGATTCAATGTCCATAGTAACCAAAATATAAGGTAAAGGAGGAAGTTGAATGGACTGTATAGTATTATCAAAATCCATCATATCTCTAGGATATGATGGAAGAGATGTTACAAGAGGTTGAAGAAAATAGTCAACAAAAGCAGAGATCTTTTCAGTCAGAGAACCAATGGCAGCAACAGTTGGCCAGCCCGGAGGTGTGTCAATGTAAGTCTTATGAATTTTGGGGAGCGTATATAAAACTGGAATTACAGGGTACTCAGCACACAAAAAATTATATTCAGCCTTAGTAATTTCACCTAGATCTAAAAAGTATTTCAGATTTTGATGGACATGATTTTTAAACTCATTTATAGGATTACTGCTCAATTTCTGGTAAAACATGGTGTTACTTAATTGTCTATGAATCTCTTTATCATAGGCAGTATGATCAAGAATTATCAAGACTCCCCCTTTGTCAGCACTCTGAATTACAATAGATGTTTCAGACTTAAGAGCCTCAAGTTCCAATTGTTGGGCTTTTGTTAAATTATCTGACAATTTATATTGTCTCTTTTGTTTCAGAAGTGATGTAAAGTCTTGTTCCACCAATCTACAATTGTCACAGTCTGTCTCCCTAGTGTTTCTTGGACTCTTATTTTGAAGTGTTTCCCCCAGACTATGTTTTCCAGTATGCTCTGCCCTCATCACTGCCATCTGTTCCTCATTGTTCTCACCTGTTTTCCATTACCTCATTAGCTTTTGTTTGTATAAATACCCTTTTGCATTCCTTTGTCAGTTTTTGTTGTTTTGAGTTCCCGTTTGTTGTTTCACTGTCATCATTTTTATTAAAGCCTGCAAATAGATCCTACGTCTCCTGTCTAATCTCAGCAACTACTGACCAACATGGATCTAGCGGCTGTCCGAATTCTGCTACTCAAGCAAGGGGACCGTCTAGTTGAGCACTATTCAGACCGCTGTTTGGTGGTTTTCTTCCGGAATAGTGCACTGAAGGAACTGATGCCTCTGGCTGATCCTCACTGGACCCTCTGTGAATATGTGGAGAAGGCTCTGGAACTTTGTGGTTCCCATTACACAGTGGATTATGGTGGGAACCCCAGGCCAAAACCTGCATCTTCGGCTCTTTGCTCCAAGCCTTCCACGGCTCCTTGCCCCAAGCCTTCCACGGCTCCTTCATCCAAGCCTTCCACGGCACCTTCGTCCAAGCCTTCCACGGCACCTTCGTCCAAGCCTTCCATGGCTCCTTCACCCACACCTGCCACGGCCAATGAGCCAGCTTCCACACCTGTAGCCTCAACCGTCCCAGAGCCAATGCCTGTGGCCTCGCCCGCTCCCGTGGCTATGCTCCCAGCTGTCTGGAAAAGGAGAAGGAAAAGAACACCTTCTCCCCAGTCTCTGCCCATGCTCACGACCACGGAGGTCGTTCCCCAATCACTGCCAGTGCTCACGACCATGGAGGTCGTTCCCCAGTTGCTGCCAGTGCTCACAACCACGGAGGTCGTTTCCTCAGTCTCCCATGGCTCTGCATTCCATGGCCTCTCCCCTCGAGTCTCCCACAGTTCCGCCTTCCATGACCTCTCCCCTCAAACCTCCCATGGCTCTGCCCCTCAAGCCTCCCACGGCTCTGCCTTCCACAGCTCCACCCTTAGAGCCTTCCACGGCTCCGCCCCTCAAGCCTCTCCAGGCTCTGCGTGCCTTTGTCGAGCCTCTCCTGGCTCCACCTGCCTTTGTTGAGCCTCTCCTGGCTCCGCCCTCAGAGTCTTCCATGACTCCGCCTGCTTCCCCAGAGACTCCTCCTCCAGCGGTTCCACCCACTCACCCAGAGACAACTCCTCCAGCGGTTCCGCCCGCCCTCCCAGAGACTCCTCTTACAGTGGCTCTGCCCGCCCCTCCTCCAGCGGCTCTGCCGCCTGACCCAGTCCCCGCTCTCTGGCCACCTCCCAGGCCTCCTGACCCAGCTCCAGCCCTGTGGGCGCCTCCCAGGCCTCCTGACCCAGTCCCGGCCCTGTGGCCACCTCCCAGGCCTCCCGACTCTATCCCAGCCCTGAGGCCACCTATCAGACCTCCCGACCCAGTCCCTGCCCTGAGGCCACCTCCCAGACCTCCCGACCCAGTCCCTGCCCTGAGGCCACCTCCCAGACCTTCTGACCCAGTCTCTACCTTGAGGCGACCCCCCCAGTCCTCCGGACCCAATCCTTACCCTAGGGTCTCCACCCAGGCCACCTGGTCATCTTCAGGGTCCCCTCCTAACCTGTATCTTCTTGCCCTCCTCAGCCATCTTTGGGGCTCCAGGAGTCGCCCCTTAAAGGGGGGGGGGGGGTCATGTAACAGTCTGCCTCCCTCATGTTTCCTAGGACTCTTATTTTGAAGTGTTTCCCCTGGACTACATTTCCCAGTATGCTCTGCCCTCATCACTGCCATCTGTTCTTCATTGTTCTCACCTGTTTTCCATTCCCTCATTAGCTTTTGTTTGTATAAATACCCTTTTAGTTTTTGCATTCCTTTGTCAGTTCTTGTTTGTTGTTGTTTTGAGTTCCTGTTTGTTATTTCACTGCCATCATTTTTATTAAAGCCTGCAAATAGATCCTATGTCTCCTGTCTCATCTCAGCAACTACCCGTCACAACAATAAGTATCAAGGGAAGCATTTCTGTGTTTAGGTGGAATAAAGTAAGTGCATTTTGACTTACAGAGAGTCCCAGACTACTGGAGGCATCTGTCACTGGAGAGTCTGCCTGATGGTCAGTATCCACTGAAGGCTAACTGGTGCAAACCAATGTCTGATCACAAAAGAATTCTTTGAGTTTTAAATTCCAAAAAAACTTCTGTAAATGCACAGAGGTGTTGATTTCATTACAATGTCTGGTAGGTACAAAAGACCACCAAGGGCAGATAGACCAACATCTGAGATGTATTTGCTAGAGAAATTGATAACATTCAATTCTTCTAATAATGTTCTAAATTCCCTATGTGTATACTGGGAGGACTTTTATTATGAAACTTTTATGTTGTGTATGACACTGGTTGATGATAGTCTCCGCTATTCCGCTATTGCGGTTTCCTTTCACTTTCACTTTCGTTTGCTCTGACATTTCTTCAGGTGTTAATGTGCGTGATTGAATGTAAGTTTATTCAGTTATACACGGTTATTAGTGATGTATGCTCATTACGTTGTTGTGTTTAAATACTAAACTTGTGTTACTGAAATTTATGTTGTTCATGATGGTTGTAATATGCAAGTTATGTACGGTGATTCACGTGCATACATTCGTTGTTGTTAACCCTGTCCTCGCCATGTTAGTTCACATATATTGTGTCAGTAACAAGTTGTTGTTTATGTTTATGTTATCAGATATACACTGATGTATATGTTATTCTGTTTATTTCAGAAAGACCATACTTAATACCACATTTAATGCCACATTTGATATCACCTTTGTGATGATATCACTGCAGCTGTACCATATGCCATCCAAATTGGATCATTGTTGAGGCATCCATCTAATGCTTCGTGCCACCATTTGCTCACATCTGTGCTAGATATCTCCTTTGTACACTACTCAAAGCCTCTGTGATGTCAACTGCTGTGTAACGTGTAGTACTGCTGTGCATTCAAAGTCTTCATATAAAGAGTTGAACAGTTCTCTGTCTCCTGTCATGCTTCTTACCGGAGCCCTGTAGCCCTGTTCTACCCAACTACCTTCATAATAAAGAATTACAGTCCCTTACATTTTGGTCCTTCGAGCCAGATGCTTCACTCATTATGGTGATATGGAGCGACAGAGCCAGTTTCACTCTCCTGATATCACACATGCTGTTCGCACACATGCAAGAGCATGCCAGCTCTCAACACATCTGCAAGCTTACGAAGTTGGATTGCCTAAATCTCTGCTGCCAGGCATTGGGATTCACGGCAGTCCATTCCACCAGCCAAGGATGGACCACACAGCAGTGCAGCTAACCCTCAGTGGACAGGATGAGCCAGTATCGACTGTGGAACAGCTCCCTGTGAATGAACCATCTTTAGTACAGTATGGAGCAGGTCAAGATATAAGCCATTTAAGCAGCATTGATGTTGGAATTAGTAATCTGGTGGGGCAGCTAGATGTTGGGAGATCCCTTACACATTACACTATACCAATAGCACAGCAAGGAGAGTACAGCCAGTCCAAGTGTGAGTCATTCAGCAGTGGCACTGCATCACCTGTATTTCGAGATGTAGAACAGGCTAGAGCTAACACTCCACCTGTGGTTAGACCGAAAGTGACTGCAGCCCCATCTATCTCACCTTGGTATTCGGGGCAGCCATTACCAGCTCCTGTGGCACCAAGAGATATTTCTCGACAGTAAGCTCAGTGGCACATGGCACAAACCACGCCTCATACCATATATGGTATTACTTCATCACACTATGGTGTCTCACCTTTATCTGCCCCACATACAGCGCTGCATCGGCAAACTTCATTCAGTGCCAACTTACCTCATTGTTGCCACATATTGTTACATCAGTAAAGCTGCCTTTAGCTACTGTGCAGCACCAGCCACAACACCAATGCAGAACAGAACTTCTCACTATCATTCATGAGCTTAGGTAGTGATGGGATTGGAACTGGCTGGAGTGGAGGTGCCACAGGCATTGGTTGGTAAACAGGGACTGGAGGTGGTGGCGGGTGCACCACTGGAGAGGCATACCAAGGCTGTGCTGGAGTCTGATTAGGAGACTGACTGTGCCTGACCCTTATCGACCTCTACCGTCGGTCACAGTGTATTACCCCTCTCAGCCTCCTAATCAGACTCCAGGACAGCCCTGGTATGCCTCTCCAGTGGTGCACCCTCCACCACCTCCAGTCCCTGTTTACCAGCCAATGCCTACGGCACCTTCACTCCAGCCAGTTCCAATCCCATCACTACCTAAGCTCATGAATGATAGTGAGAGAGAGTTTACAGATCTGAAAATGGCTTTAGACAATCTCCTCACTCCTCACACTGAGCTTACAGAACATTACAAATACAGGGTGCTGATGGAACAATTAGTCCTGGAGAAAGCAAGGCTAATCGCCCAAGCATGCAGGAATCATCCTGCACCCTATACAGCAGCTATGACAGCCTTGCAACGTCAATATGGCAACCTCATCAGTTGGCACAAAGTGAAATCGCAGCCCTATTGAATTCTTCTGATATTAAAGCTGGGATGCAAAGGCTTTTCAAAGTTTTGCACTCAATGTTGACTTGTTGGTAGGCATGTTGATGTCACTCAAGGGGCCACAGGGGCGAGAACTCACTTGTACAGGGCATGTTGATAGACTACTTAGTAAGCTACCCAAGTATTACAGGGACAGCTTCATAGAGCACCTCCAGTTACGAGGCAGACTGAGCACTGACAGCCTCAACCCATATAATCTGCATGACCTTGTTGACTGGTTGAAGGTCAAGGCAGAGGCTCAGCATCTATCATATAAAATGGACAGCGTTATCAGATTGAAAGGGTTCAAGCCCCACGCAAAGAACGTCAGCCTGTTCTGAGACACCAAACTCGTTCTATTGCTGTCTATTATGTCAGTGACCAGCCCAAAGAGGTCAGAACAGTGCATTTTATCCGTACAGAGACCGCTTATGCTCAGCAATCAGATAAGAGCCCAAACGTCTGTGTCAGTTCTGTAAAAGTCAAGAGCACTACTTGTTGCAGTGCAGTGAAATCACTGAGCTTTCGCCTGAGCAAATCCTTAAGTGGATAAAGGATGGCAAGAGATGCTGGAAATGCGGACATACAAGTCATAAATGTGAGGAATGCACACAAAGGAAACCTTCTGGAGAATGTGGCAATGTACGCCTCGGAGTCTTGCATCGCCCAGCAGGGCCCTAACATTGTGCTACTTACAACATCACAAGATCGAGCCTATCTGACTCCTCCTAACTCAATAGGACATATTTACCTGAAAGTCATTCCAGTGCTGCTCTGGAAAGGCAAGATGTCTGTACCAACTTATGCTATCCTTGATGATGGAGCCCAGCGGAGCATTATCCTTCCAGCAGCAGTTCGGCAGCTAGGACTAGAGGGAAAGGAAGAGACTATGGCCCTTCGCACCATCCGACATGATATCACCCAGTTGAAGGGACAGACAATTGACCTGTTGCTTTCCACACAGTCAAGTCCAAAGGAGAAGTACAGCCTTACAAGTGTGTTCACTGCTCCTCTTCTTATGTTAACTGAGCAGACTTACCCTACTAAGAGGCTCCAGGGATGCTATTACCATCTTAGAGGGGTTCCTCTTCCATCCTTTGAAAAGGTCCAGCCCCTCCTCTTAATTGGGTCTGACCACCCAAATCTGATCACAGCCAAGGAGCCCATCAGACTAGAACCAGCTAGTGGACCAGCAGCTGTATGTACGCAGCTCGATTGGGTTCTCCAGGGACCAGATGGACTTCTCCCATATCAGTTACCTTCACAACAGTGTTTATTCACTTCCCTTACACCACTGCGAGATCCTGTCTACCAACATGTTGAGCGACTGTGGCAGTTGGATGTTCTCCCGTACCACCGTGAGAAGCTGATAACATGGTCGAAACAGGATCAATCAGCTATAAACATGCTGGAGACACCTCGAGTGGAAGTCAATGGCATCTGGTGTTATGCTACTCCTCTCCTTCGTGCTCAGGATGGAATCAGTCTTATCCAATCTAAGGAACACTGAGAAGTATCTGAGTAAAGACCCAGAAAAGGCTAAAGTGTATAAAGCGGAAATACAGAAGCTCCTGGACTCAGGGTACTTTGTCAAGGTACCACCAGAGTATCTACAGCCAGATGAGGAGTCGTGGTTCATACCATATCACCTTGTTCACCATAATGGCAAAGACCGGCTGGTCTTCAACTGTTCTTTGTATGGTTCCTCAACAAGTTGCCAATATCGGTGACATATGTGGCATGTTTCACCAGGTGAGACTTCTGCCAGAAGACAGACCTCTTCTGAGGTTCACCTGGAGGGACATGCGGAGGGAGGATCAGCTTGATATTTATGAGTGGCAAGTCTTGCCTTTCGGGATGACCTACAGCCCCTTCTGTGCCTCCTTTGCTCTGCAGAGGCATGTTCGTAACCAGCAACATGGGAATGAAGAAGTGCTGCAATCCATAGAGCAGACTTCTATGTAGACATCTGTATTCAGAGCCTTACTACTGCAGAATAAGCTAAGCAATTGATTGACAAGATGAGACCTCTTCTAGTCTCAGGGGGCTTCGAGATAAGGCAGTGGGCCAGTAATGTTTCCTCAGTTGTCCAGCACTTACCTTCAGGAGCTCGTTCAGAGAACATCGAACTGTGGCTGCAGCAGTACCATTCAGACCCCCTAGAACCAGCTCTGGGTTTGATGTGGCATTGTCTAAAAGATGAACTAGGCTTCAGGCATCGTGTGATGGAAGAACACCTCCCAACGATGAGACACATTTATAAGGTCCTGGCATCACAATATGACTCCTTAGGGTTAATTATTCCCTTCACCACATGGGCTAAGGTGCTTGTTCAGAAGCTCTGGGCCAAACCAAGGAATTGGGATGACACGAACTTACCAACAGACCTGCTGGAGAGGTGGAAAATGTGGGAGAAGGAGTTGCCTGACCTCAGTAAGATCAAGCTTCCCAGATGTTACATCCCTTCCGGCTTTGGGGTGACATCAAAATTTAGCTTGCACGTGTTTGGTAATGCATCAGAGGTGGCCTATGGATCAGTGGCTTATCTCCTTATTGAGCAGCATGGAGAGATCCATACCTCATTCATTATGGCCCGCTCTAGGGTAGCCCCCAAACGACAGCTGTTAATACCACGTCTTGAACTGTGTGCAGGGCTGACCAGCGCTCAGCTCGCCAAGCTTCTCAGACAAGAATTGACCATCGCCATAGAGAAAGTGACACTATGGACTGACTCTACTACTGTCCTAACCTTACCTACAGACAGTCTGAATCATGTAGGTATAAGGTGTTTGTTGGAACTAGAGTGGTGGAAATCCAAGAATTGACCGAGCTCCACTCATGGAGGTATGAGGATTCCTCCAATAACCTGGCCGACAATATTACCAGAGGAAGGACACTTACAGAGCTAGCAAATCCAGGCAGGTGGAGTCAGGGTCCGAAATTCCTCCGTGAACCGCCAGACCAATGGCCGGTCACACCTTTGACAGAGGTCCAAAATGACATCTCAGAGACAAGGAAAGTTGTCTTCTGTGGTCTAGCTGTAAATGACCAAAGTTCTGAAATATCTGATGCACCTCAGTACACCTCCTGGTGAGCCTTGGTTGATGCTACTTACCAGTTTATTCACGGGGCAGCTACCCAAGACTCGAGAATGCAATATCCAGACTACCGGACTGTGGAGGCATTCATATTGAGTCGATGTCAAGAGGAGTCTTTCCCAGAGGAGTTTAAGGCCTTGAAGGCAGTGAAATCTGTGCCTGCGTCCAGCCGTTTGAACACGCACCAGAGGTCAACCGCACATTAGGACTGATCCGCGTGGGAGGAAGACTGCAGAAGCTGAATGACTTAAGCCAGATGGAAATCCACCCAGTGGTTCTAGACCCTCACCATAAGGTGACTAAACTTCTTATAAAGCACTTCGATGAGCGTCTACTCCATCCAGGACCTGACAGAGTTTTTGCCAAGCTCCGTCGCCACTACTAGGCCCTGAAAGGCAGACAAGTAGTCAAGCAATATTAGAGAGAGTGTGTGGAGTGCCAGAATTGGAGAGCCAAGCCGACTGTACCTATCATGGCTAACATACCTTCGGCTCATCTGCGACTGTACCAACCGCCCTTCTTCCTGACAGGAGTCGATTGTTTTGGACCCTTCATTGTTAAAATCGGCCGTCGCTCAGAAAAGCGATGGGGTGTCATCTTCAAGTGTTTGATGACTCGATGCATTCATTTGATCTCCTCAACAGCATTGATACTGATGCATTTTTGTTGGCACTGAGGTGCTTTATAGCTCGCAGAGGAACCCCGTCGTAAATCCTCTCTGATCAAGGGACCAATTTAGTTTAAAAAATACATTTTGGTGGCACATGTAATAACTGTTTTCCTCGTCAGCGATGGATAGACTTTTGGGCTGTCTAGCTGTTTGATTTCCTCCATAGCGCTTTAAGGTAAAAAATAAATAAATAAAAATAACAGTAGAATTCAAATGGATCACATACATTTTGATGTCTGCACCGTGATTTTGAGTAGTGCGAGTGACCCTGCTCTGCGTTCTCCTGTCTCTGGAGCACAAATATAGGGAAACCTGCTGGACCTGCACACATTTGTGTGCTCCAGAGATGCACGTGTCAGATGATAACACTATGTAACACAATTTTTGTTCCTGGGTAGTAAGTGTTATTTCCTAATTGCTTATGCCAATCCAACAGACGTCTCAAGACCATAAATAGAAAAGGTCCAATTAGGCCCAAGCAGACTCCGAGATGTCGGCTCTCCCACTAATCATGAGCTTTTACTCCCCCTTTGCTGACACTAGTCCAGCAACTAGTGGACCTCAGAGACATTCCAGGTGGGGGAAGGTAGCCACATGCAAAGCAAAGGAATGTGGGAAGAAGTAACTCACTCCATTCCCCCATAGGAAAGACACATAAAGCCCATAAACAGACTTTTCTTCGTTAATTTATAGACAAACTGTTCTATAAATGAACATGCATATCCTCAGGACATTGTGTGTATGATTATTACTGTCTCGTATAGTTTCTTTTCACTAGATAATGTAAAATTATTGGTATCATGCATCATCAAATTAATCCTTGTGTGATGCCCTAAACATTGGAGTATAGCACCCCACTTATAGCATGCATTGTATGCTTGTTATATTAATCAGAGCATAAAGGGGCACAAACTGCTAGCTTAGTCCAATCATGCAAATGAGTCAGCTTCCAAACAAAGGAACTTTTCCCACTGGAAAATTGCACCTTTCTCATTGGTCAAGCCAAACTCGAGAGGAGTGGCCTCCCTTTTCCCTCTCTTCCCTCTTCTCTTTCTCCCTTCTGCTCATGGTTGCTGCTCGTGTGGGACCAGAAACACCCAGTCCGACTGCGAGGTCGCGGTCCGGCAGGCCTTAACACATCAAGCCATGTGTAACTTCCTCAACCATAATGGAGTCAAACTAACACCGCAGGATCATCATCATTTCGTCATTCAACACGGAAGAATTGATTGCAACTTCAACACCATCGACTCAAGGAACCATCAAGACTTTCTCCTGAGACTGCATCTGGGCACTCTCTCAACCGCCAAGGCATTGCAAGTATCATACAATTAACTAACTAAACAGAGGTTTAGTATAAGCTGTGAACCCCTTTGTTAACAAAGGTGCTTTGAAGTAAGAAACTGATGGTTCTTTCAGATGGTTAAATGACTCTTTTCATAGCTACATTCCCCTGTTCTGTTCCTGTTTCATTCACTTTCACTTTTCCATTTCCCATGTATGAGTGATTTGTGTGTATGTGTTTGTTTAGATTAGTTATGTGTTCGTGATTTAGTTAAACAAAGCTTTTGTATACATTCTTGCGAGTTGATTCTGGTCTGCTTGTAAATCAACGTCAATTTAATGATTTGATCACAGCTACATGCTAAGAAAGAGTTATTTTTCTGTGACCATGAAAAATATCTTTTCTGAGAGTTGATAGACGATCAATACTGAGTGTTCGCTGGATGAACAGATTAATTGATTGTAATGTTAATTCAGCTACATCAAGTTAATTCTATTAACTGATCCAAATGTTTATAATTAATTATAACGAGTTAAGATTCATTATTCATATTTCCATTTTAAGGATAATTTGACTGTGGTATATTTTGATAAATAATCTCATCCCTGTTTTTAAAAGATGTCACTTCAAAGCTGTACCTAAATATGTATAATATTTTCAATAATCCATGAGAATAATATTACTCCAATAAGAGAATTAATCATAATTCCCATATTAAAGCTAATTCCTTACAATAGACATTGTGAGCGGATACAATGAGACGTTGTATTATGATTTGAATGGTGGAGAATTTTATTCAGACAAATAATCTAGTTATTTGTAATTTATCTAATTTATAATGGTTGTCGAACGTGACTAATTCCATTATAAATTTCCTTACATAATAATGTAGAATAAGGATGGTTTAATTTAATTCCTAGCTCACACATGCTGTTTCCCTACATATGATGGTGGAGGTATGCGGGCACTTCAACCCATCCCTGTACACTTACAGGTGCATCTCAATAAATTAGAATGTCGTGGAAAAGTTCATTTATTTCAGTAATTCAACTCAAATTGTGAAACTCATGTATTAAATAAATTCAGTGCACACAGACTGAAGTAGTTTAAGTCTTTGGTTCTTTTAATTGTGATGATTTTGGCTCACATTTAACAAAAACCCACCAATTCACTATCTCAAAAAATTAGAATACATCATAAGACCAATAAAAAAAACATTTTTAGTAAATTGTTGGCCTTCTGGAAAGTATGTTCATTTACTGTATATGTACTCAATACTTGGTAGGGGCTCCTTTTGCTTTAATTACTGCCTCAATTCGGCGTGGCATGGAGGTGATCAGTTTGTGGCACTGCTGAGGTGGTATGGAAGCCCAGGTTTCTTTGACAGTGGCCTTCAGCTCATCTGCATTTTTTGGTCTCTTGTTTCTCATTTTCCTCTTGACAATACCCCATAGATTCTCTATGGGGTTCAGGTCTGGTGAGTTTGCTGGCCAGTCAAGCACACCAACACCATGGTCATTTAACCAACTTTTGGTGCTTTTGGCAGTGTGGGCAGGTGCCAAACCCTGCTGGAAAATGAAATCAGCATCTTTAAAAAGCTGGTCAGCAGAAGGAAGCATGAAGTGCTCCAAAATTTCTTGGTAAACGGGTGCAGTGACTTTGGTTTTCAAAAAACACAATGGACCAACACCAGCAGATGACATTGCACCCCAGATCATCACAGACTGTGGAAACTTAACACTGGACTTCAAGCAACTTGGGCTATGAGCTTCTCCACCCTTCCTCCAGACTCTAGGACCTTGGTTTCCAAATGAAATACAAAACTTGCTCTCATCTGAAAAGAGGACTTTGGAACACTGGGCAACAGTTCAGTTCTTCTTCTCCTTAGCCCAGGTAAGATGCCTCTGATGTTGTCTGTGGTTCAGGAGTGGCTTAACAAGAGGAATACGACAACTGTAGCCAAATTCCTTGACATGTCTGTGTGTGGTGGCTCTTGATGCCTTGACCCCGGCCTCAGTCCATTCCTTGTGAAGTTCATCCAAATTCTTGAATCGATTTTGCTTGACAATCCTCATAAGGCTGCGGTTCTCTCGGTTGGTTGTGCATCTTTTTCTTCCACACTTTTTCCTTCCACTCAACTTTCTGTTAACATGCTTGGATATAGCACTCTGTGAACAGCCAGCTTCTTTGGCAATGAATGTTTGTGGCTTACCCTCCTTGTGAAGGGTGTCAGTGATTGTCTTCTGGACAACTGTCAGATCAGCAGTCTTCCCCATGATTGTGTAGCCTAGTGAACCAAACTGAGAGACCATTTTGAAGGCTCAGGAAACCTTTGCAGGTGTTTTGAGTTGATTAGCTGATATTCTAATTTTTTGAGATAGTGAATTGGTGGGTTTTTGTTAAATGTGAGCCAAAATCATCACAATTAAAAGAACCAAAGACTTAAACTACTTCAGTCTGTGTGCATTGAATTTATTTAATACACGAGTTTCACAATTTGAGTTGAATTACTGAAATAAATGAACTTTTCCACGACATTCTAATTTATTGAGATGCACCTGTACACTACCAGATTTGCTACAGAAGGCTGCCAACTCCTTATCTAGAGCTCTGACAGATTGTTTCATATGGCCCAATTTGATGTGCAGTGGTGGCATCAGCACCTTCACCACCAGTGGCTCCCACTTGACATTGTTCCTCCCCACAGAAAACTTGGTCCTCTGTGGCCAGTCCCGCCTGTGGTAGGGCACCTTGGTGTCCCTGCTGTCCCAAAGGCAAAGATAGCAGGGAAACTTGGTAAAACCGCTGTTGTGCGCTATGTTCAAGAGCGGGTTTGGTTATTAGCAATAATTAATAAAGATAATTATCAATTATTAAAATCAATAGAACATTGATTAGAATCAATGTTAGCTTTTTAATCCTTTAAATCAACAATCATGAAAGATAACCATCTATTATCAAATTCAATAGAATATTAATTATCAGAGATCATCATCAATTATTAAAATCAATGGAACATTGATTAGAATTAACACTAGCTTACTGATCCTTCAAATTCAACAATAATCAAAGATAATTATCAATTATCAAAATCAATAGAATATTAATAAGGATTAATATTGCCGGGGCACCACCCTGGAATCAGGGACTAATAACCAGACAGTATAACAGTCTCAATATTAGATTGTTCTCTTAGGAAAGTCGATGTCCGGAGAATACCTACATTCAAAAAGAAACAATGAAGGCTTGAATCCGAACACTGACATTCCCTGTCAGCCTTTGACACAGGTATATACAAAACAAACCAAAACACTTCCCTTTAAAATATAAAAAAGTTTATTTTTGCAGTAATATCAATTAATAATTAGTACAATGCAGTCAATAAACTTCTGACTTACAACTACAAATTAAACAGTGATGTGATTAGATATGGTAACCAAAATAAGCCTATAACACATGAGAGGAAGGTATGTGTGTGTGTGTTTGTGTGAATGGGTGTGGGTGTGTGTGTGTGTGTGTGTGTGTGTGTGTAACGAGTGACACTCACAAAATGGCAGACATGACTCTCGAAGAGAGAACGTCGTGTGAGATTTCCGGCCAGAGAATATGGCTGCGAATGTGGGTGGAGAGAAGCCGGTTAATGGCGTCTGCCCGTTTACCGCATGTCTCCGCTTTTACGATAACTTAGGGACAAAGCTGAGCTTTATCACTAAGTTATCTACTAGCCAAAAGTGTGTGCAGGAATGTTTGTGAGGGGTCGCGTGTGTGTGTGTGTGGTCAGAACGAGAGAGAGAGAGAGAATAAAGTGGCAGCACCAAAGCCGATTTCGCGATCGTGGGAGAGAAAGCAGCTGTTAGTTTATCACTCAGAGACATGGTGAACGGCTCGTAAACCATCCTATGGTCTTTGGTTCTTTAATGGATAAACTCAGTGTGCCGGTCTCACCCGCAATGGCGGAAATACAAAACAGTCCAATGTGGTTGGACTACAACACAGCAAAATCTAATTTGTGACACAGTACGTTACATTAATACCTTGAGTATTATTAGCCGGTCCGTAAACTATACAAGCAATAACTTGATACACAAGAATAACACACTATAATATTCTATCTCTGCCCAGACGTAAACCTCTTACTTGGATCGCGTGAGGACGCAGGTAGAATGTGTGTTCATCCGTCCTTTAACTCCGACTCGGTTCCTCGAGGCTCGGGTGATGATGGGAGGCCATTTCCTCACTCTGTCGGTGGGCAGAACGGCTGCTGATTCTTGGCGGGCTGGCGGAGAAATCAACGACGTCGACTTGGTTGAAGAGGGAAGAGAAATCGTCTTCACTTCTGCAGGCAAACGGATGAAGATGCGGATTGCTCGGCGGTCTCCTTCGGATCCGTTAGAGTGTTCGGTGGAACACAGAGTAATCTCAACTCGTCCAGCGAGATGGAGATTGTATGGCCACAGTTTCAAGTCATACATTACTTCCTTGTGCCACGAGGCTACACCTGAGAGCAGCGATGAGCTGCGTCTATTCACGGCAAGCAAAGTTGCTGGAAGCAATCCCTGGAAGGATCTCAGAGGTATTTCTACTCCCGATGATGTCATGGTTGAGGGGTGTTCTGTCGTGTGCCTCATCCAATAGGAGTTGAGAGTTCGATCCTTTAGTGAGCAAGGCTTCATGGGATTTGTAGTCGGTTTTGGACTTCCTTTGTTTGATTTTGGCACGGTTTTTATCAGTAAGATTTATGTTTTTAGACTTTGTTTGACTTGGTTTGTAGGCCTCAGTCAGGCTTTATGACTGTGTTAGGCCTGCCTTTGTCTTATATCTGAATACATGAGGCCCAACACCGCCTTGGAGACCCATCAGGAATGCCACCATTTTGAAGTCTCCTATGACCTCCCAGCCTTACTCATCATACTTCAAGGTGTCCAGCAAGGTCTTGATGCTGTTGTAATCCTCTTTGAGGTGCACCGAGTGAGCCAGGGGAAGAGACGGGTACTTGTTACCATTATGGACCAGCACGGCTTTGAATATTACTTTAGTATAAATACATGTTAATTTGGATTCATATGTTGTTTTTTTCGGACTTTATGTGAACGAAAAGACACAAATTCACCCGTTTTCTCGTTGGAAATAGGTACATTTCAAAATATCACTGTCCTGGTCACAAAAGCAAAGTTTGTGGGGAATAATAGCCATTTTCTATACTTTTGAGGCATAAGCAATTAGGAAATAATACTTACTACCCAGGAAAAAAAAAAAAAGAAAAAAAAAATTGTCACACAGTGTAATCAAATTTAGTGCTTATGAAGGGCCGAACACAAGGTTAATGTCATTGAATTTGCGGAATTTAATTGAAATGTTCAATGCCTGAAAAACCCTGTCCATGTCTCTTCAATTCTCTCAGTCTCAAGTGAAGCCCTGTCCGCTGATAGGTACGCACAAGCCGCGCACATGGATATTTACATATTGCGATATACACAATAGCAAAATCTCTTTATATCACTTATAAAGACTTTTATCATCACCATGATATACAGGATATCGTTATATCACTCAGCCCTATTTGGCAGTATGAACGTTTCCGTCACTTTTCAGTGCATCTTTTTTTCATACAATGAAAGTGAATGGTGACTGAGGCTAACATTCTGCCTAACATAATTATACGGGTTTAAAACAAGTTGAGAGTGAGTAAATGAGAACAGAATTTTCATTTTTGGTAATTTTCTGTTTTCATAGTTAACCCCTTTATATGTAAGAACAAACAAACAAGCAAACAAGACACCCAAGACATTTATCAGACAATTGCACATTCTCTTCTATTAGTTACAAAATGACTAAACCTGAACAACAGTGCTAAAAATGTGTCCTGTGGCCCTGATTTGCAAAAGGTTTGCAAACTTAATAGCACATGCAAAAAAGGTACAATCTGATATACTAGCATACAGTAGTCTAATCCAATTATTTCTCATGAAAAAACTGTTTTATTCATTTTATTTCTCCTATAACTCAAATTACGCCCAAATTATGTTGTGATTTAATATTTAAAAATAAAACATGTAAAAAACAAAACAAAAAAAACAACAACTATGCAACCAGTTTTTTACTGTGCAATATTGTGAAATATTTTATGTGGTGGTTCTGTCCAGTGCTTGATCGAAGTAGGCCGGCCGGTGCGCACCAGAGCGGCAAAAAAAAATGTTTCTTTTTTTGGTGAGCTGTTCCTTTAACTTAAGAATGAGTTTTTGTGGATTGATCCAGAACCATTGAGTCAGTCTCTGAATTAAAAAATTTTCTCCCATCCCTACTTGGCAGTATTGTCATTTTTGTGCTGTGGCAAGCAGGGCGTGGCCGAGCAGCATCTGTGCAGAGTGAGGCCGGAGAGATAAGTTGTGAATGAGTTCCGCCTGTGCGCCACACTGGTCTCGCGTTTCCATGAGGAGCAGCAGGAGTACTTATGGAGAGGAGAGAGAGAGACGGGCTTGCCTGCCCCCGAACACGCCGCCAAACGGTCCTCAGCCAGCTGCACTGCCTCCGTCAGCGACGCCAGGTGATCGCACTGGACCCACTCAGCCGTCCCTTTTGGTCACCGGCTGACAAACTACACCAGCACCACCAGATCGGTATTCTCCTTGACAGCACCTTCCTCCTCCAGTTCCTGGGTTTCGGAACCAATGTGGCAGGCCCTCTGCCTTTCTATGGAAGGAGGAAGTGGGGACCGGGTGGACACTCCAACAAACTTTAATTGTAGCACTTTTCAGTGTACATCAACAAAGACCAACACATGCAAACATAATCGTGCTTTTCAGCACACTAACTACACACATGGCTTGCTTTTCAGCAGTCGCTTCACACAGACACAGTCTCCCTCTCCCGTCCGCCGCTGTCTCCTCTCCTTAAGTACTCCCGCTGCTCCTCACTGGAACGTGAGACAGGTGTGGTGCACAGGTGGAACTCGCTCACCACTTATCTCCCCGGCCTCGCTCTGCCCAGACGCCGCTCGGCCACGCCCTGCTCACCACATATGCCTAAATGTTTTGTTAACACAGAGAGTTGTTGTGCATTATAGGGTCAGTAGTGTGACATCGGGTGGAAAGGGCCCCTTCACTTCCACCTCACGAGGTGTGATACTGCCGTAAGGTTTTTTTTACCTCTACTGAACATCATTCCCCTGAGAATCTGCTGCGATGGGGGCAACACACACACAAAAGCATACAAAATAAATGCAAAGTCACTGTCACTCACAAATGCTGTCGCCTCTATTACGGTGATGTTTCTTTTTATAGAAACTCCAGTGTGAATGTTGTGACACCTCTGTGTTTGTGTGATTTTATGTAGTGCAAACCAGTGATTGAGTTAAACCCAATTACAAACTCATCAGCATGAGATTCCATCCCTCTGTGATTTAAAAACTGAACACGTGGAGTGTTTAATATTAATAATTGTTTGTGCGTCACAAGATGGCTCTCTTCTGTGAGGAATATCTGTGTTTGTGTTCTCATTGCCCTTGTGAGTTTTGAGCATTGCAGATTATATGTGTCACTGTTGAGGACTGTGAGTGGAGATTAATGTCTCATTTCGCAGGCTATGCCTCAGGGCTCACAGCTGACAACAGAATATCTGGTGGATTGTCTGTGTGTGTGTGTGTGTGTGT
Organism: Myxocyprinus asiaticus; assembly: GCF_019703515.2. Lineage (NCBI taxonomy): Eukaryota > Metazoa > Chordata > Actinopteri > Cypriniformes > Catostomidae > Myxocyprinus > Myxocyprinus asiaticus. The sequence goes on from NC_059379.1 coordinate 18,011,246, forward strand.
ATGCATATGACTGGACTTGCATGTCTGGAGTTCCATGTCCTTATATATACGAACTGAGAACAAAAGTCAGTCCGCTCTCTTGGTGGCACACTCTTCAAAATTCACATATAGGATGTGCAAAACTACATGTAATTGACTAGTCGGTGGGATGCCTAAACGACTAGTTGACAAATTGGTCTTATAGAAACCCTGTAAAATTAGGCTGATTTTGGGGTCACCTGACCCTGATTGGAAATGTTTCTTAGGGATGGTTTGGTAACACTTTACATTAATGTTCTCTTTGTTAAGTGTTTATAAAGCGGTTAATTAATGATTAATTAGCCATTTATAAATGCATTATAAATCATTTAAACTACATGAATATAAAGGGCCACTTTCATGCGATACAGATACTTGCCAAATAGTGAGCATTATAACAATTTATAACTACAACATGTTATATAAATGCCATTAATTACCAATGAAAATGTACTTTAATGTAAAATTGACACATATGAAGCATTTATATATATATATATATATATATATATATATATATATATATATATATATATATAAACAAAAAAGTTATGTATAGTTTAATGGTCATTAGGCTTCATTATATGATACACTGTATGCTGTTAATTAGCATTTGCATTTGAAGACTTAAGGTAACTAGGACTAGGTAAGTTGACATCAATGTGACACGAAAAGTGACAACACAAAAAAGTCAAGAATGAATATAAACACAAAGCGGATTGCAATAAAATGACTTAATCCCTTAATCCCCTTATAACTGCATATCAATTATTTCTTATGCATTTGTAAATGACTTATAAATCACTAATAAACCCCTTTATAAACCCTAAAGGGGTCATGTCATGAGGAATAAAATTTTCCTTGATATTTTGACATATAAGAGGTCATTCTACTATAAAAACATACTGTAAATTTCAGAACTCAAAACTTAATCCCCAATGCAATAAAGCATTTATTGAAACCAAGCTGCAAAAATGTCTCGTTCTGTACTTCCGTGTCTTTCCTACGTCACTAGGTGGCCCATTAATTCATGACCACCTTTACGGCAACAACATCATCATCTACACCCTTTGCCCTGCCCACTGCTGCTCACTTCATAAGCATAGAGAGAGCAGGACAGACCAGCCTAGTACTGCCTGCTAACTTTTCCTGAACACCAAAGGGGACCTATCTGAACTATATTTAATTATTTTTGTATATAAACATGCATTAGACAGAAGTCTTTGACCATTTTTTTGACCGTTGTCAAGTTACAACTCTGAGAAGGATTCTGTTTAATTCAGCTGCTCTGCCTCTTGATGTTTTGTGCAAAATTACACCTCCTGGATGCATTCTTGCGCCCATAAGCAATATTTTTAATTGTTGGTGTATGTACACATTCACTAGATAGTTGTCTTTGACCGCTTTGATGCGTTTCCAGCGATGTCCGCCTCAGTGCAGGCGAAACTATATGTGTGTCCGTCACCATGCTTTTGACTATGTATGTGCGTCTTGTGGCGGTGTCTTCAGTGTTTTTCAGTGTGGATTGTACGTTTTTTGGGATCGTATCATCATGGATTGCTTGTGAACCAGTCATAATATGATTCAAGCTTTGCAAAGGAACTGTTGTTGAACACTATTGAACCCGATCACAAAACCGTGAATAAACAGTTTCATTTATGAATATTTCAAATGTCATGACTGTTTGTTTATGGTGCTTGAGTGAACAGTTTAATATATTCAAATGCAATGTGTTGGATGTGTGTTATGTGTAAACCCTGAAATTTAGTTTTATAATTTCTGGAGTGTGTAATGTTGGTTCATTTTCTTCTGATTGAGTTTCAAATACTGCTGTATTCGAGGCACTGGACGATGTTAGCCAATCATAACAGTGGACATTTACATTGAAGTTTAAAGGAGACGCTTAGTTCAAAACGAGCATTTCAGACAGAGGGCCAGAGACATGGTTGAAAATGATAATATATTACTAAATTATGGCTGTTTTGGTGCAAAAAAAAATCTTTACTAACATTATCAGTGGACCTTGAGAAGATAATAAAATAAAAAGAAATGTAAGGAAAAAAATCATGTAAAATGTTACCGAACTTTTGCATGAGAGAACACGTTTACATACTCGTGCATGCAAGTTTGGAACGATCCTGTAGCATGGCTACCATGACTGGTATCCCCTTTAAGTGCCCTGTGAAGGCATCAATTACAGTAAGCTATTTGTAACACAGACATACTGGGACATTTTTCTAGATTCCTACTCTTGAAAGAGACAGACTGTAAATTTTAAATGCTTATATGTTCTGAAAGTGATTTTGTCAACATTTAGAAGTTAACTAGCATATATATGTCATGTCAAATCATTTTTATTTGTACTGTGCTTTTCACAACACACATCGTTTCAAACCAGCTTTACATAATATCATGCTTTAACAGAAAATTAAACTGTAATATCTATAAATTCTTAGAGTCATCATTGTGCAGTTTTATAAAAATATAATTGTAAATTGTGATTAAAAATAAATAATAAAGTAAATTAGTAAATAATAATTGTATTTAGAACCCCAGTGAGCAAGCCAAAGAAGACTGTGGCAAGGAACACAAAACTCCATAAGATGTTGGTTAATGGAGAAAAATAACCTTGGGAAAAAACCAGGCTCACTGTGGGGGCCAGTTCCCCTCTGGCTAAACAGCATGAATATAATGGCAATATTAGTTTTTTGTGTGTAGTGCAAGTCATGGTATAAAATTAGTAAACTAAGTGTTAAGGGACAGTGCTTAAACATCAAGATTTTGTACGAACTATAAGATTAATGACTAATGTCTTTGAAGTTCATCCTGGATTAACTGCAGAAGTTCACATAGATTCATTGTCCTTTGTTATTTGGCTGATGCATTTTATGGTGCTATGTAAAGCTTTAGACCTGAACTAAAAGCAACAAAACTTGAATTCCTTAAGATTCCAATGTCAGATTTTGTTGTGAGTGTATGTGTTTGTAGGTTTTTGTGGGTGTGTACTACTATCTCACTTGTGCTGAGGAGAGCAGAACAGAACTGCAGTTAGGTTGGGCACTGATTACCAGAGTGATATATTTGCGACGTATACGCACCAGACTTCCATTTGGCCCTTATCTATCCTGAGAATTTCATCATCCCAGAGAAATAGGAAGGAAAATAGAGAAGGAAGAGGACATTAAAATATGTCTATAGGTGAAAAGGACTCCAGGCTCTTAACTGGGCGGAGCAGTGTGTGATTAGAGCGGGGGAAATGATGCAGTGGCTGAATTTTCAACTCATCGTGTTTCCTCAGTGGGGTACATAACCATCTACCTCTGTCCCTCCCACTCTTTCTCTTTTGCACTCCCCCCCATCCTCTCTCTCCTTGGCGCAGTGCTGTCAGAACACCGCATTACCTGTGCTAGCGCCACCGGCCCATCCTGCTCAGGGGAAAACCCCCAATCCCACCTCGATACGGGGGCTACCTTGGATATATGCCGATTTCATATACAATGGTTTTGAAACTGCAGTGTATGTCTGCGGTGAATATTTGTCTTTAGTGTTGCTAACATCATGAGTTTTGCCCGAGCCCATTTGTTGTGCTTATCAGGATGTCCTCTGGTAAGAATGCATTGTGTTGCAGTCATTGTTTATTGGGTTCAATAACAGCGCCAATGCTGATGGACAGCAGAATGGATTTCACCACAGGCTTTTAGAACTCTGCGTTTGTTTAAATGTTCTCTGTTAATGAGCTCAGTATCTCAGTGAGAGATTTTTCATGTGAGTGCTACAGGGAAGAGCTTGTCTTGTCTAACGAGTACATTGAGACTCTGCTTTACAAAATTGTACAGTATCATATTTGGGCATCAGAGGAACGTTCACTGTGTTTCAAAACGTAGTGTGTTGCCTACCTCTTTGCAATGCAAAGCTGGCACAGAAGCTGCATCTGAAGTGGCATTTAGGTGTATTTACACAGACTGTTTAATGCTGCACAAAGGTGGCATAAATGCATTTACACACCTACAATTCTATAATGTTATGAGATTCATTTTTTAAATGGAAAATTATGAATATAGAAATATGAAATGAATAAACATAAAATTATACTTTGAAATATGAAACTGATGTATGCAAGTATGAATGTTTGCCATGTCTAGTGAGTTGCCTACTTAGATGATATTTTTTTGGAACATTCACTGTGTTTCTAAACTTTTAACTAGACAGCATTTTGGGGCATCACAGGCACATTCGAACAGTCATTTTAAAAACTTATGGAGCTCCCTACCTAGAAAGGTATTTTTTGGAATCACTGGATATGTAGAAATGTTCACTGTGTTTCAAAACCTAGTGAGCTAGATAGCATTTTCAGTCATCACAGGCACGTTTCACAAGCTCTGTTTCAAAACCCATTGAACTGCATAGCAACGGAACATTTTTGGGAATTATTAGACACATTCAGAATAAGGGGATTGCCAGGGTGGTCAACTAATTGACTAGTTGTCCAACAACCGAGTAGTCGGCTAGTGGGGTCGACTACAAACATTCCTATTTTTAGGGGTGGTGGTTTCAATTCTCTAATTAAGAGATGACGAGAGACAAAATTCTCAGAGAGTGTTTTTGCATGATAATAGCTTGCCATGCTTAACAGTGAATAAGAGTCAGCATGGTAAGTTCCTCTGCAAGATGTTTAATCTTTGTAATGCTTTAGATTTAGTCCTTTTAGGCACTGCTGTTACAGCCTTCAAAGCACCACATCAACAATACATTTCAAGATGATCACTGTCGGACATGAAATCCTCTGCTGTGAGTAATGTTCCCATATTTGTGAGGTGCTATGGAGAGGTTAAAGTCTTTTGCTGATTCTGTCCAACACTGCTTAAATAAATAGTTGCAAAAAAAAAAAAAATTTTTAAACTGCTGTGTAAACTGTGTTTGAATGCGCAGCGAGGATTGCGTGAGCATTCCAGTTCCGTTGATGCGTGTCATTCTGCATTCAGGATGCACATAAATGGTGTTGTGCCGTTCTGTATTGGAGTCTTTCTTATTTATTAATTTTCGTACTTTGATAGTTTTGTGCAATAATATGTTAGAAGTATTTAGCCTATTTATTTGTTGAATAACTTTTAGTTACCATGTTGAAGTGCTGCACTTAGTGTCCACATTCCTCTGAAATGCGTCTGATCTGGGTCACGTGAACATAACAGAGCCTAATTATACTTTTATGGGTTCCTTAACACCAACTAGTCAACTAGTCGTTCAGACAACCCACTGACTAATCGATTATTAAAAATCGGTAGTTTTGCCCATCTCTAAATCAGATTCAGCCAGTGTTTTTGTTGTATGATTTGTACTAACAGATAGAACTTGTGGTAAATCAGCAAATTTGTGACTGGTTATTTAGTAGTGTATCTTTGCATGTGGGAGCTCTCTTCTCCTCGTGGTTATTCTTTAGACCGTGAGTGTGCAGACTGACAAAAGCTATTGTGTGCGCTGCTGTGACTGTCACTTTTTTATTTTGGGCTGCTATTTGTGTTTTCAGAGCATCTTCGCCCAGTTCCAGTTCAGCAGTGAGAAGGTGCTCCCATCGGACGCTCTGCGCAGCGCTCTGGCCAAAACCTTCCAAGACGAGCAGCGCTTCCAGCTAGGCATCATGGACGATGCGGCCGAATGTTTCGTAAGACTTTTTTTAAATGTATTCTTATCTCACCATTTTCATGTTTTCCCCTCATAAGTTACTTTTCTGTTTTTGCTGACAGTATGATAAGCTCTACCTGTCTGATCTCCTCTCTGCCTCTCTCTCTATCTCTCTCCTTTGGTCTCTGTTTCTCTGCTCTTCAGGCATTTCCTCCTCCTACCTCTCCTCAACCCTCGTTTCGTCTCATTCTCCTTGCATCACCTCTCTTTTTCCTCACCTCTGTTGGATTTTGTCAGCCTTGATCTTAGATTCTAGAGATGTTATGTGTTTCATCTCAAGCTGCTGCTAGTGCATGTCCTTAGGTAGTTTGAAGAGTGATAGAAATAGAAACATGAAGTCTCAGCTACGCAGGAAAAATTGCTTTGGAGAGAGTATGGAGACAGCTGAGGTTTGACAACTTCTTGTAATATTCATAAATTACTCTGTACACAGAAAAAGATGCGTTTCAGTTACAGTATTTCTCTGACAGGACATGGTGATGTATTTTTGATAAGTGTACTTGTTTCAAAATATCTTGCTAATAGCATTCTCTCAGATATTAATGAGACTTTACATCAAACAGATGCTGTGAGCAGATTATAGAGGTTGATCTATATTTAACTGGAAAGTGATGGATAGTTTTATATCTTTTTTTTTTTTTTTTGGAAGATAAAATTATGCATTGCTTTTTTGTCTACCATGTAGCATGATAAAAAAAAAAATCTCCTGTTGTGTTTTGTTACCTTTCTTTAGCTCTGTTCAAAAACTGACATGAAGGCCATGGCAAGAAGCAAAATAACATGCTGCCTTATAAGCAGGGTTGGGAGGGTTACTTTTGAAATGTATTCCACTACAGATTACAGAATACATCTGTAAAATGTAATATGTAATGTATTCTGTTAGATTACTCAAGGTCAGTAACGTATTCTAAATACTTTGGATTACTTCTTCAGCACTTCTTCAGATTTTTTTCACTTGTTTTGACAATAAAAACTCTGCCAGTACAGTAAGACAAAATGCACAAGTTAAAAATACATTCTCTGAAAAACCTAAATATCTTATGCAGTGTTGTTTCTAAAACAAGATAAATCAAACTGATCTTGTTTGAAAGATTTTTAGATATTTTTACAGGAAAACAATACAAAAATTATTATCAAGAATACGATTTTTGCCCTAAGATCAAAGGTCTTACTAGAAAAAAAAGAAATTATGATCCAACGTGAATTTTCTTGATAAAAAATAAGATTGTGCCTGGTAACGTGCATGTAAAATGGCTAGAAATAGCATTTTAGCTTAGCGTAAAGCTGACAATTTACACAAGGTTTATTTCTATTTCATCTGCTCCAAACTTACTTCAAACTTACTTCTCTGTCTGCTCGTATGAATGTAACACATCATAAGAAAGTGTTTCACCGCTGTTCAAATGCACTTTGGATCACATCATTTATATGTATAAATGTTTTCCATCTGAAAGGACTAAATATTAAATGAAACAAATGACAATAAAATGCAAAGTAATCTCTTCAGTAATCAAAATACTTTTTGAATGTAATTATTTAAATTGTAACTGTAGTGGAATACAGTTACTAATATTTTGAATTTTAAATGCATAATCCCGTTAAATGTATTCCGTTACTCCCCAACCCTGCTTATAAAATACCTTGTTTTACCTTCTATTCTTCACAGATCCAATCAATCCAAGAATGCATTGTAACAAATCTCAGTGAAAATGTATATTTAAGATGGCAAATGGCTGAAGTGAAGTGTGCAAAAATAATCTTTGTTCTCAAACAGACTTGCGATTACCCCTTTGTCTTCCGCCTCAAACTCAACACCATTGGTCGAGTCCATGTTGTTGTGTCGGGCTGGAGGGGTTGCTCAAAACAAACAGAGCAACTTTCATAGTTCTACAGAAACACAGTGTTTACAGGTTTTTTTTTTTTTTTGAAAATTAACCTACGAATGGCTTACTTATAGTTGTCTTTGCAGATTAAGTTAGCATTGTAAACAGCATTTAAACTGAAAACATTACACACTTTAGCTTTAATATTTTTATTCAGTAATGAAAAGTATTGGTAATGTAGTTACATTCCAATTAAAAATGGTCTATTTTACTCCATTTTACAATATTTTTGTGTACTGTTTTTTTGTGCTTATTAGTATCACGTTATTAGCATAGCCATATGCACACATGAGGCTGGAATCATCTTTGAGTGGTATATTTGAGTCTCTTGTGTGCTTCATGCAAGGAACGGACCATTAACGGTAGGGGTGAAATATTTGGACAAAAAATCAAAATAATAATTGCATTATTTTAAAACATTACAATTGCGGTTTGAACTGCGAATAAACATTTTAAAAAACATAGTACGTGTGAACATAAGCGTTACGAGAAATCGTAGCCCTTGCGGTTTGATAATAGCACATATGTCATATCTACTGTAGGCTCAAGATCTATACCTTTTTCATGCATTCATAATCAGAAAACTTTCCCCATGATTATCTATCTATATCTGCATTTTTCAGATATAAATAGGGCTACTCGTTGCACAATAGTCTTTGTCTCTTCAAACATATTTCTAAACACAACTTTGGTAAAGTGTGAGTGGCAAGGTAACTTAAAGTGATAGTTCACTTAAAAATGAAAATTTTCTCATCATTTACTCACCCTCATGCAGAGGTGGGTAGTAACGTGCTACATTTACTCGAAGTTACTTGAGTAACTTTTTGGGAACAAAAATTGACTTTTAGAGTAGGTTTAAAAGTGGGTACTTTTTTACTCTCACTCAAGTAAATTTCTAATGAATTTTTTTTACTTTTACTTCTTTACAATGGGTGACATTACTGTCATTACATTACTGGGTTTAATTTTAATTAATGTGTAATTTATTGAGAGATTATTGAATGGGACTTTTACGAGAGCGGAAGTTCACACAGCTGCACGTACTGAGCCAATGTCACAGACTGTCACTCAATCACTGCTGCAGCATCAAACTCTTCAATGTGAAACACTTTCTTCACTTCGCACAGTGCAAAAAGAATAGTTTCGTCATGCAATGCCTTCATTTTACACAAAGACAAGCTGATATTTCAAGATTAAAATCACAGCTCCAACTTAAGGCAGCACGCTGAGGTAAATTTTGGCTCTAATCCTAACGCGGGCTTTTCTGTGTAATGAGATGGTCATTTTCAGGGTGATAATGTAACTGGGCTCTTATGACATCAGTTTTTAAGTGTACATTTTTAAATCAGTGCAGCAATATATCAGTGCGCTTTGTCCCGCGTCCCACATGTAATAAGCAGTATTTATGCATTTACTCCGCGCCCTCGTGGGGGTACTGGAAACTATCGCAGCTACTTCAGGCAGATTAACTGTATAAATCCATGTAAACATCCAAGTTAAGTGTAAATCACTGCCATTCGCGTGATCGACAACTGGAGTGCGAACAGACAGCATTTCTGCGCGTGCACAGCGAGGTGCATGGGACGCGTGCATGTAAGATATGCGGGCGCGAGGCAATTGTATGGCGAAGAGAGTGGCTGTGTCCTCAATCGTTCACTCATTCACTACTTCCTATATAGTGAATGGCAGTTAGTGCACTATGTCTTAGCAGTAAGTGAACAAAATGAGAGAATTCTGACGTGAGTGTCGGAGCTCTGGGCTGTCGCAGAAACAACGTCACATATGAAATTTTAAAATACTTGGGCCTTACTTGTTATTCTTATTAAATAATATATTAATACAATAAATCTTCATTCTGTTTGTCATTTTTATATATACTGTGTGTTAATATAAAGAGTAAGCACATTTTATCAAATAAAGAGTACATTTTAAAATCTATCTGTATGTTTTGTCTCTCTATATGTTATTATGTTATTTTAATCAAGTAATGATTTGTCAAAAAGTAATTTACTACATTCAGCATGAAATAAAACATTGCAGTAGTGAAAGAATCAGTAAACTCCCAGCTCATACGTCTTTCCCATGGTGGATTGTGGAAAATTAACCATTGTCAAGTGTACATCAAATGTACACTTGAAATTAGAGTACATTGTGGGTAAGAATGAGTGAACAAAAGTAGGGAACGAGTGGCTCACTCAGAATTCAGACACTCCTACAAAATAGCGGACACTCGAAATAGTGCACTATATAGTGGATAGGGGGCGGTTTCAGATACAGTGAGTGTTCTGCGACCGGCTGCGTACTCTGCATTTAGAGAACGGTGGTACTGCTGTACAGAACTAATGATCTAAATACTGGAACTACACTGAAATAAGAATCCACACTGGACTTTAAAAGCTATGAAATAGCGAAAGAAGGCATTAATAAAGCATGATCTTGCTTTGGTTTATATTTCAGCATGATATATAATGTCCTTGTGGTACATTTTCACTGTAATAATTACTAGAAATGTTTCCAAACCTCTCTTATTGACGAATTCATCCAGATCTGACAAGAGCCCTTAAAGGGATAGTTCACCCAAAAATGAAAATTCTCTCATCATTTACTCACCCTCATGCCATCCCAGATGTGTATGACTTTCTTTCATCTGCTGAACTCAAGTGAAGATTTTTAGAAGAACTTCTCAGCTCTGTAGGTCCATACAATGCAAGTGAATGGGTGGCAACATTTTAAAGCTAAACAAACAAACATAAGTCAGCATAAAAGTAATCCATAAGACTCTAGTGGTTAAATCAGTATCTTCAGAAGTGATGTGACAGGTGTGGGTGAGAAACAGGGGGTGATATGCAGAGAAGAATGTGAATCACCAAAAACACAAGAAGAAGAATGTGAAGGTGATCTGTTTCTCTGTTTCTCATCCATGGAGTCTTATGGATTACTTTTATGCTGCCTTTATGTGCTTTTTGAAGCATCAAAATTTTGGCCTACAGAGCTAAAATATTCTTTTAAAAATCTGAATTTGTGTTCTGCAGTAGAAAGGAAGTCATACACATCTGGGATGGCATGAGGGTGAGTAAATGATGAGAGAATTTTCATTTTTGGGTAAACTAGCTCTTTAAAGTGATAGCTCAGCCATAATTTAATATTCTGTCATCATTTCTCTACCCTCATGTTATTCCAAACCAGTGTGACGCTTTGTATTATTTGGAACACAAAATATGTTAGACAGAATATTAGGGACTGACAGTCTCAGTCACCATTCACTTTCAAAAAAAAGAAAAAAGTCATATGGGTTTGGAACAACATGATGGTGAATGATGACAGAATTTCCATTAATAATAATAATAATTCTGTAATACATGTTCAATGTGTATTATATAATGGAATATAGGGGAGTAAACATCTATTATATCATTTGTGAAAGTAACGATTTACTCACTGCTTGAGTACTCTTTTAATTGGATACTTTCTTACTCTTACTCAAGTAATTATTTATGTTAGTATTTTTATTTCTAAATTAGTAATTATTTTTATGAAGTAATTGTACTTTTACTTGAGTATAGTTTTTGGCTACTCTACCCACCTCTGCCCTCATGCCATCCCAGATGTGTATGACTTTCTTCTGCTAAACACAAAGATTTTTAGAAGAATATCTCAGCTCTGTAGGTCCATACAATGCACGTGAATGGGTGTCAAACTTCTGATGCTCCAGAAAGCACATAAAGGCATCATAAAAGTAATCCATATGACTCCAGTGTTTTAATCCATATCTTCAGATGTTTTATGATAGGTGTGGGTGAGAAACAGATCAATATTTAAGTCATTTTTTTCTAGAACAACTTCTTCCTGCACAGTAGGGGGCGATATGCATGAAGAATGTGAATCATCAAAAACACAAGAAGAAGAATGTGAAAGTTAAATTGGAGATTGACTGAGCAAGGAGGAGAATGTATAGTAAAAAAGGACATAAACATTTATCTGTTTCTCACCCACACCTATCATATCGCTTCTGAAGACATTGATTTAACTACTTGAGATTTATGGATTACTTTTATGCTGATTTATGTGATTTTTGGAGCTTCAAAATGTTGGCACTCATTCACTTGCATTGTATGGACCAAAAGAGCTGAGCATTTTTTCTAAAAATCTTAATTGGAGTTAAGCAGATGAAATTAAGTCATACACATCTGAGATGGCATAAGGGTGAGCAAATTATGAGAGAGTTTTCATTTTTGTGTGAACTATTCCTTTAAAGGGGGTTGCACACCTGATGTGTCTGGCGGACGACACAGTGCTATCTAAAACTCGAAACAATTGTTTTCTATGAAGGCATGCATTATGGCTGATGTTAATATCTCAATGCCTACAAAACATATTGAGAAAATAACGAGCCGATCAATAATCGATGTATCAATATTTTAAGACAATATTGTGATTTCGATATTATGTCAATTAAACATTCAGCCCTAGTTAATATAGTTTCTGCAAATTAAGGCTTTTTAAAGTTAAGAGTCACTTATGAGGTTTCATTTAAGCTGCCTTAGAGGGGATTCACACAGGACGTGTTCTTGCATTCAAAAACAGCAAGATGGAGTGAATGGATTGGAACAAAACGCCTCAAGACATGTTTTTAAATGTTTTACTATTTTTAAATTGGCACAGTGTCTTAAAAATGCAACACTCATCTGGCACGTGTACTGTACGACTGGCAATTAAAAAATAACAGATGGAACACAAGAGCACCTTCTGTGTGCACAACCTCTTGTAAGGCAGTTGCTTAATGTATGTAGACAGTGAGGCAACTCACTAGGTTATGGAACAGAGTTGTTGTCTCTAAGTGGGTGCGTAGATTTATGGCTGTAGAAGTCATAGGCTGTATAGGCATATGGCCATAGGAGTTGGCAGGTATATTGACTGGCCCTGCTGTTGCTGGAGATGAGCTTGGAATGGATCATTTGGGATGTGGAAGCTTTTTATAAGGTCTTCCCTTACTCCCCAACCCACTCCTCTGATCCCCAGACCTGATTAAGCACCATAGAATGCGCTTATCTCACATTTATACCCACACACTTTGTGAGCATCAATACAGATAATTGCTTTTAAGCAAATAAGCAATTGAACGATCATTCACAGGCGAGCAGCTGAGCTGTCCAATCAAGATAGCTTGCAGAGAGTCCCTCTGATTGGCTCCATCTTAAATACCCATTTATATGCAGCCCGTACTGTCTATGTTAGGAATTTTCTGCCATAGATTTGCGAATGCAGCTGTGCTTACTCATAAGGTCACAAAAGATAGCATCATCAGAGTGTTATTTAGTTTAATTAGCACCTCGTCTGCAGTTCAGTAACAAAGGACCATTTCGGTCTCGGGCTCATTATTTTTAACAAAGGATCTGTTGAATGGAGCTGCCATGATTTCTCCATTTGTTTGACTGCCGCATTTATGAGGCAGTGGCGAGCACGGTGCCAAACCACTCGTCATGCCATCCCTCTCCACTTTTAGATGCCGACCCCTCTCCTCACATGCACCAGACGACAGGCGGCACATTAGTGGAATGCCAACACTTCATTTCTGCCTCTCTCCGCTCCACATCTGCACCCCTGCATAAATAACTGATTTATTATCCGAACAGGAAATGAGACGCTCCATACACTAATGATTTGTTGTGTGATACTCAATGAGAAGTGTCTAACAGCGAGAGTGAGATGTGATATTTCTCTATTAGGGTGAGAGATTATTTTGAATGCAGTTTGTGTGAGAGAGCAATGTGTGGATGTCTGTGTAGCAGAGCCTAGTGAACTCAGAGTAGGCCTAGTAATATGCATTATTATCAGCTTAATTAAATGAACTATTTTCTATGGCCGATGAATTTAAAATAATGTACAAGGCATAAATATTTATTACTGTCCATGATGTTAATAAATATTCTAGTCCGTCTTTTCAATACAATGTTAGTTGATAGAGATCATCTTAAAGTTTAAAGTAGTCCATGTGACTTATGAGTCATATTTCAAGTCTTCTGACAGCATATAGTAGGTTTTGGTGAAAAACAACCTGAAATTTATGTCATTTTAAAGGAATGGTTCACCCAAAAATTATAATTCTCTCATTATTTACTCACCCTTATGCCATCCCACATGTGTGTGACTTTCTTTCTTCAGCAGAGCACAAATTAAGATTTTTAGAAGAATTTCTCAGCTCTTTTGGTCCTTACAATGTAAGTGAATGTGCGCCAAAATTATGAAGCTCCAAAAATCACACAAGTCAGCATAAAAGTAATCCATATGACTCCAGTGGTTAAATTAATGTCTCTCAAGCGACTTGATAGGTGTTGGTGAGAAACATCAATAATAAAGTCCAGTTTACTTTATTTTCCCTGCTCAGTCAGTCTCCACTTTAACTTTCACATTCTTCTTCTTGTGTTTTTGGTGATTCACATTCTTCTGGATATCGCCCCCTACTGTGCAGGGAGAAGAATTTCAAGCAAAAATGGACTTAAATATTGATCTGTTTCTCACCCACACCTATCATATCACTTCAGAAGATATGGATCTAACCCTCTGGGGTCGACGGACGCGCTGGCGCGTCCTGCTGGATTTTTTCCTCATAACAGCGGAAACAACTTAAAATACTCCGTCATTTTTGGGCATACAGCTAAATGTAAGACATCATTAGAGACTATAAAGGGTCTACTTTTATTTGTGTACACTCACAATAACAACAAAACCTTGTGCTTTTGTAAAATAAAGAAAATAAACAGGGTGCGCTTTCAGCCGTCTCTGTCTCCGCGAGCATCTTTCTGAAACACGTCACAAAAATGAACTGAAACTCCACGAATATTTATCACACAAACATGAAACATATGTCTAAAGAAAGCTTAAAATGTCTACTTTTAAATAAAATAAATTTAAAACAAAAATTCTCCTGCAATGTAATCTGTATGAAACAAAGCGATGTACAGTTTCTCCTGGCTCAGCTAATTATCCATAATGTGATCACACCCACCAGCAGAGCGCGCTATTTATACGGTAATATGCTGAGACGATCTATGCAAATGGTAAATGCCCCCAACAATACCTTAAAAAAACAGTTAAAAAAAGTTCATTCACTTTTCTGTACATTTGGAAGATGGCACGCTACACAGGTGAGGAAGCACTTGGATAGTGACGAAGAGTTCACATTTTCCTCAGAAGAAGAGCGGGAATCCGACGAAGAACGTTTGCATTTTGAAGAGCGAATTGATCCAGCTGAGAATACAATTTTGGATGAGTAAGTCATTTAGTTTTACTTACATATTAGTTGACATGCTATTTTATATAAACGTACATATTTTACTAGTTTGACTATTTCCAGACTTGCCAGCCAGGATTCAGAATATTGAAATTTGAAATATGTCCTAATAGGCAAGTTTTAGTTACATTTAAATGTTGTTTTGGCTAAAGCAGGTATTTAAATTGTAAGCTGTATGATATAAATATGATATGTAATATGATATAAAAATAATATGAATGTTTAGATTATATTTTAACTAGTGTTTATGCTGCCTTTTTATCATCAATGAAGCTTGTGCTTGCAAATATCTGTTCGGGTGTAAATGTGTACAATGTGCTGTAAATATGCCCATATTATAAAATCAGCATATTAGAATGATTTCTGAAGGATCATGTGACACTGAAGACTCCAGTAATGATGCTGAAAATTCAGCTTTGATCACAGGAATAAATTGCATTTTACAGTCTATTCAAATAGAAAAGTTATTTTAAATTGTAAAAATATTTCACAATATCACTGTTTTCAAATAAATGCAGCCTTGGTGAGCAGAAGAGACTTCTTTTAAAAACATTATAAAAACTTACATATCTAAAAGCTTTTAAACAGTAGTGTAGGTCTAAATTTTTAAGTCTTTATGTAAAGAAAATGTACTTTTTTTTTAACTTAAACTTGATTTTGTGAATAAGCTACAAACAATACATTCAATCATTAAGTCTCGTCACATTCATTCTCTCTCAGGGGAGGGGTCCTCAGGTGTGAATCACATCAATATTCATGATCATCCACGCCTCCTCGCATATGGCCTTTCTAACACTAAAAGTGTCTTACAAAAGTTAAATGACTATATTGTTTTTTATGAATGAGTGATCAGGATGGTTTTCACATAATGTATGTAGCAAAAACTCTAGGCTACAAGATCCAGTTCTCAAAAGTATTGTGAACAAATGTTTAGTATGTGACATATAGCCTTATTTCAGTGACTTAAAGTGTTTGTTTTTTCAAAAACCAAGCATAAACGTTATTTTCTCAAAAATACAAACATGTATATACATGTTGTTCACATATTATTGTAGCACAGTTTGTGCTGAATACAGTGTTATCAGACTTTAGCCATTCATATGTTTTTAAGCAACTGAAAAAAGCACAAATGTCAAGGCATGTCAAAACTTCTCCAGGGCCCAAAACACCCTCAGACCCCAGAGGGTTAACCACTGAAGTCATATGGATTACTTTTATGATGCCTTTATGTGTTTTTTGGAGCAATTTTTTGGCACCCACTCACTTGCGTTGTATGAACCTGCAGAGCTGAAATATTCTTCTAAAAATCTTCATTCGTGTTCTGCAGAAGAAAGAAAGTCATATACATCTGGGATGGCATGAGGGTGAGTAAATGATGAGAGCATTTTCATTTTTGGGTAAACTATTCCTTTAAGTATGTAAACACAAACACTTCATCAGAGAAGCCACTTAGGTAGAGTACTTGCATGTTTTGGCTTCAAGTTTCATTTGCTCATGTGTCAGATTGTAAAAAAAAAAAAAAAAGACTGTAAGGGTCAGACGTATTGTTCTTGCAAATTAACCCATGCATTTTGTTGCAATGCCAAGTAAAGTTTCCTACCAAAATATCAATTTTATTTACTTGACAAAGCCAAATTTTACTTGCATTTGGCACTTGGCAAGTGTTAATTTTGGATCTTGTTAAATGGGTGTGTTGAAGGCTTGGTCCATGGCTGTTAACGTGATGAAATGAAGAGAAAGGGAGGCTGAGCTAATGGATGGTCTTTTTCACCTTGCTTACTCTTTTCTGTCCCCAATTCACCCTGTATTCCTTTGTCAGGAGCTTACAGTGTGATCGATTGGTTTTAAATTTGTTCAGCCAGGGAATCAAAAGGACTCTTATGAAAAATAGATGTGTTCTTTTCACTTGATCAGATTAAATTGAAGTGAGTGCTGACAAAGAAAAATGAATTCAAGAGCCAGACCACACATCTCTCTCTTCCACATACACTAACACAAACTCACAAAGATGATCTCTCTCTATTTATAAAGGGATAGTTCACCCAAAATGAAAATTCTGTCATAATTTACTCACCCTCATGTTGTTCCAAAGCAATACTGCTTGGAACACAAAATGAGAATTATAGCTGTATTTTTGAGCTTGAGCAGCACTCTTTTTTTATTATTTTCTTTTTTAGATATAATAAAGTAGATGTGGACCAGGGTCTTTTAGAACATTTAGAAGTTCCACATGTTCCAGTTTGTGTGTGGTGAGCATACTGGTACACTATGGCTTCTGTCGCATCATCCAGGTGGATGCTGCACATTGGTGGTTGTTGAGGAAAGTCCCCCGTTCACTATGTAAAGCTCTTTGAATGTAGTGTTAGAAAAGCGTTATAAGGGTTACATTCATTAATTCATTCATTAGATGGTACAACCCATTGAAAGGATTGTACAGTACCTCTATTCCTCTCAGCCTTATTGCGGAAAAAATAAATACAGTATGGTGCCTTGTGGTGATGTGGGCATGGCCAAGCGACATCTGTGGAGAGCGAGGCTGGGAGAGGAAGAACGATAAGGATTGACACCTGTGGGAAATTATCTCTAACAGCTGTTCTGTATTTCAGTGAGAGCTGGAGGGGGATAAAAAGGGTGTCCAGACTGCCGGAGGGGTGAGAGAGTGACACACGATGCTGATGGAGTGTGATTCTGTTTGGGCTGAAAAGCCATTTGTTTGTGTGTTGCACTGAAAGAGTGTTGTAAATAAAAGACTCATGTTGGATTGTTCAGAGTGTTAAAGAACCTTGTCACAGGCCTATTCTGACTAAGGTCTTTACATTAGCTTGGTGTGAGGAGCGGACTTATGATGCCATTAGCTAAAAATCTTGCTGAACAGTCTATATTCTATTATCTATTAATAATTATAATTAGGGATGCTCCGATCAGGATTTTTACAGCCGATACTGATCACCGATCTTCTTGTCACCTGATCGGCTGATATTGATCCCGATACCCATCATTGGCTAAATATAAGCTTTCTGCACAGTCACTATTAATTAAATTTTCCTCTTCCCAGTAAGATCACTTTGCCTAGTTTTTGCTGACAAAAAAAGGCTTATTAAAAATCTTTTTCAATAAGACTTTAAAACAAGTATTGGCTAGCAAAATATTCTCTCTATTAAGATAGATAACCCTATAAAAAAAATTAAGCTTAGTGTCAAACTGAAGACACACTGATAACCCATAGGTGCAATTAAACTTAATGTGACATTTTTGGTTATTGATTCATTGTCATTATTTCATATAATAATTATTATTCCTTATTTTATTTGTATTTTATTTTTGCATTATATTTAATACATTATATTATGGTATTTTAATATTGTATAAAGAATTATTATATTATAAATGCCTTCCCTGCCTTTAAATTTAGTTGGATGATTGTATTAATAGTTCATTTTTCACTTGTTGCTGCTTGAATTTTAATGAGGTGAACACACGCTCTCTCATGAGGGCAAGAGATGAAAGGAGTAAGAAAGAGTGCACATTTCTGGACTCTAAAGGTGCTACTATTATTAATGCCATTTAATCGGGAGATATTTAATAAAGATGTTTGAATTACAACACATTTTTTAACTTTTTTATTACTTTGATGCCTATGCCCGGCGGAGATAGAGAAGCTGCCCCTATGAACGATAATAAGGACTTTCACAGCTCGTGCTGTTTTCCCTTTGCCTTGTCATGTGTGAAACACCACATTAACAGTACAGTACCCATATTTTTCATATTCGTCATTCCTCTCCCACTGCATCATTCTTAACTGCTGAATCAATTTTGTTTTCAATTTCAATTTCATTAATTTATTGCCATGCCAACAAAGTTGTCTGGAATTTTTCGTGGTGAGCTCTATGCCAACTATTCCCCACACTCCGTTATGCCATGACAGTGCTGCTGAAGTCTTTTGTGACAGGAGCAATCGATTTATGCAATCGGCCAAATTACCAATCACCGATCAAGTCATAGGATGTGAATATCAGTCGAAACCAATCAGTGGCCAATCGATTGGAGTATCCCTAATAATAATAAGAGCAGCTTGGACATTTGGCTGTAAATAAATTATTTTGTGTTCAACGGAGGGAAAAGTCATACAGATTTCAGAAGACGTGAGGGTGAGTAAATATAACAGAATTTTCATTTTGGGTGAACTTTTCCTTTAAATACTCACACAAAAACACAACATACTGTATTGCACTGGAATGCACTTCTAACATCTTGTTCCAGAATTGTTTATTAGAGGGAGATCAAAGGACATGTAAACCAATGCACAAACACGCTCAGTTTAGACACACATACGCACGCACACAAACACTGGAAGTGAGCCAGCCTGTCTATGTGTTCTTTCTAGGAGAACCTCCTGATGCGGATCCACTTCCACATCTCGGATGAGACAAAGGAGGACATCTGCACGGCCAAGCACTGCATCCCACATCAGAAATTTGCCATGACACTTTTCGAACAGGTTGGTGGTAGAAAATACATGCACACTGTTATGCTGTGTGTTTTGAACTCAGTGGGGTTGCACCATTGAGGATTAAATAAAGCAGAGTTTATAGCTAATCCAGTTTGTTGATCAAAGTTTTATTTTAATTTAAGTTGTGGTGCACCTCTTAACTTTAAATACTGTTTAACAAATCAAACATAAATATTTTAACCTGTGAGTAACTCCTTCACCTGTGATTAATTTTGTCCATCATGATGGATTCTGAACCTAGCTGTAGATCATTAGTACACAGGGCTGATCAAGCTGTTTGAGAAAATGTCGCAGCAGTGTGTACAATATCACTGGAAAAACGCATTCTAGCGAGCATCCGGCATCAAGATTGGTTTGCGGCGGTAGACCTGAAGGACGTGTGATTCCATGTCTCGATTCTACCTCAACACAGACCCTTCCTGCGGTTTGCATTTGAGGGTCAGGCGTATCAGTAGAAGGTCCTCCCTTTCGGCCTGTCCTTGTCCCATCGCGTCTTCATGACGATCGCAGAGGCAGCCCTTGCCCCGTTAAGAGAAAAGGGCATTCGCATCCTCAACTATCTCGATGATTGGCTAATCCTAGCTCACTCTCGGGATGTGTTGTGTGCACACAGGGACCTGGTGCTCTCGCACCTCAGCCGACTAGGGCTTCGGGTCAACTGGGAAAACAGCAAGCTCCTCCCAGTTCAGAACATCTCTTTTCTCAGCTTGGAGTTGGACTCAGTCTCATTGACGGGGCGCCTCACGATCGATCGCGCACAGTCGGTGCTGACCTGTTTGAAGGCGTTCAGACAGAAGACAGCGGTTCCACTGAAACTGTTTCAGAGGCTCCTGGGGCATATGGCATCCTCAGCGGTGGCCACTCCTCTCAGGTTGATGCATATGAGACCGCTTCAGCACTGGCTTCAGACTCGAGTCCCGAGATGGGCATGGCGCCGCGAGACACATCGCGTGGCCATCACGCTGATCTGTCACCACCTCTTCAGCCCTTGGACCGACCTCACGTTTCTACGGGCAGGCATTCCCCTAGAGCAGGTCTCAGGCGCATCGTGGTTACGACAGACGCCTCCAAAACGGGCTGGGGTGCTGTATGCAATGGGCACGCAGCCGTCGGCTCATGGACGGGCCCGCGGCTATGTTGGCACATCAACTGCCTCGAGTTGCTGGCAATTCTGCTTGCCCTGCGGAGGTTTTGGCCATTAATCCAGGACCGCGCCTCGTTCCCTTATGGCACCTCTCTATAGTTCTTCAGGGTCTACGGAGAGCCCCCTTTGAGCCCCTGCAGTCAGCTGAGCTTAAGGCACTCTCTTTGAAGACTGCCCTCCTGACAGTGCTCACTTCCATCAAGAGGGTAGGAGACCTGCAAGCGTTCTCTGTGAGTGAAACGTGCCTGGAGTTCGGTCCGGGCTACTCTCACGTGATCCTGAGACCCCGACCGGGCTATGTGCCCAAGGTTCCCACGACCCCTTTTAGGGACCAGGTGGTGAACCTGCAACCGCAGCGCCAGGAGGAGGCAGACCCAGCCCTGACGTTGCTTTGTCCGGTGCGCACTTTACGCATCTATTTGGATCGCACACACAGCTTTAGAGTCTCTGAGCAGCTCTTTGTCTGCTTTGGTGGACAGCGGAAAGGAAGCGCTGTCTCCAAGCAGAGGATCGCCCACTGGCTCATTGACACCATAACAATGGCATATCACGCCCAGGACATACCGCCCCCCGGCAGGGCTATGAGCCCATTCTACCAGGGGTGTAGCGGCCTCCTGGGCCTTGACCAGTGGCGCCTCTCTAACAGACATTTGCAGAGCAGCAGGCTGGGCAACACCCAACACCTTTGCGAGGTTCTACAATCTCCGGGTAGAACCGGTTTCATCCTGTGTAGTGGCAGGCACAAGCAGGTAAGTCTGGGACAGCTGGCCGGGTGTATCGCTTGCGCATAGCACCTTTCACCTCCCCTGAGCTGAAGACGTGCGCTGTTGACTCCCAGTAGTGTTCACAAACTGTGTTCCCTGGATGATTTCCTCTGAGCCCTGTGGCAGACGAGTTCGCGGAGAAACTCGCTGGCGGCTCAGTACATGTGCTAACTAAGCCCTGTACTGGGGTAGGTGCTCCGCATGTGGTGGTTCCCCATAGATAACCCCATGCGATGTATATCTTCCACTAATTCGTTTCCCTGTTGGTAAACTGCGTCTTCCTTGGGCAGAGGCCCCTCTGCCCCAGTCACCATTCTTGTAGAAACTCCTCTCCTGTAGGGAAGGACCTACCATGGGACTTCTCCACATGACATACTTCCGACAAAGCTCCTCAAGACCATGTGACGTATTTACACTCAAATACCCCCCCCCCCCCCCAGGTGGGGTGTGGTCTCTGCGGTGTCTTCCCCTTGGGAGGGACACCCCCCCCGACGTAGACCTGGTGGCCCCAGTCGGTTAATTCCTTTTTTTGGGGGGAGAGGGGAAAAAAATGAGGATAAGAGGCCACGACTGGGCTAGCCTGTCTTTTGGGCAGTTGACTTGTCCCCGAAGGGCTGTTCGACACTCATAACAGCGTTGGGGGAGGTTACATGTCGGCCTGGTGCGCTGGCTATGAGGCACACAGTGGTCTGCCCGTCACACACCGCCAGTTCACATAACACAGTTCAGCCAGTTGTGGTGTTTTGTATAGGGACCTACATCGACACAACGTCGAGTGAGTGACAGATAGGGAACATCCTGGTTACTTGCGTAACCTCCGTTCCCTGATGGAGGGAACAAGACGTTGTGTCCCTCCTGCCACAACGCTGAACTACCCGCTGAAATGGCCGGGACCTTGTCTCGGCTCCTCAGCACAAAACCTGAATGAGTGGTTGCATACCAGCTCCTTTTATACCCGTATGTCCGGGGGAGTGGTATGCAAATACCACTTGCCAATTTTCATTGGCCTTTTATCAAAGACCAGAGGTGTTTCGGGCTCCCAAGAGTGACCCCTAGTGTCACTATATCGACACAACGTCTCGTTCCCTCCATCAGGGAACGGAGGTTATGCAAGTAACCAGGACGTTTTCGTGGATTACCTTTATTAAAGGAGCTTTTATTGTTAATATCAAACACACTGAAGATGATCCGTAAAATTCTTGTGCTTGTGTATGTATCCTCTTTTTTAAATTTTTCGATTGGACGGTTATTTCCTTTTAAAGCTTTTAAACTCTTGTTGTAACGACAAGTGGTTGATTGACAGGTGAGGGGTCACACTTCACTGCTGTCCGGGACGCATATAGGATGAATTACTGTTTACACCTCAAATGCGATGTGGTCTTTTGTGGTTTTGACTACCTTAATCACAAATCACAAAATGTTTTAGACCCTGTTCAGACATGTATTTAGTGCTGACTACATGTGATCGGATCACCAAAATTGGATCTTAATACCAGGTGTAACTGGGGTCAAAAAGGACAGATAATATGAAGAAGACACAAGTGGCACAGGTCTCGGATCGACCACCTAAACTTGTGTCAGCGCCATTATTGTGGCCTTAAATGAAGATCCCTCTCTGCCGACTGAAGTGGTCATGAGAGAGGAGGGGAGCAATAATGATCACCTGTCGCTTGTAACTGCTCTCGTTAAATGCAGAATTAACGCTCTCCTCTCGCTTCTCCTCGAGAGACCCACCTCTGTCCCATGTCCCTGCATGTATGGGGAAGTGGACAATAGCGCCACCACCGAAATGAACTATTGTACATGCACTCTGGATTTGAAAGCACACATCGCAGTTGATGGCCCAAGATTTCAGGTCTTAAAGAATATAAATAACTTAATGAACAGACGAGAGACGGCACATCCAGTATTCACTTACTGTACCTAGTCAGTCATGTTTAATTGTAGGTCTATTTAAAAAAAAAAATTCAAACCACTTCAGCTGCAAGTTTAAAGTTAATCCCTAACTGAGAGTTTTAAGTATATTCAGTCTTTGAATTAATGGAGCAACAGGATTAAAGTTAATCTAGATTTACTGTGAAATTTGAATCAGATCAAAACAATGTTTTAAATATAACCCTGATTATTTTTAAGCAATGTTTAAAGTTTGCTGCAACATGATTAGCAGATAATCCTTGATTTTATCTTAGTTTAAGATTAATCTTTATTGGTGCAACCCACCCTATAACTTTTAAAAAATGAATATGCTTGTGTTGTAATTTAAGGAATTTTTGTATTATAAAAGAGTATACCAGACTTAAATAAATGTGGTCTGGTTGAGCTCAGGCACATACATTTTATTAAATATGACTTGATTATTTACACAACAATAACAAAATGAACACCTACGGGAATGAAAATAAAGGGTTATAGTTAGCCATTGCTCAATGAGGGATTGAGAGTTTGCTTACGTGAGAGTGTCAGCTTAAAGTTCACTTTGATATTTAACCATCTTGTGAAATGTTTATATTACCTTACAAATTTTTATGAAATTTTATAAAAAAAGATGGAATGTTTTAAAGCGAGACAAACCAAATAATACCACAAAATTAAGTTTTGTGCTGTTTTCCAACCAAAATTATGTCACTTCCTAAAGGATGACATCATTAAGGAACTGGATATTTAAAGGTTTATAAGGTTTGTTACTTGCAAAAGACTACTAAAGAAACAATGAAATTGAGGCAACAGGAAAATAAAATCAATTAAAATTTGTCAAAAGAAAACATGTTTTGTTTGAAACATTTTGAGTAGAGAAAGAAGTGAAAAAACACTTTTTTTAAATAAATTTCAAGCTTTTAATTTTTGGAGTGCATAGGAACGTGGCAAAAATGGCAACATCTGCTAAAAACTATAGGAGTGAAATTATAATTAGTGGAAATTCACACTTGTGTTTACTTAATTGAGAGACTGTGAAAAGAAAGCTAACTATTATATTATTTTTAAATCCATTAATATTAGTTATATATGTGTGCACTTTTTCCTTCTTCCAGTGTGTTTGTAATAACTGTGGAGCCACGTCGGACCCTCTTCCCTTCATTCAGATGGTGCACTACATCTCCACCACCTCTCTCTGGTAAGTGAAGAACCATTATTTCATTGCAACAAAATCTGTACTACATACACACACATACATGGGTATCTCTATGGGGACAGCACTTAGGAAGTAATTTAGTAGTCATTTAGCAGTCGCTTTTATCCAAAATAACACTTACAGTATAGCAGGAACTGTGCCTGGAGCAATATGGGGTTTAATATTACCCCAGGCAGATATTATGGGCAATATTAAGTGTCTTACTTAAGGGCACAATGGTGAAAACACATGAATCACACCTTGAAGGTTCAAACCTACAACCTTTTGGTTACCTTCTCAGAGCTAGATCCACTATGACTGTGTGCCATATCACTGCTAACTGCTATACCACAAACTCCACAAATCACTGGGTTTGGTTTGGCTTGCCTTGTGGTGCAAAAATGATGCATTGTCTCGCCATTAAAAGTGATCTATTGGGACTTAGGGCTGTGTGTGAGCGTGTGTACAGCACTTTAGTGGTGGAAATGGATGATTGTGGCTCTTTTGTCACCTTGATGTTGATTGAGGATTTACTCATCAGACTGGGAACTGAAGGTAAGCAAGTCTTCCATGGTGTATATGGGGTGAGTGAGCTACCAGCTCCAGCTGAATGCTAAAGCCAACCTGCTGGGCTGGAATGAGGCTCTATATCACAGGTTATTAGCTGTCATCGCACATATCACACCCTTGAGAGCCATCTGTTAGAGCTGTGTTTAGGAAATGTGTTTCCCCCATTCCACCCTACAAGTGCATACTGTAGATCCTCACACATGCACCATTATCCTCTGTCATATTTCACCTTTTTTCCCTCTCCATCGTGCTCTCCATCCCTGTTCTCCTATAGTACCATGTATATACACTGGACTTATTGAAATAATGTACAGAATTTGCTCTTATGGAAAAAAATTGGTACTTTTATTCACCAAAGTGGCATTCAGCTGATCACAATGTACAGTCAGGACATTAATAACTTGAAAAATTACTATTACAATTTGAAAAAAAAATAAATCAGAACTTCTTAAACTACTTAAAAGAGTTTTCATCAAAAATCCTCAATGTGCAGCAATGACAGCTTTGCAGATCCTTGGCATTCTAGTTGTCAGTTTGTCCAGATACTCAGGTGACATTTCACCCCACGTCTTGTCGGGCACTTCTCACACACCTTACAGTCTAGCTGATCCCACAAAAGCTCAATGGGGTTAAGATCCATAACACTCTTTTCCAATTATCTGTTGTCCAATGTCTGTGTTTCTTTGCCCACTCTAACCTTTTCTTTTTGTTTTTCTGTTTCAAAAGTGGCTTTTTCTTTGCAATTCTTCCCATAAGGCCTGCACCCCTGAGTCTTCTCTTTACTGTGGTACATGAAACTGGTGTTGAGCGGTTAGAATTCAATGAAGCTGTCAGCTGAGGACATGTGAGGCATCTATTTCTCAAACTAGAGACTCTGATGTACTTATCCTCTTGTTTATTTGTACATCTGGCCTTCCACATCTCTTTCTGTCCTTGTTAGAGCCAGTTGTCCTTTGTCTTTGAAGACTGTAGTGTACACCTTTGTATGAAATCTTACACGGTCCCCTTTCCTTCATTATGTCCACTCTATTGGGCAAGGGTGTCAAACATACGGCCTGCCAACGAGTCATCTCCGGCCCGTGGGATGATTTGTGGAAAAAATGTATAAGAAGGCTAATGTTTGAAAACATTCACGTTGATTTAGCCTATAAGTTGGTTAAGTATATTAATATTTTTTAAGCAACAGCAGAACAGATAAACGTGGTGTTGCATGTATGTTATAGCTTGCATCATCAGTGGAATTTCATTTATTTATGCGGGGCATTCAGCACTCGCAGAGTCATGTCTATCAGCAAACGCCACACATGTCTGAGGGTGACACAAGTTTCATGGCCACACATTCCCACTGTAAAGTTTCTCTCATGGAAATAACGACGACATGACAGGTTCAAGGATATTATATGCTATAACTGTTGCATTGTGTCCGTACCATTGAACTATTATTAATTTTAAGCAGGTTTCAGTTTCTTGGCATTTATGTTCGGTTTTAGTTAGGTTTAGCCCAAAGCTTCAACTAATTGTGTGTGTATTTGTGATGTAACCTCTGGTTAAAGAAATTAGTAAATTCAGCATTTTTCCTTTTGTTCAGAGTTTAAAATTAGCACCCACCAACCCGCCAAATGTGGGTTATTTCTGTGGCGAGTGACTCATAATAAGTCTTGGAGTGACGTGACAGGAAATGCTTTCAGATACAAAGATGCGCATTTGAAAAACACACTTGATTATATTTTGAAGAACATATGATAGAAAAGCCATTGATGTGCGTCTGTTTCGCCTGTGTGTTCAGAGGCGCTCTGCTGCCCATAAGCGTAGCTTTTCTCATGGAACATGCATGCAGAGTGCTCACTGTTTCTGCTTTGTCTCAGTCATCTGAAAATAGTTTGCAACTGCAAGAACTGTGTCGTCCATGAGAACGCTGCAAATGATCTCAGGCCAATCTCAAGAGGTGCTCCAAGTTTAGTTTGCTTGATTTCCACAGAGCAGTTCGCATTTATATGCATTGTGAATGCAACATTGCTTAATTCCAAACATTTGTGGCTGAATACATAACCATACAAAGCAAATGACATGCAGCGACATTAATTAATTGTCATGTGTGTCATCATAATCACTACTACAGCCTCAGAAGTGGTGTTTTCATATATACCTTTATGAATAACCAAAGGAGCTGGTAAACAAATCAAAGTGGCAGGTGAAATTGGGTATTCACAGCTACTGTGGCTGGTGGGCAAATAAGTTTAATATCTTTTTACCCTAATGTAAACTATGAAAACAGCATTTTTTTTTATTTTCCTGCTCCAATTTTCCTTTGCTCCACTGCTGAACTACCAGCGTCACTAAAGAAATTATATTTTACCCAAGTTATGAGATTGAGGTGGCGTGAAATAACACCAAAACACGGTGACTGCTTTAGTCTGATTCATGAATAAATGACTCTTATAAGCCGGTACATTTAAAACAGTGATTCACCAGCTCACAAGTTCTCATTCTAAATCAGTTTTACGAATCCATCAGTGAATGAACTCTGAGGGGCAGAATGATTGTGATTTTCTGTAAGTTACTCTCAGTCATGTCTCAAAATTTTGTTAAAGATAATTAATCATTTTAATACATAATTTTTAAAGTGATTTAAACAAAGTTGAAGTATATATATATATATATATATATATATATATATATATATATATATATATATATATACAGTATATATAATTTATAAATATAAACTTTGGCATTTTATTTAGCACAAAAAACATGTTAGCTTCAAGCGCAACGGTATAGCTTCAATATAGATATAAATGGCAGCAGCCAACCGTCTGTGGACTGAGTCACCTTTTATCTCCCCCATCTCACTGCAAACAAAGAAGAGTCTTTAGCAATCATTCAACCCAGTTGGAAATCCTTATCAATTTCACTCTCCTTCAGACGAGCTGGACCACACCCCCATCTCCACATACCCCCACCGCCCAACTCAGGCTGAGGAAATGTCCGGCCTGCCTAACTCCCCCCCTTCCTGGAGAGGAGGTCTGTGACAGCCATCTGCACCCCCGGCCTATGGCCCACATCAAACTTAAACGGCTGAAGTGCCAGATACCAACGGGTGATCCAGGCATTGGCATCCTTCATGCAGTGGAGGCCTTGGAGTGGGTTGTTGTCCGAATAGAAGGTGAACGCTCATCCCAATAAATAGTAGCGGAGAGTGAGGACCACTCATGTGATGGCCAGGCACTCCTTTTCTATGGTGCTGTACTTAGTCTCTCTCGTTGAGAAATTCTGACTAATGTACAGCATGGGGCACTCCTCCCTCTCTACCACCTGAGAGAGTACCGCCCCCAGCCCCCTGTCCGATGCGTCCATCTGCAAAAAAAAGGGAGAGAGAAGTTAGGAGAATGTAGAAGCGCCACATAGTGCAGCTTTCACCTGCGTAAAAGCTTGTTGGCAGGGCTCCATACACCTTTTTAGTAAGATCAGTCAGCGGGCTGATGATGGTCGAATAATTAGGCACAAACCTAATTTTTAATTAGCTATTGATAATAGCCAGCCCCAGGAACTGTCTCACCTCCTTTTTGGTCTTAGGTCTCAGACAGGCTGCAATCGCTGCGATTTTAAGCGGAGTGCGGTCTGAGGACTCGGTCCATGAGCTGATGAAATGTAGCCGAGTCCCCAAACAAACTGAACGGAAGTGTCACAAATTGGTGTAATCTGAACGAAGTGGAAAATGCCGTCTTTTCATGGGACGTGGGAGTTAAGAGGATCTGCCAATATCCCTTTATTAAATCCAGTGTCAAATAATAGTGAGCTGCACCTAACCAATAGAGCAGTTTGTCAATCCGAGGCATTGGGTATGCATAAAATTTTGACACTGCATTGACTTTTCTATAATCCACACAGAACCTGACTGAGCCGTCACTCTTCTGAACCAACACCACCAGGCTGGCACAGTCACTGTGGGATTCTTCTGTTACCCCCATATCTAGCATGGCTTTTAATTCTTCCCGAACCACTTTTGTGTTCAGGTAGTCGGTAGGGACGACTGCATACCACTACCCCTGGGGTCATTTCGATATGGTGCTCTATGAGATTCGTATGACCGGTGGTTCTGAAGATGGAGGAGCTTGGACGTGAGGTGAACTTAAAAGCCAGCGATCGAGTCACCCCGGTCACTTGCAGAGACCACGTCCGTAATTTGTGATGGTGAGAGGTGGTCTCTGCAAGTAACTGGGGTGACTCGATCGCTGGCTTTTAAGTTCACCTCACGTCCAAGCTCCTCCCTCTCCAGAACCACCGTCGCCAAAGTCATTGGGACTGTCTCTCTCCATGGTTTTAGGAGATTGAGGTGGTAAATCCGACGTGCTCTGCCTCTATCCATTCATTTAACCTCATAATCGATTTCCCTGACTTGCCATGTGACCTCAGCGTGCCCTTGCAATTTGGTGAGAAATTTAGAGCTCGATGTGGGGAGTAATACAAGGACTTTATCTCCCACGTTCTTGAATTTAGTTTTTGCTGTTTGAAGGTCCCTTCTCCCAATTTTCCCGTAGGACATCGAGCATGCCACGTGGTCGGCACCCGTACAATAATTAGAATGGGGAGAACCCCGTGGTGGCTTGCGGGACCTCTCGCACTGCAAATAATAGGGGCTCGAGACACTTGTCCCAATTTCGAGCATCTTCGTGCACAAACTTACGAATCATATTCTTTAGTGTCTGATTAAATCGTTTGACCAAGACGTCCATTTGGGCATGGTAAATGCTGGTTCAAATTGATTTAATCCCCAGTAATTCGTACAGTTCGCGTAGTGTACGTGACATAAACGTTGTGCCCTGATCAGTGAGGATTTCTTTAGGAATCCACACTCGGGAGATTATTCTGAAGAGTGTCTCCACAACACTTCGTGCTGAGATGTTGCGCAGAAGCACTGCCTCTGGATATCGTGTTGCGTAGTCCACCAGAACTAACACAAAGCGATGGCTGTGTGCCATCTGCCCTAATGGCCCAACGAGGTCCATGCCAATTCATTCAAAGGGGACCTCGATCAAGGGAAGGGGGCGCAATGGTGCTCTTGGGGTGGCCAGCGGATTCACTAGCTGACATTCACAGAGTGGCGATTTCTCATGGCCAGCAAAGCCTTCCCTGCTGGCGTAACATGCCTAATAAATAAATATTTTTCATCATTTCATTCTCATTGACCTTGTTGTATTTTCAACCGCTTTCCACTCCTAATTCATCTACAAATGAAAAGCAAAAAACAAAACGTTTATCCAGTCAGAATTTATTCCTTGATGCTTACAAGCAAAGTGTGACAACTGTTTCACAAATGGCATACCCGAAGCCGAGCGCTTTATCCAAAGCAGCACAGGAGTCTGAGCTCCACCCCATCAGGCCTCCGGAATTTCCACAGAATCCCTCAACACTGCAGTTAATAGGCATCAAAAGTCAGATTGTCAGATTCATCAGCCAATCAGATTGAATTATTTGTTCTTGGTGGGTGTGGTCTTTAGGATATGTCCCAGTCCAGGCCTTCTAGCTGGCCTTGAGTGACGCAATCACACTTTAAGTGATGTTTAATGAGCTGTTGCGCAAAGGCGAATGGGCAGCCGACCTCGCTCAGCGCCAGGGAGCGGAACCACTGGTGGTGTTGTTCAAGGCTTCGGCCGACCTGTTGCAAGATGGCTTTCCTTAAGGCAGTGTAGTCCAGGAGGTTAACGACTGGCAGTTGTCGGTCCACGAGTTGTGCCTCCCTGGTCAGCAATGGCAGGAGATGAACCACCCACTGTGTACGTGGCCATTTCTGGGCTTTGGCCGTGTGTTCGAACAGCTCTAGAAATGCTTCCAAGTCGTCCTGAGCCCCCATCTTGGCGAGCATCACGGATGGGCACACTGCAGCCAGGGCCAAGTTGGACACCCCCTCCTGGGGTAACAAGCTCCACAATGCCCACCGGTCCTCTACTTGGGCCTGGAGGAGAGCCTCAAAGCACTGTTCCTGCTCCTTCTGCAGCTCCATGTGGCCCTGGTGTTGGGTCTGTTGGATACTGGTGAGGGCCTTGATGATTTCCCCCAGCAGCGAAGATTCCATAGCACCATATCCTTCCTCCTTTTCTCCCAGGTTTCGGCACCAGTGTAACAAAGATTCTGAGGTTCAGGGAACGAGGAAGCGGGAGATGGCGATTCCAACACAGGAATGTCCCTTTATTTAACACAAAAAACATGTTCGCTTCAAGCGCAATGGTATAGCTTCAATATAAATATAAATGGCAGTAACCAGCACATACGTAGCTTCTCAGCTGGGCTCTCTCCCATCTGTGGACTGAATCGCCTTTCATCTCCCCAATCTAATTGCAAACAAAGAATGGTCATTAGCAATCATTCAACCCAGGTGGAAATCCTTATCACTTTCTCTCTCCCTCAGACGAGTGCTCGACCCCACCCCGATCTCCACCCGCTGCTATAGGACATCAGGAAGAATCACTATCAGCATGTCTAACACCTGAAATTTTCAGCATGATTCAGGATTTTACTCAAATGTTTTATGATGCATTGCTGAATTATGCTCCTTAAATGTCTTATGTTATTGTTTTATTAGCTCACTTAGCTGCCCTTGTGCTGGTAGAATATTGCTGAGCATTTAGGTCAGGGTCTTCATAAATACAGATGCATTTTACTCGACATGAGACATTTTAGAATCCTATGAATTGCACTCATAGATCTGTTGTGACAGGCCACTGAAAAGAACAAAAATATAAGACATTGCTCACTGATTTCTATATCAGATTTCAAAACAAGAAAAATGGATAATGGAAGCGAATAATGCATATTTGGAATAAAGGAAAAGTGACAGTTAAGTGCACACAGAGTACTTTGCGTTCACAAAACACATAAGCAGCTGTTCATAGCGAATGCGTCCTTGTGCTAAAAAATGTCAGACGCATCTTCATAAATAGAGCAGAATTCAGGTGTTTCGAGACACGTTTCTAACAGTTGATCTTTTTAACTTGACATAGTTTTAAAAAAAAAGGGGGCACTCCTGCACAAGATGCTGAAAAAAGAGTGAGCTGCAGCGCAGCATTCAAAAACGTACGTCAAGCACATGTTTACATAGGAAAACAATTGAAAAACACTGCAGACACAAAAATGTATTCGGTGTGAACAGCCCCTCCTAAGCAAACCACACTGCATGCGATTTGGACATTTGAGTTGGGAGTTCATTAGATGTTCTCATACAAGCCATGATGCTTGTGAACTGCCTTGAAATTAATCAAGTGTCGCTCAAAGGCCGATAGAGACTATACGCCAGTGGGACATGAGAAACGCAGATATTGACCCACTGACTGGTTTTCTAAGCTCGGCAACTTGTAAAAAGTGGGTTAACATGCAATGTTTTTACTCTGAATTGCTGTTCACCATTTCACACCTACATTGTTAGCTCTGCGCTGACACAAACATGCACACACAAGCAGTCTCTGTCTTTTTTTCCCTCTCTTGTGCACATAGACTCTCACTCAGCTGTAAATTGTGTGCTTTTCCACGTGGCTATAAATGATAGTACAATGTGTTCCCCTGCTCCTGATGCCTGTTCCCCTGTATGGCCTTGAATTCTCACATGACAGCTTTAGTATGAAACACATACTCTCTCTCACATACACACACACATTCACCAGATAACAAAGACTTTACACAATATGCTCAAAATCTTAATTCAGTGTTTTCCGTCCAAAAACAAAGCTGCTAAAGCAGGCACACACACATATCACACATATCACAGAAGACAATAAAACTCATAGGCATGGACACTGGGATTTATTTTTTTCTCTCTTTTGCAAAACAGATTGGACAGGTTTATCTTCAGTGCATGGTTACATTTATCATTCTGAAAGGACTGATTTACATGTGACGAGGCAGGCAAGGAAAGAGGATCTAAATGCAGCTTTAATGGAACAAAAGATAAACAAAGTACTCAGAATAAAATGAAACAAAAACACGGGAAAACAGGCACAGAACATGACAACACATGTGAAGACTGACAAACTAACCAGGGGAAACAAGGTCTTAAATACACAAGGGAAAACAAGGAACACCTGTGGAAACAATCAGGGAACGAGGAACACCTGGGGGAACAATCAGGGGAAAACCAATCATAAAATGAAACTACAAAAGGACTACAAAACTACAAGGGGGGCACAAGGGGCAAGGGTAGCAGAGGAACAAGGCAAAGACAGGGAGGCTTGAGACCAAGGCGGAGCTGGAGGGATGGAGAGCCAGGGTGACGCTGCAGGCTCGGAGGACCAAGCTGGAGCCGGTGGGAGTGAGGACCAAGGAGACCAGAGCAGATCAGGCGGACGGCCAGGAGACCAAAGCAGATCAGGCGGGCGGCCAGGAGACCAAGGAGACCAGAGCAGATCATGTGGATGGCCAGGAGACCAAGGAGACCAGAGCAGATCAGGCGGATGGCCAGGAAATCAGAGCAGATTAGGCAGACGGCCAGGAGACTAGAGCAGATCAGGTGGACAGCCAGGAGACCAAGGAGACCAGAGCAGATCAGGCGGATGGCCAGGAGACCAAGGAGACCAGAGCAGATCAGGCGGGAGGCCAGGAGACCAAGGAGATGACCTGACTGGGTCAGGAGTTCTGGTAGGTGGCCACAGGGCCGAGACAGGGTCAGGAGATCTGGGAAGCAGCCGCAGGGCCGAGACAGGGTCAGGAGGCCTGGGAGGCGGCCGCAGGACAGGGACTGGGTCAGGCGGCAAAGCCACTGTAGAAGGAGTCACTGGTAAGACGGACGGAACCGCTGGAGGAGTCGTCTCTGGACGAGTGGACGGAGCCACTGAAGGAATAGTCTCTGGGGGAGTGGGCGGAGCTGCTGGAGAAATAGTCTCTGGGGGAGCGGGCAGAGCCGCTGGAGGAATAGTCTCTGGGGGAGCGGGCGGAGCAGTGGAAGACTCTGTGGGTGGAGCCAGGACTCGGGAATGACCTCTGTGATTGTGGGCATGGGCGGAGACTCGGGAACGACCTCTGTGGTCGTGGGCATGGGCGGAGACTTGAGAACGACCTCTGTGGTCGTGAACACTAACAGAGACTCGGGAATGACCTCTGTGGTTGTAAACACTGGCTGAGACTCGGAGATGACCTCTGTAGTCATAAGCATGTGCAGAGACTTGGGAATGACCTCCATGGTCGTGAACACTGGCGGAGACTCAGGAATGACCTCTGTGGTCGTGGGCATGGGCGGAGACTCGGGAACGACCTCTGTGGTTGTGGGCATGGGCGAAGACTCGGGAACAACCTCTGTGGTCGTGAATACTGGCAGTGACTCGGGAACGACCTCTGTGGTCGTAAACACTGGCTGAGACTCGGAGACGACCTCTGTAGTCATGAGCATGGGCAGAGACTTGGGAACGACCTCTGTGGTCGTGAACACTGGCAGAGACTCAGGAACAGAAGCCTTTATTCTCCTCCTACTCCTCCGGATGGCCGAAGTTGGCAAGCTGGCTCTGGGATGGACGAGGCTAGCAACGCTGGCTCTGGGACGGACAAGGCTTCCAGCTCATTGGCCGTGGCAGGCGTGGGCGTTGGCTCGTTGGCCATGGCAGGCTTGGGCTCTGACAATTTGTGAGGTAGGGTCTTCATGGCCCTACACACTGACATCAGTGGCAGATCATTCAACTTGGAGACAGGGGCCATGGAAGGCTTCGAGACAGGGGCTGCGGGAGGCTTGGAGCAAGGATTCGCGGAAGGCTTGGCTGTGACATAGCGTGAAGCAGACTCAGACTTGGCTGTGATGACGTGGAGCAGACTCAGACTTGGCTGTGACATGGCGTGGAGCAGACTCAGGCGTGGCTGTGACATGGCGTGGGGCAGACTCAGGCGTGGCTGTGACATGGCGTGGAGCAGACTTAGGCAGGGTTGTGACATGGCATGGAGCAGACTCAGGCGTGGGCGCTGGCTTGGACCAAGAAGCCATGGAAGGCTTAGACAAGGGAGCCAGAGACGCAGGTTTTGGCCCGGGGTACCCGCCATAATCCACTGTGTAAAGGGAACTGCAATGTTCCAGAGCCTTCTCCACTTATTCGTAGAGAGTCCAGTGAGGATCAGCCGGAGGCATTAGTTCCTTCAGTGCACTATTCAGACCGGTCTGGAAGAAAACCACCAGAGAGCGGTCTGGATAGTGCACTAAATTCGCTAGCTCTAAAAACTCACAGACGTGATCCTCAACTGGACAGTTCCCTTGCTTAAGGAGCAGAATTCGGATGGCCACTAGATCCATTTTTGGTCAGTCTTTCTGTGACGAGGCAGGTGAGGAATGAGGATCTAAATGCAGCTTTAATGGAACAAAAGAT
The DNA here is from genome assembly GCF_019703515.2 of Myxocyprinus asiaticus. Classification (NCBI taxonomy): domain Eukaryota; kingdom Metazoa; phylum Chordata; class Actinopteri; order Cypriniformes; family Catostomidae; genus Myxocyprinus; species Myxocyprinus asiaticus. Next base: position 18,046,548 of record NC_059379.1, read on the forward strand.
AAACAAAGTACTCAGAATAAAATGAAACAAAAACACAGGAAACCAGGCACAGAACATGACAACACATGTGAAGACTGACAAACTAACCAGGGGAAACAAGGGCTTAAATACACAAGGGAAAACAAGGAACACCTGGGGAAACCAATCATAAAATGAAACTACAAAGGACTACAAAACTAAAGGGAAATAGGAACAAAACAAGAATTTCAACATAAAAGTCTAAGCAAAAAACAGGGAATACATGACATTACAATCCTACGCTATAAACTACTCATCCTTTGAAGCATGGCTCATTTGGGATTCTTCTCCCAAATGAATTGTGTATAAAAATGTGTGTTATTATGTATATAATTTAATTCATGGTTTGTTTTCATTGTTTGCCAAGTAACATTTATATAAAATTGTATTGGCAGTTTAGTCAAGATACACAGCATACTTTTAATCTTCAAATAACATGTCTAATTTTTAAACAAAATGTAAATACAGCATGATCTCATGAACATTACGTGATCTTGGCAACCTTTTTGCAAAACAAAATTATGTGCTTCATTACATGTTTCACTGCAGTTTCCTGTTGAAATGTCCTGCGGGGGGCGCCAAAAGCGAGTGAAATGTGAAATAGTGTCCTAAAAGCAAATGAGAGGTGAACAAAATCTTGACCCTAAACCAATACCTAAACCTAACCAATGTGGAAAAGCAAAAGCGACATGAAAAGCACATTTTCTGAAGCAACCACGTCATTTTGTGTCCTTTCTATGACACTTTCGTCCCATGTGACATCTTGGAACGAGTGGTAGAATGGGATAAATTGGAATGCCCAATGGCAGCCAAAGGTCAACGGATGTAGAAAGGAAGTTCCACCTTACAGGTAAAATAGCCAATCTCCTTTTAGATACAGAAATTGCCTGTCAATCAACTCGAGAATGTGCATGCACATTAGCTGTACAAGATGGTAAAATTACGTTTAGCATAATCTCAGTTAAAGACGCACAATTTATTATACCCTCCCATGAATCATCGTCATCCGCGGTCACCTGAACCCATTGAAGAGCCTCGTCACCGCTGCCTTTAAACACTGAGCGCGCCTCTCCTTGGGAGACCAGTCTCTAACTGCTGGCATCTTCACAGGTCCAGGAACAGAGTGGAGAGGGTCCAGTGTGAGTTAGATGCGTCACCGGACCCGCACCCCAGAACTCCGGCGCAAGTTATATGCGACGCCAGGGATTGGAGCATGCGTCGCGGCCGACTGGCCAGGATACTGCTTATTTGAAATATGTTCTTTTATCATAATCTTGACCAACCATTTTGGAGATTTCTGTCTTTCTCCATTCAAATAGATAGGAGCTGCACTTTCATGATGCTTGTTTACATAGAAAAATAGCTGCCCAAACTGCCCAAGAGCATTCCAAAGATGCCCGTAAAGTGGACTGACTTACCTTGAAAAACAGACTTTGTTGAAAGGATCCAGAAATACATTTGGACCGTTCCAATTCCTTTGTTTTTGTTTACATTCTTGAAATGGTCTATACCATTCCATAAAAAATTCACTTACAGCACGTGTAATTAGTAACTTAAATTTAAGACAAAATTTGACCTCTTAGGTGCTGTACATGTATTTTCTCTCTGCCATCGGAAATAGTACAAATAGAATCTGAAGCATCGAACTTTGCGTATCGCCAAGCAAGTCTTACAGCCTGGAACGTTGTAAACACAGACAAGTGTCGTGATACAAACAGTGAATTGACTTATTATCAAGAAGGAAATTTGTCCAATCACATTTCAGGACTGGATCTAATAGGTAATAATCAATGGGATAAAAAAATATTCTCTGAATGAACGCTTTCACATTAACAGTTTTTCACACCATATTTCAAACATAGTCCAAGACCTAAATCTCAAAATTGCACCCTCATCTCACATATAAAAGTGACCTTAGCACCTGGTGTGCAGTTATTGAACCATTTGCATTTTTCCATAACATCACGCTATTCATAAATCACCCATAAATCATGCAAATCATCCATATTATCATGCATGTTTCACCCTGAGTATTATAATTTTCCTAAAATAAATGCTCTTGGTAGCGTCAAAGAATATAGATAAATGGAAATGTGGGGGAAAACCGCAAAGGGAAAAAAGATGATGCTTGCCACCCTCTTAACAGCATTATTAATATGTTCAATATGAGATGAGCTGTAATCTGACATTATTGCTGTGCCACTAGTGTCATTAAATGGACTGGAAACAGGTTTCCCCAAACTTACAGCATTTGTTGCGCCAGTGTTATGTCTGGATGTTCAACCAAACAGACCAATATTTTTAATAATACTTTTCTGGGAAATCATCCTACAAATGGCTTACTTGTAGTTGACTCTATATTAGAAGGATAGTTCTCTCAAAAAGGAAAATCCCATCATCATTTACTCACCCTTATATTGTTTCAAACCCTTATGACTTTCTTCTGTGGAACACAAAATGTTATGTTATGATGTTAGGAAGTAAATTCAGTCTCAGTCACCCTTTACTTTGATGGGAAAAAAAGATGCAAAGAGTGCAAATTAAATGGTGACTGAGGCTAACGTTCTTCCCAACAATTCCTTTTGTGTTTCACTGAAGAAAGAAAGTCACATGGGTTTGGAACAACATGAGAGTGAGTAAATGATGACAGAACTTTCATTTGGTGGTAAACTGTCCCTTTTTGCTGTGATAGATGAAAGCTGAATTGCAAAAAGAGGAGTTTGTTTACCTGAAGAAGAAAAATATATTTAATTTCCAGTATGATAGTCATTTTCTTCTTAATCTCACTGAAAGTAAGTGAGACAGAGAGAGAAAGGGTAAATCTGTCTCATCAGTGTCTAGGTTGTCTTTAGTCCTTAAGGGGCTGTCTCGGCACATTTCTTCCTCATGAGAATACACTGACAGACGGTTCCCGGCTGCAGATATGCTGCATGTCAAATGGACACGCTTAGCTTAAGGAAACATTAGCCACTAAAGTACACTGATTTCTGTGCAGGCCTGCGGCTCCTCTCCTGATGGACATCACGTGGAGTGAGAAGAGAGAGATTGCTGCTACATTAGTTTCTCGTGTCTTCAAGGGAATAGTAATCTACCGAAGACAAATAACATTTAATCTTTGTGTAGACTTTAAATAGCTTTTAATCATGTTTTATTCCTTTGACTGGACTGTGTTTAGTAACCCATAGGAGTAAGAGTGAATTGATTGCAACATTTGTAAATTAGTTTAATAGAGATAAATAAATAAATAAATAAATAAATAAATAAATAAATAAATACAAATAATAAAGTCTTTTATCACCCTGAAGGTTTTTTTTTTTTTTTTTTTTTTTTTGTGGTAATGGCTGCTGACTGTACCTATTTAACTTCTGCTTTTGAAATAAATATAGATATAGGCATGAAATATTGATTTGAAATAATATTATTATGTGAGAAGAGAAAACATGGAGTGGTAAGAAAGAAACAAAACTAGCACAGTTGTGAAGGAAATCGTTAGCCTGGGACAATGGTCAACTTGTTGACAAGTCATTATATAAAAATATAGTGCAGTATGCAGTGATTGACCAATTAGAATCAAGTATTTTAGAAAGCCTTGAAATAATACATGACAATGACAGGGCTTTTTTGCCCCTAGCCCCCCTTTATTTATGGCCCTGACTGTTATTATATGTAATAACACCGTAATAGAAAATAGTAGAGTTGTAATAATAATAGCCATAGCTTTTTACCTTTTAAACACAGTATATGTTTTGTAGTTGTTGTGTGGTGTGCTTGTAACACTAAGGTGCATTAAATAAAGGAAGGGATTATCCTGTCCATAGAAGTGTGTTCAGCAGGAATGTATGTAAAATAATGTGTGCATTTCCTGTCAGTAGTGTTAACAATGGTGCTTGAGGACACGTCTGTCTCTTGTTCCCTCTGCTGCAGTAACCAAGCCATGCGAATGCTGGAATGTAAAGAGAAGCCCACGCCCGACATGTTTGGAGAGCTTCTCCGCAATGCCAGCACCATGGGTGACCTGCGAAACTGTCCAGTAAGCATAATTACACACTTTTGCTTCTGACCGATTACAGGTATTTTCTTCTCTCAGTCAAGCTTAACCTCTTATTTTCATGCAATTTGGTTTACTATCCCAGTCCGTCTTTTCAATACAATGGCAGTTGATAGAGACTCACTTTAAAACTTAAACATGTCCCAAACTTAAAAACATAAAGTCTTTTGAAGGCATACAAATATTTTTTTGTTCGGAATAAAAAAGAATGTCAGGTTTGGAAAGTCATGAGGGTGAGTAAATTATGACACAAGTTTCATTTTAGAGTGAACTGAGTAAAATGAGTCCTTAGCAATCATGCAACCATTAATGTATGAATATGAATTTAAAGACAACCTGAAATAAAATTTGATACTCTTAACTTTAATAAATGTCCCTGGTCTTATTATTGTACAGTTTGTTTTCATAATGTCTCATAAAAATTCCTCTGAAACAACTTTCTGCTGATGTAATCAAGGCCATGTAGGTAGGGAAAATTATATTACCTAATAATATCAAAGCCTAATTTCCACAATCCAATAAAATCCCAATAAATAAAATGTCATGCTTACATTTTTTTCCCACTCGATAATCTGTTTCATTTTGAAATGTTACGATACGAAGGTTTGATGCATTGCAAATGCCATTTCATGATATCTTTAAATTCAGATTGTGGATGTTGTGTGTGTGTGTACACTGAACAAAATTATTTTGTGCTGAAATAAAAATATAGCAGAAAAGATGATGTACTCTCTACATTGAATAAGTTAGTTGAACTTGAAAATATTAAGTAAATTCTACATTTGTACTCGATTCAGAACAGGTAAAAGTAACGCTGTAGCTTATAAGTAAATATTATTTATGATTGTTGGTTATCTTTGCAGTGTGTCATCAAGTATCAATCCTACAGTAGAAAATCCTGTCATAATAATTTGCTACTTTGAGTAATTTTCACAGGTAAATAAAATAAGTAAATTGTTTCTTAACTATTCGAAGCCGGTTGCCAGCATGTACCAGGCTTGAATAATTAATGAGCTTGCATGGTTTCACTGTTTGCAAGTTGATTTACACCATTTTTATTTTATATTTATATTGTTGTTATGTTTGGTGACTTTGTTTTTTAAAGTCTGAAGTTACTTCTACTCAAAATTACCCGTTCATGATAAAAATAAAAATAAATATCTGTTGATTGTTACCGTCATCATGTTTTGTGCATCAAGTGTTCAGGTCTTTGAGCACAACTCTCAATCTTCTTTCTGTTGCCAGTAATGCAAGGTGATGTTGTCTAATAAACTGCATAGCATGCATTAAGTTTCTCTGTGAAATTTACTAGCAATTTCTGCGTTTAAATTGTTTCCTAGATTTTTTTATTTTTATTTAAAGGAATATTCCAGGTTAAATACAAATTAAGCTTAATTGACAGCATTTGTGGCATATTGTTGATTGCCACAAAAAATATTTTCTACTCATCCCTCCTTTAAAAAAACAAAAGATGTGGGTTACAGTGAGGCTCTTACAATGGAAGTGGGGGCCAATTTGGAGGGTTTAAAGACAGAAATGTGAAGCTTATAATAAAAAATAAAAAGCACTTGTATTCATCTGTTAAAACTTGTGTATTATTTGAGCTGTAAAGTTGTTTAAATTTACATCTTTTTTAAAGTCATTTTAGGGTTTTAAGGTTTGTTGACAACATCATCATCTTTACACAGAAAAGGTTAGTAAGTGATTTTTATAACAATAAATTCATGTTTACATGCATATTGTTTATGTCTTGTGGATATACTTTTGAAAAAGTGAGTACTTAACGTTAAAAAATTGGCCCCATTCACTTCCATTGTAAGTGCATCACTGTAACATCGATTTTTGCTGCTTCTTTTTTTTAAAGAAATGGAGGGGCAAGTCACAATTATTTTTTGTGGTAATCAACATTATGCAACAAATGCTGTCGACTGAACTTAACTTGTACTTAATCCGGAAAACTCCTTTAACTTGATATTTAAATCACTGGGGTAAATATCAAGTTAAAGGAGTTTTCCGGATTAAGTACAAGTTAAGTTCAGTCGATAGCATTTGTTGCAAAATGTTGATTACCACAAAAAATAATTGTACATAATAATTTTTACATAACCTCCTTTTTCAAGCCACACGCACAGGCACACACATGACGGTCTGTTCTTAGCTTTAGAGAGGCAGCTTGTTCCTGCACTGTTTTTTCCTCACTGCTCCACTTCATTCTGCAGACCCCCTAAACACACACACTCACACAGAGTCCTGCCCTATTACACACCAGATGCTGATCAGCTTTACCACACTACAGACTGCAGTGACTACAGATGAAAATCGGCTAAATCTGGCACTTTTTACATTGATGTTATGTTTCTTAATGTGTATTGTTCCTGATTAAATAAATAAATAAATACAAATACAAAAATACACACTGAACACCCTCACCCCTGCCACTGGAGGCGATTGATTTCATCACTCGAAACACACTGGAGCTTCATTCCATGTGCTTACAGAGACATCTGTGTCAGCAGCTTTGGAATCTGCTCCATATCAGATCAGCAAAATGAATCAAAATGATTTTGAGCTGAAATCCATGCCTCTATTTGATTTTTGTGTTGATTCCCTGAAATGGCTTTATTGAAATGGAACTGAGGACTGCTCTATAACGTCACTGCTCTTTAGGAGCTTAGTTGTCTGGCCTGAAATCATGTGTTTGACTGGATCTCGAGTGCTCTGCAGGACAGACTGCGGAGATGAGGCTGACAATGATCTCTAATGGGACACTGTGTGTCTGTCCCAAATCTCAGCAGTCCTACCGCTGCTGTCTGTTCATTGGCTGCAGAGAGTGTTTGTCTGCGATGGAGTGACAGAGAGAGAGAGAGACTGGGCTCTTTGTCTAATCCCTTCCTGCCCAGATCTGGTGCCAGCCTAGTGCCACCCTGCTGCCCGCTCTCTTTCTCCCTGCCACAAAGGCAGTGCCCGGCTAGGTTTTGTACCCTGATGGAAGGGGTCAGGCTGGCAGTGGTGCTCGTCGCCAGAGCTTTTCTCCGCCTGTTTCCATATGCCACTGCCAAAGCGCTCGGTGGAGGCCGGTGACTCAAAGAGCTCAGCTAGAACATTGGGTGCGGAACATAAGGTCCTGCTGGACCTTGATTCCCTGTTTGAAGCACTCCTTTCATCTCTCCCTCACCTTTTCTCACATACTTCTCATGTGATTGAGATGCCCCGTAAATAGGCCTACAAGGAATGTGCCTGCAAAACAGCACAGATTTTCACAGAATTGGAACAACTGTCATTTGCAAAGTTCCACACATCTCCCACTCGTTGCATTTTTGTTAAGTAAATATTTTTGGTTATTGGCCATGCTTTCAGCTTCCAATAAGCAGGGTTCCCGTGGTCATAGTAAGCCTGGAAATATCAGGGAATTTTAAAACTGAGAATTCTTTAAAAATCTTTATCCAGTAATCACAAATGACTGGAAGAGTCATGGGAATTTGTTGGTCAAGAGGTGTGGGAACCCTGGATAAGTGTCTTTTACTCTTAGTTACATTTAACACATTTTATCATATCTAAATTAATTCCCCAGAATTCCACAAATTTGTTCCCTAAAATCTGCAGGTTCTGTCTAGACCTGATTTTTGTATCTCTTTTTTTGCATCATAGAGTAATTGTGGTGAGATGTTGCGGATCAGACGGGTTCTAATGAACTGCCCGGAGATCATCAGCATCGGCCTGGTGTGGGACTCGGACCATTCTGATCTGGCTGAAGACGTCATCCACAGCCTGGGCACGTGCCTGCGGTTGGGAGATGTAAGACTAATACACAGACTACACACTCCCACTGTTCCTTTTTTATCTTCACCTCAACACATTCACCTTGAACTTCCAGCTCCCTCTTTCTTTTTTACACAGCCAAGAACATAGAAAGAAACACAGTGCACTCTTAGTGACACTAGATATCATTGGCCCCACAAATTAAACAGTTTAACTGTTAACATGCCTCTGGAAGCTTATTGGTTTAGATTTATTGAAGTTTACTGCATGTTTTAACTGTAAGTTGGCTATTTCCTATGATTTTGTGTGAGTTTGTTTGTATAAATTTGTACAATTTATCATGTGCAAATGCCCGGATGTCTAATACGGAAGTAAGCGTGAGTTTCGTGCATGAGGCGTTAAGGACATTCTTATTAATATTATGCCCTTACCCAAACCCCTTATCTAAACCTAACCGATCAGTAGAGTGTGTAAACATGATAGGAAGCTGTTGTGTGTGACAGAAGCAAGTAATTGTATTAGATGGAAACGATGTCCAGCGACGTCACTGGCTGTAGTGAAAGTCGTACGAATTCATACAAGTGCAGTCGTACAATATCATACGAATTAGCCAATTTTAGAAAAGTTGTATGCATCCTTACGATTTCGGCATGAGAGTGTGTAGAAAGCTCAAAGTATCACTTTTTGAGGCGTAAATTTTGTACCTAATCCCTGTCGTCAAACATGTGGACTTGAGCCCTATTCAGACGGGATTAGTTTTATATGGGGACGTGGGGTAATGTAATAATTATCAGAACTTCTCAGTCATTTTAATCCCGTGCGGATTGGTCATGTCAGTAATTCTTCCGGACTTTTTACAGTGCACGCTCCCGGGCAGGTAAAATTTGTGTTTTACCTGCTATAAAACGGCCTGTAAAAATAACCCCCAATAATCCCATGCGAATTGACATGTTAATAAAAAGCCTGTAATTCTCCACTTTCCAGCCCTTGTGCCCATTAAATATTGCTGTTTCTTAAGTTTCCGAGTGTGTGAAGTGGATGTTGGTCAAGAGAAGATGGCAGAAAATGTAAGATGCGCTTCACAACTTTAGATAATGCTGGCTGTTGCATTTGGACTGATGCATGTTTTTCTCAAGCATTTTATGCTGTCGAGCGTTTATTTACTCATATAAAAGAGAAACGAGCAGTTTTTGATTATGATTTGAGCAGAGCTTGGAACATAAAATTACATAATGTGAAAGGATTGTCCATATTTTTAATTCAAGGGTGTAATATATGATCGCATGCTTGTTAATGTCACCAACTCTGTTGTATTTAGCCAGATATTCCAATCAATTTCTTCTAATAATCACAGGTACAGTATGTGCACATGTTTAATATTTCCGGCATAATCAGCACACTGAGCACAGTACAATTTTCCAGTAGGTACACCTGACAGCAGTGTGTAAATGCTGTAGACACACCCATCTCTGTGATTTTTACAGAAATCGCTTATCCTGTGCGAATTGATGGTAGATTTCACAGACGTCAGCAGTAATAATTACTTTACAGACACATGTCCAGAAAACTAATCCTGCCGGATAGGGCTTTGGTCCCACCACTACTGACTTTTAGCCCTATTTGGATGGAATTATTTTTATATGGAGACATGGGGTAATGCAATAATTACCAGAGCTTCTCAGTAATTTTAATCCTGTGCGAATCGGTCATGTCAGTAATTTTCCCAGACTTTTTCCGGATTGTGCGTACCCGAGCCAGTAAAAATTAAAGCGTGATTACCTACTATAAAACGGTCTTTATAAATGAGCCCAGGTAATGTTAATCCAGTGCGAATTAATAAAAAGCCTGTAAATCTGCACTTTCCAGCACTTGAGCCCTTTAAATATTTACCCATATAAAAAAGAAACGAGCTGTATTTGATAATGATTTGAGCAGAGTGAGTGCAAGAAATTATCCTGAGCCCTGCGTTTCGGAACATAAAATTACATAATGTGAAGGGTTAGGCCATATTTTTAATTCAAGAGTGTAATACAAGATTACAGGCTTGTTAATGTCACCAGTTCTGTTGTATTTAGCCAGATAGTCCAATCAGTTGCTTCACAGATACAGTAAATGATCATGTTTAATATGTCCTGCATAATTAATAAGCACATATTACATTTTCTAATAAGTCAGTTACGCGTGACAGCAGTGTGTAAATTGTGTATACACACCCATCTATGTGAGTTTTAAAGACATCGCTTATCCTGTGCATGCGAATTTATGCTAAATATTACAGATGTCCGCAGTAATATTTACATTACGGACCTATGTCAGGAAAACTAATCCCATCTGAATAGGTCTTTAGCCACACTGTCTAACCAATGTTGAAATCATTAAAGCCGTGCTAACCATGGCAGCAGTGAAAAGTTTTCGTTTGTTCTGATCCACTCAATGATCCTAAAGAAATTTAAATAAGCCAAAATTTCCAATAATCTTTTGGAAACTGGGTGTTTCAACTCCACTAACAGCACTTTTAGGGAATTTTGAGCTGAATTTGAATGAAGCACCCGTTGAAAGGAGTTTTTCTGGGGTGCCAAAAGAACCTGGAAGTGCCTCTGCCGAACGTTTGTTTGTAAACAGTAACTTCAAAAATGCATGATCTAATCAAGTCTATTTTCCATGGCAAGGATTTTTTTTTATGGGTTCAGCAAATAACATCAATTAGAGCTTTTGGTCCAAAAATTTGCACATTTGGAGAAATATAGATGGATTCTCACATTTACTTGACATTTCATTAATAAATAAGATTCATGTTCATTTTTATATTTTTTGAAATCACAACACTCTCTGCAAATGCTAACGGGTATATAACACTGCAGCTTAGTGTGGGCAGCTTCATAACAGCAAACTCCACATCTGATTGGCCATCACAGCCAATTGTCTCTTTATTTCTAACACCCTCCAGCTGTTCTACCGTGTGACGGATGAGCGGGCCAAGCATTCAGAGCTCTACCTTGTGGGCATGGTGTGCTACTATGGCAAGCATTACTCCACATTCTTCTTCCAGACCAAGATACGCAAGTGGATGTACTTTGATGATGCACATGTAAAGGAGGTAATGATACACTCTTCTTTCAGGTATGTGGTATTAGTGTTTCTAATTGTGCAATGAAAGGCTGACCAGAATCTTGGTTTAAAGCTGGATGTGCTGAACTCTCACAGATCGGTCCTAAGTGGAAGGACGTGGTGTCACGATGTATAAAGGGCCACTACCAGCCACTCCTGTTGCTGTACGCTGACCCCCGGGGGACACCCGTGTCATCGCAGGACACGCTGGCTGCACAGCTAGACCTGCACCATAGCAGCAAGGCCGGATATGACAGCGAAGACTCTGGTGAGGCTAACAGAAAGTGAGAGAAGGGATAGAGATAGAGAGTTAAACAAAAAAGATGTCCTTCTTATTCTATAGACTCTAAAATTCTCAGAATGAGTCTCTCTTAAAGGAAAAGTTCAACCTCACATAATTTACTTAACCATCCCCTGGGCCATCCCTGATGTGTATGACTTTCTTTCTTCTGCTGAACACAAACAAAGATTTTTTGAAGAATATCTCAACATTGTTGGCCCATACGGAGCAAGTGAATGGTGACAAGAACTGTGAAGCTCCATAGAGCACATAAAGGCAGCAAAAAAAGTAATCCATAAGACTCCAGTGGATAAATCCTTGTTTTAAGTGATATGATAGGTGTGGGTGAGAAACAGATCTATATTTAAGTCCTTTTTTACTATATATCTCCATCTTTGACCAGCCCCGAGCAGTAGGTGGCAATATGCACAAAGAATGTGAATCGGCAAAAAAAAAAAAAGAAAAGAAAAATGTGCAAGTGAAATTGAAAGTTGAGATTTATAGTAAAAAGGTCTTAAACATTCATATGTTTCTCACCCACACATCATATCGCTTTTGAATACTTGGATTTAATCACTGGAGTTGCATGGATTACTTTTATGCTGCCTTTACATGCCTTTTATAGCTACAAAGTTCTGGCCACCATTCACTTGCATTGTCTGGACCTACAGAGCAGAGATATTCTTCTAAATATCTTTGTTTGTGCTCTATAGAAGAAAGTCATACACATCTGGGATGGCATGATGGTGAGTAAATGATGAGAGAATTTTCATCTGGGAAACCTGTTTGAAAACACTAATTTATTTTGGCAATTTCATTGGGTGTTCTAGTGGCACAAAAATTATACACTTCACATTTAAAATATGGGCTTTGAGCATTTGCAGTTGGCACGCTATGGCTAAACAGTCACTATTTCTGAATGCCCTCTCTGCTGTTGTTGTTTTGGTTGTTTTTAGGGAGGGAGCCTTCAATTTCAAGTGACACACGAACAGACTCTTCAGCAGACAGCTACAGCTACAAGCACTCTCGATCACACCATGAGTCCATGGCCTCCCATTTCTCTTCTGACTCTCAGAGAACTGTGGTGTGTAATCAGGACAGCAGCGGTTCCCAGAACATCATGGACACTGCAGGTACTTTAGTACAAACACACTCAAAAAATCTTATAATTGCACTGGATGTGAGATGGATTTTGTGCGTTAAAGGGATACTTTACCCAAATATGAAAATTCTGTCATCATTTACTCAATCTCATGTCGTTCCAAAATGCATAAAATCCAAAATGACAGAAATGCATATTTAAAGCATTGTAAAAGGATTATAAAAGTAGTCCATATGACTTGTGCACTATATTCCAAGCCATTCCATACCTGAATAACAAAGTAAAAATTATTTTGGATTTTGGTCTGTTCCTTACACAAAGCTATCAAATAAGTTCAAAAGATTTAGAATATAGCGGACAAATCAGATAAGCTACTTTTACATTTTTTAGTTTTTGTTTGTTTTTTTGTTTTTTGTGATACTTTTAAGGTGCTTTTTTTGTCATTTTGAAGTTGACAGTCCCCATTTACTTTCATTATATGAAAAATGGCGTGTTTTTCTCCAAAAATTAATCTTTCGTGATCCACTCAAGAGAGAAATTCATATGGGTTTGAAACAACATGAGAATGAGTAAATGCTAACTGAATTTTCATTTTTGGGGTGAACTATCCTTTTTTTATTATTTCTTTAGGGGAGATTCTTAAAGAGCAGGCCACTGTGCCGAGACCCTCTTCTACTTGCCATCTGCAGGACTATAAAGAGACTGTGAATATGATTCACAGCAGACCTCTGTCATCATCCTCTAGTTCAGGGGTGGGTGGCTCAGAGGCTGGGGCACGGGCGAGGGACTGGGAAGATGAGAGCACCAGCAGTGAGTCCAAGTCCAGCTCCAGTGGAGGGCGCTATCGGCCAACATGGAGACCTAGAAGAGAGGCCCTGAACATTGACAGCATCTTCAGTCAGGAGAGACATTGGCCAGGTGGCTACCCTACACTCGGGCCGTCCCCGCTGCCAGAAGATGTGGTGTCCCCAATGCAGGACAAGCAGATCTCAGGGTCAGCTGCAGAGGAGTTGAGCACTGCAGCAACAGAGACAGTAAATGCAACCGATGACATGGGGGGCGTCTCAGAGATAGGGGTGGAACGACTATCAATCCCGCCCCCTTTAAGAGGCGTGGAGCCCCCTTTAAGAGGCGTGGAGCAGCAGCCGCGGCTGATCCAGAGGATGGAAAGTGGATATGAAAGCAGCGAGAGAAACAGCAACAGCCCTATCAGCATGGACATGCCACTCAGCGACAACCCAAGTATCAGTGCTCACAGGTGACAGCAACCTGACCAAACTGACCTCAGCTCATGTATATGAAAACATCCATGCCCATTTGGCCTGGGCAATATAGCTAAAATAATCTCCATGTTTCTGCTCTGAAATGGCTTAAAATTTTATTATTATTATTATTATTATTATTATTTTAATCAGAGGAGCCATTATTTCAACCAAATTACATTCAAAATGTTTAAAGCAAGAAACGTACTAAAATAAAAATGTGGTTAAAATAATCAAGGCATGTTTTCCATTATGTTTTTCCACTTAATTAGCAGAAGGAAAAAATATATTTTGTATGTTTTTGTTGTTGTGGTTGTTTTATTCTTTTTAAACATAGTAGTAAAAAGCAGCATTTAGCAGCATATATTTTTTACTAAAACATTTTAAAGCATGTTAAATTCTAGAAGGAAAAATTATATTTAATATTTTTTATTTAGAAAGGATGCACCAATATAACAATACACAGTGATAAACAGCAATATTTGCCTACATATTTTTTGTACATAAAACATTTCAAAACATGATACATTTTACACTTCCATGCTCATTTCTAAGCGCAATGACACAAACAAATCATTGAACCAATTAATTAAAAATGATTTCAAATAAACTGATTCATGGAAATGAATCAAACTTCCCAACTCTATTGCGATGTTGCAAAGGTTTAAATCAGAGACGATTTTAAAGTATCTCTCTTTTAGCGCTTTCATATTCATGAGAGGTGACACAAGGTCTACTGGCAAGGTCTTTAGGAATCTTAATGGCCAAATATACAAAAATTAAAAAATTCATAACAATATTCACGATGTTGGTTGATTTTATATTGCCATCAAAATAATATTGCATATATCATAAATGTTCAATATATCACCCAGCCTTTCTTCCCATATGCCTTAAAGGGATGGTTCACCCAAAAATAATTTAATGATTGTCTTTTTCCACGGAACACAAAAGAAGTTAGCCAGTATGTTAGTCGCCATTCACTTTCAATGCATCCTTTTTCATACATTGAAAGTGGAAGGTGTCTGATACTGTCATTCTGCCTAACATCTTAAGTTCCACTGAAGAAAGAAAGTCATATGAATTTGTAACAATATGAGGGTGAGAAAATGACAGAATTTTAATTTTTGGGTTAACTCTCCCTTTAAAGTTGTAATATGGAAACTCATATACTAATAAACAAATATACTACACAGACACTGAGAATGATCTGAAATGTGAATGTAATGACAGCTGCTCTCTTTTGCCTCAGGGACAGCAGCAGTAAGAGGCCTGTAACTTCAGGGCCATCTTGGCGCACAGTGCCCAAGTCCAAAAGCAGCAGTGCCATCCTGCAAGACCTCAAATCCCCCACATGGACCAAAGCTCCACTTAGTTTGGGTGAGTCACCAGCGGTGTGGACATATGCATTAACCCACTCTTGCTACTAGGTGTTCATGTCAAAGGTTTAACTGGAACATGAACGTTACTGTTACTTATTTATGCCTTTGCATGTGTATATGTGTGTAGGAGAGGGTCGCAGTGAGCTGGATGAGTTGCAGGAGGAAGTTGCTCGCAGGGCCAGGCAGCAGGAGCTGCAGAGGAAGAAGGAGAAGGAGAGGGAAGCAGCCCAGGGCTTCAACCCCAGACCCAGCAAGTTCATGGACCTGGATGAACTTCAGCACCAGGGTAAATACCACCCAGAGTCATACAGATGAAGAGAGGTGAAATGAAGACGGAACTGAGTTAAAAAAGCGGGTGCATTACACAGTGGGTAATCCCACCTGAAAAATTTGCAAAAAAAACTTGAAGTGGTTAGTTGGTCTCTCAGCCAAGCCAAGCTGGTTAGGCTGGTCTGTTTTGATGGTTTTTGAGGAGTTTGGGCACTTTTAGGTGGTCAGGCTGGGTAATTAGCTGGTGGACCAGCTCAACAATAGCTTGGCCAGGCAGCGAGACCAGCTTAAAGAAGCTAAAATCAACAAAGCTACATTAGGCTTTCAGCAAGTATAGTTTGAAAATAAAATATTATTTCTTGTTCACTACCAACCCTACATCTAATATGATGTAACGGGATATTTAAGTGATAAAACAATGACTATGCAAAGTATTACTGTATTGTCATTTAATAGCAGAAGGAAGCCATAGCTCACAGCACACATCAACACAGACCAATACAATGTATTCAAATCCTTTTCAATTTTAAATCAGTGTTTTTCCTAGTCAGTGTGCATGATGTGTGTATGCATAGGTGTCTAACTGTGTTATTCAGTTGTGTTGGTGGCAGACATTCGACTGTGTGCGCTTGTGTATCAGTGGACGTTTCCATTTCCATGAGTGGTGTGTTCTCGGGAACATGCGATGGCTTCTGTGGACAGTGTTTGTGCGCGTTCTCAGAGGCCTGGCCTTGGTGTGTTAATTGCAGGGAAGGGGGGCAGTTTTGAGCACTGCCTGGCCGAGGCTGACTCTCTGTTAGAGCAGTCGCTGCGCTTGGAGCAGGCTGGAGACACAGCTACAGCCCTGGCACTCTCCCATCACGCTGTGTGTAAGTAATTCTAACCTGCCTCTGCTTGCTACGCCCAACTTCTAAGCTACCTGCTCGGGAAACCATCACCTACCCAATATATTCACTTTTTTGTAAGTCCATTTGGTAGGAAAGCATCTCCCAAGAGCAGTAATGTATAATTTCCTAGCAACACAAACACAAACGCACCAGTATCATCTCATTGCTGCCTTCCTTTTCTGTAGCAGTCCATGTGTGTGTGTGTGTGTGTGTGTGTGTGTGTGTGTGTTTGCGTGTGTGTATTTGCTTCTGTCTGTTTCTCTCTGCGCCTGTTCACCTCCCCTGTGTGCGTGTCATCTTTCGTCATCTTCCTGACTGAGGTTGTTGGTCTCTATACACTGCAAAAAACAAACAAAACAAAAAAAAACTTTTCTTTTTCAGTAAAATATCCTTAAAATGTCCCTTAATATCCTTAAAACAAGATAAAATTGTTTAAGATAGTAATATATGTTTTCAAAGAATATATTGTAAATGTATTTTATTGTTCTCATCTCATTGACAAATAGGTTTTCTGTTTGTTTTAGACATAAGACTCTGTAAATGTCATTAGATTTATGCTTAAAACAAGAAAATAAATTATTCACCAAAGGTTTAAGAAAACTTGCTTACTTGCTTCTCAAGTAAATTTGCTCTTGTTTAAGGATAATTAGGGATGTTTCAAGGATATTTTTACTGGAAATGTAACAAAATACTTATTAAGAAAATATTTATTTTCTTATTTTTTTATTAGTGAAATGAACTTTTTAAGGGAATAGTTCACACAAAAATGACAATTATTTAATCATTTACTCACCCTCATGCCATCTCAGATGTGTATGACTTTCTTTTTAAAAAGATTTTTAGAAGAACGTCCTAGAAGATAATCCAAACAAAAACATAGTATGGAATAATGTAGGTCCATACAATGCAAGTGAATAGTAACCAAAACTATGAAGCTCCAAAAAACACATTAAAGGCAGCATAAAAGTAATCCATTAGACTGCAGTGGTTTAATCCATGTCTTCTGAAGTGTTCAAATTAGTTTTGGGTGCGAACAGACCAAAATGTAACTCCTTTTTCACTGTAGATCTTGCCATTGCAGTCACTAGGCACAATCATGATTTCAAGTTTGATTACACTTCCTAGTGCTTGACGCATGTGACGAATGCTAGATGGTGCTAGGAAGTGTAATCAAGCTTGAAATCATGATCGCCAAGGAGACTGCTGGTGTCAAGATTTATAGTGAAAAAGAGTTAGATTTTGGTCTGTTCTTACCTAAAACCAATTGAATTGCTTCAGAAGACATGGATTAAACCACTGGAGTCTTATAGACTACTTTTATGCTGCCTTTATGCCCTTATTGGAGCTTCAAATTTTGGTCACCTTTCACTTGCATTATATGGAACTACAGAACTGAGATATTCTTCTAAAAACCTTTGTTTGTGTTCTGCAGAAGAAAGAAAGTCATGCACAGGATGGCATTAGGGTGAGTAAATTATGAGAGAAGTTTCATTTTTGGGTGAATTATTCCTTTAATTGATACTCAGATTATGATTGGTTCACATGGCATGTGGCTCTGCCTGTTGATTGTTAATATCGCTCATTGTACCGTGCTATTGAAAAGTGGATGGCTTTGGCCGGTTGAGAGCCCCAATCTGTTCCAGACAGAGGTTGGAACAATTTTAATCCACTTTTAATCCCCGAACATCTCATTCTGTGTGCGAGCTGTTTGGGCCTTACACACAGTCGCACGCTAACCGTGAACACTTAGATCCAAATCCATTCTAGATTGAGCAGCAAAATATTCCCAACCCCTGTAAATCCCTTTTGGTGGAAATATTGGATTGTGATACCGCTGAGCTGCCATGTGGGGATACTGCAGCCCAATCCTGCCTAAATCTCTCAGTCCTCTCAAAATTAAAAAAAGAAAAGAAAAGTGGTGGCTGTGTATCTCACATTTACCTGGAACAACAGTTACAGCTTTTTTGTCCAAACTGCTGGCATACCAGCTTGAATGATTAATGAGCAGGGAACAATTTCAGCCAAAACTCCACAAAGCTATTTATATCGCTCACAAACTGCTATCCAGGTCGGCAAACCCTCTATCTCTGTCTCGCTCTGCTCATAATGTGTGCATGTCTGTATGTTTGCTGCACAGCCCTAATATACTGTATGTAAAGGGAAGACAACTTTTGTAAATATTACAACTTTTCCACTGTCTTGCTGATACAGATCTG